>NC_141684.1:31772500-32382500 GCF_028749965.1 Puma concolor
TCAGTAAATCTCTTTCTTGTCCTTTTTTTCAGTGTTTAGAAAACATACGAGGTCACTTAAATACTTCTAGATATCCCAGAGATTGAAGGAGATTTTACTTTACCATTAGTGTAAAATGACAGACTACAAAATGAAGTGCTTTTAAGAATATGACAAGTTTAAACGCTGAACATAATTCATAATTCAACCTGTTCTAATTCAGATATTCAACTTAATAATCTTTTTTCCTTGGGGCACCTGGGTGGCTCAGTTGGTTAAGCGTCTGACTTCGGCACAGGTCATGATCTCACTGGTGATGAATTCGAGCTCAGCATTGGGCTCTGTGCTGACAGCTCACAGCCTGGAGCCTGCCTTGGATTCTGTTTCCCTCTCATTCTGCCCCTCCCCGACTCATGCTCTGTCTTTCTCAAAAATGAAATAAACGTTAAAAAAAATTTAAATAATAATCTTTTTTTCCTCTACTTTCTTTATTGGTGTTGAAATTATATCTTATTTCCTCTGAGTTGGGAGTGGTATACCAGAAACAATTATATGAAATATACTGTACTCAATATTTAAGGTAATATAAATAACTGTAACATTTAAAATCATAAATTAGTCTCTCATTTATCCATCCTGTCTCTTCTCAACACCCATATTAAATAAAATTTTGCACTTTTAATGGAAATTTAATAACCCATAACTTTTGGTTAGTTACCAAAAGTTACCAAAAGGGAGAATATTAACAAAAAGCAAAACAGTTCAAACTTTGCTGAGGTAGATAACATCCTAAGCTAACATTTTTATTAGTCAAAACAGACAATATTAGACATGATAGATGAGTGTCAAATGCTACTGTGAGAAAATTTATATAGTCTAGTACTGGAGATCTGCTCTATAGCATAGTGCTTACAATAATACTGTATTGTATACCTGAAAATCTAAGAGCATAGATTTTATGTTAAGTGTTCTTATTACAAAATAATAATAATAATAATAATAATAATAATAATAATAATAATAAAGACGGTAGGAAAAAACTCTTGGAGATGATGGATATATTTATGGTACAGACTGTGGTGCTGGTTTTTATGGATACTTATGGATGTCTAAGTCTCCAAACTTATCAAGCTGTACATATTAAATATGCACAGCTTTTTGTAGGTCAATCCTACCTCAATGAAATGGTTTAAAAAAAAACTTCATGTAGTAATATTATTGAAGAAAATTTATATTAACTCATAAATTCTGTTTTAATCTAGAAAATAATACTTTAAGAACTTAATTGTCTGCAATAGATATCACATTGACAGTCCCCCAAATTCTAATTGCTTTTAATGCTTTTGATTTCTACCTTTTTGTCAGACATTTTAAATTACTTTTGGAGTTATGGTTTGTAATATTATGTGATTTCATCAACATAAAAAGTATATTTTTCTTTAATTGCCTTTATCTAAGACAAGCGACCTATTTAATGACTTAGACATAGAGAGTACTTTCACTTTGAATAAAATCAGTTCTGTATGGATTTTGCTGGCTAGGCAGAGGAGTGGTTAAGAAAGTTTGTTTCATTTTATATATTGCCTCAATTTTAATTTTGGCATTACGTGTGCTTCAATTAAGAAAAATATCTTTCTGTTTAGGGCACCTGGGTGGCTCAGTATGTAGGTTAAGCGTTCAACTCTTGATTTCAGCTCAGGTCATGATCTCATGGCTTGTGGAATCGAGTCCTACACTGGACTCTCTGCTGGCAGCATGGAGACTGCTTGGATCCTCTCTCTCCCTCTTACTCTGTTCCTCCCTGCTTATGCTTTCTCTCTCTCTCAAAGATACATATTAAAAAAAAATCCTTTAAAAAATCCTTCTGCTTAATAAAGTATTGGAATACTCATTATCTGACAACTTAAGAGAGAAAATATTAACCAAACAATTTAAGTCATCTCAGAAACCAAAAACTGAATGAAATATATTTTTATCAATACTTTGGCAAGGGTGAGAAATGAGGACTAAACCAAAGCATATTGTTCTAATACTAATCATTACTTAAAATTTTTTTTTCTGAATACTTTTTATTTTTTAAATTTACATCCAAATTAGTTAGCATATAGTGCAACAATGATTTCAGGAGTAGATTCCTTAATGCCCCTTACCCATTTAGCCCATCCGCCCTCCCACAACCCCTCCAGTAACCCTCAGTTTGTTCTCCATATTTAAGAGTCTCTTATGTTTTTTCCTCCCCCGTTTTTATATTATTTTTGTTTCCCTTCCCTTATGTTCATCTGTTTTGTCTCTTAAAGTCCTCATATGAGTGAAGTCATATATTTGTCTTTCTCTGACTAATTTCGCTTAGTATAATACCTTCCAGTTCCATCCACATAGTTACAAATGGCAAGATTTCATTCTTTTTGATTGCCAAGTAATACTCCATTGTGTGTATATGTGTGTGTGTGTGTATACACCCCACATCTTCTTTATCCATTCATGCATTGATGGACATTGGGCTCTTTCCATACTTTGGCTATTGTTGATAGTGCTACTATAAACATTGGGGTGCATGTGTCCCTTCAAAACAGCACACCTATATCCCTTGGATAAATACCTAGTAGTGCCAACTGCTGGGTTGTAGGGTAGTTCTATTTTTAATTTTTTGAGAAGCCTCCATACTGTTTTCCAGAGTGGCTGCACCAGCTTGCATTCCCACCAACAACGCAAAAGAGAGCCTCTTTCTCCGCATCCTCGCCAACATGTTGTTGCCTGAGTTATCGATGTTAGCCATTCTGACAGGTGTAAGGTGGTATCTCACGGTATTTGTATTTCCCTGATGTTGAGCATTTTTTCATGTGTCGGTTGGCCATCTGGATTTATTTGGAGAAGTGTAT
Organism: Puma concolor; assembly: GCF_028749965.1. Lineage (NCBI taxonomy): Eukaryota > Metazoa > Chordata > Mammalia > Carnivora > Felidae > Puma > Puma concolor. The sequence goes on from NC_141684.1 coordinate 31,775,359, forward strand.
ATTCATGTCTTTTGCCCATTTCTGCACTGGATTATTTGTTTTTTGGGTGTTGAGTTTGATAAGTTCTTTATAGATTTTGGATACCAACCCTTTATCTGATATGTTGTTTGCAAATACCTTCTCCCATTCTGTCGATTGCTTTTTAGTTTTGCTGATTGTTTCCTTTGCTGTGCAGAAGCTTTTTATTTTGATGAGGTCCCAATAGTTCATTTTTGCTTTTGTTTCCCTTGCCTCCGGAGACATGTTGAGTCGGGAGTTGCTGTAACCAAAATCAAAGAGGTTTCTGCCTGCTTTCTCCTCGCGGATTTTGATAGCTTCCTGTCTTACATTGAGGTCTTTCATCCATTTTGAGTTTATTTTTGTGTATGGTGTAAGAAAGTGGTCCAGGTTCATCCTTCTGCATGTCGCTGTCCAGTTTTCCCAGCACCACTTGCTGAAGAGACTGTCTTTATTCCATTGGATATTCTTTCCTGCTTTGTCAAAGATTACTTGGCCATACATTTGTGGGTCCATTTCTGGGTTCTCTATCCTGTTCCATTGATCTGCATGTCTGTTCTTGTGCCAGTACCATACTGCCTTGATGATTACAGCTTTGTAGTATAGCTTGAAGTCTGGGATTGTGATGCCTCCTGCTTTGGTTTTCTTTTCAAGAGTGCTTTGGCTATTCACGGTCTTTTCTGGTTCCATACAAATTTTAGGATTATTTGTTCTAGAGCTCTGTGAAGAATGCTGGTGTTATTTTGATAGGCATTGCATTGAATATGTAGATTACTTTGGGTAGTATCGACATTTTAACAGTATTTGTTCTTCCTATCCAGGAGCATGGAATCTTTTTCCATTTTTTTTGTGTCTTCAATTTCTTTCATAAGCTTTCTATAGTTTTCAGTGTATAGATTTTTCACCTCTTTGGTTAGATTTATTCCTAGGCATTTTATGGGTTTTGGTGCAATTGTAAATGGGATCGATTTAATCATTACTATTTTAAAAATGAAAAACACTATTATGCCATATAATCTTTTGGCACATAATACTAGTGAACTCATATTTTAAAATTTAATCAACAAGTATAAACCTGGGAGGTAAACTTCTAAATAAATCGATTACAGTTAATATAATAAACTCAATTACTTAATTGTTTTTATCATTCTAGGGGCAATCGATGTTTTAGTTAGTAGGTCTGGAGTATCAAAGATACTGAAGTAGAAGTGGTATAAAATTAACTTTAGAGATGAAAAATGGAAAAATTTTTGCCAGCTTTTATCCTAAAAAGAGTGAAAGTCAACCCAAAAGAAGTGGGACAAAAAAGCAATGTAGCTTAAAAAGCTCCACTTTTGAGACCTGTGTCATCAAGCAGCAAGACTGGCATATCCAACACGTGACACTTTGAAACCCAAAACTTTCGGAGGATTCTAAATGAGAGTCTCTTGAAGTTGGTATTTGGGGTTGAGGGTAATACCACCTGAAGGGTGCATTCATGAGCCATGTGGTACTTGGTGACAGAATAAAATTGACTTATATTACTGTAGTATCACTTTCATTTCATGATAAGAAATTTTAAAAATTCCATTTATAATACAACAGATAAATTTAAAAGATGAATGCAAAATTCACATGAGTCTTAAAGACAGGCTTCAAAGATATTTTAAGCTTATCAGGATAGCCACTGCATTAGACTATACTATTAGATTCTTGGGCACTTGTCAAGTACATCAAACTTCAAAAGGTATTTGATGGACAAGTTCAAGAGGTGGTGATGAATGACTCACAGTCAGGTATGTTTTTTGGTTTCCCTCTCCTTGTAGTGCCTCTGAGTACACAATATGATAAAAATCTTTTGGTGTATAAAGGGAGCTATGCCTGAAGTAATTCTGCCTGACTGTTATTGATAAAACAAACAAACAAACAAACAAAACAAAGAAACAATATGCTTTTAAAAATCAAGGCATAAAATAATTAAACCATTCTCCATAGTGAACCAAATTTATGTTTTAGGTATGCAGATGCAACACACAAAGTAAGAGGAATTTTTTGAAAAATATTTTATACAATGGAACTTTCATGACAGGAACATGAAAATTAAATTACAGTATGGTCAATGTAGTGTGAAAGAATGTTCCACAGTCTTAGCATTGCATATGTTTAACACAACATGTGAAGTGATGACATGGGATAGCAGAGTGGTTTTTCCCCTTCTATTGTACAATGTCATCACCTAAGGAGCTGTACAGAATACGGACTTTGACTTGGTCTGAGGTGACCCTGAGGCAGTAAGTTTTGAAAGCTCCCCCAAATGATTAAAAGTTTCTGCCAAGACTGAGAATTTGGTATGGTGAAAAGGACTATAGGCTCTGAATTACCGATTAACTATTATGATTTGCTACAATGAGGATTTGGGCTAAGTAAGAAACAAGTTTAGAGAAATTATCTGTAAAATAAAGATGACAGTCTATGATTAGATGGGTTGCTCTAGATCTAAGACAGAATAACATTTTGATAACACTGTGGGGAAGCTATCAGCAAAATCTAGACTGTAGGACATCCTAGAGAAAAAAAAAACTGATTTCTTAAAAATGAAAATTACAAGGAAAAAAACAAAGCACAGCAAAGAAATAGACAGAGAATCTACATTTACAGAGACTTAGGAGACATTTTGACTGAAACATTTGGAGCTTAGCTGCATCCTGATTCAAAGAACAAATCATAAAAATACATTCATGTTACATATATTTTAAACATATTTATGACATTTGAAGAAATGTGAACTGGGGAAAAGGAAGGATCATAGAATAAGTCGATAAAGCACATATACAACTTCATTATACTATTGATATGCAACTTCATTATACTATTTATCTCTATTTTTGTTTGTTTATCAAATCAAGGCACTATCATCAGTAAATAGTGCCAATAGGCATCTTTCCCCACCTTTACCTTAAGACCTTCCAATACTTTGTTGAAATGTCATTAGAATACTTCCCTTGTCAGTGAAAATCCATAAAAACAATCCCTATCAAAACCAAAAAGTAACATTTTTCACAAAACTGCAATGCACCACATAAACCATTAGCCTCACTACACATGCTCTCTACTTGTCATTGGACACTGGCAGAAACCAAGGGAAAAGAATCTACCATAAGTACCTCCTTCTCAGTTGAAAGGGAAGGTCATTAATCTGCCACAGCAGAAGGATTCATAATTAAGAAATTTAAGATATTACGGCTAAAAAAAAACAAACTTGAGGTAAGGTGATATATGTTTTTTAATTTTTAATGTTTTTATTTATTTTTTTATTTTTTAGACAGAGAGAGACAGAGCATGAGCAGGGGAGGGGCAGAGAGAGAGGGAGACACAGAATCTGAAGCAGTCTCCAGGCTCTGAGCTATCAGCACAGAGCCTGACGCCGGGCTTGAACTCACAGACTGTGAGATCATGACCTGAGCTGAAGTCAGACGCTTAACTGACTGAGCCACCCAGGTGCCCCGGTAAGGTGATATTTTTATGCTAACTACATTTGTACTGACTAAACTAGAATAATAAAGAGTAGATGGTAAAGAATATTAATCTTTTACACACCCTGAGTCATATGCATAGATTTCTCAGGTTTTTTTCTCCCAATAATCAGGAATCTTTGTTCTGATGGGTCATTAGAGGCTCTTACTTCTGACCACTTTAAAATTGGCTAACTCTGCTCGCAGTGAATGTAGATTTCTGCTGCTCTCACCTCTCTCTGGAATTTACTATACAAATTTCTAATTCTGTACTCTTTTCTTCCTTTTCTCATCATTTCTAATTCTTAAATTCCAGTATTTTCTAATGATCTTCAATAGGACTTTCAACTTGAGGGGCACCTGGGTGGTTCAGTCAGTTGAGCGTCTGACTTCTGCTGTGCTGATAGCTCAGAGCCTGGAGCTTGCTTCACATTTTGTGTGTCCCTTTCTCTGCCTCTCCCTGGCTCACACTCTGTGTCACTTTTTCTCTCTCAAAAATAAACAAACATTAGGGGCGCCTGGGTGGCTCAGTCGGTTAAGCATCCAACTTCAGCTCAGGTCATGATCTCACAGTTTGTGGGTTCGAGCCCTGCATCAGGCTCTGTGCTGACAGCCTGCTCAGAGCCTGCAGCCTGCTCCAGATTCTGTGTCTCCTTCTCTCTCTCTGCCCTTCCCCCCACTCACGTGCACATTCTCTCTCTCTCAAATATACATAAACGTAAATATTAAAAATTTTTTTAAAAAGACCTTAATTTAAGAACACTAGAAATTGAAAAAAATAGGACTTTCAATGTGCATATTTCAGAACTGAATTTATTTCAAATATTATAGAATTTTTCTTGGTACCTTAAGTGCACATTTTAGTAATTTGGGGTGCCATAGTTTGGATTAAATTTTAACACATTTGGGAGTAATGATGAAGGTAATGTTGAATCTATAAAGAGTTAATAAACAGTGGAGACACCAGGGAAAATAATCCTGGAAGATTAAAGAATAAATATTTTCAGATTATCATAGTATATAGAGAACACTTGTTGCTGATGTGCATCAGAAGAACAAAAACAAATGGATTACACTTATAGAGATATGTTTCTTTAAACTCACTATTAAGAAAGAACTTTCTAACAGAGTTTTCCTAAAATGAAAAGTACTGCCCTTTGAGGTGATAAACTCTACCACGGAATTATGTTAAAGCAGAACAAAGAACAGTGTAAAATAGGAGGCTGAACTGCCAGTTAATTCTAACTTCCAGCATCTATAAATTTATGACCAATTTACTACAACTGGCATAAGAACTTATTTTAGGATGTAGACTATCATGAAAAATGAGCAAAACTTTTATATCCTATTTTAATCTATGCCCAAATTTATTCCTTAATCCAATAAACAGCAATATAAAAATAATATTGAGAATGAATTATATGCTTGCATTATTCTTAGCTCTGAGAATACAGTCATGTATGAAGCTGACAAAATCCTGCCCTCAGGGCGCTTACAATGGGAGAGGGACAGGACTCACACAGAAGAGAAGTTGGAGCAGAGTAAGTTAATCATTTGCAAAAGTTTTCCCAATGTATAAATTTCTGGTTAGCAATATATTTCTGCCTAAATAGCAGTCAGAGATGATAATCTCCTAAGTATCAAGGAAGCAGAGTAAGCAGAGTAGAGTAGCTAGTTTTAATCAAACAGACTGATGTCCATGTTGGCAGCCATAATAAGTTCATCCTATATTCTAAGTCACCTATTCTCTGTCTCTAGGTAGAAAAAAGCCCCCCAACAGCACTTCACAGTTTGAAGTATTTATTTTTACCTAAGTGCTCTAAAAAAAATTCCATTTGTACAATGAGAACATTTAAAATACTTATGTCATTATACATCTGTTTACCAACAGTGAACCCTAATGTAAACAATGGGCTTTGGATTAAAAAATACATACTTTTTAGGCATTTAGTAACCATCGGGCACTAGAGGAGCATAAGGTACAAGAGAAATACAATACAAGCAATACGCGATTATAAATTTTCTAGTAAATCCATTAAAAAAAAGTTAAAATAACTGTTTTTTACTTAACTCAATATATCTAAACTACTGTCATTTCAACATGATCAATATAAATTTAATGATATTTAAATTTTTTCTTTTAATTCTAGATCTTTAAAATCCAGTATATAGTTTGTATTTACAGGGAACATGTTAATTCATACTAGCCACATTCCAAAAATGCTGAATAGCTACATGTGGGCAGTAACTATTGTATCTATAGGAATTCGTATGCTCTGCACTACAGCACCCCTCAAGTCAGACATTAAATTTTCACAGGAAATACCTAATGGTGTTTAGATTTAGATTTATTTAGATTTCATAAAACTTACAGTGGAAAATTCATTTATCCTAGTTGTTCCAAAAGTATTAAAAACTTATCCAATAGCTGAATCAAGTATCCATGTTAAAATTTAACTAAAATTAAGAAAAATTAAAAATTCAATCCCTTAGTTGCATTAGCCACATTTCAAGTACAAAATAGCCACATAGTAAACATGTGGCTACCAGACTAGACAGTACAGGACTGTTCCTAGACAACACAGCAAAAAGTTTCTAAAATTAATTTTTTTCTCTGCCATTTACTTTTTATTTGAATTAATTCTTATCACTTTCAAGGTTAAGTGCTCCAACTCCAATGGAGAAAAGTCCATTACCTGATTGAAAATATTGCCACTCACCTTGCCGCTCAAGTTAGAAACTTCAATGTTATCTAGATGTCATTAAATACTGTCTTAACACCTAGGTAATAATACCTGCTTTAAAAACTTAATTTCATCACCTTCCACTCTACCTTCAACTGTTGTTGCTACCATAGTACAAGTACCCATCTTTGATCATCTGTTCTATTTTAAAAGCTTCCTAAAACGAATTTTAAATACACAGAGACTATTTACGTATGCCAACACCCATGTAACTAAGCTTCACCCAGAATAAATACAGAATATTTCCAGTACTCTATAAAAGTTCCTTCTTGTCCCTAGTGACTCTCTCAACCCCCAGAAACTGGCAGTTTGATGGACTTTTGATTAGTTCTGCCTTGTTGAACTTCATGTAAATGTAATTATATAGTATATACTCTTTTATGCCTGGCTTGATTTCTTTAATTAAACACATTATCTATGAGATTCATCCATGTTGTTGCCTATGCAAGCGGATCTTTTTTATTGCTATGTTATTTGGAATTTCATGAATTTTCCAAAATTTATTTATACATTCTCCTGATAGGAGGCATTCAGGTTGTTTCCAGTTTGGGGCCTACTGTGAATAAAGCTGGTATGAAGATTAATAATGTTAGTTAAAGTATTAAAGAACCCAAAATAAATGTTCAATATATGTTACTTCTTTCCCTCCATAATATTGGAGTTACAGTACAAACTGATGCTGAACAGACTACACAAAATGAACTTATTCAAAATCAGGTTCACATTTTAAATGAAAGACTTGCCATGTATACCTTTAATCATTATACATGTTAAGTACATGCACCATAAATTCATATCACATAAACCACAAACATTAACACCAAATGGATAACAAAATTTAATCCCACATAGTATCACATTTTAGCATCTGCTCTATAATTTCTAATGCATCAAGAAGACATTAATCCAAGCAACCACAACAGAAAAAACAGATTTTGCCACCCCATCAATCTGATAAGACAAAGCAGGTAAAACATTATATGTAATATTAAAAGATGTATTTCCAAGAGGTTACAGAAAGTTAATTAGTGTTATTCTGGCCATTTAAACAAGTTCAGTAAATCTGAGCATGTGAAATTTTTACACTTTGTAAAATTAGCCTAAGCTTAATTCCCTAGCATTAATGTAAATTCATTTCAAAATAATGCTTGGGAATGAACTTAGAAAGCAGTGCTAATTTGAATGAATTGTACTTCATTGTACATACAATTGTACATACACTTTGAATGAAGTGTACTTCTTCTGTGCAGGAAATAATATTAAAAGGAATCAGATCAGAAATAAATGTTTTATAGAAATTAGTAAAACAGTAATTAGTATTCTAAAATATACTCAATAAGTCATTTTATTGTTAAGTTGCTTCTCTAATATTTTAAATCAAAAGGAAAATAATAAATAGTAGTAAACCAAGGTCACTAATCAGATTCATTCAATAAACATGTATGCAAGGAAAATAAACCTTTAAAAATTATCCTTTTGTGCAAAGATCACTTGACTTTGCCTGTACTACTATAAAGCTATAAATTCACACGAAGTAAAAAAGATCCACAAAAAACCTGCACATGTTTCTCCTTACCTCCCATTCTCTGGCTGCAGCTTCATTAGTAGAATCCTCATTTGTTTCAGATTCTTCAAGCTTTTTTACTACTATAAATCCAGGTTCTCTGGTACATTCACCAGTATCTTCTGCATATATTTCTGGACTCCACTGAATGAAGAAGGCATACAAGTGGTCTGTCCTGTTAGAACAAGTGACTATTAATAATAGACCTAGCATTTACAAAATGGTATTTGTTAAATATCTTCACAAAACCTGAAGACTTAAAATACAAAATATACTATGCTTTATTTAAGGAGATAACAAAGCCTAATATCAGGAAGACATTAACTCAAAAAAAATTTACTTGGCTGTATTCTGTCAAATTGTTCTCAGAAAACTATAAGATTTTCCTTGGCATGTTTTTGAGTAAGCTCAGATGCTACCCATGATAATGTTCATCTTTAAAGAAACTAGTGATGGGAAGGGAAATTGAACCTGCGATCGTGACCTCATTCACACAATGACCTAATTATCTAAAACAGAAATAAACAATTTATAAATGTGGACATTACACAAAATTTTCCCAAGTCAATAAAAATTTAATGTGCTTAACTTTTAAATCATACTAGGAACACACAATGCATTCTTGGTTCAGAAACAGATGATCTAATCTTTTAAGTCTCTTTCTCCATTTTCAATTTTGTTTACCATAGCAAAACCTGCTGTTACAAAAGATAATTAAATCCCTGATAAACTTATTTGAGGATCAAACACACATTTCAAGTATCTATGTTTGTGGCTATCAATTAGTAGGGATAAGAGATTATAGATCATTACCTACCTTGAGGTATGGGGTAACTTAAGGGGCACCTAGGTGGTTTAGTCTGTTAAGCATCAGACTTCGGCTCAGGTCATGATCTCAGTTCATGAGTCTGAGCCGCACACTGGGCTCCCTGCTGTCAGCACAGAGCAGCAGCACAGAGCCTACTTTGGATCCTTTGTCCCCCCTTCTCTCACTGCCCCTACCCAGCTCATGCTCTCTCAAAAAAAAAAATATATTAAAAAAGGGGGGGGTAAATTAAAAAACACAAAATAGGAGTTAAATTATTTTTAAAAGATTTGATGTCAAGTTTTTAAAAGTACTTTTCTGCTGGTGTTAAGTGATATGTAAGATAATTTTAATTCAAGCAGTCTCAATAATGTTTTTGTTTTTTACCTTTCTTGTGGCACAGCAAACCAATATTCGTGTTTCTTATCTCTCTGTGCATACTGTTGCATTGTTGCACTTGCTTGAGAAACAAATGTTTTCCTCATTGGTTTTCCAACTCTGAGACATAAGAACTTATGCAATCGATGCCTTCTCTTTTCTTTTAAAAGTGCAGAACCTAGAAATGAGATACAAACAGAATTCATTCCATTCTCATATACCATGCTTAAAAAATTCAGATAAAGTGATGTTTATCTCCAAACTTCTAACAAATATAGAATACAATTTTAATTTACTGACACTTACTTAGATGAATTTTCTTAAGGAACTTTTATTTTCTTCCAAAGGTAAAGTGACAGGTACAACCAGACCAATGAACTAGCACCCAAGTAATGAACTGAAATTATGTCTAAGCGCATTAAGAAAAAATGTGAAAGTTTCAGCAACTCTTCTATTAAATTTTTGTGTGGAACAACCATATTAAAGTAATTAGATGCACAAACATAATTTTCTGCATGTTCTCTATCAACCTTCTAGAATATCTAAAAATATTTGCAGAACTTTAAAAGGTTTACTTTTCATATAGTTGTAATAAACAAAAATTTACTAAAAAAAGTTTCTGAGGCTTTTACATATATATGAAAGTAGGATATAACAGTCAAAAATATGCTGGACTCAGCCATCTGGACAGTTTATTAAGCCTGAATTATCTCTAACTTCCCAAATAGAGATGCTGATGTAAGGTACACTGAGGGTCTGACACTATGAATGAATTCAGGATTTTGGACATGATGTTTCCGAAGTTGGCATACTATGGAAGAATAAGCACTTTACAGTCAGGAGAGCTGGGTACTAGTCATGGCTTTCTTCTGTACAATACTGCAAAAGGTGCATAATCTATATGAGCCCCAATATTTGCATCTGATTAAAAGAGTGAACCTTTACCATTTTCCCCACAAATATATTCCACAGCTGTGTACCTATTAAATCATGCTATATTAAAAAGTCACTAAAAATTAGAAACCTGGATTATTTCCCTATGACAGAACTTCTAGCTACTTAACATCATATCCCACACCCAAAAACCCCACTAAAATGAAAGTAATCTACCACATTAGGTTAAACAGAATCCCTCACTTTATCTTTTTCAAAGGTTTCAAAATATAAGAAAACCGTAAGACACAAGGATATCAAATAAAGATATTCACACCAGCATTCTTTACAAATATCAAAGACAGGGGCGCCTGGGTGGCGCAGTCGGTTAAGCGTCCGACTTCAGCCAGGTCACGATCTCGCGGTCCGTGAGTTCGAGCCCCGCGTCAGGCTCTGGGCTGATGGCTCAGAGCCTGGAGCCTGTTTCCGATTCTGTGTCTCCCTCTCTCTCTGTCCCTCCCCCGTTCATGCTCTGTCTCTCTCTATCCCAAAAATAAATAAACGTTGAAAAAAAAAAAAAAAAAATTAAAAAAAAAAAAAAAGAAACAAATATCAAAGACAGGAAATAACATGAATTGTTAATAACAACTGAATGTGTTAACAATATGGAAGTTGTTAAAATATAGGGCCATTAAAAACCATATTTTCAAAAACTATAATGACTTGGGAAATTATTCATGACACAAAATATTAAGTAAACAAAGGATACAACACTATCATCCTGATTTTATATAAAAAATATCTATGTATAGATACCTACAAATATCAAAATCGTATACATGTGTATTTAAACGTGTGTGTATACACACATACACACCAAAAATCAAAAATAAATGTAACAATTGTTAACAATGAGTATTTCATTGATGAATTTCAGGTAATTTTTATCAATTTTCTATAAATTTCCTATACTCGTCAAATGTTCTTTAATGAACATTAGTTCTGAATAAGGAAAAAGGTATTACAAAGGAACTATTCATATTCAATCTTTTATAGCATTTTATTTGAGCAAATTAATTCTTTAACATCTACTGAATACAATCTTTAGATCATTAGGATATCTAAAAAAGATGGTGCAAAGAAAATTCAGTACGTATTTTAAAAACTGAACCAAACTCTCATGTATTGCTGGCAGAAATATAAAATGTGCAGCCATTGTGAAAACAGTTTGGGCGTTCCTCAAAAAATTAAACAGAGAAATACCATAGGATCCAGCTAATCTACTGTTGGGTATATATCCAAAAAAATGGAAAAGAGGGATCTGAGCAGATATTTGTACACTAATGTTCAGAGCAGCATTATTCACAATGGCCAAAAGGTGGAAACAACCCAAATGTACATTAACAAATGAATACATAAAAACAATGTGTTATGTATAGTTAGCCCTTGAATGAGACAAGGTTAGGGACACCAACCCCCAACACAGTCAAAAATCTGCATATAAACGTTTGACTCACCCAAAACTTAACTAATAGCCTACTGTTGACTGGAAGCTTTACCAATAATATAAATACTTGATTCACACAGGTTTTGTATGTTATATGTATTATATTCTGTATTCTTACAATAAAGTAAGCTAGAGAAAAGAAAATGTTAAGAAAATCCTAACGGGTACATGGGTGCATTAAACATCTGACTTGATTTCGGCTCAGGTCATGATCTCACAGTTTGAGTTCAAGCCCTGCATTGGCTCCGTGCTGACAGTGGGGAGCTTGCTTGGGATTCATATTCCCTCTCTCTCTCTGTCTCTGTCTCTCTCTCTCTCCCTGCCCCTCCCCTGCTTGTGTGCTCTCTTTCTCAAAATAAACTTTAAAAAAAGAAAATCATGAGGTGGCTGGGTGGCTCAGTTGGTTAAGTGACTGACTTTGGCTCAGGTCATGATCTCATGGTTCCACGAATTCGAACCCCGCATCAGGCTCTGGGCAGACAGCTCAGAGCCTGGAGCCTGCTTCAGATTCTGTGTCTCCCTCTCTCTCTGCCCCTCCCTGACTCACACACTCTCTCTCAAAAATAAATAAATATTAAAAAAAAAAAAAGAAAAAAGAAAAGAAAATCATAAGAAAAAAATACATTTACAGTATTGTACTGTAATAAAAAAAAAAAAAATCATGTATAAGGGGACCTGCACAGTTCAAACCCATGTTGTTCAAGGGTCAACTGCATAATAGAGTATTATTCAGCTTTATTTTATTTTTTTTTTTTTTTTAAATTTTTTTCAACGTTTATTTATTTTTGGGACAGAGAGAGACAGAGCATGAACGGGGGAGGGGCAGAGAGAGAGGGAGACACAGAATCGGAAACAGGCTCCAGGCTCCGAGCCATCAGCCCAGAGCCTGACGCGGGGCTCGAACTCACGGACCGCGAGATCGTGACCTGGCTGAAGTCGGACGCTCAACCGACTGCGCCACCCAGGCGCCCCTTATTCAGCTTTAAAAAGAAGCAAATTTTCATACATGCCACACCAAAGATAAAACTTAAAAGTCATTGTGCTAGGGGTAATAAGCCACATACAGAAGAACAAATATTGTTATGACTCCACTTATATGAGTTGCCTCATATATAGACAGAAGTTCACAGAGACAAAAAGTAGAATGGTGGTTGCCAGGAGGTGAGGGGAGAATGAGGAGTTACTACTTCACGGGTGCAGGATACCTTTTCTGTTTGGAAAGATGATAAAGTTCTGGAAATGGCTAGCGGTGATGACTGTACAACATGAAGGTACTTAATGCCACTAAAATTTACACTTAAAAATGGTTACTACGGTAAATTTTATTTCAGCAATAAATTACTGAATTTAAGTTTTATAATTTCATATGTAAATTGGATTGATTAGAATCAATATTCTGCCAGAATATCAGAAATGCTGCCTAGGTTCCCTGAAGTACACCCCATTATGTATTAAGTGGAAGCAGTGCACATTAGAAAACAACATGGTCTACTACTATAATTTTCACTAAGTAAACTACTAAAAACCAAACTGAAAGAGAAATGGCATTTTAATTTATTATTCTTGGTGCTTTATAAAGGGAAATGTTTAATCAGACAATGATGGACTTCCAGATACTTGGAATAATTTCAGAAATAAACTTGTACGTCTAATTGCGCTTTTTTAAAAAAAGGTACAATTACAAACTTTGGCAATTACACTATTACAATTACAAACTGCAATTACATTATTTTATGTGCAATGAAAAAAGGCCTTTTAATGAGGTAACATACCAAGAACTAAGAGAAATGGAAAAATCAAAGGTATTCCAGAACTTGTGTGCATTTCCAAGAAATTAATTGTTTAAAGATAGAACACAGTCAGGAGGGTGTACACATGGTGGAAAAGATGCTCATTATGTGTATAATCCGCCATGGGATAAGGAAAGACAAGACTAGGAACTAGACACCATATACTTACCCCTGGAGAAAAGTAGCAGTCAAGGGCCACTAGATTGTCCTTCAGAGTGGCCTATGATACAGCAGCTTTTTAGTCCGTGAGGAAGGAGGAAGACAATGTGCAGTAAGATTAACTTTATATATTCCTTAACACTTACCTTCTATATCAGCAGTTGCTATTTTATGCTTAATTTCTTTTTGTGACACCTGTTGAATATTTTCCCTTTGCTGCTTAGTCTGTTGCATAGTATGGGTTTTCCAGAGTTTCCGGAGTTCTTCTACCTCTGCCTCGGAGTCCAGATTTTGTTCCTTTCCTTGTTTTCCTTTGTTGACAGTTTGCTTTTGTTTAAAATCTGCTGCTTCCCCAAAAGATATACTTTCTTTTTCACTCTCTTCCTGATGTAGTGAATTCTCATTAAGAAAATCCTGGTCTGCATTTCCTTTTATACTTGTGCTTTGTTCTTTAGAGCCTGAGATCTCTTGAAAATTATCTGTAGCCTGATCTCCTTCCTTAATGGCCTTTTCAAGATTATTTAACTCTGTTTTAAGAGAAGAAGTCCCAACTTCATTTGTAGAATGTCCAGAATCAGATTTTAAGTGATCAGTAGTAGAAGACTCTGATATGGCTGTTAAACATTCTCCACCACTTTGACTGACAGTTTGCACAGATTCTGATGACGCACCAGATGATTTATCTTGTCGAAGCTCATCTGAAGAGACAAGCTCCTCTCGTATAGGAGAGAGTTCCGATTCTGTGAACACATCTTCAGAAAGAGACTCCTCAGTGCTCCTGGGAGCAGTGCTGGCACTATCATTACCTGCATCACGGGTTCTTGAGTCTATTTCATCAGTATTACTTCTTGTCATTTTCTTTAAATGGCAGAAATCCCTTCCTGATAACTGATCTATCTCTCTGTTAATAAACAAAATTAAAAGTTATTACTTTTTAAGTTGCAGGGTTTTATTTCCCACAAACTTAACACTCAATTAGTACTAAAAAGGTTTCTCTAAAAGGGATATATCACTTAATAGCATATCAAAATTTGATTTATACTGATAGGCCAAATAATTAAGTCAAGCTTTTGCAATAATCTAAGATCTGGGAAACATCAATGTAAGATTTCCAAATTGAATTCATCTACCTGAAAAGAGGTTGAAGATGTAACTTTTGGGTGAAGCTATAATTCTACACTAAAAATTATTCATTAATGGAATATGGAAAATTAGCTTAGATAAAATTTTGATTAAAATTTTACATTCTTGATAAAGAAAAAAATACATTGATATTACCCACATGGATACATGAACACCCAGTGCTTATTTATTTACATAGATATTTGTAATCTATTTGAATAGAGATTGCACTAAAATATTAGGCTCAAATGCAAAGCTGAAGACCAACTGGAATAGAACTGAGGCAGTACTTACTGGAATTCTTCAGGCTACCAGAAAACACTCTTAATTCAGAGAAAACTTGTTCATCTAAAGGTTCAGATACTAGATATGTGAATGGTTTATATTCTATTAAGACTTCCATATTTAATGGCATTTGTAGATATGAGCACTAATGTTCAAAGTTAGATAGTTTAAGTTCTAGAAGGAGGTAGTATAAACATCTATATAAAGCATGAAATAAAAGTCAGAAATTTAAAATGATGGTTAAAAGCAGTTTGTGACAAATGGAAATTATAGTAGTTCTGAGTGGAGAAACCACGAACATTTGTTTAAGAATAGAAAAAAAAAAACAGGAATGTAAAACAAAAATAACTGGCTGTCTCTGGATGGTGAAGCTGGATAATACTATTATTCTTTTTTGATATTTTTCAAATTTCATAGAAGTATGTACAATTTTTATAACTCGAATAGGTAAAATGTATTTTTTAAAAAGGTGTTAGTTGAATTACAATTCATATATCTCTCTCCCTCCCTTATATCTGGTTCACCTTAGGAGACAAAAGCATGTGATTTGTGCTATTAAAAATGTAATAGTGTCATCTACTGGTGATCCATTCAAATTGCATATATAGGGTCTTGGAACTTGGCAAAAGGCAAAATTTTGAGAAACTGTATATGAACATTTACTTTAAAAAAATTTTTTTAGGGGCGCCTGGGTGGCGCAGTCGGTTAAGCGTCCGACTTCAGCCAGGTCACGATCTCGCGGTCCGGGAGTTCGAGCCCCGCGTCAGGCTCTGGGCTGATGGCTCAGAGCCTGGAACCTGTTTCTGATTCTGTGTCTCCCTCTCTCTCTGCCCCTCCCCCGTTCATGCTCTGTCTCTCTCTGTCCCAAAAATAAATAAACGTTGAAAAAAAAAAAAATTAAAAAAAAAAAAATTTTTTTAATGTTTATTTATTTTTTTAAGACAGAGGCAGAGCATGAACAGGGGAAGGGCAAAGAGAGAGAACAAGACACAGAATTTGAAACAGGCTCCAGGCTCTGAGCTGTCAGCACAGAGCCCGACGCAGGGCTCGAACCCACAAACTGTGAGATCATGACCTGAGGTGAAGTCGGATGCTTACTAAGACCCTTAGGTAAGAGACAAAATTAATAAATGTAAGAGAATCTATGTTTGAATAAAGGCTGTAAAACCTTCACAGTTAATATGCTAAAAGACTAAATATTTATTTCTGTCAATGATGCTGCTTCTGCTTAACACGGTTCCAGAACAATACCTTTGAAATCAACTTCCCAAGCAGAAGATGGAAGAAAATCAATCAAATCTTATAAGTCAGTTTTGCTACACATGACATTACTCTGCAAAACTACTTGCTTTATTTATCTGATTTGCTGCCAAATAATGTTTTTAATTAATTCATAAGGTAAGAACTGAAAAGACACTTCTTTTTGGAGGAATTTTTTAAATTATTGGACCAAATGTATGGTCTTTCCAGGTGACATTCTAAATTATAAAATAGCGATCTGCAAAAAAGAGGAGCTCTACATCATCCTGGTGGAATACTTACAGATCATTCAGCATAAGAGAATCCCAAAGAATCATAATAAAAATCTCAACCGTGACTGACAATATATGCATTCATATATAATCTTGTTTTTCTTTTAACCGAATCCTTTACTCCTTTATCTTTGTCTCATCCCTCCACCCACTTCAACAATACTTACTTGCTCAAAGTGACTTTGGATGATGATCTACAAAAATAACTAAAGTAGAGGATATTCTAGGAATTATCTGCACCTCTACAGAGGAGTTTACCAAGCCAAAATACTATCTATTGTATGGAAAGTATAATGGACACTTCTTGAATAAGGGATTTTATTCTACCACAGGTATCCTAACAACTCATGTACTCTGCCTCAGAAACAAAAATAATTTGCTCCTTTCCTAGCTAAGCAGTTCTGTACCACACAAGTTAATTTTAGAACAATGATCCACATCCCTGTGGGCTAATAAAGGATTTATCTTTGGCTCAGTTAAAGTGAAGCCATTTTTAAATGGTTGACAAAGTATGTATGGAAGAATAGAGGGTGTTCTTTTGTTACATATCAATTTTCTTCCTTTCTTCTTCTCCTTCCTTTTGTGGTATACTGTCTTCTTCCCCTTTTATTTCTTATTCCTCCTTTTTATCTCTGGTCATTCCTGTGGTCAAGCACGTCACTTTCAAAGGCTGTGCTGAGTTGCAGTCTTATACCTATGTTATTTGAATCCTACAAATCCCCTGACCAGTATATTCCAAGGTTAACTCTTTCAAGATTAACTGAGGAAGAATGATGCTCATGTGATCTCCCCCATATCCCACACTGGACTCTTCAGGCTCTTGTAAGAAAAATCTGAAAGCTACACTAGTTCACTTGTATTACCTTATATTAGTCACAGAAATAATTTAAAATTCTGTGTCTTTATAAAAAGAGCTGGTAAACACTAAATTAAATGAGGTTTACAGGTTACTTTAAACATCCAGTTCTCTGACAAAATATACAAATATAAACCTAAAACAATTCCTAATTGTTTAAGGTGTGTTAAGAATAATCTTTTCAATACTACATATACTTTTTCATTATTGACAAAATGAAAAGCAGTTATAATAAAAAAATACTAAAGAGTATTCGACAAGGGCCAACTATCTAGATGTAATAAAATCACAAAAGAGAATAAATACCAATCTTACATGGGTAGAGATTCCTTTATTTTGCTATCCAAAATTTCTTTGTACATTGCAGCTGACATCACCTCTTCCATTGGACACATGATGCCATATTCCTCACAGCCATTCTCTTGAACCAAAGGGTCAGTTTTATGTGGATCAAACATTATATTATTTGGTGTAACCAGCAGCACACCACTGACTGTGCCCTAAGATGAAAAAAGACAATAACATTTAATCGTCAAAGCTTAAATTTTCACAAAGTAGTCTAGCTGTTTTTACTAATTTCTTCTGAAGTTAGGCCTTCTGTTATATATAAAAGTAGTACATTCAAGCACTATGACATTCTCATGAAAACATTTTATATGTTTTACACTAATTTACATTCTGCTTCCTGTGTTGTTCCCTCACTAGAGGTACCAAATATAGTTTCATATACACAATGCAGGTTTAATAAATTATGTGTTGATGATTCAATACAATACAAGGGAAAAATAGCATAATCTCTTTAAAATATTCTTTAAAAAAAGTCTCTGTTTCAACTTGCCTCTGTTACTGCCTAGCTATTTGACTTGGGGCATGCAAAGTTTCAGTTTCTTCATCTGTAAGAATAGGCATAGTAATCATTTTAATTTAATCACGAAAAACTATGAAATTTCAAATACATTTAATAAATAGCAATATAAATACGAAGAGTCCAACCTCTCAACTTAAAAATGAGCAAATTAAAATCCATAGGAAGCCGATCCCACTAATATTAGCTAATACTTATTGAAAGCTCTGTATGTATCACGCTTTATATAAATCATTGTCTATTTGATCTTCATAATCATAGCTATGAGATGATTATACTGATGGGAAAATTAAGGTTGTTGAGAGGCTAGACAACTTATCCTAAGTAATAAATAACATGGCTAACTGAAAAGCAGAGGAATCAAGATTAAAAATCCAGGCAGTCTGTGCTTTTTACTAAAATCCTTCCACATTCGAGTATAAACTACAGTCACTCCAAATGTGCTAAATATTCCTTAATCCCATTTTAACTCCTATCTATTACCATATTCCGTAAGTATAAAAGTGTAAAGCCAGACAGAATTCTAAAAATAAACTAAGTAGTTACTTCAAAGTTGTCTTATCTTTTCTTCTGAAGCTATTAAGGAGAAGAAAAACTCAAATCCCGCTTGATTGGTATCATATCATCCTTCAAAGTCCATATTCAGCTCTGGCTTACCTTTTTACCTTTTACCTGGCTTAACTTTAAAAACATAAAACTTAAGTTATGACAGACACTACCATTAAAAATGATCAAATAAAAGACTGAAAGCAGAAAACTCTACCTAAAATGGTCACCCAACTGTAAGTGGAAAAAAGTTATTGTGGATGGTTCAAGATAATAAAACATACTTATTATTTGTAGTAGCTACATGCAATATTGGAAAGAAGCATATGTGTTTGCAGGCATTTTGGTGGGTTTTGGTGGCAAAAAAAGAATCGATCTAAAACTCTAAACAGCATTTGTTTTAGTTCAGACCAGGGACCACCTAAGTAGGGAGTAACTTTATATAATCCATGGCCTAATCATATTTTGAACGGTATTTTAAATAGATTCATATATATCCGTCTATATTCCTGGATGATACGCCAACAGAAGTCAAAGAGTAATGGTAAAGTATGTTGTAGTGACATTTACATTGCCACAGATAACCTACGCAATAGATAATAAAGAGTATATACAATGTAAAAATCTTAAAGATTTCTGATCTTCTATCTTCCTTACTCTATCTTGCCCTGTATAAACTTGTTATTTGAGAAGTAAAATCAAGATCAATAAGAATTAAGGAAAGCAAACACCAAGTTTTTGGAAAAACATCAGGTCATCCTTGATTTCATAAATTTCAAGTAAGCATTAGTTTTAAATAATGGCATAATATCAGGTTCACTGGCATAACATTACACACTTTCACTTTTTTTTTTTTTTGCAAAGACAATGATTATTAGGTATGTGACAGAAAAGGCCCAGTATTAATGGTTATGCTTTAATTCAGTATACCTATTAATTCTAGAATACTGCTACTCTTAGTAGTATAACTACAGAAATCATGTGTAAAGCCTCTCAAAAACTATGCTTCTACTTCTTGGATTAGAAGAGGCTTAAAGCCCTGCCTCTTAACACTAGACTGATCAACCTGGTAATGTGAATTCCCAGGAATTCGCCCTTATTTGCTGCTATTGAAGGATGTGCTAACATATTCTTCAAGCTTCTCTTCCTCTGACTCTAGGTGGGACTCTGAGGTATTGTGTCAGATGTTACTCCTCCAAATCAAGAGTTGGCCATGAGAAACACTACTTCAACATAAAAGTCACAAAAACCTTTTGAGAAAGTAACTGCTCAAATTCATCTAACCCAAGACCAAGTTTGAAATTATATTCAAACTCATCTAACCCAAGACCAAGTTTGAAATCTCACTGAAATTCATCTAACCCAAGATCAAGTTTGAAATCATAAACTCATAGTTAAGCATTTCCCCTTCATTCTTTTTAATACTGTTTCATAAATCTGGATATATTATCAGGAGCAAGAACATGTTACAGTCAGAGGTTTCAAATTAAAATATCTTCTTAATCCACATGACCTTCAGAAATTTTAATCACAGATTTCTCTTTAGTATTAACAACTGTCAATCTTTTATGTGCAATTACCAGACTAATCTTCCATGGAGAAAATAAAGTCTGTCTGTAAAAGTTACCACTTACACTATAATATTTCTGTATATACTAGAAGATAAAAAACTATGATGTGGGAAACCATCCCAGCAGACTAAACGCTTGTACCCATCTTTTTTTTTCAGTCTTAAGTCCACTCTAATTTAACTATTATAATTATTGTTGATAAATTTCCACAATTTTTACATAAATAACCTTTACTACAGTAAACCTATAGGAAGAGCCAGGCTCCAGCAAGTGATTAGGTTCCAAGAACACCAGGCTGCAGGTTGTTCCTAACTCTGATAATGACTTTATCTTTGCTTTGATACTTGAATAAAAATGTTATTCAAATACTAACAGCTGAAATTCTGCTTCTAGTCAAGAACTAATTCTGCCTAAAACTACTAAAACCATACACACACACACACACACACACACACACACACACACACACACACTACATGAAAGGACTATGTGCAGCTACTAGAATGCTGGGGAGTGCCATGTGAATAAGGGAAAACAAATAAGGATGAACTCTACAAATGCCGCAGCATACTGACTGGAGAGTTTCCAGGCCACAGGCAGAGAAAGGAAAGGAGAGATGAGCCCTTCCCATTGAGAATGCTTTGAAGGTCCACAGAAGGTCTTCTTTCAAGTTTCTAGCTGAGCACTGAATGCTACCTATGTATTTGGCAACTATCCCAGGATGAGAAAAGAAGCAACACTCAAAAGAAGCAGAGGAAACAATTCACAGAGACAACAGAGAAAGGTACAGTTTGTGTTCTTAATAACCACAGCAAAAAAACATGTAATTTACAGGGCCCCAGAAAACTCAGAAGGGAATTGTCTCAGTAAAGGGTAAAACTAGCTATAGTTGCTTTGGTTCTGCCCAACAAAACTTAAAACAAGTCATGATATGATCAAGCTGTTTCCAAAAGACAACTGAGTCACAGAAAACAGCACAAAAATAGGTAGAGAAATATAAAAATATCTGGCACCCAAGAAAATAAAATTTGTATCTGATATCCAGTTAAAAATTACTAGGCATGTAAACAAAAAGAAAAAAGTGACTCATCACAATGAGAAAAGTCAATTAACAGAAACAAATCCAGAAGTGAGAGAGAAAATAATTCACAGAAAGACATTAAAATAACTATTGTAACTATATTCCATATATTCAAGAATAAATAAGGTAGACTGTGCATGGTAGTTATGGAGAAGGAAGATATGAGAGCCAGTTTGAACTTACAGAGATGAAAAATATGCTCAAAAGAATTAAAAGCAAACTAGACATGGCAGAAAAAACATTAAGTGAACTTAAAGGTATAGCAATTAAAACTGTTCAAAAAATAGAGAAAAAGAAAAAAGAACAGAGTATCAGTGAGCTCTGAGACATAACATCAAACAGCCTAAAGTATGCATAATTGGAATTCCCAAAGAAGAGGAGCGGATGGAGAAAAAAAAATTGAATATGGTCCCAAATTTTCCAAATCTGATGGAAACTATAAATGCACAGATTCAAGAAGCTGAATGAATCCTCAGCAAAACAAATAGAAAAATACGCCAAGGCACACCATAAACCAATTGCTCAAAATCAGTGATGAAGAGACTATTTTATTTAAAAGATTTTTTAATGTTTATTTATTTTTGAGAGAGAGACAGAGTGCAAGTGGGGGAGGGCAGAGAGGGAGGCAGACACAGAATCCGAAGCAGGCTCCAGGCTCTGAGCTCCAATCTGTCAGCACAGAGCCTGAGGCGGGGCTTGAACTCACCAACAGTGAGATCATGACCTGAACCAAAGTCGGATGCTTAACAGACTGAGCCACCCAGGCGCCCTTGAAGAGACTATTTTAAATGCAACCAAAGAAAATTATCTATGTTGTACACAACACCAAATATAAAAATTGTGTTAGAGTTCTCTTCAGAAATAGTGCAAGACAGAAAACAGGAGGTCTGAAAGAAACATCTTTAAAGTTCTGAGAGAAAAAGAAAACCATGTGTGGCTTCTAAAGTTAATAACATACTATAGTTACTTTCTAAGTAATATCTGGAGTTTATTCTCCAATTCTGTTATTTTACTATACTCCCTCTGCACACTAGAAGTTCTTTGCATACAAAAGCAGCAAGGTGTGGCAGATGAAACATTCACGCTGGGTTTGAATTCACGCCATGACAGAGAAACCTTACCTTGGACTTTAACCTTTCCTGAAAGTTTGTTTGTTTGTTTTTTTCCTGTGAAGAATGAATAGAACCACCCATTTCATAGGATTATTTTGAGTTGAGGAAATAACTAAAACATCTCATATACTTTCTGGCATACAGTAAGTATTGAATAAACAGTAGTTATCTTCTTTTTGTGTGCTATACCAAGTTTGCAAGAGTTATCACTCCGAACAGTGCCCAGAAATGGTCATTTTATATCAGCTTTTTGAAATATTCTATCAATAGCAAATTAGGGGTAATTTATTATAGTAAATTTATATCCCATTGCCTTTAACAACTGCAAAAGACCACCAGATTCTAAGTTAGTTATAAGCAAAGTCCATACAAAGTATTTCCACCAGTATCTTTTTAAAATATTCAAGCAGTTGATGTCAATAATTTAAAATGTAAATGTCAAATCGTGATATTTCAGTAATAAAGCATGATTAAAAATTCTTACCTTGCCACTGGTAATATATTTGCAATTAATTTTAAGAAATTTCTCAGTAAATGCTTCTTCCTCCTCAGAAGTTGAAGATACAACTCGTGCAGGTCGAATACCAGTAAGAGTAGATAAGGGAGTTGCTTCTTTTGGGTGGACTACATCAGGATTCTTTAAAAAAATAAATAAAGGCACTTCAGAGAACTAAATACAAATTAGCACATTATTAAAGCCAAATGAATAGCTTTCCCTAATTCTCATCACATTTTGGAGGTTAGCTCAAAATATTCTCATTTAAAAAAAATATACAAGAAAGAACAGCACTGTTTTCACATTCAGTAAAGGTTTCTCACAGCTTAAACTTACATTTTCAATGATTTCTTAATGGGTTATATATTTATGAATCATCTGGAAAATGTAGGAAAACTACATCTCTTGTACCTTCATACCACACACACACGCACGCACACATTCAGTTGTTCCTGAGACCATTTAATATATCCCGCAGGTGTTGGGAGCAGAAAAAAAAAAAAATGGGAGTGCTTGTCTGTGAAACATAGGAACTCAGCCAAAACCATTCACTGGAAGAGCCTTTTAAAATCTTAAGCTACAAAGAGTTTATCAATGCCATTCTACAAGGTATTAGTATTATAAAGTAATATTAAGTAATTAGATCACAGGTTCTTAACTCTTTTAGTGCCACGGACCATTCTCATAGTGAAGCCTACCTAAGGGCCTTCTTTTCAGAATGTTTTTTTCAATGCTTAAAATATAGGACTACAAAGAAAAACAATTATATTGAAACACAATTATCAAAACATTTTTAAGACTGGATATATATTTTTAACATAATAGTTATGTATACATAATTGATACATAAATGCTTCCTTATTAAACATGAAATAATAAAACCTAGTGTCAACGCTGATAATTACAATTTTGAACTAGATGGCTATAAACAATATTTCCAATATCTATAACACTAAAGTGATTTGAAAATATCTGTGAATTGTATTGGGGACACAGCATGCACAGTGCTACCCTACAGTTTGCTACTTATAGTCTTAATTTAAAAAATATATTTCAGTTAAAATTGTCTATATCCAAGTTCAGAGACTCCTTAGAACTCATGGTTCCTCCCAGAGTTCAACACTGTGTACGATGTAGGAAGGCTAGACAAACGTTCTTTATTCTTTGTTTTAAATACCTCCAGAGGCACTTTACACTTCCTGAATTAACGCACAGTGTCTTGTAGAACAGTTTTCATAGCAGCAAGGTTCTTCAGAAGTTTGGGCTAAAATTAGGCACTTCGTAACTAATACCCAATAGGTTTGACTTGGCCTTTTGAAAAAATAGCCTCCTCTTCAATCTCAAAGACTCTGAAATACTTGAAAAGCACTCTCAAATTTTAACATTACTTTTTCCGCTTCAATAAATGGATTTAACTCCTTAAGTCTATATGAGGATAAAATTTTAGATTCCCTTTTTGAATTTCATATCTCTCTCCTAATATGCTGGGGTGAAATCTCTACCATTTGGACAGATACTCGACATACATTTTTTGAAGGAAGATCGTACAGAATGCTGCAAAATAACTATATTTAATATGTTATGATTACATTTTTGAAAACCTAAAATAGAATTAGATTTTAACAGCTGCATAACACTATTCAATCACTAATATCCATTGACAAAGTTCTCAATCTTTTTATTTTGTGATACAAACTAATCAAATTTACACTCATTGAAAAAGGGATATTAGTAATAATATTGGATATTTATGATTATTTGTTACATTTAATGGCTATATGAGCCATTTAATCTTCAAATCATTGATATGGGTATATACTATTACCTTAATTTTATTTTCTTTTTTCAACGTTTATTTATTTTTGGGGCAGAGAGAGACAGAGCATGAACGGGGGAGGGGCAGAGAGAGAGGGAGACACAGAATCGGAAACAGGCTCCAGGCTCTGAGCCATCAGCCCAGAGCCCGACGCGGGGCTCGAACTCACGGACCGTGAGATCGTGACCTGGCTGAAGTCGGACGCTTAACCGACTGCGCCACCCAGGCGCCCCAACTATTACCTTAATTTTAAAGGAAACTTATGGTTAACCAAGTTCAGTAACTTTCCCAATAAGTAAGATGAAGCTAATATGTAAACCCAACTTGTCAACACATGAACTAGTAAGCTTAACTGCAATACTATACACCTTCCCTTTCAAATATTCTTCTAACAACTGATACATGTGCACCGGGGGAAAAAAACCAATTCCAGAGCCATTGGAAAGCCCCTTGCAGGCTGGCACAAAACTATCAACAAATTTATGGTTGTTCAGTGACTGCCAAATCCAGCTGACAACATTACCTACTATGTAACCATATCATTCACAAAAACTATAATCAAGAAACACTGTCAAATGCTTTCCTTATATGAAGATAGATCTCATTGAACATGATCTGTTATCATGTCTCAAATTCTCAAATTCTGTATCTATAGCAATCCCGATTTGTCAATGCAATCCTATTAAAAAGAATATATAGATTGGCTTAGTAAATGTTCAAAGTATAGCACATAAGAGTACATTTCTTTTTAAAAAAAAAAGCAACATTCAGAGGAATTGTAATTAGATCTCATAATAACTTACATACATGTACATTACCCAAATGATCAGTATCTCTATGCAGCTGGTTTTGACTGGTATTTACAGATTCTGATTCTTAATGCAGTGAGTTGGAAGCTCATCAGGGCTTTGTGAAGTTTCTTTGTGCAATTCTGTTTTAGCCACTAGGGATAGAAAGGTCCTTAAAAGTACAGAGTACAAACATCTATCTAGTGAGCCTCAATCATTGCCCCAAATATTCAAATGTGCAAAAAGCAAAGCATTGCTAGACCAAGTGAACCGAAAAGGTTGACTTATGGTCATCTTTTTTTGTACAATACGATTAAATATTACACATTTTGATATTCCAGCTATAAAGTGGTAATAAAGAATATGAGCTCTGGATCAGACTACTTGGTTTGGAATCCTAACTCAGCTACTAGCTAACCAAAGGACCTTAGACACAAATTACTTAACATCTCTCCCTCAGTTTCCTTATATGTAAAATAAACACTGTTATTGGTCAGGTACCAGAAGAAGCTGGTGGCATATCAACTTGAGTTAATTTAGAGAGTTTTAAAATGGAACTATTTACAAAAGTATTATGCAGCGTATATGAATAACAGAGGCTTCCTTATCATCCATAGGCCTAAAAAGGTTAAGGGGAGAAACAGATACCTACAGAGGGATCTGTGGAAAGGGTTGTCTGATGAGATGAGAGGTTAGAGAATGCAGCCACTCTGAAGTGACCTTGTAGGGAGGGAGCTAGGAGAATAAATATGCCCCTTTCTCACTCCTTTCGTCTTATCTTCTGCCAATGTTCTCGAAAAACCAAAACCAGGAAAAGCAGGTCTAGGGAGCCTGCTGATATAGTCTAAAGCCCAAAAGAGGATAGAAAAGGATGCAGAATCGGTCCAGAAGAAAAAAAAAAAAACAAAAAAACAAAAAAACCAGCCAGGCCAAGTTGAGGTTGGGAATAAATGACAATACTTACTGACACACGGTAAATTTTAGCTATTTATTTTTTATTTACACTTAACATTGGTTCCACCTCTTTCCATGTTTCTTCACCAATATGTGAAGAAAAAAAAAATGTGAGAAAATTGTTTGACCCTGGAAATTCTCAAAGATAATATTTTTATGTGATAATTATTTAAAAAACCCACTGAGATCCTTTATACTAACAAAGCCAGGAGCCTATCATTTTAGCTTCATTCGTAAGCCACTAAACAGCTGAACATTCAGAAAGCTACAGGTGATTATTAGAAATATAAACTCTGACAATTTCTGGGAAAAACATGTGACAATAATACTAAATGAGTTGTATCTAATAAAACGTAAGATCCTTGCTTCTAAGGGACTTAGAATGGCAGACATAAATCCAATGATTATAATATAGAGCTATAAACACTTGAAATATATAGAAAGTTACATAGGAATATTATCTTGGGAGTCAAGTAATTAACATATTTCTAGGTAAAAAAATACAGTTTATGAAATTGCCGTTCAAAATAATTATTTCTAACTATTGCCTATAATCAATAGGGAAAACTTCAAGAACTCAATGTTTCTTAACTCCTTCCTGGATCCATCCTAGAGAGAAAGAACTTATTCATTATGACCAGTTATATTAGAGGATACTTTCTGGGCATCTTTGACAGCAGTTGAGTCACTACAGATTAAAAGGTCATTCATATGCCTTTTTATTCTCTCCCTCTATTTCACTAGCATGGCAAAAGTGAGGAAGAGAGCATTTCACACAGGAGAAGGCCTGGCCTTGTTGCTCCCTTGAGTTTCAGCATTCTCTTCTTTCTGATCTTGTGCCTTTCAAGAAAGTCAGTTGGTAGGAAGACTCAGGTTAAGGATGAGGGACAGAAAAGGACCCCATAGACTTTTCGTCAGGCACGATGCTACAGTTGTTTCCACAATTTCGCTTTAGGCTTTGAAAAAGAAGGTAAATTAACCTAACACTACATCTCCTTTGTTGCTGCACTCCTTGTGAGTCCAGCTCTTTGTAAGTCTTATGGGAAAATAGCATGGCTATGTTCAAAAACATATTCTTAGATCATTTAGTCCAGCAATACCTACTCATTAGAACCTGACTTCCACATTCATCAACAGTGAAAAACAGAATATATTCCTTTCATGTGACTGCATTCTAAAGTACAGTGCTGTCATATTTATATAAATAAGATATCCAACAAATACATATTTGAAAATGACCCCACTTCTCTCTCACACACACACACACACACACACACACACACACACACACACACACACACAGTCCCTGGGCAAGGTATTCCAAGAAAGAAGTGCAACTAGTTTAACAACAGAGGTTAGAAACCAATGTCTAATAATCTGTAGGCAAATTAACATTAATAATTTGTATTTTCTTACTCATAGGTCATTTGGTATCTTAAACTGTGAGTGCAAACTGGGCAGAGAAAAAAAGGATGTCTCCTAAAGCAGGCAAGGCAACACCAAAAAATCTCCCACAGGAATTTAGGCATTTAATATACGAATAGCCTTTTATATATAACCATAATCTTTAAGCCATCATGAAAATGGGAAGTCATGATTAGTATGAATTTACAAAAAAAGGCACAAAAATATAATTCCTTTCAGAGAGATTTTAATCAAAATTATTAAATACCATTTGATCCTTTAAAATTCATTTGTAAAATGTAACTTATATAGAACATTCCTTGAAAATGCTAGGTAAATCAATCCACTATTAATTGCTAAGAATACTTAGAAGAATGATTAAATGATAAATTATTTAAATTTTTTTTAACATTTATTCATTTTTGAGAGACAGAGAGAGACACAGCATGATTAGGGAAGGGGCAGAGAGAGAGAGAGTGGGAGACACAGAATCTGAAGCAGGCTCCAGGTCTGAGCTGTCAGCACAGAGCCACTCAGGATGCGAGTTCATGACCTGAGCTGAAGTTGGACGCCCAACCGACTGAACCACCCAGGCACCCCAAGATGATAAATTATTTAAAACTGTTTATTTTTTAGAGAGTGCACATGTGTCGGTGAGAGACAAAGAGAGAGTGAGAGAGAGAATCCTGAGTAGGCTCTGTGCTCACAGAGCCTGCTTTGGATGTGGGGGGCTCAATCTCACGAACCGTGAGAAATCAAGAGTCAGATGCTTAACTGACGGAACCACACAGCTGCCCTGATAAATTATTTTTTAAAAGGCAGTGTGTCAAAAATAAACTCAAGTGTTCTAGGTAAATAAAAACAGTGACAGAAAACTGAAATAAAAATTAATTGGGCATGGACTTCCTATCATGAAATTGTCATGTATGTCAGGTAAAACTCCTTCTTTAAATTATTATATGGCATTTATAAGAGAGAGTTGATGAATATCTTTGGACTACCACCAATAACAACAGTGAGATAATTTAAGCTGTTTGGTTTAATAAGAATGTTCCCTTTAAAACCTGTTATGTAACAAAAAAAAACAAAACAAAACAAAAAAACAACTGTTATGTAACAGAATAAAAAGGTAAACTTTAGTTTTAACCATAGTCAAAGTAGAATAAAAAACAATGAAGATATATTGAGATTTCTTCATAGTTATCTTTGAAAAGTAGGGACACTTACAGTGGCCTTATCAAATTCAGCCTCAGAAGATGTTGGTGACAGAGGACTTATGGGACTTAGAGATGGAGAGCTCTCAACACTGGAGACATATTCAGGATCAGGAACATATAAAACCTGCAAGAAAACATTCAAATGAAGATTCACTCAAACTGAAATATTAACAACTGAATGGTGTTCTATAGGCAAGTACCATTAACGACCTTCACCAATAAACAGAAAATAAAAATATTCAGATTTAAAGAATATTTATTACAATAATTCTAACAACACAAAAAAAGACATTTATATTCTATTTAGACAAGTTTGATAATAAATAGTGCCAAAGACAGGGTAGGGAAACAATAATTATCATATACTATGGGTGTTCCTCTTACAGGACAATTTGGTAACAGCTAACAAAATTTAAAATGCATGTATCATTTAACTCATCAATTTTACTTCTAGGACTTTACAGAAACTCCTGCATATATAAAAAAGAGCGAGATTGTTCTCTACATCAATGTTTATAATAACAAAAGAGCTGAAACGGTGTAAAGTTACTGTATCTTGTTAATATGTCAATATAGTGTAACACTACCTACACATGAAAAAGTCTGAGGTGAAGCCACACTTAAATATTTTCTAAGAATCAAAGTTAAATTGAGACAAAAAGAAAAAAAGAGACAGAAAGGCTTCTGGAAGAGTATACAAACTGTAAATGTGGTTGCTTCTAGAAAAGGAAACTAGAAGTCGAAGATGGGATAACTTACCTTTAAAAATTTTTGAGGTTTTTATCATGTACATGCTATTGCTTTGAGTATTTTAGTAAGATAATTCACAATTCTTTTCAATTTGTATTAAAAAAATTAATATGCAACAAATGACAATTTTCTCTTCTAGAGCCAATATGATTTGTTCAAAACATGCATAAAATTATTCCTAAAATTTCCATATTATTAACTATACTTCAATGGATAATTTCTGTCTTACTACTTAATGCTTCTAAGTACCAATCATTAAAAAAAGATACCTGTCCAGTAACAACTGCTCGGGAGAATAACTTATTTAATTGAACAAGTTCGTTGGGCGTTGTATCAAATTTCAGGGCTATACTATTCAAAGAATCCCTTGATTCAACCTGTTTAAAAGAAAAAATAAATTATTTGAATCTGTTAAAACAGAAAAGCTAAAACCTGATGTTTAATACCATTAATATGTCTGTGGACCAAACTCACATTTGATTAACAAGTGGTATTTTCCATCTTTAGATATAGGATAACTTGAGAAGTTTTGTGTTTTGATAGCAGATGGTCTCAACCTATTATGATACAGTGTGTATGCTTTATCACAGTATATCATAATTATATGTGGGCCTCTACTGCAAGTAATTTCAAAACACACAATATAATTTACAAAACACAAATGATTTTTATTTCACAAAGGCTTTAAAAATGTACTATTCCTTTAAATAGTTTCTAACACATATGGAACCTAGAAACATAACAAATTTTATTTTAGCCAAGAATGTTTGTATTAAACTGAAAATACTGTATCTATATGTTTATATTAAACTGGAAATATTATACCTTTATGTTTATATTCTGCCATTTAAATATGCAAATTAGATAATATGTGAACCAAAATTTAGCAATCTACTTCTAAATCATTAGTATATTTCAATGATTGACTTAGTATATTTTAAGTCATGGGATTTTGCCAATTATCCTGAAAGAAAAAGTCATTTGATCAGTCAGTATATGCCTTTGGAGTCCTCTATACATAAGGCATTATAAGAGCTCTATAGGATAACATTAAGCGTAACTAAGTGGTATTAGTGCACAAGGGATTTACAACATAGTTGAAAAATAAGAAAGACAAAAAAGGTTTCAAGAAAGATGAAGAGCAATTTAAATGAAACAAATATAACAGAAGTTCCGAGTATAGATAGTGCAACACATTTGCTACAAATTGTCCAAGGAAGACTTTATTAAAAAGATTTAAAAGCTAGATTTTGAAGAAGGAATAGGAATTTGAGAAGTAGAGAGAAGGAAAGAACATTCAAAGCGAAGAGAATAGGACTGACACGGTTAGGAGACAGAAAAGTACAAAACACTTTTGTGCGATACTATTTCTTCCCCCTAAACCACCCAGAGTACACTATTGAGTTTAAGATTTCAGGAAGGTGAGTTACTAGAGTTAATTCTAAAAAAGGATGAGATTGGAAGGGCATTTAGAATTAGGCTGTAGAAAACTTTGAAAGTTAGGAAAAGTAGCTAGGTATATAATGTAAAAAAAAAATAGCATGTATTTTTTTCTTTAATGGTTATATAAAACCAAATCTGTGACAAATACATTGGATAATAAACTAGTTCTGCTTCCTTCTGTGCAAACGTTCTCATCTATGTAATGAGATGACCTATCACTTAACCTATTGAGATGATATAGGCAGGTCTCTGTAAACAAATTATATTTTGCAGTAACGTGTAAGTTTACAAAGTACTTTCATATAATCACATTTTATCCATACAATGATCCTTTCAGATGGGATGATGAATGTAATAAAAATCATCAATCATTAGAAAGCGAAGAAGCTACATGGCCCGAGTAGCAACAGGTCTAGGACTAATGAGATAAGAGAAGAAAAACCAATTTAACACTGCAGTAAATGAGGTTGAAAGTAATAAAAAAATGTAAAGGACGAGATTAAGGTTTATAAGGTTTCCAACTAAGACTCACGAAAGCGCTCATGGATTGAATGAGGTTGCAATGGTGGTGGTGGTAGTAGCAGTAGTAGCAGGTCAGGGGTGCGAATGGTAATACGCAATTGATGTTGAATCCCAAAATTCCAACCTGGACGAATAACAAACTGAAGGGAAATGGAAACAAGAAAATGGAGCATTGGGCAAGGATGGAGAAATTGGTGAGAGGTTTCCTACAGTGCGTTAAGTATAAAGTGACAGTGGGAAATACATGCATGTAGAAAGGCAGGAATAGAAAAAATTTGGGTTCTCACTCCACACAGTTTTAAATTCCTTAAGATCTCCAGGTAATGGAATCTGTAAGTGGAAAAGTGAAAAGAAACCTGGGACCACTTACATTTGGAATCAAGAAGAGCAGAAATAGCCAGTAAGAGATGGAAGATACAGTCAAAATAACAGCAAGAATACCAGGGCAATGATGCATGATGAAAGCAAAATGTAGTGCAATTAGTTTCAAGCACAGAGAAAAAAAAAAAGGGAGATATAATAATAAAAAAAAAAGATGGGTGACCATCTTTCAGAATTATGAATGGCATACTCCTTAGACTGAAGACACACACTTAAGTAAAAATATGTCTGAATCTAGACTTATCACAGTAGCACTGCAGAACTGTAATGAAAAAAAAGGAAACTCCAAAAACAATCTTAAAACAAGACGACTGCCTAAAAATGAATAAAAAGGCAACAGAGGGACATAGGACACTGGATTACAATACGGAAAGTGTTGTGTGAGAAAAGAACTCTCAGCCTGATAATTAACAGACTGGTGAACTCCCAGGAATGAGGGTGCAGTGAAGACTTTCAGACATTGTCTAATTATCCATTCCCAGATCCTCACTGAAAATAACTTAAAACGGAAAAAAATAAAATCAGAAGGAACAATGCGCAAAAAGCAACAAAGAAAAGGCCAGAGTTTGATAATTAGAAAATTATTAGTGACCTTGGAAAAGGCTCTTTCATGATAAAGGTATACAAATATTAAGTTAACTAGGAATAAAATGATAATGTATAGCATTTTCACGGTCTACTTTGGATTCCTACTTAAAGTGATTTCACAATGAAAAACAGTATGTACGTGTGTATATGCAAATATATACACACATATACATATGCATGATTTTAATTTTAAAGCTACGATGCAATGATTAATATATAATACATTTAGGTGGTTTAAAATGTATTTAAGCTATATCATAAATATTTCAGAACAAATTTTGAGAGTACATTATATTAAAAGTTTTATTTTAAGAGAAATATAGGGAGAAATACATTTTCCTAAATATAAAAATCATGTCATATATTTTATATAAAGATGCTATATGAAAATTTTATAAAACTATAACAAGAATAGAATATAAGATAATAAAATCTTAGTTTTAGAAATACATTTCTTTCTTCTAGGATATGGCATAGGGAATAAACAAAGGACTTAAAAAACAAGGGGAAAAAGTCTAAACAAAGACCTGCAAAAGGATGTTTTATAAGTTTTCTGGTTAATACTTGATTATTTCCAAAAGGTCACATATAATGTTAAGACAAAATATAATTTCAAGTTTCAATTAACCTCCCCCCACAAAATAATGGTTCTTTTTTTTTTTTTTTTTTTAATTTTTTTTTCAACGTTTTTTATTTGTTTTTGGGACAGAGAGAGACAGAGCATGAACGGGGGAGGGGCAGAGAGAGAGGGAGACACAGAATCGGAAACAGGCTCCAGGCTCCGAGCCATCAGCCCAGAGCCTGATGCGGGGCTTGAACTCACGGACCGCGAGATCGTGACCTGGCTGAAGTCGGACGCTTAACCGACTGCGCCACCCAGGCGCCCCAAAATAATGGTTCTTAAGTTAAATTTAACTTTGCTACAGATAACACAAGTTTTATTGAATTACAAGAAAAGAATGGTAAACTCCTAAAATTAAAAACAAACTAAACTTTCACAATTCTTCACAATCACACAATTACATGTATAGATAACATCGTATGTCTCATGCCTATAATCTTATGCCTGAATAAACACTAACAAATACATCAAATTACATAACCCATTATTTTACTATTTGAACCTATTTTCTCCATTTCTCAATCATGCAGAGAAGGTACAAGCACACTGAAGTTTATAATATGCTTTAAGAAGAGATTCTTTCAATGGTAAAACTACTTCTACCCTAAATACCTGGTTCTCAACTTTTAAAAAATACTTAAAGTCTCAAATCATCAATTATGCAATATATAGAAATAAAGTGTAACTCTAAGGTTTTGATAATTTCTTCAATTTTAAGGATTCATGGAAAATATTAAGATTCGAACCAAGACTGGAAGGTTTCATGATGATGCAAATACAGAAATTGTTTAAAATTTCTACTTTCTTAATACAGTTATAACATATTAGAAAAACACAAACAGTAACACAAAATTAAGGTCAGCTAAAATAATTGGCGTATAACATTATTAACATTAGCTAAATAAACAACATTTACACACAAGCCAATGAGCATTACACCACAGACTAAAGTTGACTTCTCACTTCAGTTTTCCTTGGTAACCAGAAATGTAAAAAGCTGACTGCAGGGAGATTTTGAAGGTCATTTTAAGAACACAAAAACAAGTTCCATTTCAAAGCTAAAGAAACTTAGCTATAAATCAGTGCAAATAACCATCATGTGAGAGGTTATTCTGGAAGATAAATACCAACTTATCTTTTAAGTATTCTATCTGCCCTTTTCATTATCATTAACACTGTTGGGAATATAATGAAGATCACATTTCTCAAAGAGTAAATATTTTCCTAAAGGCCTAATCTAATAAAAATTATTAGAACACAGGACCTTTGACTCCCTGTAAATTACCATCTACACTAAATTAAATTTGCCGGAATAACTGTCTTTTATCACACTTAATAAAATTTCTCTTTAAGGAAAAAAAAAACCCCTAAAATACAATTAAGATCTTAAACATTATTATTAATAAAAGTTATTAAAACACGATTTTTGAAATAAGGCAATTTAACAACTTTTATCTTATTTATTTCAGTATAAACAAAGAATGTCTTAGGTAACACTCTTACAAAGACAAATCAGCTTTTTTAAAAAAGTAACTTACAGTATACTCAATAGTTCCTTTAGGTTTCTGAAAAGACATTCGTCTCCCATCTTTCTTGTCTAAGGTCTTCTTTTGGCCAGTGTCTGAAAAAAAAATGAGGTAAAATTCCTATTAAATTCATTTTCCAGGGGCGCCTGGGTGGCTCAGTCAGTTGAGCGTCCAACTTCAGCTCAGGTCATGAACTCGCAGTCCATGAGTTCGAGCCCTGCACTGGGCTCTGTGCTGACAGCTCAGAGCCTGGAACCTGCTTCATTCAGATTCTGTGTCTCCTTCTCTCTCTGCACCTCCCCTGCTCACACTCTTGTCTCTCTCTCTCAAAAATAAATAAACATTAAAAATAAATAAATAAATTCATTTTCCTTTCAGAGTAATGTCAAGGACTGCTAACTAGAGCTCAGTGGGCAGTTATCTATTAGACTAACTACTAATACAGCTTGCTCCCTGGGATTCTCTGCTCTAAAATGCAACCGTCAAAAAAGAAAATGTATTCCTCCTTGTTTGCTTTAGGAGCCGACCAGTATGAGACACTATAATAACTGGAAGTCAATTCAAAACATAAGCAACTCTTAGCAAAAAGGATTATCAAATTTTATTGAAAACTAAATTATGGATTTCTTTCAACCAATCTAACTTAATTACAATAAACTATATTTGAGGATATATTATTATTATTACCAAACCAAGTCTGAAAAATGTAACATTAATCCTCACAGGAGAAAACAGCTCTACTTTTACAACCATAGTTAAAGATGGAGTCTTCTCTACTGAATTAAATTACTAAATTCCTTGTCTACAGACTATAAATTAAGATACCCTTTCATACATAAACACACTTTGTGCATTTCATTTCGATAAAGTAGTATTTTTCACTTTGCTTATCAAGACACTTCACTTGAACATGTCATTATTACCAAGATTACGGTATCTGTTTCAGTTTAAATTTTGCATTAGTGCTAACCTTCTCATCCATAGTTCATGTAACAATCATTACACTGAAATGATAAAATACCACTCTTACCTAAGTAATTTAAAATGATTAAAATCAATCTCTAAAGAACAAAAAACTCAAAACTGAAAAAGATAGTGAATGGCAAAACGCTATAATATTCACCATCAACATTCTACAAGATTAAAATGATAGTTTTCAAAGAAAATTAGTTCTACCCAAACCCAAACAATCTAGAAAGTGTCTATTTGTTTTCCCTCTATCCAATCTTAGTTCAATTCTGACCATACTAGAGTTTGTTTATAGGTACCTAAGTAGCTCAGTTGGGCAAATGGTTCTAATAAAGCATTAATAATAAAAACGGTAAGTCTGAATCCCAAAAAAGCACAGTTTCACAATGCCTGAAAAAGCTCTCCTAAAACCTTTCTGATCACCTAGGCTAACCCAAGTGTCTTTTATTAATCCCATAGCATATGTATGTCTCCTCCATAGCACTGGCACAGTTTTAAATTTCAATCTCTTTTTAATCCCTTCTACTAAATGGTAACCTACAAAATACTGAGCTTTTGTTCCACAATGCCTCCTCAGTGCCTAACAAAGGGCCTGACATGGCAAACCTCCAGTGTGAATGAACTACAACTTAAACTGTACCTTGAACTACCCCAATTCTCATAAAGTCATTAATTTCCCATAAAGAAAAACAGACAAAGAGTTATGGCTCATATATTACACCCCTAGGAGGGAATGAATTTTAAATATACATATATATATATATATATATATATATATATATATATATATATATATGTATGCATATTATACATACATACAGTTTGTGAGTTCAAGCCCTGCGTCTGGCTCTGTGCTGACCGCTCGGAGCCTGGAGCCTGCTTCAGATTCTGTTGTGTCTCCCTCTCTCTCTCTGCCCCTCCCCTGCTTGTGCTCTATCTCTGTCTCTCAAAAATAAACATTAAAAAAAATTTTTTTTAAAAATAAACATACAAAATTATTTTCAATCTAACTCATAACTAGAGAAATGTAAATTTAACCTACACTGAGATACCATTTCTCACCTATCAGACTGGTTAAAATTCAGAAGCCTGACCACACATTGTAGAAAAAGCAGCATTCTTGTATATTTATGGCAGGAATGTAAAATGAGAGGCTTCTGGGTGGCTCAATTGGTTAAGCGTCCGACTCTTAGGTCTTGGCTCAGGTCATGGTCTTGTGGTCATGAGATGGAGCCCCACATGGGGCTCTGTGCTGATAGTGTGAAGCCTGCTTGGGATTCTCTCCCTCTCTCTGCCCCTGCTCTGCTTGTGCTCACTTTCCCTCTCAAAATAAATAAATAAAACATCCAATTAAAAAAAATGAGTGCAAAATGATATAATACTTATGAAAAAGTGTATTATTTTTGCTTATTCTATTTTTTCTCTGCTGAATAACATATTTAAATTTCATTTTTCTTATAATAAAATATTAATCTATCTTAAATGTAAAACTATTTTAAAAGTTTTAAATAGTAATTTCTGCTCTTTAATAAACAGTAGAGGGAGCCAAAAACATTATCTTCATTTTGCCATTTAAACTTCTTAAGCAATGCAAGTACAATTACAGATTACTTTTAACTAATAATATATATCCATCCTTAATCGATTTTAGGAATAACCATTAATCTACATTTACTTCGCCTAATAGAAGTTTTTCAATTTGTGTTTCATAATACCCCAAGAGTTCATTAAATGTTTAATCACAATGAAGTTTACAATTGCTCTCATTTTCAAGAGTTCACCATGGAGAGCAGTTTAGAACAAGAAAACCAATGTACCAGCTTTCTATAAACTTTAAAACAAATTGAAAGTATCCACTTTAATAATTTAAATTACATATTTTTAATAATTTTTATTACAAACAGTTCTAAATTTTAATAACCAATATTAAAACATTTACTCATAAATATAAGTACCAGAGCACAACGAAACAAACTGATCATTCTCTTCTAACAATACGAAAACACAGTCACATAATAAGAACAACTGAGACTTGTAAATGATCATAGTTGTTACCTAGCCCAATCTCTTGTCAGGTAACGTCATAACATACTTTTTAAAGACAGTTGCCAGCATAAAAGAATCCAGAGAGGGAGTATGAAAAGAAGAGGTCCTAGTCTTCTTCCTCACAGAAGTTATTACACTTTAGAAATATATACATAGGGGCACCTGGGTAGCTCAGTCAGTTAAGCATCTGACTTCAGTTCAGGTCATGATCTCACAGTTTGTGAGTTCGAACCCCACATCAAGCTCTATCCTGACAGCTCAGAGCCTGGAGCCTGATTCGATATTCTGTTTCCCTCTCTCTCTGCCAGCACCAGCCCCCCAACCCCCACTCGCACATGGGTCTCTCTCTCTCTCTCAAAAATAAACATTAAAAAAATTTACAAATAAGAATATATACATATTTGTGATTTAACAATCAAAATAATAATTAACATTTATCAAGTGCTTAGTATATGCAAGCCATTGTTCTAAGTACTTCATATTTATCACCTTATCTGATTCCTCAACCCTATAAAGTAGGTATCATTTTACACCGAAGAAACTGAGGCACATTATTGGTTATTGCCATTGGGAAAATGTTACTGGCATCTAGTGGGTACAGGCCATGTACCCTGCTAAACATTGTGTGCTAAACAATGTATACCCCATTCCCCCTACAACAAAGAATTATCTTCCCAGAATGTCAGCACTATTAAGGTTGAAAAATCTTTCTATATACCCAGCACCTTATATGATGTCTGGCATACAGTAGGTGTTCAATAAAATCCTGATACGTAAATGAATATATAAAACTTTCCCCAAGATAAAATTGTCTTGATAGAGTGAAAAAAGCAAGGGACTTAGATTTTACTCCATCATTACCAGAAGCAGACACATATATGTAATCTAGAATAAACACTCTTCTAAGCTAAATCCTACAAACTTCAATATTTTAATAGTTTGATCCAAAATATTTTATAACTTCTAATTTCTTTTGCTTTTTAGAGAATGTGGTTTATTTTGCCAACCTATGACATTTTTCAGTTCTAGAATGTCCATTTTTCTTTTTTATAGTTTGTATCTTTCTACAAAATACTCAACTAGCTCAAAACTCTCAACACAGCTGTTTTTTCAACACAGCTATTTTAAATCATAACTACAATATCCAGAGTTCCTGTGAGTCCGTTTTTATTCACTGTTGTTTCTGAGATCTTGTCATGTGCCTAATTATATTTTTTTGTGTGCTGCATACAGTTTGCAAAATTGCCTATTGACAGAATTT
Organism: Puma concolor; assembly: GCF_028749965.1. Lineage (NCBI taxonomy): Eukaryota > Metazoa > Chordata > Mammalia > Carnivora > Felidae > Puma > Puma concolor. The sequence goes on from NC_141684.1 coordinate 31,814,420, forward strand.
GACACGCAAAAAGCTGTATTTCTCCAGAAAATATTGTTTGCTTCTGTCAAACAACTGAGGATACTAGCAATGCCAGATCGTGTTACTAAAGATGTATGTGTGATGATCTGAAGCTATGACAATATCCTATAAGAATCTACGAACTTTAGTTTTTCTATACCTAAGGTACAATGTTTTCGGGTCCTAAGCAAGAGTTCACCACCATCCTTGTAGTCGGTTTTGTATTTTATCCCTGTTCCCTTATACCCTATGTTGTTAAACGCACCTTTTAATCTCCCCGTGCTATTTCTGGAATCAACACATTCCCCAGGGAAAAAGCAATCCCAAATTGGCCTCTGTCCTCACTCAGGTCCTAATCTAGTCAATATCAGTTTGCTTTCTGATACCCTCAATAAAATTTATTTTGTTTTGGCTCTGCTTTTCAAACTGTTCTCAACAGGACAGTGTGAATTACCCAGCTTACTATTACCAGATTCAGAAGTCCCAAAAAATTTTTAAGCAGAGAACTGACAAAGCAGTACTAGAACTTTAAATTAAAGATCATTTTGGTAATAATAGGAAAGGCAAACTGGAGGAAGAAAACACCTGAAAACCAACAATGAAAATAGCATGAGATCCAGTTTTAAAGTACTAAAATATTCCCATTATAACAGAATACTATAATTTTGATAGTACTCATAAAATATGTGATAAATTCAAAAATATTGAGCTGGGAGTCAGTATTTTCAAACACAATAATACAGATATTCTAAACTACAAGAGATTTGCTGATTACAGCTTTACTAATGATTCCCTCTACAGTAAGGTAATACAGGAAAAACGAAAAAAAGCCTGTATTTTCAACATTTTACTTCTGATGACTCCTTACCCATAATCAAAACAAAAACAAATTTTAAAAATTCCTCAATTTTTCTTCAATTTTGTGAACATCCTCTTCCAGTTTTCACCCCATCTGCTTTTCATTGTTGAATTCTTGAAAATAAAAATCTACTTTCACTGTCTTTACTCCATCACCACCTACTGATTCCATAATGCATGACAATGGCTTCTCTCTTCCCAGTTCACTAAACCTGCCTTGGCAAAGGCGAACTTCATGGCAAATTTGATAGGCTTGTTCAATTTTATTTGATATTTTGTTAAGCATTCACAAAATAACTCCTTCTCAATGTTCATCTTTCCCTTTATTTAGTCATATCTCAAATTCTTATTGGTCTCCTACCTATTAGTTGTTCCCCTTTACTGCTCCCTTTCTCCATCTAGCCAAGGATTTTTTCAGTGGTCAGCTTCTAAGTGAAAAGCTCCAATATATAAGAGCTATATACACACAGCCTCGCTATTTAAAGTTGTTTCAAGGACCAAAAGCATTGGCATCACCTGGGAGCGTATGGTGACTATGAAATCTCAGGTGTCATTCCAGAACTACTGATTCACAATTGATCTGAATGCACAATAAATCTGAGAAGCACTGCTAATAGAGCTTTTGAGGATCCAACTGGCAGACTGAATAACCGACAGAAAAAACAGGCTTCCCTACAGGTGACAGTAAGACTAGCAATTTTCAAATCTCTGTCAAACTAACAGAATTGCTTTCTAAAGTAGTAATTGTGAAGGGTGCCTGGGTGGCTCAGTCCTTTGAGCGACTGACCCTTCATTTCTGCTCAGGTCATGATCTTGTGGTTCGTGGGTTGGAGCGCCCCCCCCCCATCAGGTGTGGAGCCTGATTCTCTCTCTCCCCCTCTTGGGATTCTCTCTCTCCCCCTCTTTCTGCCCTTCCCATGCACACTCGGTCTCTCTCAAAATAAATGGATTTTTTTTTAAGTAGACCTTGTGATAGACTGCATTGTTGCTAAGCATCCCGTATTCCTCCCTGGGAAGGAATATAAAATCAGTATCCCACTGATGTCTGACATGGCCATGTGACTTGCTTTGCTCACTGAAACATGAACAGAAGTGATGGCTATTCCAGGTAAAGTGTTAAAGTGTTAAGACCCACATTATACATCTTAATTCTCTATTTCCTTTATGTCAAGACCAGGGCTGTTCCATATAGTGGCTGCTCTACCAACATGGATCCTAGAGGAAAGATGTAATTCCCAAGAGTTATTACACAACACATAAGCATACACAAATCTGATTATTCCCTTTCTGCTCCTGATTAAATTATAGTGCTTGGAAAATAAGAATTCATTCATAAAAAGCAAATCACCTAGTAGGGGTAAAAACATTCTAGCTTAAGACTTCTTTATGGAAACACTATTCATTGCCAGAAAACTTAAGTTATGCCAACTATATCAAAATAAAAACTTTAAGAATGAGGAGGGCACGATAAAAGGACTAGTGGAGAGTACTGAACAATGTTTTAAAAATGTAACTGAAAAACTCATTGTGAATGTTACAAGTATGGAAAATGTAAAAATAATATAATAAGTAAATATTAGGAGATGAGGAAAAATATGGGAGATGAAACTGCTAATGTCATCTCAAAGGATTAAGTATATTCCAACTAGGGGTGTCTGGGTGGCTCAGTGGGTTAAGAGTCTAACTCTCGACTTCGGCTCAGGTTCATGGGTTCCATCAGGTTCTGTGCTGATTGCATGGAGCCTACCTGGGATATTTTCTCTCTCTCCCTGCCTTCTCCTGCTCGCACTCTCTGTCTCTCAAGACAAACTTTTTTTTTTTTTTTTAATAAGTAGATCCTGCCTAAAACTGAATTTAGAATAATACCAAGGTCTTATCAACAATTTGTAAAAATATGCTTAACTTTAGACACACCTTTTAGGAAATACTTTCTTAGGGCAAACAAATGATGCCTTTCAGTTACTCCTTCCTTCTAACCATCATTCTGTATGTACATATACACAGAATAGATCTTGACAGTAATGCCTACCCTGATATCAGTTATGTCTCTCGATGGCTAGATAGGAAGTGGCTTTTAAACTTTAACCTTTACAGTATATGACTACTTCATAGTTAGCATACATGATTTTACTAAAAAAGGAACGTGTTATGAAAGACTGGAAGCAAATATACTAAGATCTATCTTCAGCATTTCTCTTTCAAGCATATGAGTGTGTCTTCTTTTCAGGAACTTTTCATTGTCACCTCAAATTTCCGAAGGTCTCAATCTCATCCAGATGTTGGCATACAATTTAAACATGAATCTCTTTTCTGAACCTGAATTATAAAACAGGTACATGTCCAAAGTGCTTGTGAAGAAAACAGACAAAAACAAAAACAAAAAACTCATCAAGGCTCAGTAATTTGATTGAGAAACAGGACTGAGGAAAATAGTGGTTTTTAATCCTATCTACACATTAGAATCACCTGGGAAACTTAAAACTAGTTGAAGTCCTAACCTTACAAATTTTGATTTATGATCTAGTCTTTGATTATTGTCCAATCATAGAGATCTCATGCTAAAAGTGGAGCCTTACCATCAGAATTTTAAAAAATCTACTAAGGGCATTCTAATGTGCAGTCAGGATGGAGTCCCATTGCTCTAAGAAGAGTGCTTCCCAGTGAATCTTTCTGCAATGATAGAAATAGTTTATATCTGCATTACCCAGTCTGGTAGCCACCAGCCTTGAGGCTTTGAAGTGCTGAAAATGTGGGAGGTGGGGCTGACCACTAAATTTTTAATTTCACTTAATTTAAACTACAATAGCCCCATGTGCCTGACTGCTACCATAATGGGCAATGCAGATATAGAATCTAGAATCCAAATTCCTCAATTCAGTTCCCCACTAGTCACATTTCAAGTTCTCAATAGCTACATTTGCCTAGTGGCTACCATAACAGATAACACAAATACCAAATATTTCCATCGCTGCAGAAAGTTCTATTGAGCAGCACTGCTCTAGAAAATCTAAAATCTAGAGTCTTCACTACGTAAAAATCTGCAGTTTATAATCTAGCACTTACCCCTGAGTTAAGATATACTATCTGGTAACTGCATATTTGGTTTAACTGCATTGGCCCTGTAAGAACTGCTTTTATTACTTGCATTTTGTTGTTATACCACTGAATCACACTAAAGGATGGTGTTAAAAAGCAGCTTTTTGAAATCAGAAGCTCTATTTACTGTAAAGATGGTAAAGATACTTTTTGATATATTAGAGTTCCATGAGAATTTTTTGTCATTCTATCAGGAATAGTGATATTCCTGCAATGAATGGAATTTTCAGCAATGATGGAAATGTTCTATACTTATGTTATCCATTTTAGTAGCCACTAACAAATGTGACTATTGAGCACTCAAATGTGACTAGTAAGGAACTGCACTCAGGAAGATTCTAGATTCTATTTCTGCATTATCCAATATGATAGCAGTTAGGCACATGTGGCTATTTTAAATTAAGTGAAATTAGAAATTTAGTTTGTGTTTCTCCTTCCTATCTTAGCAACAGTTTTATCTTTATTTTAGGGACACTAATTTATGTCTGATCACATTTCCCTTTTTTCACTGAATGTCAGAAAACAAAGGCAAATTTTTGGCCTTTCTCTAACACATGAATTCAACCTTATAACATGCCCCTTTCTGGTACAATAAAATTTATGAAGAGTCTCTTAACGTAAGTTTGTTGGTGACCAAGAAGAGAGTCTTTATAAACAGAAAAAACTACTTCATTAATAACACAGTACTTTACTTTTTAATTAATGTTTGATTTACTGAAGTACAAATATAAAAACCTAGTTTTCCTTTAAGTCTTCGTCTATAAAATGCATTTTATTTGAGAATCTAGTAACTTTTAACACACTTTCCAGGTGCTTTTGATAGCTGATCAACTCCAAGAGAAAACAAACTCAACAATCCTATTATAAACTTGGGTAATTAAATATTCTCACATCCATAAAATGCATGTATAAATTTACTATATTCTATTTTAAACACTTTAATTGCCTCTAACAAGTAAACCTTCTAAGAGCTGTACGTAAATACATTAGAATAAAGTTCTAAATATAATTAACATTAAGCTCTAAATATTCTCATGGTTTCTAAATTTAGCCAAATACTTGCGCCTCTCAATTTATAAAACAATTACACAAATACTCACTTTAAATAGTATTTACAAAACTAATTTGTATTCACTTTAATAAGGCCTAATTCTCTGAAACACAGTATTTTGAAGACCAAGTACACTGATTATTCCTAAACTTAATACAAAAATACTAAAACTAAACATTTAATAAATTTTATCATTCCTATATTTACTTCTAACCTTATCATGGATAAAAGATCCCTTAAGGAAAATAGCGATTCTCTAAGTGTGGTCCTCAGAACAGCAGCACCAGCATTACTTGGTAAAGTGTTAGAAATGTGAATTATGGGGCCCAACCCACAAGCACTACTACTACATCAGATATTCTGGGGAAGGGGCCCCTCATTTTTATTTTAACAAGATTTTCAGGTGATTCTGACACACACTAAAGTCTGAGAATCATTGCTTTACTATAGCCTCAAATATTCAGAGGCAGTTTTGTCCTGAAACAGGTAATACAAGACTTCCAGTGATCCCGTGAGATGAGCAGCAATTCTAAAATAGGGAAATCTACCTCATACTTGAGAAGGAAATGATATTATGAGCTCAAACTTACCATCAGTTACCATCAGAGCAGGGTGAGATTGTGTATCAAGGTGAGGTTCTTCTCTCTCCCACAGTTCCCACCTTAAGAAATGAGACTAAGTACAGACATCTAGGGTCACCCTCTTCCACTGACCAACACTGTGAGTTTTGTTTTGTTTTTTAAATAGTCACTGCAACAAGTGGCCCTCCAAATCTTTTAGAGGCACTTGGTCTTTTACGGGTTCAAGATAAACTATTATCTAACTCTTATAGATAATCTGCATCTGCAATTTCCAACCTAAAATATATCTAAGTTTTCTAACATCTTCATTGGATTTTGCTTTTTCAACTCATTTAAATTATCTATCGTAAAGAAGCTTCAATGACAATCCATCCTAGCCTTTAACTAATTTAACTTGTCTTAATTTAACATCATACATGATAGAGCTCTATGTTCTTCCCACATTTTTTTCTCCCACTAAGAAAGCTCTAACTCTTAGAAATATACTCAAAGATAACATTCAAATGGATTCTAGAGTCTCCATCCCTTACTTCTCTGTCTGGCTGCGTTTTTCATCAGGAAAATAGGATAGCAGTACCCACCTAGCTTGCAGACTTGTTATTGTTAGGATTAAAAAAAATATTCGCTAGTGGCCGCCCCAATGTTCTTGGCAGTTTTATGCTTATTGCTGTTTCCTCCTAAAATATAAGCGTTTTAACTGCTAAAAAATGAAAATAAAATTTAAACAGGACTGAGATATATTTAAAGTATACTGTCACCAAGTGGGAAAAGTTGACATAGCAGGGTAGTTTGTGGTAATAACTGTATCACAATAAACTGAGACTTAAACTTGATAAATCTTATTTACACTTATTTATAACCACATGATCTAGTAAAGTGAATACTTTCAAAGGCTTCATAGTATAGGCTTATGGTCATGCTCCCAAACAAGAGCAATACTCAAGGTCCAAAAATTTTTCTTGAATCAAGTCATAATTGACTCTTTAGGTAAAAACAAGAATTGCAACATGTTTCTTTCAAACTGTTATTAACTATAGCAGTGGTGTGATAAGCTCCTTAATGTGTCCAACCCCAATTATGGTCTTCTTGGGGGCAACTATATAATGTTGGGAGTCAGAAAACACTAAAAGCTAGTAAGAGCAAAGGCAGCCACCTAGGAAAGGAGTAAAGGCATCAGTAACACTAACAGTCCAGTAAGTGGTTTGTTTACAGAAAACAGTAAAATCAAGAACTTTCAACCAAAATTTTATCTAGACCACCCTTAATATGTCAACAGGAATGCTATTTTACCAACATAGCTGATTTTATCAACTGAACACGAAATGGGGCAAGATCACTAACAACAAACGGGGTCCCGAAGTACATCCAATCTACAAGGGGTCTGTACAAGAAATACTGCTATAGTACATAGGAGACTTTAAAGAACTGAACGAAGGGTGAGAGACAAAAGGAACCTTAGGCAGCTGTTATAAACATCTGAAATAAAGGCAATCACAAACAGTAAGGGCAAAAGAAAACCTTCAGACTGACACTCATTCTGACACACACACACACACACACACACACACACACACACACAAACTCACAGAAAATAAAACAACCCCCTATATCCGAACTTGATTGGGAGTAGGCAGCTGCAAAAAAAGAGAGTTCTCATTTTAAGCAAGGCTAAGCAGAAACTAATAAAGCACAACCTATTTTTTTTTACCTGTATATACATGTGTTGCCTCTCAAAAGGAGTCAATCTAGGGAACTAAACTTACTCTAAAAATGATGTTCAAATTATTCCTGGGGCACTTATTTCTTGAACCGCCTTCAGAACCCCGTAGGCATAACTTCATAGATCCACAATGTTTTTTATACCCAAATGCTATTTTCTAGCTTTACCACCAGTCATTTTCACTAGTTGTGTTCTAAATGAAAAAGAGCTCTGAAATTGAGAACCTTGAGAATCATCTCATCAGCTTCATTTACAAACAAGAAAATATAGGCCCAAAGAGATTAAGTAAAATTTACAAATTCTTTCAGCAAGTTAATGACAGGCATACCTGCCCACCTAACTGTAGTCATAACTGGGACATCACAAGGCCTCGCCAACTTGTGTCAGAGATCTGGGGGCACCATAAATATTAAACAATGTGCCATGAGTTGATAAGGCAGCTTCAATACAAGAGGAATTTTGAAACTGCAGCTCTGAAGGAGAGTGTCAGCTATAGCAGTCTGCTCAATAAATGTTTTCCAATGAATGAATCGAATATATATGTTTAGGTTCATTAAAAATACCTATCATATTCCTTCCTGCTTAAGTTCCACCACATAGTTCTGAATTCTCCATCCATCTAGAGGTTGGTCACATATCAACTGTTTTCAACCAGGCAACTAAAGGCTCATTTTCAAACATTTTAAAATTTCAGTCCTCATCCTTGGTCCCACCTTTAGAATTCTGCATCTGGTTAACACTCTTCAAAGCACAAATAAAGTAGCCCCTTCTGCGTTTTCTAATTCCATAAACAGGAATTCTAAAGATAGGTTATGTAAAGTGAGAAAAAAAATATTTAAAGGGGCCATGCTAAAATTAAGATTTTAATATTCAAGTTTCTTCCAAGCTTCACTTACACACCTATACCCACAGATCTACAGATGTGTCCACCGTTTCACTGCTTTAAAACGAACACCAGAATGTGGAGTGTGGATAGATTTTATACTGAGTTCCTCTGTCCACTCTAAACTCTCGAGTGTTCCTAAGTTTACTCTCCTAACAGCAAAGTGCGTATTAAAACAACTAACAAAAACAAAATACAAATAACTAGGAGAGGCCTGCCACTTTATTTATTAACTTAGAGGAGGCCAATGACACTGGGGCAAGTTAACCATACGCAATACCTCTGCAGGGAGCGCTTTTTAAAATTCCATAAGGCAACAATATTGTGCCTCCGTGACCTTTTTTTTTTTTTTTTTCTTGAAAGAACGGCACGAAGCCATTATGACGAAAGAAAACTAACCTAAGAGCGGGTACAAGTGGTCACTGGGAAGAAAAAGTTTCTAAGTTCTGCCATCTCAAGACAACACGCACGCAGCCTTTCAAAGTACAGGACACAAAAATCAACTTAGGTTCCGGTGTCAATTACGCGTTTTCTCTTCCAAAGCTATTAGAAGTGCTGAAGTGAATCCTAACAGTTGACAAATATCAAATAAAAACACTGACTCAAACCAAAACCAAGCCAGGCACGGCGTTCTTAGCCATCTCAAAGACGAAAAACACTGGCAGGGTAATTGGTGCCGTAGTCCCCTCCCAGCGGGAGGGCAAGAAGGATGGCTCGTACGCTCGAAACGCTTGGCGGGGTAAGCACAGCCGAGTCAGGTGAAGAAAGCAGGAAGAGCAGAGCAGGAAAAGCTACGACGCACACAGAAAGTCTTCCGTCCCCGGAGCCGGGCGAGTCCTTCCCTCCTCGCCCCCTCCCTGCCTCCCGCCCGGGCACACCTGCCAACGCCCGGCCGCGCGACCCCCGCCCGCTCAGTTCGCGTCCGGCGCCAGCCGGGCCCGCGCACGCCCACCCCGAGCCCTGACCGCCGCCCCCACCCTCAGCCCCCAGCCCGGGTCGGCAGCGCGGGAGGCGAAGGAAGGCTGGGCTCACCAGGTCCCTCCGGGCTGGACGGCGCCGGGGGCCGGTGGGGCGGGGACCCGCACCCGGGGTCCCCCTGGGCGGGCTCCCTCAGGTAATCCTCGAAGCGCACCTGCCGGGCTTCGCCGCCACCGCCGAAGCCCCACAGGCGGTTGGCCGTGCCCCGCAGAAGGCGCCCGCTCTTCCCCGTGAAAGTGGTCAGGTAGTCCATGCCGCCGCGGGGCAGGGGCCGAGGAGGCCGGCGGTTTCTGCGGCGGCGGCAGCCACTGGGTGCGCGCCTGCCCGCCCCTGCGACCCGATCCGGGGGCGGTGGCTCCGCGCGCCTCACAGGAGGCGGGGAGGGGGAGGGGGCTGCCCCAGCTTGGCCTGGGGGCGGACCATCAGGAAACTACGCATCGGGGGGAGCAGAAGCTCACAAAAGTTTTTAAAAGTTTTTTTGGTGGCTCCCAAACGCCAAGTCAGGTAGGTCTTAACTTGTGAAGTAAGTGCATTCTCACTGGAACAGACGCAGGGACGAAAAACCCGCAGCTTTTAAGCAAGCCAGACCGGTTCTATCTGTTCCTCCACCCCCCCGCCGTCCGGCCCCAATGGAGTAGGCCTGCCCCGCCCTGCCCCGCCCCGCCCCGTCCGGACTCGACCGGACTTTCAGGACTGCTAGGGAAAGGGGAGGAGGGTGAGCCTTAGGGCCCTATGGCTGAGCTGGGGATAGAAACGGTCAAAATGGCCCAGGGGAGTCTTTGCTGGAGTTGCACAGAGTTTGGGAACGTAGGAGGGCCATGTCAAAAAGTTTGCGTGGGGGGGTGTAAAGAGGAGGGAAACAATTCACTTTAAACTTTTGCAGCTTGTAATTGGTGGGGGGGGGCGGGGTGGGGGTAGACAGGAAGAAGGGAAGGTTAATTTTAAAACATAAAATTTCAGTCATAGTTAAAATAAAACCAACCTAGAGAAAATGCTTCTTAGGAAGCATTATGAGACCATATTCGTAGAATAAGGTATTAATAGTCACGTGTTAAGTTCGTTGTAGCATTATGAACTGATGCTAGTTTGACATTCCATGAATCTGGTCCTTTAAAGCAAGGTAATTAAGGGCTTCAGTGTGCAACCTTATCCTCCTTTAGGCAAAGAAGGAGCAATGACTTTTGACACATTTACTACGTTTCCTGTGGGATCTGGTTATTCTCTTCCGTTCACATCTGTTTATATCACTTCTAGTTTTTCTCACGCATTAAATAAATAAACCCTCTTTTTTGGAATTACCAATTCATGTCTGTGAAGAAACGTTTTGAATTACTTAGGGGTTGAAGAGTTGATCATAGCAAATAATAGAGTCCAGAAAATCTTTAAGGAATTTAAGCTTTTTGCCAAACCATAAAGATGATTCCCTCCTCCCTTTTTCTAATTGATCTTTTTCCCACCATCACCATTTTCAGATTAAATTCTTACAGGAAAAACTTCACCATTCTAACAACAGTATCACCTTTATACCTGGTTAAAAATACAGAATGTTTGGGCTGTACCCCCCGAGTGTAATTCAGTGTTTGTGAGAAAGGACCCAGGAATCTGCATATCCAGCAATCATTCACGTGTTCAGAGGTGCTGCTTGGGAAAGCACTGCCTTCTGGACCTCCTATGGGACCCATGTGGTGGAATGGTAAGTGGCTCCTAGTTTTTCCGAGATTTCCATTTGATAAGGAAGCATTACCACCCTTAGCACCACTTGTAAAATCTCACAGAGGCTCAGTAAGCTTAAAAATTGCATTGGAATGACCTAAGTCAGAACCTAATTCTGATGAACTAAACTGAAATTCTTTTTCTAAGATACGTTTTACATCTTGAGATTTATCATTTAGTTTGTGATAATCATATCCAAAATAGTGTTTGAGTATTTTACACTTGATTAAATCTGCACTTTACATCCAACCTTAGCAGGAACCTGTACTCTACTAGATCAAATATAGGTGTACAGGCAGTTAACCCATGAATTTTTTCTGCTTCTGTTTCATGGAAACCTAGAACTGCAGGAGAAAAAATGTATAACCGTGATGGGCTTTACAAATTTTGATTTAAACACAACTAAGCCCTAATGTCTCCAAAATCCTTTTATTCATATAGTCTATCAGCTGCTTTTTTATTCTTCATATTTGTTGTCTGAACCATCACTATTCCCCTGAAGTTACTAAATTCATCATTACAAAATGTTACTGTGCCTTCTGTATGTAAAATCATAGGCCACCCAATATGAATACTCTCACTTTTCTTCCTTTTTTCTCTTCCATCTACAACAAGCTCATTTCCATTACTTTGCTTCAGAAGGAAGGAAGTCCTTACTCCTGTACATGCTGTTCCTTCTCCACATTAACTCTTGATCTTAGTCTGGTTTATGTTGTCTATGACTTGCCAGCCTTATTACTTCTCTCTTGTATTATTTTCTCTCTCCACTCTGGTTTCTTCCCCTTTGTCCCACCAGGATCACCCACATAAATCCTTTCCATCCTTAAAAAAAAAAAAAGTCTCTTTATACCATGCTTGCCTCATCCAGAAACCTTTGCCTCATTTAAAAATACCTTTATTGACATATGATTTACAAACCATATAATTCACCTGTTAAAAGTATACGATTCAACGGATGCTGTATAGTTTCACGGTTGTTAAACCATCACTAAAATCTAATTTATCAACATTTCTATCACCCCCCAAAAAGAAACCTCTTACCTATTTGCAGTCACTCCCCATTCCCACCCCCAGGACTTGATGACCACTAATCTACTATCTGTCTTTATGGATTTGCCTTTTATAGAGCTCATACATATGGAATTATATAATATCTGGTGTTTGGTGTCTGACTTCTATCACTTAGCATAATGTTTCTGAGACTTATACATGTTATAGCAAATAGTAGTATTTCATTCCTTTCTATTGCAAATAATATTCCATTGATGGATATATCAGATTTTATTTATCCATAAACTGATGAGCATTTGGATTATTCTCAGTTTTGGGCTATTATGTATAATGTTGCTATAAACATCTATGTGCAAATTTTTTTATGGATATATGTTTCATTTCCCTATATACACAATACTGTAAGCTTAAGTTCTGTAACATGATGATTTGATACAAGTATATATTGGAAAATGATCACCATTTTCCTCCATCAATGCACACAATTCTTTTTTATTTTTGGTGGTGAAAACATTGAAGATTTATTCTATTAGTAATACTCAAGCATATAATACACTATTGTTAACTATAGTCATCATGCTGTACATTGGATCCTCAGAACTTACTCATCTTAAAATTGGAAGTTTGTACCATCTGAACACCATCTCACCATTAACTCCAACCCCCATCTCCCCATCCCCCTGCGACCACTATTCTACTCTCTCTTTCTAAGAGTTCACCTGTTTTCAATTCTACATGTGAGATCATACAGTATTTGTCTTTCTTTGACTTCTGTTTCACTTAACATAGTGCCCTCAAGATCCATCCATGTTGTTGCAAATGACAGGATTTCCTTCTTTTTAAAGGACTAATATTCCTGTGTGTGTGTGTGTGTGTGTGTGTGTGTGTGTGTGTGTGTGTGTGTGTGTGTATCACATTTTCTTTATCCATTCATCCAATGATGGACATTTAGGTTTTTTCCATGTCCTGGCTATTGTGCCTAATGCTGCCCATGAACATGTGAGTGCAGATACCTCTTCAAGATGGTGATTTCATTTCCTTCAGATGCATACCCAGACATGAAATTGCTGGATCATATGATAGTTCTAGCTTTATTTTTTTGAGGGACCTACATACTGTTTTCCACAGTAGCTGTACTAATTTATATTCCTACCGGTAGTGCACATGTTTCCCTTTTGTCCAACAGCCTTGCCAACACTTCGTATCTCTTATTGTTTTGACCATAGTCATTTTCACTTTTGTGAGGTGTTATCTCACTATGCTTTTGATTTGCATTTTTCTGATGATTACTGATGTTACACATCTTTTTGTGTACCTGTTGGCCACTTGTATGTCTTCTTTAGAAAAATGTCTGGTCAGGTGTTTGCCTGTTTTAGCATTGGATTGTTTGATTTTTTGCTCTTGATTTTTATGACTTCCTTATATATTTGGATATTAACCCCTTATCAGATAAATGGTTTGCAAAGGTTTTCTCCTATTCCTTAGGTTGGGTTTTCATTTTATTTATGGTTTCTTTAGCTGTGCAGAAGCTTCTTAGTTTGATACCCTACTGGTTTATTTTTGCTTTTGTTGCACGCACTTTTGGTATCATATCCAAAAACATCATTGCTAAGACCAATGTCAAGGAGCTTTGTTCCTGTTCCCCCCCCACCAGGAGTTTTACAGTTTTAGGTTTTACGTTTGCATCATTAATCCATTTCTAGTCATTTTTTGTGTCTGACTTAAGGTAGGGATCCAATTTCATTCTTTCGCATATGAATATCCAGTTTTCCCAACACCATTTACTAAGGAAACTGTCCTTCGTTCATTGAGTATTCTTGGCTCCCTTATCAAATATTAGTTGACTATGTATGGGTGGTTTATTTCTGGGCTCTTGATTTTTTTTTAAGTTTATTTATTTTGAGAGAGAGCGAGTGAGTGGGAGAGGGACAGGGAGATAGGGAGAGAGGGAATCCCAGATAGGGTTGATGCTGTCAGCACAGAGCCCTGTGTGGGGCCCTACATGGGGCTCGAATCCACCAATCAAACCATGAGATCATGACCTGAGCCAAAATCAAGAGTCGGACTCTTAACTGACTATGCCACCCAGGTGCCCCCTGGGCCCTTGATTCTGTTCTGTTGATCTATGTGTCTGTTTTAATGGCAGTACTATACTGTTCTGATTACTATAGATTTGTATATAGTTTAAAATCAGGAAGTATGATGTGTCCAGTTTTCTTCTTCTTTCTCAGGATTGGCTATTTGGGGTCTTTGCAATTCCATATGAATTTTAGGATTGTTTTATTTTTATGAAAAATGCCACTGGACTTTAATAGGGATTGTATTGAAAATGTAGAACACTTTAGGTGGTAAAGGAATTTTAACAATATCATTCTAATACATGAACACAGACTACCTTTCCATTTAATTGGATCTTCAATTTCTTTCCTCAATGTCTTATAGTGTTCAGAGTTGATATCTTTCACCTTTTTGGTAAATTTATTGCTAAGTATTTTATGGTTTTTGATGCTGTTATAAATGGGATCATTTGCTTTATTTCTTTTTCAGATAGTTCATGGTTAGTCTATGTGAATGGAACTGCTTTTCTTTTTTTTTTTTTTTTAATTTTTTTTTTCAACATTTATTTATTTTTGGGACAGAGAGAGACAGAGCATGAACGGGGGAGGGGCAGAGAGAGAGGGAGACACAGAATCGGAAACAGGCTCCAGGCTCTGAGCCATCAGCCCAGAGCCTGACGCGGGGCTCGAACTCACAGACCGCGAAATCGTGACCTGGCTGAAGTCGGACCGACTGCGCCACCCAGGCGCCCCTGGAACTGCTTTTCTATATTGATTTGTATCCTGCAACTTTATGAAATTTATTAGTACTTACAGTATCTTCATGGAGTCTTTAAGATTTTCTATATATAAGATCATGTCATCTGCAAATAGAGACAATTTTATTTCTTTCATATTTGATTGCCTTTTATTTCTTTGTTTTGCCTAAATGCTCTGGCTAGAACTTCCAGGACTATGTTGAAAGGAGTGGTGAGAGTAGGCACCCTTGTCTTCTTCCTGATCTTAGAGGAAAATCTTTCAGGCTTTTACCACTGAGGGTGTTGTTAGCTGTGGACTTGATATGGCCTTTATTATGTTGAAGTACATTTCTTCCACACCCAATTTATTGAGAGTTTTTGCCATGATGGGAGACTGAATTTTGTCAATTATTTTTCAGCATCTACGTGATGATTGTGTGATTTTTATCTTTCTATTAATGTGCCATATAACATTTATTGATTTGCATATTTTAACCATTCTTGCATCTCAGGGTTAAATTCCCCTTGATCATGGTGTATGATCTTTCTAATATGCTACTGAATTTGGCTTGCTAGTATTTTGTTAAGAATTTTGCATCTCTAGTTATTAGAGATATTATCCTGTAGTTTTCTTTTCTTTTGGAGTCCTTATCTGGCTTTGGTACTAGGGTAATGCTGGCCTCATAAAATGAGTTTGGGAGTGTTCCCTCCTCTTCAATTTTTTGGAAAAGTTTAAGAACTGGTATTAATTCTTCTTCAAATGTTTGACAGAACTCTCCATTGAAACCATCTGGTCCTGGGCTTTTGTTTTTTGAGATGTTTTTGATTACTGATTCAGTCCCTTACTCATGTTTGGTCTGCTCAGATTTTCTACTTCATCATTCAATTTTAGTATGTTTCTAGGAATTTATCCATTTTTCCCAGGTAATCCAATTCTAGGCATATAATTGTTCAAACAGGTCTCTTAAGAACCTTCATGTTTGTGTGTTATCAGTTATAATGTCTCCTCTTTCATTTCCAAATTTATTTATAGCTGTTTACCCTTTTTTTCTTAGTCCAGCTAAACGTTTGTCACTTTTGAATTTGTCACTAAAGGTTTGTCTTTTCTATTGATTTTCTGGTCTCCATTTCATTTATCTGCTGTGATCTTTGTTAGTTCCTTCCAACTTTTGAACTAAATTTGTTCTTTTTCTAGTTCCTTGTGGTATAAAATCAGGTTATTTATTTGAGATCTTTCCTTTTCCTTAACTGTTTCTATAAAATTCCCTCTTAGTACTGACTTTGCTGTTCTAATAGTTTGGGTATGTTGTGTATTCCGATTTTTTTGTTTCAAGATACTTTTTGCTCTCCCCTTTGGCCCCCACTGGTTGGTTGTTCAGGAGTGTGTTGTTCAATTTCCAAATATTTACGAATTTTCCCTCCAGTTTTCTTCCTGTTACTGATTTCTAGTTTCATAAAATTGTGGTTGGGAAAGATATTTTGTATAATTTCAACCCTTTTAAATTTACTGAGACTTGTTTTGTGATCTACCATATGATCTATCCTGGAGAATGTTGCGTGTGCACTTGTGAAGAATGTGTATTCTGCTGCTGTTGGATGGAATGTTCTGTATATGTCAGGTCCATTTGGTTCAAAGTATAGTTTAAAACCAATATTTCCTGGTTGATTTTCTGTCTGGCTGATCCATCCATTGTTGAATGTGGGAGATCAAAGTTCCCTATTATTACTGTACTGTTATCTATTTCTCCCTTCATATCTCTTAATATTTTTTATTTATTTATTTGGAGAGAGAGAGAGAAAGAGAGCACACGCACTTGCATGAGCAGGAGAGGGGCAGAGAGAGAGAGCAAGAGAGAGGATCCCAAGCAGGCCCCCATGAACTGTGAGATCATGACCTAAGCTGAAATCAAAATTCAGATGCTCAACTGACTGAGCTACCCTGGCACCCCCCACATCTGTTAATATTTTTAAAAATATATTTAGACACTTCAGTATGGGTACATTTATGTTAATGATTATTATATTTTCTTTTTTTCATATTTATTTACATTTGAGAGAGGGAGGGAAAGGGGGGGGGCATAACAGAGAGAGATGGAGACAGAATCTGAAGCAGACTCCAGGCTCTAAACTGTCAGCACAGAGCCAGACGCAGGGCTCAAACTCACAAACCATGAGATCATGACCTGAGCCAAAGTCAGATGCTTAACCGACTGAGCCACCCAGGCGCCCCAGATTATTATATTTTCTTAATGAATTGACACTTTTGTCATTTTGTCAGGACGTTGTCTCTCATTACAGTTTTTGACTTAAAGTCTGTTTTGTCTACTCTAAGTATAGCTACCCTTGCTCTCTTTTGGTTTCCATTTGCAGGGAATATCCTTTTCCATCTCTTCACTTTTAGTCTATGTTGTTCCTGTAGCTAATGTGAGTCTCTTGTGGGTGGCATATACTTGCATTTCGTTGTTTTGTTTTTTGTTTTAAATCAGTTTAGTCACTCCATGCCTTTTGATTGGAGAATTTAAACATTTAAATTAACAGGTAAGAACGACTTGATAAGTAAAGGCTTACTGTTGCTATCTTAGAGTTTTCTGGCTGTCACTTAGTTCCTTTGTCCCTTTCTTCCTGTCTTCCTTTGTAAATGGATAGATTTCCATAGTGGTATGCTTTTATTTCCTTCTTTTTATCTTTTGAGTATCTTACTGTAGGTTTTTGCTTTGTGGTTACCATGAGTTTCACATAAAACATAACAGATTATTTTAAGTTGCTAATTTAAATAGCATGTAAAGACTCTACACTTTTACCCCCCCTCATTTTGTTTATGATATCCCAATTTTAAAATGTGAATCCAGTAATAAATTATTGTAGCCATACTTATTTTTAATACTTTTGTCCTTTAACCTTTTTATTAGGGATAAGTGATTAATACACCACTACATTACAGTATCAGAGTATTCTGAATTTAACTATATAATTATCTTTGCCAGTGTGTTTTATATTTTCATATGTTTCTGTGTTACAGTTAATATCCTTTCACATTTCAGTTTGAAGAACTCCTTTTGGCTTTTTTTTTTTTTTTTTTTTTTTTAGGGCAGATTTAGTTATGAACTCCTTCAGTTTTTATTTGTTTGGGAAAGTCTTTAACTTGCCTTATTTCTCAAGGACAGGTTGTTAATTCATGGAAATAACGTGATATGTACCTGGCAATTGTTTTATGTGATAGAAATGTCAGCACTCAAATTTCTGATGTGATAAACAGAATCACTGATAGAATCAATAAAGTGGACTGACACTAAACAAAGAGGTTTTGTAAGTGCTAAGAAACAAAGGAACGAATCTACTATTCACTTAGTATATCTGCATCTGCTAGTAAACCTAAAGCCTAACTTAGTGGATAGCCAAATTGGTTCCCCCTTAGTGCTTCTTTCTCCACTAAAAGGGTTTCACTAGCATTCAAACGTCCTATCATATGAGAAGCACCTGTGTCAAAATTACCACAGAAAGGAAGAGAAGGTTGTTTGGATACAATTTTGATCAAAACAATAAAAAGCATTTGATAAAGACTTAATTTAACAGAATAGGAAAGAACTTACTATCGATTAAAAACAAATTCCCCTCTAATAGATGCCAATCCGGAATATAATCATTACAAATCTTACTAAAAACCAAGTAACTTTTGCTCAATTTGAAAACTATCTAAAACGTGTTAACTACTACACTAGTCAGAAAACAAACAAACAAACAAAAACATATGTAGGTAATCAAATCAAGCAAGGACCTAGGAATAACATCATTGAAAATTATAACTGAAACTTAAGTCACAGTAACTCACATCAACTTGCCATATAATTATTTGAGGACTATAATCAAAGATTATAATTATGTAATTTCAGCTCCAAATATTCCATACCTGGAATGTGGCAGCTTCTGACTCTTGGATCAATTTCACTTAGCTCTTTGAAAAAATGCCAAGAGATATTACCATTTATAACCAAAGTTGTAGAAACTTACAAGGCTTTAAAAGTCTTTGGGATCAATGTCCAATCAAAATCCCCATAGAGGAATGTTATGTTATGAAGGCAAGTATTTGCAGTCTCTTTCCACTGCAGATTTCTTTTCATGTTTGTACTCTGTGTGAGATTGTAGTAGAGTGTTTATTTCTACAGGTGGGACTGTATGCATAGCCATGAAGTAGTCTACTCCTTGTCTCTATCTTTCTGGACTTTTCCTCTCTACCCTTGATCCACCTTTAATTCTATATTAGGTCTTTATATGTTGCTGCTTCTTATTTGTGTTTATTGAATAGAATTTTGATATTTCATGTTCTTAATCCACAAAGCTGATAAGTGAAACATGTGGATATGTAGTATGTTAAATGCTTTATTTTAATGTATTAATTTTAGTTATTAATATTAAATATTTTTTAATTAAATATTTTAAAGTTAGATAACAGTTATATTTTGGAGTGGTTTTAGGTTACAATGTATTAGAAATAACTTCCCTCTCTTTGTATTTTTTTAAATGTATTAGAAGAATGTAAATGCAAAAACAAAAAGAAAGAGCAAAATAATTTGGGAGAAACCTAAACCTGTTGTTAGTTATTACTTTTATGCCAATTGGCCAAAATGCTAATTTCCAGCTTCAACTTACAGCTGCTAACTAGTTAGTTTTGTTTTGTCTTTTTTTTCTTATTGATGGAGGAAAACTGAACCTTGGGCTCTATCAATACAAGAAAAAACAAAGTATGGCATTAAAAAGAGAACCTGCCTTTGGGGCACCTGGGTGGCTCAGTCTTTTGAGCATCCGACTTTGGACTTCAGGTCATGATCTCCGTCTGTGAGTTCGAGCCCCGCATTGGACTCTGTGCTGACAGCTCGGAGCCTGGATCCTGCTTTGGATTCTGTGTCTCCTCCTCTCTCTGCCCCTCCCCCACTTGTGCTCTGTCTCTCTCTCTCTCAAAAATAAACAAACATTAAAAAAAAAAAAAGAGAACCTGCCTACAAGTTCATCCATCTCTCTTAAAGAAAGTGCTAGGCAGCAATGCCAAGTTCGTTCGTATCAATATTCCACTTATTTCAGTCATGGTACACAAACAGCAAACTGATAAATGCTGAGCATGTTATTTGAAAGAAGAGAACCTACTCCTCTTCCCAAAGTGTATGGGGATTCCTTGACTCCCCATTTCCCCATCCCAAATAGCATTCGGGAGAGATGCTAATAATGCCAGGTGAACTCGCCAAAATTCTGGCAGCATATAGGAAGAGAAACCCACACTTGGATGGTCAATCTTTAAATGATCCAGCACTGACTAGATAGGCTTAATCTTCAAAAGAATCATGCACTGGCTATTTTCTCCCATGGCAGATCTACTCTTTTTTTTTTTTTTTTTTTTTTTTTAAATTTTTTTTTTCAACGTTTATTTATTTTTGGGACAGAGAGAGACAGAGCATGAACGGGGGAGGGGCAGAGAGACAGGGAGACACAGAATCGGAAACAGGCTCCAGGCTCCGAGCCATCAGCCCAGAGCCCGATGCGGGGCTCGAACTCACGGACCGCGAGATCGTGACCTGGCTGAAGTCGGACGCTTAACCGACTGCGCCACCCAGGCGCCCCGGCAGATCTACTCTTAAATCTTGCTTTTCTCAGAAAGCAGCAGACAGCAGTGTAAGAGCCGGCTCTATACAACCAACAGCATCAACAGCAGTGGCATGCAAACCATTTATTAAGTGAGGTGACAGACTGGTTGGCTGGCCTCTTTGGTCTACCCTACTGATTTTCTGGGAGGAAATTCTTAAAACATAAAGAGAAATTTTAGAACAATGTTTTTAGGCTCTGACTGAGCTGGTCCTGCTAACACACTGCATGATATATAAACACATATATTTATGTTTGCTCTGTATGTTGTGTGACGTGAAATCCCAGCTTCTAGTTTCTCCTCTTGAATCCAACTCCAACACCTGCAGCCAGGGCAATCTTAAATCCACAGATCGAATTGTTTTTCCTCAACTTTAAAAACACCCCTTGTTCACAGCGGCAGCTTCCTGTTGATAATGAGAATCAGCTGTGAAACCTTTTTCAAAATGCAAATTTCCCAACTATATCCCCTTGTGCTGGGTTCCAGGGTTGTGGGGTGGGGCTCAGGAGGCTACATTTTTTTATTATGAGCCATGTAAATTTCTTGGTTGTGAGCCATGTTTGAGATTTGCTCCTCCGTAGTTCTTCCAGGTGCTTCTGCATATTTAGCTCATGAGAATCGCACATTAACTTCTAAAATAAGGCCATACATAAGACTAGTTCTGGCAAAATACTGAGCAGAAGTGACGTAGGTGTTTTATCCTCACATGTGTAAAGAACACCCTCTGTCTAAACTGTAGGAAATGTTTTGCACTCCAGACTCCTCTGCCCCTGCCTCAGCAACCAAGGATACAGCTACTAGATGGTGACGCCATCTGCAACAGCCTAGATCCCTGAGAAACTCAGTGGATCAGAACTCCTCCTCCCTAACCTCAACCTGAACTGGACATGTAATATGGGCAAGAAATAGATCAAGAAATAGACACTTACTACAGCAAGCCACCCAGGTCTGGAAGTTCATTTGGTAGCATAAGCTTAGCCTACCTTGACTGATACAAGGGTATTGCAAATGCTTACTTTACATTTATCTTGATCACACATGCCAAATTAATATTGGTCCCACCCACTATCAAAAAGTAGAGCATTCCTGGGGCGCCTGGGTGGCTCAGTCGGTTGAGCGTCCGACTTCAGCTCAGGTCATGATCTCACGGTCCGCGAGTTCGAGCCCTGCGTCGGGCTCTGTGCTGACAGCTCAGAGCCTGGAGCCTGTTTCAGATTCTGTCTCCCTCTCTCTCTGACCCTCCCCCGTTCATGCTCTGTCTCTCTCTGTCTCAAAAATAAATAAATGTTAAAAAAATTTTTTTTTAAGTAGAGCATTCCTATGAAAACTTTCATAAGTCTTAAATGGTGTAAAGGAAAAAAAAATTACCATTAATTTATATGGGAAAAATTTTGAGCATTCCCAGAATAACCAAAAATATAACCTCTCTGGCTTTGCTGATATCTTAGGATGCATCCTGCCAATGGATGCACAAAATAAATCAAGATAAAGCACAGATGCTCACAGACACAGTTTGAAGCTACAGTGGCTTGATGCTGAGATGCTAAGTGTAGCTCCCTGGAAAGGAGCTTGGCGGGCCGCTCTCCCTGCTGGGGGATCTAGTGCCTCTGTAAAAGCTCGCGGCAAAACAAATGCTGAATGCTGTTTTCACCTTTGCCTTTTGTCCATACAAACCCTCTTTGGAATTTTTCTGGTTATTGAAAACAAGTGTTAATTAATGTAGGTAGGTCTCATGTAAAGGTGAAGTGATGTAACCTGAACTTTCACAAAGCGGGGGATGCCTGTATACTGAAGATTAGCTGATTTATGCCTCTCATGTCATTTTCATGTTCTGGTAAGTATTCTGAGGTTGCAAGACTATTAACTTCTTTGTCATTTCAAATATCCATGTGAGTAAGGTTTTTCTTGACATTACACAACCAAAAGCAAACAACCAAAACACAGTAAGTAGGATGCTGAGTCTCTGATGCTAGAAAGAATCCATCCATCATCTGTCATTCCCAATTTAAAACTGTAGTTTCATTTACAGCTTAATTCTCTCAAGACATGTCTTTATAATCAGAAAATATAAATTTGAACTTGTAAAATACGTGTATGCTCACAAAGTGCCATTTTTATGTTTTATATATTGGTTTTATGTAAAACTTTATTAGAAAAAGCTTGAAAAGAATTGCTTTTAGAACTACAAAGCATAAGTCTCAATTGCCTTGCGCATGGATGCCCTTAACATATTAATAGCAACCCTATTAGACCTGAGAGAGGCCTTGGTGTTTATCTACTTGAGCCTTTTATTTTTATTGATTTGTTAGCCAAGGCCCGGATTCATCAAGTGAGTCTCAGGGTCATACATTTGGATCAGAACACAGCCAGAAGAACCCAGGGTTTTCCTACAGAGAATGCTGCCACATAAAGTGCTCTATCTTTGGGATGAGCAATTATTTGTGACTCTCTCAATTTATCCAAACGTTTGTTGAAGTGGCATGATGTCCCATAAAGTGTTTTTCAGATGTGAAAGCTAGGGCAAACTATTGATTTATTTTTGAGATTTAGCTTTCTTATCTGTAAAATAAGAGCAAATAATGCCTATCTTATAGCTGTGCTGTGATTAGAAAGGAAATGTACAATGTTAGGCCTGTTGTTCTTTGGCCTTAAACGAATTTAGATTTATTACCTTCAGATAGCAGCCTATATTTCTAGATCAGGTATGGTCCATGGATCAAATCTGGCCTGGCACCTGTTTTTATACATTTGGTTTTATTGGGACATAGCCACACCAATTCATTTATGTTTTGTCTATGGCTGCTTTGGGGGCTATGACAGCAGAGATGACTTGTGACAGAGACCTTATGGCTCAAAAGCCTAAAATATTTACTCCCTTGCTATGTTCTGAAAAATTCTGCTGACCTGGGTTCTAGGTTGCTGAGATCATTTTGAAGCTCCTCTTGATTCTTTTATTGACAGTATCATTCCCTGTCTCTTTCACTGAGTCAGCCTCAGATTTGTCTCCATTCAGGCTGTTCATAAAAATGTTTATTGAGACGTGGGGAAGGAGAGGTCGAGGCACACCACAAGACGGCCTTCATGGCTGACAATGATTACCACTCACTGGACACAGTTACCTGAAGAAGTATGAGCCCGCTAACGTATAAAATCACCGAGTTCTCATTTATCAACAATGCTGTGTATTGGTTAAATGCGATTCTAATACGTAGAAGAAGAAGAGGTACAGACCCCTCTTTTATCCCCTCTCAAGTGCTTTCAAGCCTATGTTTTCCTATATCCTTCAACTCCACTTCAAATTTCAAATTTGAATTATTCATCTAGCTATAGTTTTTTTTGGCAGATCTCCTTTTATCTGGTAGAGACTGGTTAGCTGTCATCCAACCTCATTATTCTTCTTCCTGAGCACACTACATTTCCCAGCTGTCTTTCATTCAGGGGTGGCCAAGGAACTAAGTTCTAGCCAATGGAAGGATTGCAAAAGTCATGCATGCTACTTCCAGGCCTGGCCCACAAGAGCATTGGTGACCCTCCAATTGGTGACTTTTCCTTCTCATAGCCTGGAACCGGATGAGCATGGAGACCTGAGAAGCCATTTATTAAAGATGGCAGAGCCACAGAGAGAAAGAACCTAGGTCCCTGAATCCACCCTTAGAGGGCAGCCACCCATCACTAAAGAACACCAATTTTGGACTTGAACGTGAAATAAATTTTTATTGTATTTTAAGCCATTATATACGAATATAGATTTTTGCTATGAAAGAGTACAATTTTAACCAATACACTTATTATTACTATTATATTACTACCAAAATATCACATCCTAACAACTCCATTTTCTGGACCAACAAGCTACAATTCATGTAAAGTGGATGTGGGTTGTCTTTCACTATATTCTCACCTACCATGGCCTAAAAATGTCCATTTGACTGTTTTTGTTTTGAATTCTAATCGAGAAAAATAAAGCAAAATAGGCATTGCACTTGTTTTGGCTTTTAATAATTTGTTAAACAGTGCACATCTTCCTCAAAAAGGGAGCCTCACACTTCCTTCTTGTTCTCTTTTACTCTAGGACTTCCCTTTTCAACGGAATGACCCTAGTTAGCTAGTTTCTTTAGTATTTACAAAATCCCACTCCATGTTGGCCTTTCTGACCCTCTCTTTACAGTTTTATGCCATCCTTTTGTCCTTGGTAATATGTGCTTCCTACTTTCATCTCTTCTACGAGCGAAGCTCAGAGAACATCTTGTCAGGTCATGCTGCTTTCTCCTCATTTTGGTGTCACATTAACATTACTCATGCTTTGTTTGAACTTTTTTTGGAATGCCACCATCTTTCATGAAGGCCTTAGCTCTAGTCTTTGAAGTCAGATTAAAATGTCTTATTTGTTTATTATCTGTCTCTCCCTACTATCATTCAACAAGGACAGGGACTCCCTTTACTGCTTAGAACATGGCCTGGCACATAGTCGGCACACAGAATAATTATATTTGTTGAATGAATGAAATCATGTCCATGTTTTCTCTAAATCTAATCCTAACCCACTTTTCTACAACCTGAGAGTCAGATGTAATTAAGTCGAGCTTACTTCCTCTCTTCATTAACAAGGAATATCCATTTCCAATACTTTTCTCTCCAAGGGTGGTTCTCAGCCTTGGCTCCGCATTTAAGAATTCTTATGGAGCTTTTGAAAATCCCAATGCTCAGGCCATACTCCACATCAATAAAATCCAAACTTCTCACAGATAGGATACAAACATCATGGAGAATGCCCCGCGGGGAGATTTCAGTGTACAGCCAAGACTGAGAATCACTGTAGGGTTCCTGTCATTTTTGTAATACAGTCTTTTCTGTTAGTGAAAATCAAGTCCAGACATTAGTGAATATTATGACAGCATCGTGTGAGGGATTGTTAGTAATAATGAACATATATCGATTGTTTACTATGCCAGGCATCATAGTAAGAGTTTTTTCATACATTATTTCCTTTATATCTCACATCCGCTTTGCGAAGGAGGTTAATGAACACCCCCCTCCCCCTTTGCAAATACAGTTATGGGGTCAGAGAGGTTAAGGAAAACAATACTGTCATTTAGGTCAGTCAAGAGTCTCTCAGGTGTTTGCTCTTAACTTACTGATACTACAGCACAGGGGTTTTCAGTCATAGGCAATTTTGCCTCCCAGAAGGGTTTTTAGATTAAAATATAGGACTCCTGGTTAAATTTGAATTTCAGGAAAATGGTGAATAATTTTTTTAGTACAAGTCTATACCAAATGTTGCATGGGACATACCTAAACATTAAAAAGTTACTTGCTGTTTATCAGAAATTCA
Organism: Puma concolor; assembly: GCF_028749965.1. Taxonomy (NCBI): domain Eukaryota; kingdom Metazoa; phylum Chordata; class Mammalia; order Carnivora; family Felidae; genus Puma; species Puma concolor. The sequence continues at coordinate 31,840,069 of NC_141684.1, forward strand.
AATATGCCTGGGCATCTTCAATTTTCACTTGCTAAATGTGGCAACTCTACCCCCAGGGAACATTTAGCAATGTCTGGAATTATTTTGGGTTGTCAAACTGAGGGTGTACTACTGTCATCTAGTAGGTTGAGGCCACTACTGGCCACTAGTAGGTTGATGCTGTTTAAGATCTTGTAATGCTCAAGACAGCTGCCACAACAGAGAACCATCCAGCTTCAAATGTCACTAGTGACCAGGCTGAGAAGCCCAGATCTAGTGGATGTTGGGAAAGATTAAGCACTCCCGTAACATCATCATGCCTCTGGCAACGTTTATGGTCTGTCTTCAGAAAGCGTTATTTCATCCTGTATCTCACTACAATGGCATGTAAGATTCTTTTGCATTTACACTTTGGTAAGTTGTGCATGGAGATACCATGCACCTCTTTATCTCATTACAGAGGTGGGGGCAGTCTATTTCCACTTCCTGACATCTCTTTCTGTGCTTTCTCTTTCAGCCTCACATTTTCACTCACAGCTTCCAAATCTATGCGGTCCTAGTTAAGACACCCTACGCTCTGAAGCCCTCCTTGTACCAATTTGACTTAGCTGCAATTAGCACAGAGAAATCTGGGACTCAAAGAAAGGTGTGATAAAACCCCATATGGCCAAGGGAGAAGAGAGCTGCGTGCAAAATGGTTTATTGCTAATGGAATGATGCTTCTTTAGCTGGCAAATCTGTATGTTGTGAATGCCATTAGCATGATGGCAAGTTTTTGGTAACTTCTAAACTTGTACTACCTTGCAGATGTTTTTTCAGAACTTTAGCAAAAGAATATTGAAATGAATTTTATAAATGATTTATAAATGATTTTATAAATCATGCATATTAGCTTGTGAATAAATCTAAGTATATGTGCTTTATCATATACATATTTTCTTGTTTGAGTTTGGAATGTGTAAAAAGTATGTTGGGTATTCTTTCAAGTATTATGATCAAATATAGAGTGTATTTGGTACAAAGAGTTTTTAAGTGTTTCTTCAGGAATTTGAGTTTAAACATTGAATCATGGGCCAGAATTTGAATTTCAAAAGATTTAATTTGTTTTTCTCAGATGTAACTTTAATATACTCACTTTAGAGTATTTCTAAGAACTAATTTGCAAGGTAACAGTTGTCAATTTTATGCTACCAAAGGTTAGAGCTTATTTAGCAAAGTAAAGATCTCTTGCTATTCAGGCTTTTAAAATATATATACTTATTTCTATTGTTTTTAAATTGAGGATTCCTGTGCTTGAAAGACATAACGCTCACTACTTATGTCTCCAAAAAAGAAGAGACCATGACTTGGATTATATAAAAAAAAAAGAGCCTTATCCAGAGGTCCACATATCCTTAAGGTCCCAACAAGGAGTATCTGCATCAGCAAGGGGAAAAAGATAATTACTACACAAATCTAATATACAGTGAATTGAAATACACACACACACTTGCAATGCATGTGTCATATAGTTGATATTTAAGAAATATGAATTCTTTGCACCCCTCCAAAATTTGATATTGAGTGTCTATAAGATAGATATATGTAAGTATGCATATCCTGTCTGTGGATGTTAATGGTATAGTGAGAGAAACAAAGAGAAGGAGGAACACTGCCTTCGTAAATATAATGCTTACTCTTTGATTTACCAAAGATAAACCAAAGTAGGACACTCAAGATCTTAGAGTCCCTAGCAGTGACTAATGGCAGGGAGGCTATAAAGTTTTGTATACCTGCTCCCAAAGGGCTCTGTGACTATCTCAATTATATTTATCTTACCACACTAATTATTTGTTTATATGTCTGTTTAATTTGTTTCTCTGTCTCTGAAACTATTAGTACGCCTGTCTACGTTAATATGACTTCGCTACTGTCTTCTAGTGCATTCCAGAAACTTCCTGAATGAGACATCAAGTTTCAACAGGAAGCATCAGGCAATAGTTCACACACGAGAATTCTCTGAACCCATTACATCAAACTCTCGTCTTATTCTACCAATTCTAAACCATCATATCATAAACTATCATATATATCATAATCATTACCCAATCTTAATCAAGTTGTTACACTGAAAGAGCTGCCTCAAACTTGAAAATCTCAAGTATACCAACAATTTATGCCCACCCTCCCAAGCACTGTTTAGGTGGTATTCTCCTTACCTCAGTACTAACTCAGCTCTGTCTTACCCAAAGTGATTTCAGTGATATTTTGGGGGGCCCGCTTTTGACACCTGCACTAGATCATGAATTCCTAACAGGCTGGGCCTGTGTCTCATTTATCTTATCTACGGGTTTTTACACAGTTCCTCTGAGCAGGTAGTTCTCACAGAGTCTGTAGACCAGCAGCATCAGCATCATCTGGATGGAATCTTTTAAGAACTGCAAATTCTCAAGCTCAACCTTAGCTCCACTGAATGAAAGGGTGGGTGGCACCCAGCAATCTGTGTTTTAGTTTTCTAGGTAATTGATGTACTGTCAAGTTTAAGAACTACTGTAGATCACAACCCACAGACAGTTACAAGAAAATTACAGAAAAATGTGATGAGTGTGTCAAGGAAGGTATAGTAATTCCTACTTAAGGTAGATAAAGTACAACATGGGTTCTGGAGGAAGTGACAATTTATCAGAGACTTGAAGGATTAGAAGAATTTGGGAATAAGTAGTTAACTAAGGCTGCATAAAGTAGGATTTAAGGGTGCTAGACTGGATAACAGAAAACTGTGAAAAGAGGCTGAAGTTAAAATGTGAATGTCTACCTAATGAGTTTGGACTTCTTTCTGTTGATAGTAGGGAGTCACTGATAATATGGTGCCCTTCGGGAAAGAGTATTGTAAGGGGGAGAAAAAACCACAACACTGTGTTTTAGTGTAAAACTATTCAGTGTCTAGAGTAAACTCAGCTAGATTATCTGATTTTGGCTCCATGGAAGCTACTTTATAACTCTGTAAGTTGTAAAAACTGACAGCACTCCAAAATAATTCCTGTCTATAAACAAAGACATTCTTGTCTATGCGAATTCTGTCCAACAGACTGAATTGGCTTTCTTTACCAGCAGTGGAAGAATGTGCCTCAATCTGCATATTTATTTCAATAATCCTGATCTATTAATATGTCTATTTGGATTCTCCTTTCAACTGGTTATAACATCTTACTGATATCAGTAACACCTTACTGATTAATGAGTTAAATACAATATTTAATGTATTCATTTTTACATCTGTCTTGATTTTACACCTTTTTTTTTTTTTTGGCGGGGGAACTTATCCTTAAATAGTATCTTCTTACTATCTTATTTCTCTGATAGAACTCTTTGGGATATACACACTGTACAAATGCATACATTAAAGCTCTGTCTTTTGCTGTAGTAATATTCTTTTAGAATAAAAAAGGGAAGGGCACCTGGGTGGCTCAGTCAGTTGAGGGTCCGACTTCGGCTCAGATCATGATCTCGTGGTTTGTGAGTTCAAGCCCCACATTGGACTCACTGCTGTCAATGCAGAGCCTGCTTGGGATCCTCTGTCCTCCTCTCTCTGCCCCTCCCCTGCTTGCGCTCTCTCAAAAATAAATAGACGTTTAACAAAATTTTAAAAATAAAATACAAAAGGAAATAAAATTTTTGCCATTTTTATTAATTCTTTGGATTATGAAACATTGCATCATGCTTCCTCTCAAATCCATCTACAGTCATAAGGACATTCTAGATCTTTGAAATATTGTCATATTTTAAAATAAACAATTTAACAGCAGCAGCATGGTTAGGGGAAACAACAAATTATTCTAATTACAGTTCTCTAGTGGAGGATCATAATATTGTGCTGTAGCAGAACAAACAAGCTGAGGGGTAGAAGAGTGTGTAGAACATGTTTATGGAATGGCAAATGATCACGCTTTAACTACCAGGTTTTGTTTTGTACTGACTGAGGGCTAATGAGCAACACAGAACATTTTATGCAGGGGACGCTGCTGTGGAGGAAACACAGAGAGACCCTAGGTAACTGGGCATCTATTAACAAGAAGAGGGAGAAGAAACAACTTGCATATCTACAAAATTGAAAATCCCACACATCTAACCATGCAGCTTCCTATAAACAGGGAGCCTCCCGGGAGCATAACCTAAATTAGAGAAGTTTAAGGAGCAGCACCTGAGGGTCAGCAAGTCTCTGATTCAGAGTCAGAACAAAATTCCCTCCACTACTCTGTTACTCATTTGTTCCTCCTAATACATACTTGTCTAGAGGAAAATCTTAGATGCTGTCAGTTATTCCATAAAAACCTAAACCAACAGATCAAAGTATAGTACCAAACTACTTGTAGTCAAAATGGGAAGGTTTCTGAAGGCAAATTCTTGCTCGTCCACTGACTCACTCTATAAACACGAGGCACCTCCTAAACTAGTCAGGCGTCGGTTGTTCATCTGTAAACACTATAATGTCTACATCTGGGGATGTTGGCTGAGTTTATTATTTAGTCTTTGAGAACCATTCTTAGGCTACTATAGGAAGAAGCCAGAAAATATAAAACATATTACCACAAATACTGCCACTTAATAAGCTGCAAAAGTGCTTGGGTTTTCTTTTTAATAGCTTGGGGAATTCTCTTTCACTCCCTTTTCCAGAAACAAAAAAATGATATGCTTTGCAGTTGGTAAGTACATAAAGTGTTTATATGATGTTGAAAGGAATGCCTTTCTATATGACAAATACATACCAGTTTAAAGGGTTTCCTATTGATCACATACATCAAAAGGCCTTAGTCTGCACTTAAGCATAGACTCTCAACAGAATGAGATCAGTACAGGACTCTATTATATGCTTGATTTGGATGAGCAAATAGCTTAACATTTTATCAGTCAACCATTAAAGTGAACTGCCAGAGAAGAGGGCCACAAGGAGAGCAAATACAGGGCTAGAACAGAGGCATCATCAAATGTTCTTTCCTTTTTAAATACAACTAAGGCATGAAATCTAAGATCAATGGCCCAAAGCATTCACAAAGTATAATACCTACCATAGAATCATTTTTGAGAAAAGGAGCTTGATGGATTTTTTAAGTCTTCTGGCTCTTACCAGGACCACCTAAAATTTCCCCCAGACCAATGAATTTGTCCTATTTTTAAAATACTTTGGAGGAAGCTTCTCTGGGACCCCATTAAATGATTAACCCTTCTTACTATAAGAAACTTCTTTTAGTTATTTCTAAAATTTCCAGAGCATAAAGCCCATTTCTTTTGGTATTTATTAAAAATTATGAAAAATTCTAACACTAAAAGAAGATAGAAGAAAGGCAACACTTTGAATAAAAGATTTCCAAATGATATATCCAATAAAGGGTTAATATCCAAAAAATATATAAAGAGCCTATACAACTCAACACATAAACACACACACACACACCCCAGTCTGATTTAAAAATGGGCAGAGGACCTGAAAAGACATTTTTTCCAAAGAAAACATACAGATGACCAATAGACACATGAAAAGATGCTCAACATCACGATCAGGGAAATGCAAATTAAAACCACAGTGCAATATCACTTTAAACCCATCAGAATGGCTAAAATAAAAAACACAAAAAATAACAAGTGCTAGCAAAGATGTGGAGAAAATGAACCCTGATGTACTGTTGGTGGAAATGCATTTTGGTGCAGCCACTGTGGAAAACAGTATGGAGGTTCCACAAAAAATTAAAAATAGAATTACTATATGATCCAGTAATTCCACTACTGGGTATCTACCCAAAGAAAATGAAACCACTAATTCAAAAAGATGTACATACCCCTGTATAAGTTATAGTATTATTTACAATAATTATACAATAATTATAAAATAATTATATATGGAATATTTCTCACCCAAGACACACTGAAACCTTGCCATTTGCAACAACATGGATGGATCTAGAGGATATAATGCTAAGGGAAATAAGTCAGAGAAAGACACATAGTATATGCTTTCACCCATATGTGGAATTTAAAAACAAAAAAATTAAAACACAGGAAAAAAAAAAAAATCAGATTCGTAAATACACAGAACTGGTGGTTACCAGAGGGGAGAAAAGTGGGTGGATGAGTGAAATAGATAAATGGGATTAAGAATATTTTTATCTTAATGAGCACTGAGAAATGTACAGAAATGCTGAATCATTATACTGTACACCTAAAACTAATGTAACACTGTATGTTAATTATACTTCAATAAAAATATAGTAAAAAATATAAAAGAAAGAACAGATACGATGGTGGGTCTTCACATATTTGAAGTTAATAGACAATGTTAGAATGTTAGAATTTTTTAACAATGAAAAAATGTTCTTTATACAAATTTACACGGAAACACTTTGAAATATATCTTTTGGGCGAGGATTTGAGGGTCCATTTTGCCTGTTTCACTGTTTGTAGTTTTCTATATGGGCTGAAGTCTGATGTATTTACTACCACTGAAAAGAAAATCCAAAATGCCAAAAATGTAGACAGAAGAGTAGTATGACAGGTTCAACAATTTTCAAGATTTTACCATATTTGTATCACTTATTGCTATATTCCTTGCCAAAATATTTTAAAACGAATTCCAGATATATTATTTCACCCCTACATGCAAGAGTATACATGTCTACATTTTAAACGTAAAAATACTGGACACCCATCATTAACTATTAGGTGCCATTATCATACCTAATGAAATTAGCATGCATTCCTTTGCAGAATCCATCATGTAGTCCCTATCCAGTTTCCCCAATAGGTATAAATGTCTTTTTGCTATTGGCTTGTTGAGTCATGATCTAAACAAGGTCTATATACTACAATGGGTTAAGTCTCTAGTCATCTAGACCAGTGCTTCTCAAACTCTATGTGCAAATGCATCACTTAGGGATCTTAAGATTCAGTAGGGTCTAGGAAAGACCCGGGATACTGCGTATCTAATAATCTCCCAGGTGGTGGCAATGTTGCTGGAATCAAAGTGGGTCATACTTGGAGCAGCAAGATCACAGCAAAGGCTCCACTGTTTTTTGTTTGTTTTTTTTCTTCCATGCCACTGGCTTGTTGCAGAAACAGGTCAGTGATCCTTGGCTATGTCTCATGGTCTGGATTTCTGTGTTTGTTTATTTGTGATATTGAATTGTGGTATTATTTAACTTGTTCCTCTTCCATTACCCTTACTTTCTGTAAATAATGTTAGCTCTAAAAACTTGAATATTAGTTCACCTTTTTGGTAAGAATATCTTATGTTCTGTAATTCAAATAACTACTCAATCTGTATGAATATCATCTACTTTATGGTGACTGTTGTGTTAAATACGTGGCTCCTGAGTCAGATTTCTATGATTCAATTTCTGCATTTATCACTTACTAATTATATGACCTTGGACAAGTTACTTCCCTCCAAGCCTCAGTTTTCTCATCTGTAAAATGGGTATAATAGGGATGCCTAAGTGATTCAGTCAGTTAAGCATCCGACTTCAGCTCGGGTCATGATCTCATGGTTTGTGGGTTCCAGCGCTGCGTCAGGCTCTGTGCTGACAGCTTGGAGCCTGCTTCAGATTCTGTGTCTCCCTCTAGATCTGCCCCTCCCTCACTCACACTCTATCTCTCTCTCAAAAATAAATAAACTTTAAAATATTTTTTAAAAATGGGTATAATGATATCTGTATTATAGGGGCACCTGGGTGGTTAAGCATCAACTCTTGGTTTCAGCTCAGTCATGATCTCGTGATTTGTGGGTTAGAGCCCCATGTCTGGCTCTGTGCTGAGATTCTCTCTCTCCCTTTCTCTCTACGCCTCTCTCTCTCTCTCAAATTAAATAAACTTAAAACTATAATAATATCTATATTAAAGAGTAACTGTGAAAAATGTCACTTGGCATGTATTCAAGAAATGCAAGCTATTATTGCTATTAACTTTGTCATTTTTTAAGTTTAAATTAAGATATTTTGTTCCTGGGATTTTTCTCCTAAGTCCTAAAACCAACTTTTGAGCTCTTTGTTCACTTTAGGCTCTCTTATAAATTAGCTATGGTCTTTATTTTGAGCAGTGCATAGCACAAAGGAGGCTGGACTTTAACAGGGAACATATGAGCTTTCACAAAATTTGCTTACCATGTTTTAATTTTCTTTCAGATTACCATGGCTTATATAGCCTACAAATAAGACTGTTTTTTAATCTTATACCAGTTCATCCAAGTAAACCTTTCAAAGAGTGTTAGTTCTTGGTAGTTCATCAGAGAACTTTAAGTAATAAAATTGTGCATATGAAATGGTTCCAACCCAACCATCTTAAGTGGATATTGCAGAACTAAGGGAGGCTGTTGTTCATCATGTAAATTGTATATAAATTATATAGCCTTTTTGTGTGCCATCAGTAAAAAGAAGTATTTTGGTATCAAGACTAGGGTTTAGTCAGAGAGTAAACCTTGAAGAGATTACTGAAGTTGAGCTCATGGGACAAGCTTATATTTCCTTCTTTCTTTAATAAGCTTTGGACATATGGAGAGAATCTTCACATTAAACTTCTTACTTTGTTGTTGTTGTTGTTTTTAATATAATTTATTGTCAAACTGGCTAACATACAGTGTGTAAAGTGTGCTCTTGGTTTTGGGGGTAGATTCCTGTGGATCATTGCTTCCATACAACACCCAGTGCTCATCCCAACAAGTGCCCTCCGCAATGCCCATCACCCACTTTCCCCTGTCCCCCACGCCCCCATCCACCCTCAGATTGTTCTCTGTATTTAAAAGTCTCTTATGGTTTGCTTCCCTCCCTCTCTGTTTGTAACTATTTTTTCCCCTTCCCTTCCCCCATGGTCCACATATGAGTGAAAACATATGATATCTGTCCTTCTCTGACTGACTTATTTCACTCAGCATAATACCTTCCAGTTCCATCCACGTTGCTACAAAGGGCATGATTTCATTCTTCCTCATTGCCAAGTAGTATTCCATTATATATATGAACCACATCTTCTTTATCCATTCATCAGTTGATGGACATTTAGGCTCTTGCCATAATTTGGCTATTGTTGAAAGCGCTGCTATAAACATTGGGGTACAAGTTCCCCTATGCATCAGCACTCTTGTATCCCTTGGGTAAATTCCTAGTTAAACTTCATACTTTGAGTCCAATCCCAAACAGCACAGTAGCTTCTGAATTTTTTTATGACTGACCATATGAATATAGCACATGATTTATATGGCCATGAGATCTGCATTTGTAAGTTAAAGCCATGACTTGTAAGTTATTCCTTTCTTTGTAATAAATTCCATCAGCACAGAGTAACTTAGAGTCACCTTTTAGAACAACAAAGTGCTGGCCAGATGATCAGGGCCTAAAAATAAATCAGGGCCATGAGTAGAATACTGTTTTATACTTTGCTCTTTTTTCTTTTCCTTTTAGCTTGATCTTCTCAGATGTCTTTCCTATGAGACTATGAATATATTTATTTCAGAAATGTATTCTCTTTGTTTAATGATATGAAGAGTAAGGTAAAAAGGTAGAACTGGCAGAGTGCTAGGGCCAAAGCAAAATAACTGAAGGGAATATTTGAAAGCCAGTTACTTTTGAAGAGTTACCTGCAAGATAGTCAGATGGTTAAGAGCAGAGTAGTGGTATAACCATGATTTTACCAGTATGCAGTGTTTGGGAATGACATATTTGTCTGTGATGCAAGCAACATAGTGATTTACCTGGAAATCACATGATAGGTTACATAATTTAACAAAAGTTATGTATATGTATAAGTCATGACAGGTTATCTGACTTAACAAAAGGCAGAAAAATTTAAATGATAAGAGTGGTGTATAAAAAGTGCCCTCTTGGGGCGCCTCAGTGGCGCAGTCGGTTAAGCATCCGACTTCAGCCAGGTCACGATCTCGCGGTCCGTGAGTTCGAGCCCCGCGTCGGGCTCTGGGCTGATGGCTCAGAGCCTGGAGCCTGTTTCCGATTCTGTGTCTCCCTCTCTCTCTGCCCCTCCCCCCGTTCATGCTCTGTCTCTCTCTGTCCCAAAAATAAATAAACGTTGACAAAAAAAATGTTTTAAAAAATAAAAAGTGCCCTCTTCCTTTGTAGCTTATATTATATATATCATATATATACATACATAATACATATTATGTACATATATATTACGTATAATTATACATATGTATTTAGATGTATATAAGCATGTGTGTGAGTGTGTGTGTGTGTGGGTATGTGTGTGTGTATTATATATGGCACCTAAACCCAAATAAAGATCACACAGAATAAGCTTTACCTAACAAGGACAACCTGTTACCAGATAATAGAGCATTTCATTTGACAACTTGTTTTATTTCCACACATTTGAATGCATTTTACCTGAAATTACCACTTGAACGATAAACATAAAAAGGAATAAATGGAATAAGACTACCCAGAAACAAAGTAGCCTTTCATAACCATAGTCATATTTTAGGCTATAGCAGTTTTCCCATTCATTCAGAAAAAGGTAAAAGGCACAGAAAATGTGTTATGTAATCAATCATTGTAATAACGGATGGCATAGCTCGCTATGTGACTTATGTGATACCACTTGAAGGTGATACGTGTTTCTACATTAAACATAAAGAACACGGCTTCTTCTCTCCAAAGCTTTTATTAAAATCTGAAGGGTAGATCTAAATGGATGATGTTCTATCTTTCTTTATTCTTAATATTTGCAAGATTTAAATCTCCTAAGAACTCTCTGTCTTCCCAATCTGTATTTAGATTTTTTTTTTTTGGCACTGTATCCAGACGACAGGTATAGACGTGTATGAAGTATTATACATAATACATAGCAGACATGGCAGTTTTCTCAGAACAGAGAATGCAAGCTGTGCTGAGGGAATCTTTTTCAGTTGGCTATTAAATTACTGAATCAGTGATATGTTCCCCAGTAAATCTGCATTAAAAATCACTGACTGTTTATATATTCTTTCCTAGTAGACCGATTATGATCGCTTATGGCACAACCTAGGTCATTACTGACAGAAAGTAGCCATTCAATAACTATTTGTTGACTGAGTTAAATGAATACATACTAACAGAATGCAAGGAAAGCATATTACATGTTCACCGAATGCTCCTAATCTAGAGTCACATCCATAAAATATTCTACCTTTTACAACTCAATTTATAACTACTTAAAAAATTAAAGCCACAAAGATAGTTTGATAGATGTGTGCGTGTGTGTGTGTGTGTGTGTGTGTGTGTGTGTGTCCCAAGACTAAGAGAGAAATCTAAAATAAGAAGCATAGGCAATTCAAGGGTGCATATTTCTGAAGTCATTTAATCTGCCTTCTTAATTTCATATTCCATCCGTACACATAAAAACGGCGGCTGGTTAACATCCTCACGAAGTGCTGTCAAACATCACTGTATAACACTGTAGGTTGTAATTGTGTACCTGTAGACTCCAGTGTAACGAACTGCAAACATTTCCAGTCTTCCAGTTTTCCTTTCCACCCCTCATCTCTTCCCACTTGTTGATATGCCTTACCTTTCATTATTGAACTAGTACATGAGATATTTAGTCAGTATTTTCTCCTTCTCCAATGATTTCCCTGCCTGATAACCACTTCCCTTGATCCAGAAGCATCTTCTGTGCTCTGTTAACCCCATGGTGTATTTTTCTAGGCTTCACACTTAAGGTCAAGTCCTACTTCAGACAGCAAAAAGCCAGAAGAAAATCCTCCAGAGGGAACTGGTATGATCTTTTTATGAAGGTAATGCTACAGATTATTTTCAGCAATTCCCATTTGTCTGTCCTAAGCATTTATTGAATATTGGTGCAGCAGTGTTCCACATGTAATAAGCAAGAGGCCTGCTGGTCCCTACCTCTGTTCACAGTGCTCCGTAGTCATATGATAGCTACTGAAGTAGAGAAAACAGCTCAGTAGGTTAAAAACAAAAGAATGCCTCTACATAGCGGTCTCAACCTTCCAATGAATTAAGTGCCTTACTAATTTATGTCTACCCTGGCTCTTAAGAAACAGGTTGTTTCAATGAGTTAGCAGTGTTGCTTTGGAGTTCTGCTGCTCCTGATATGTTTAATTGATAGACTACTTGGCTATTTCTGAATCTGGATTTATAAGAGAAAGTTATTATATGGATGGCTTCAGGATACTAGATAGCTGATCTCTGAGTTTCGACTTAAATTCTGATTTTGGTTACATAGTAATACTCTTGAAACAAAACAAAATAAGTGTTAATACGTTAATCTACTGGAAAATACATTTCAACATAGAGCACAGTCAGCCTGACAAAGGATAAATGTTTTTCACTAGAAAAGTCTGAAGTTGTCATAATCTTAAATTTAAAAAATGAGAGCTCCATCATTTGGTTTACTTTCAAGATCCTCTGAGACCACACTTGGGTTGCACTATAGCCAAATGGCAAGAGTTCATACAGCTTATGAACCATGAGAATAATTTGAAGTTGGTATGTTTAAAAATTTTTTTAACGTTTATTCATTTTTGAGAGACAGAGACAGAGCATGAGTGGGGGAGGGGCAGAGAGAGAGAGGGAGACCTAGAATCCGAAGCAGGCTCCAGACTCTGGGCTGTCAGCACAGAGCCCGATGTGGGGCTCAAACCCATGAACTGTGAGATCATGACCTGAGCCAAAGTTGGACGCTTAACCGACTGAGCCACTCAGGCGCCCCTAAAGTTGGTACATTTTAAAATTAAGTTTTTATTACCTATTGGTATAATTTTACAATGCCCAGCATGGATATTTAGTTAATTTATGCTTATTTTTTTTTTTTAAACATTTTTTTTTTCAACGTTTATTTATTTTTGGGACAGAGAGAGACAGATCATGAACGGGGGAGGGGCAGAGAGAGAGGGAGACACAGAATCAGAAACAGGCTCCAGGCTCCGAGCCATCAGCCCAGAGCCCGACGCGGGGCTCGAACTCACGGACAGCGAGATCGTGACCTGGCTGAAGTCGGACGCTTAACCGACTGCGCCACCCAGGCGCCCCCTATTTATGCTTATTATTTATGCTTATTTAATTGATTTATTGCTTTATGACTAGAGAAGCAGAAATGTGCATTACCTTTCTTCTTCTAATACATACAACCCCTTCCTTTTTATTACCTTCTTAGTAAGACTACCTTTTATTTATGTACTGCTTTTAGCCTTTGATTTGCTAAAACCCTCATTTATTTTCCCTTAATCAATTGCTGGGAAGTGGGGGGGAGGGCAGAGGGTTAAGATAGAGATGATATTCATATCCATTTTACACATTAGAAAATGCTACAGGCAGAGCAAATAAATAACTTTTCTGAGGTTATGTCGTTACTTAGTGATTGTAGGAAGATCTGCTGACTACCCAGTATCCACTCTTTCCTCTTCCGTCCTAATCCTATTTGAAATAACAGTATGCTTAGCAAAAATAAAGATTTTTTAAAAAATTTTTTTTAACGTTTATTTATTTTTGAGACAGAGAGAACAGAGCATGAACGGGGGAGGGTCAGAGAGAGGGAGACACAGAATCTGAAACAGGCTCCAGGCTCTGAGCCGTCAGCACAGAGCCCAACGCAGGGCTCGAACTCACAGACTGAGAGATCATGACCTGAGCCGAAGTCGGACGCTTAACCGACTGAGCCACCCAGGCGCCCCAAAAATAAAGATATTTTTTCACTTTATTTTTCTAGATAGCCCTGTGACATAATTCTGGACACTGAGACATGAACTGAATTCTCCTAGAGGCTTCTGGGAAACTTTCTGCTTCACCGATACAGGTGCCACTCCTTTCTGTCCCTACCTTCCTCCTGTCTTAAAGATGGATGCAAGGGCCAGAGCTATAGCTTTGTAGAACCGTGAGGAAAGGGTGGAGAAAAATTAGAGACTTGACATCCTGGATTTATACCAGTGACTGTCTACTTCTAGATTTCTTCCACAAGAAGAAAACACAGCTTTATGTGACTGTCATCAGGGGCCTTGACTTGCAGACAGATGCACTTCCCCTCCTTTCAAGTAGGAACTTGAATTTAGGTTCTCATTTTCCAGCTCTGTCACCTTTCCATTGTTGTAGACTATGGTGGCTGCCAATCCTCAGCTGTAACTGGACTTGTTATCCCCAACACCTATGAGTTACAGCACTCAACATCAAGTCCTACACCATGAAACCAAGGGTAATATCACATGTTGGATTTTAAGTGGGTACCTCTATAGCTCTAAGCAAAAAAGCAAAGTAGCCAAAGGCTGTTTCTAGAATCTCTCCTTTCTCTCACTCACGTGCACGCGCGCGCACACACACAGACACACACACACACAGACATACACACACACACACACTTTTAAGGAGCTTCTCTTGACGGCTGGCACTTAACGTCCTTTGGAATCTACTACTCAAATCCCATCAAGGCGAGCCCTTTCCTAAGGGCTTTATGCTCTCAGTTACACTTTCTTTTACCTCTTTTCTACGAAAGGTGACAGGTGATAGGATGAGAGAAGAAACACAGAATTGTCACTGAAGTAGTTTACGGGGATGTAAATACTTTAGGAGAGTATCTGCAAGACGACTTAGAAATCCAGTTGAGGGGCGCCTGGGTGGCGCAGTCGGTTAAGCGTCCGACTTCGGCCAGGTCACGATCTCGCGGTCCCTGAGTTCGAGCCCCGCGTCAGGCTCTGGGCTGATGGCTCGGAGCCTGAAGCCTGTTTCCGATTCTGTGTCTCCCTCTCTCTCTGACCCTCCCCTGTTCATGCTCTGTCTCTCTCTGTCCCAAAAATAAATAAACATTGGAAAAAAAAAAATTAAAAAAAAAAAAAAAAAAAAAGAAATCCAGTTGAACTTCTAAGAATGGAAAGCACTGAAGAGTCATTTGTGAGGGGTCTCACCAGTACTCCTCATCTAATCCAAGTAGCTACTCTTCCCAGTTTAGCCCCGTGAACATCCTCACTGCCCCCTCCACCCCCAGCCAACACAGGTGGCAACACAGCATACAGCAGGGATTTGCTGCTTATTGTTAAGACCTGCCAAGTCCAAGAATTAGAAGTGTACCAGAAACAGGGGAAGGAAGGAATGTGTTTTTGCTAACTTAAAAATATCCTTAAAAGATATTTTATTTTTTTTATTTTTTATTTTTTTTTAAATATTTTTTTTTAATGTTTATTTATTTTTGAGACAGAGAGAGACAGAGCATGAATGGGGGAGGGTCAGAGAGAGAGGGAGACACAGAATTGGAAGCAGGCTCCAGGCTCTGAGCTGTCAGCACAGAGCCCGACGCGGGGCTCGAACTCACGGACCGTGAGATCATGACCTGAGCCGAAATCGGCCGCTCAACCGACTGAGCCACCCAGGCGCCCCAAAAGATATTTTAACTATGTAATACAAATCAGGTAATTAAAAGTTTTTAACTTTTTAATGTATGTTTATGCTATGAACACTCCAATAAATATTCTTCCTTGTACCTTCCTCTTTTCTTTTCTCATCTGCTGTCATATTACTTGGTGTAAAAAGCCTACTTCCTCTTTCAGCTCATTCTCTCATCGTCTTTATGTTCCTCCCGTGAGAATATCAGTTCTGCTGTGCTTATCAAGTGGAAAAAATAAAAACAAAGTACACTCAAGCAAAATATTTGGTTTCTAGGCTCAGATTTATGACCCTGGCCAAATGATCTTGGGCAAAGCATTTACCATTCCTGCATCTCAGTTTTCTTAGCTGAAAATATGGTGAGGTAGATTCACCTTGGAAAAGTCCTTTTCACTGCCAATATTCTAGAATTTAAGCCCATGTTTATACACATGCCATTAATCTTTGCAACAATCTCGGGGGGGGGGGGGTGGGGAAGGAGAGTAACATGATCCCCACGTTGCTGACGTAGAAAGGAGAGGTGGAGGAGGCTCATTGACTTGTCCGCTGGTGCAAACCTGGCAGGCAGCAGTGCAAGGAACTAAACCCAGGAATCAGCTGACTTTTCTCTCTGCAGAGAAACCTAAGCCACCATTTCCCCGAAACAAAAAGGAGACAAAGGAGGTCAAACAGGTGAGATTTTACAGCTCACCCTCAAATTCATAGACAGAGGTGGGGAATTTCACTCCTTTAAGACATGGGATTGTAATTTACAGATATATCATACTGTATTTAGACCATGTCTGCTCTAGACCTGGTAAGTGTTGGATCTCTCAGGGATGGAAGATCTTGCTACACAAATTAAAAAAAAAGAGTTTATTAAAAATAGTGTTTTGCCCTCCTCTTCATAAAGAATAATGATGGTCAATAAATATTATTTATTTTATAATCTGGTATATGTGGACTCTCTCTACTTGGGGGGATAATGTAAATTCTAGAATCATTTCTATACCGGTGTTCTTGACATACTATTATATACTCACCAAAAGAACATAAACATTCATGAGTTTAAATTATTACTCTATTAAACATGGAAAAATGGAATATGAACACTAGCAATGACTGATGTGTTTTTCCAACTGCACCAGCCTCTATTTTTACCAGGTTACTCAGGAGACATGGTAGTAGAACCTGGGACTGGTAGTCAAAAGATCCAAGCTCTGTTTCTGGGACTTGCACTGACACATGCAGTGACCACAGGCCTATCAGTTGATCTCCCTTCTTCTCTCAGATGTTAGAATTTAGGAGTGTTTCCTAACTTCACTAACCGCTGGGAAATGGAATGAGCATACGTATAACTCTGGGAAAAGTAAAAAGAACCAGCGGGGGACAAAGCATAAGATGAGTCTTAGCCAACTTAGCATGAGGCATGACTATTATTTGTTCTTATGAGAATTTAAACTTTTAAGAGAATTTAAATTCCAAATTTCAAATAACACTATTTCTAGGGGTGCCTGGGTGGCTCAGTCAGTTGAGCGTCCAACTTCGGCTCAGGTCATGATCTCGCGGTCTGTGAGTTTGAGCCCCGCGTCGGGCTCTGTGCTGACAGCTCTGAGCCTGGAGCCTGCTTCCGATTCTGTGTCTCCCTCTTTTTCTGCTCCTCCCCTACTTGCACTCTGTCCCCCTCTGTCTCTCAAAAATGAATAAATGTTAAAAAAAATTTTTTTAAGTAACACTATTTCTAAATGTTATCATCTCTCCTTTGGTAGGAAAATCCCTCAATTTTATGGAGGGAAAAGAGGACAATTTTGTCTTCTCTTCAAGTGCTTTTACCTCCTTAAGTCTGATTGTGCTCCTTCATAAAATCTGATTGTTATTTGAAGGGTTAGTGCAGTTACACCTTGAGTAGAAGTAGGGATACTTCACTTCTGAGAAAGAGCAAAGCCCCACATATTTTGAAATTCTGTTCAGAGCTTGCATCACTTCATCTGCTCAGCATTTGCTGGGTGCCGCATGCTCTGCTCTGCTCTGAGAATACAAAGGCAATGAAGATATGGTGCCTGTACCCAAGGAACCGCCAACTGATCAGAGGGGTTGGACATTTCAAGAAGTCATTGCGCTGCACTATGGGGAGTGTGAAGGTGAAGGGGGACTGCATAGAAGTGTCTAGGGCATCCAGAAAAAGTCAAAGATGTGGTTTATCGGTTAGCCTTGGTGGGCGGTGGAAGCAAGAAAAGGAAGATCATTTTCCAGATACCGTCAGTTTTATAGTAATGGGTTTTGGAAAATGAATATTTTATCAAACCGAACTGTATACCTGGCAATGTGCCAGGCAGCAGTGAAGTCTATAAAAGCACTGGTTTTGGACTTGGACAGATAAAATTACAAGTCCATTTCTGTCTACAGGTGTGACCTTGGGCAAGTTGTGTGACCTCTCAAAATCTGTTTCTTTGTTTAGAGAATGGAGATTATACAAACATCTCCACCTCATGGGGTTATATGAAGATTAAATGAAAGAATACACATATGTACCCAGCCCAGTCCTTGAAACCTGGTAAGACAGTAAGCGTTCAGTAAATACTAGTTATTATTAAATGCTCTATTATATATTTTCTCATTGAACTCTTGCAAAAATCCAATGGATAGTAGGACACAGAACACAAGAGATGCTAGAAAGATAGCTTCCAAACCATGAACAGTATGTGTGCCACAATAAGGAGGCTGGAATATATGTAGTAGGCGATGGTAAATCTTTGGAGGGTTTTAAGAGAGAACCAATGAGTTCTATGTTTTAGAAAGACCATCAAGATGATGGTATGGATAATGGGTTGGAAGGGCAGGGAGAAAGAGACAGGCTAGAAGTCCAGTTAAAAATTGCTTGTAGTAAATCACCCTGAGTGATAGTACTATGGGAGGGGTGCCTGGGTGGCTCAGTTGGTTAAGTGTCCAACTTTGGCTCAGGTCACGATCTCAAAGTTCGTGAGTTCGAGCCCCACGTTGGGCTCTGTGCTGATGGCTCAGAGCCTGAGCCTGCTTCAGATTCTGTGTCTCCCTCTCTCTCTGCCTCTCCCCTACTCACGCTCTGTCTCTCTCTCAAAAATAAGTAAACATTAAAAAAAAAATAGTAGCGTGGGAAATCCTAAATGCAGCACTATAGACGTTCAGAAGGGATGGCTGGCATATCCCTTGTGACTTAACCTCTACCTCTTCCCGTATCCTATAATGGCAAAAGCTTTAGGGCTTGCCTATATGCTAATTCTTTCAAGCTAAGAATTGTACCAGTGACTGGTGGTCTTTTCAGATTCATTTTCTTTGTTACTAAGTGGCATGAGTTTTTGATCATCAATGAAAGGCAGCAAGTAAGCTCCCTTCTAGAACTGGAAGAACTAAATAATCAGTATGATTGTTTCTTGGCCTTAGGGGAGAAGTAGAAGCATATTCTCTAAAAGAACTGGAGTTTGAGGGGCACCTGGGTGGCTCAGTCGGTTAAGCTTCCGACTTTGGCTCGGGTCATGATCTCACGGTCCGTGAGTTCGAGCCCCACGTCCAGCTCTGTGCTGACAGCTTGGAGCCTACAGCCTGCTTCAGATTCTGTGTTTCCCTCTCTCTCTGACCCTCCCTGTTCATGCTCGGTCTCTCTCTGTCTCAAAAATAAATAAACATTAAAAAAAGTTAAAGAACTGGAGTTTGATTTCTTACCATTTTTGTCATCTTTATTTGTAGATGACGTCATCATCATTCATCTATACATTAATTCAAGAGTAATATATTACACAATAGTAGCGTTGATGTAAAACACAAACATAGGTTTACCACCTAGTGTTTCATCTATTTCTGCTTCAAAAAGCCAATTTTCTTTATCCCAGCATTTAATGTTTCCACTGTAAAAAAGTAATCTCTATCCCCTATTTTTGCTAGAGATTCTCAATAGTAAAAAGTATATTTCAAAAGAGCAAGGAATTTAATGGAATTTAAAAACATGTTGAAGGCAACTCTGTCAGAATGCCAGAAGCCAGATAAATCAGGACTGCTCTCTTGCTTGTGTCCCAGCATCATAATATATATCTTAAGAAATGGATGCGAAACCAAGTTTTCTTTTGAAATACCATGTTTTGTATCCCAAATTCTTCCCTTTCTGCATGTGCTCTGATCCAATTTTGCTTAACAAGACATGCTTTATCAGAGTTGCCTTGATTTCGTTGTTTGCATAACAGGGTCATGTACTTTGAGGTACGTGTGGTGACGACATGACAGAGAACTATCTGGAGATAGAAAAGAGTCCAGACATAAAGAAGAAAAAGGGTTTCAGCATTTTATGTTTTTTCAGGATTTGCAGTTTTAAAGTGATAAAAGCAAAATGTGTGTTAGCCCTTTAAAATTATTACTTATGGGGCACCTGGCTCAGTTGGTTGAGTGTCTAACTGTGGCTCAGGTCATGATCTCACAGTTTGTGGGTTCAAGCCCTGTGTCAGGCTGAGTACTGACAGCTCAGAGCCTGGAGCCTACTTTGGATTCTGTATTTCCCTCTCTCTCTGGCTCTCCCCAGCTCATGTTCTGTCTCTCAAAAATAAACAATGAAAAAATTTGCTTAATTATTGTTAAACTGGGGCACTTGGGTGGCTCAGTCCAGTAAGCACCTGACTCTTGATTTTGGCTCAGGTCATGGTCTCTCTGTTCGTGAAATTGAGCCCCATGTCAGGCTCTGTGGGTCACACTGTAGAGCCTTCTTTGATTCTCTTTCTTCCGCTCTCTCTGCCCCTCCCCCGATCACACATGGGCACACATGTGCTTTCTCAGTCTCTGTCTGTCTGCCTCTCAAAATAAATAAAGATTTCTAAAAAAAAAATTAAAAAGTTATTGAACACATTATCATGTTGCATTTAAAATGTTAATCATATAAATTTTAAAACTGGTTTGAAATATTTATACGATGAAAATGAGAACTGTAAATGTTCTAAATAACTTTTAAAAATATACAGTATTAAATTTATTTAATGTGTCTGAAACTGAGAAAAGTTATCACAACACGAGTGAATAATAACCATGAGATCTTTTCCTCAAGTTTAAGACTTGGTGGTAGTGGTTATTTTTTGATTATTACAAGAATCTACAAATGTTAAATTAGGAAATGAGCTTTGAGACTTGGAAGAAAAAGTGGAGGAAAAAAAGACATTCCTAAATATGATCACACGTTTAATAAATGTGAATGAGTTTAAGAAAAAAGCAAGAAAATTAGATACTTTTAAAGTAAAAAAATTACAACCACGATTAATCATCCAGACAGAGTAAGTGTTAAGAAACCACAAGAAAAAATAAGCAAAAGTTAGCAAATGAATTTAAAAATATGAAAAAAGACTGAATTAAAAGGGAAAAGCCACCAAACTTCAACCACAGCCATGTCCTACAGAGAATGACATTTGTATAAACACCACAGGCAAAAAAGCAGGAAAGACTAGTTTTTAAAAACTGATTTCCATAAACACCTCAATTTAACCATCAAAAATTACAAAAGGTAAAAAGGTCTTTTTAGTGAACAGGCTGAGACAGCAAATATCATACCTCTACTTAATAATTTAATTTTTAGAATTAAATAACAGAATTTGTGTTTAACTGCATAACCCTGACTTGCTTCCAATAAGTGAGCTTCTAAGTGAGCTTGATAGTTTCAACCCTGAGATATTTCTCGCTTGTCTAGGTTGATTTTTCTTTTTCTTTTTTTTTTAATGTTGACTTATTTTTGAGAGACAGAGACAGAGTGTAAGTAGGGAGTGGCAGAGAGAGAAGGAAACATAGAATCTGAAGCAGGCTCCAAGCTCTGAGCTGTCTGTCAGCACAGAGCCTGATGCGGGTCTTGAACTCACGAACTGTGAGATGATGACCTGAGCTGAAGTCAGACACTGAACTGACTGAGCCACCTGGGTGCCCCTAGAATGAGTTTTCTTTTTTTTTTTTTTTAATTTTTTTTTTTCAACGTTTATTTATTTTTGGGACAGAGAGAGACAGAGCATGAACGGGGGAGGGGCAGAGAGAGAGGGAGACACAGAATCGGAAACAGGCTCCAGGCTCTGAGCCATCAGCCCAGAGCCCGACGCGGGGCTCGAACTCACGGACTGCGAGATCGTGACCTGGCTGAAGTCGGACGCTTAACCGACTGCGCCACCCAGGCGCCCCTAGAATGAGTTTTCAATTCAGTTTTTTTTCTTGTAAGAAAACACACACACACACGCACACACACACACACACATAAAACCTTGAACAGACCAAGATAGTATTTCATGATACAAAAGAATTTTTTAACCCTGAAAATTATAGATAGATCAGTAATTGAAAAGATATGAACTTAAAAGAGCAAATTTCAAGCACATAGAAAAGAAAAAGGTATGCATTAAGTATAACTAATTCCTATAATAACTTATAAATAATCTAATATCCTTTTATGATAAAGTAAGCATATGAAAAATAGAAGAATATAGTTCAGTTTAAAAAAAATTACGTGTCACATGTGACACCATTTCAGTAAGATAGGGAATTTTTTTTTTTATTCTCATACAGTGTAGTTTTTGGCTTCAGATGTAGAATACAGTGATTCATCACCTGCACATAACACTCAGCGCTCATCCCAACAAGTGCCTTCCTTAACGCCCATCACCCCTTTAGCCCATCTCCATCAACCCTCAGTTTGCGTCTGTATTTAAGAGTTTCTTATGGTTTGCCTCCTTCTCTGTTTTTTACTTTTGCCTTCCCTTCCCCTATGATTATCTATTAAGTTCCTCAAATTCCACATACAAGTGAAATCATATGGTATCTGTCTTTGACTGACTTATACTGCTTAGCATAATACCCTCCAGTTCCATCCACATTGTTGCAAACGGCAAGATTTCATTACATTTTTGTTGCCGAGTATATTTCATTGTGGACATATATACACACACACCACATCTTCTTAATCCGTTCATCAGTTAATGGACATTTGGGCTTTTTCCATATTTTGGCTATTGTTGATAGTGCTACTATAAACATTGGGGTGCATGTACCCCTTCAAATCAGCACTCCTGTGTTCTTTGGATAAATTCCTAGTAGTGCAATTGCTGGGTCATAGGGTAGATCTATTTTTGGTTTTTTGAGGAGCCTCCACATTGTTTCCCAGGGCAGCCCCACCAGTTTGCATTCCCACCAGCAGTGCAAGAAGGCTCCGATAGGGAAACATTATTGATGACATAGTGCAGAATCCCCTTGGTGACTAAGGTGGTTGAGGTTAGGAGACCTAAACTGTGATTAACACAGTTCAGGTCGTCACCATGTCTCACTGGAGTAACCTGTCCTATTTTCTTCAAATCCATGCTCCAGAATGAATCGCTTAAAACTCAAATCTGACAGGGAACATCACATGATGCATCAACCAGCCACGAACAGAATCAGTGATGTGGCTAAAAAGTGAGTGTGTAGATCCTTGCTATAACTCGTGTGCTGTTAGTGCTAATTTATTCATTATACCAACTCTTTTTGTTTTTCTTTTTTCAGCAAGGATGAGCCCTTAGTTATCCTGAAGCCCCAGATTCATTTCAAGTCTGGGCTAAAAGACAGTTTTGACATTTTGATAATCTTGATGAAGCATGGAAATCAGGATGGGTAAGGGGAGCAGAGAGGGGACGCTGCAGGCCTATCTAAGCACATTGTGTGACATTTACCTACCATCTTTTCCTTACCTATAAAACGGAAACAATGTTAGTCCTACTTACTTCATGGGGCTATTGGGGAACTTCATGTAAAATCAGAATGTATGTTCAAAGTCATTACAAATCATGCAGGGCAGAGCAAATTCAATAATTCTCTATTAGAAATAGCAGATTTATAATTGAGATACAGGTAAAGAAGAATAACATTTCCAGTGCTCATAGTCAGAAATGAAGTTTAATTATGAGGGGACATCAAGTCTCTGGTTAACTCTGAGACCTCATTTTGTCAGTATTACCACTCTCTCCAGGCATTCTGGTATTTTGTTGCTGTTTGTTGTTGTTCCTTGAACCAAATTCATTTTCATCCCCTAATTTTTGCACTTATTATCCCCTCTCTACATGGTTAGCTACTCCCCTGGATACGTGTATGGCTTCTCATCATTTGGATTTCAGCTCTAATGATACCTTCTCATCCATGCCCCCCATCAATATCAAAGACCACTGTGCCACAGCCCTGCCCCACTCCAATTTCACATGACCTTTATTTTCTTTTTAACATTTATCACCTAAATCTCTTATTTATTTTTTTAGTTGTTTATGGATAAAGTCACTGCTATGTAAGAGCACTATGCCCTTTTTTTGGAAGGAGGACCTGACTGACCAAGCAGTCTGTCACTAAGCAAGATCAAACTGCTAACATTCTGGATGACAGGAAGTTCACAGTGACCTTGTCAAATCAGAGAGATGATCTGTTGGAAACTTGACTTTCCAGATGAACGAGGTGGAGAAGGAAACATACAAGGACAAAAAACACTGAACAGAAATAGGCTCAGGATAATTTTTTTTTTTTTTTTTTTTTTTTTTTTTTTTGCTTTGCCCTTACATATAAGAAGTTGGAACTGGCCTAACATATTAAGCGAATAACAGTTTGGAGAGTAGAATTTCTTGTTCTTTTTTGTCAGTACCCTGCAACCTGAATCCTATGAAAAATGAGATTGAAGTAGCCTGAAAAGATGAAATTGACAATTTTCTACACGATGCATTTGGATAAGTAAAGATATTCTTCTACAAATTAAATTCAAAATGTACATACTTATTGTTCAGATAACTCATTTGCCTATAATTTCTATTATAGCATATGAAATGTTATTTTAAAATATTTGCTCTTAGTCTCATCCGCTAACGCAAAATTGTGATATGGCACACCTACTTATTGGCATTCCCCAACATCTTCTTTCAAAAAATGTATCTTCTTATTTTTTTTTAAGTAAGCTCTGTGCTGAATGTTGGGCTCGAACTCATGACCCCAAGATCAAGAACTTCATGTTCTACTTACTGAGCCAGCCATGTACCCCCGTCTTCAGCTTTGAGACACTTAATTCCCCTCCACTCACTGTTTTATCTACCTGTTCCACAGCTCACTCTGTAAAGCCCTGCTTTCAGCTTTCAGCAGATCTCTGTTTGGTGTTACTTCTTCTAAATTCCTACTCAAAATTATATATAACCCTACTGTGGCACTTAAAGAAGTGTATGATATAAAAAAAAATTTTTAATGTTTATTTTTGAGAGAGATAGACACAGAATGCAAGCAGGGAGGGGCAGAGAGAAGGGGACAGAATCCAAAGCGGGTTCTGGGCTCTGAGCTGTCAGCACAGAGCCTGATATGGGGCTCGAACCCACGAACCGAACTGTGAGATTACGACCTGAGAAGATGTCAGATGCTTAACCAACTGGGCCACCCAGGTGTCCCAAGAAGTGCATGATTATAACTGTGTATGTGTCTGTCTCTCTCATTAGATTCTACTTGTACTACCAAATATATAGTCCCAGCGTTTATTTGTTACACAGCATAGCAGGTGTTCAATAAAGGTTTCCATTTTATACTTCTGCATTTTGTTAACTTTTTAAAAAACCATTTCCCATATGTTACTTTATTATTGCTGTTTGACAGCCAACAGAGATGGGGTTGGGTCATTTGTTTTCATTTTTTTCTACGTTAAAAACTCATACTTTCTTTTTAGAAAAAAAAATTCCAAAAGTGATGGAGTAAAGAGGCTTTGCTATGTGTGACTGTGCTGTTTAAGAAAGACAACTATTGGGGCGCCTGGGTGGCGCAGTCGGTTAAGCGTCCGACTTCAGCCAGGTCACGATCTCGCGGTCCGTGAGTTCGAGCCCCGCGTCAGGCTCTGGGCTGATGGCTCAGAGCCTGGAGCCTGTTTCTGATTCTGTGTCTCCCTCTCTCTCTGCCCCTCCCCCGTTCATGCTCTGTCTCTCTCTGCCCAAAAATAAATAAACGTTGAAAAAAAAATTAAAAAAAAAAAGAAAGACAACTATTAATTTTCCATTTAACTGGAAGGAAAGTATATTGAAGAAAATCCCAGTGAATAGATGAATCTACATATAGTTCAATTTTCCAATTAATTTACTCAGTCATCTGAGTGGTTTGAACACAGACTCTAGAGCAGGGCCTTGGGTTTGAATTCTGGCTCTGACACTCGCTAATAAGCTTGTTTGACCTTAGGCAAATTCTTCATCTTTCTGTGCCTTAACTTTCTCATTTGTAAAATGGGGCTAATAATTATATCTAATGCACAGGGTTGATCTGAGGACATATTCAACAAATATTTATTTAGGACATATTATATACCAGGCTCTGTTCTTGATATGAGTGATTAAATATGAAAAAAAAAAGCTTCTTCTTCGTAGAGTTTGCATTCCAAATAGCAAGATAAACATAAATACACATATATGTGTTCGAGATAAGTGCTAAGGAGAAAAAGAAAAGCAGAGAAGAGGAATATGAACTGTTGAGGAACAGACGAGATTTGGAATTTTAGATAGGGCAGCCAGGGAAGGTCACACTGGAAAGTCAACTTCTGAATACAGACTAATGAAAGTGACCGTAGTGGCAGCATCAGTCTCAATGGGGAGGCCTCCGACGCAGAAAGAACAGTAAATTGCAAAAACCTTAAGAAAGAAGCATGCCTGGTGGGTTCAACAGGCAGCAAGAAGGCCAGTGTAGTTGAAGTGGAGTGAACAAGGAGGAAATTATAGGCAACAGGTATGTGTGTGTGTGTGTGTGTGTGTGTGTGTGTGTGTGTGTGTGTGGCACACACTTGTGCCCATGCAGGCGGGTGATCAGGTCAGGCCCTGTGTGCTGTCATGACAACTTCAGCTTCTGAAGAGAAACGGGAGCCTTGCAGGAGTTAGGCACAGGAGGAGTGACAGAAGGAGATTCATGTTGTCGCATATTTCTCCAGCTGTCTCACTGAAAGCTGACTGGTTGGGGGTGGGGCGGCAGGAGTGGGGTGGGAGTTGGGGAATTTTGCAGAGGAGAGCAAAGGCAGCAAGAAGGAGGCCAATCAGGGAGCAATACTAGTTACACTGCAGTTGTTGTCATAAGATGATGGAATCTGGACCCAGGAGGAAAGATGCAAAGTGGGAGAGGGAAAAGAAGAGTCTAGAATTACACCAATATTTCTTGGACTGCACATCTAGAAAAATGGTGCTTATGAACTGAAATGCTTAATGTATGATCCTTACCATCATGTCTAACTGTATTAACATATTAAGTAGTTAATATATGTAAAGCACTTAGTACAGTACTTAACACCAAGTCACTCTTCTGTTCATGTTTGCTGTTATTACTAATAAATTGAGACAGGAAAATTTTAAATCCCTGTATTTTATTAAATGGCAACATGTTAGAGTTACAACTTATGGTCTCTGGAAATCAAGTGATTGAAATGAGAAATTGAAAGACTCTCCATTGGCAGGGACAGGAAAGGAAACAAGACTTTCAAGTACTAACCAAATTCTGACTCCTTGAATTCTCCTTTTCACACCTACAAGTGCCTTTAATACAGCATCTCTTTCTTTTCTTTACTCTGGACTTTTGAAAGTATCCCTATCCTCATAAACAACATACACACACACACACACACACACACACACACACACACACACTACCTTTTAAAAAACAGTCTCTGTTTCACACTCACTATTGCAATGGAATTTACATTAAGCAGTACTGCTTTAAGTACCATTGAAGTTCCCTGTGTTTTGAAGAAACAGCAGTGACATTTGTTTTTTACTATTATGTTCCTGAAACTGTGAAAGCCAATAAAATAAAAGTATGAGAGAATTCTGAAATTCTAAACAGTTTAAAAGAAAATAAAGCACTTTTGGTTTCTATGTGATGGTACCTGTGTCCTTCTATGCAGTGCATTTCTCATTGGTGAACTATAGATGAAATTTCAAGTTGAAAATACTTGAAGTCTGTTTTATGGCAGAAAAAGGGTCCTGGCTATGGCAGTAACTATGTGACTCATCTTATCTGGTTCAACTGATATTGTAACAGTTCCCCTTCCTGAATATCTAGAACCAGAGAGTGGGACCCTTTCCACAATTACTATCGCAATTCGTAGTGTTTTTTCCAGTGTGCGTTAGCTTATACCTACCTAGAAGTCTGTTTCTGTGTAAGGTAAAGCTCTGTTAAAACGTATGTTCATGTGAAAATTCCATTTTAGTTTAAGTCTTTATGTATAACAGGGCCTGGTAAATAAATAACACTGGGGACGAACAAATAGACAACAAACTAGGGTTTGGTTGCTTTGACCAGACCAAGAAATTAATGCAAACAAATGCAGAAAGATACTAATTGCTGGCAACCCACCCACCCCACTCCCCTCCACCATGTCTTCCTCCAAAAGTCAGGGGAGTTAGACAAAATTCTTTGTCATACAAGGATTCCCAAACTCACTGTTAAACATACTTACATTTTCTAAAGCCAAAAAGCCTTACTGTAATTTACAGATCGATTTGTCTCTTAAGTGGAAGGAACAAAGATAGGAAAGGAATTTGGGAATCTAAGTAACCTCTTTTATTTTTAATGCCACGGAGGTGCTGTGGGCTGTGGTTCTGCTAATTCAATAAAGGATACAAGCTCTCAGAGACTGGCAAGCATTCAGCAGGGGGATTCAAAAATAACTAGGACTCTGCTGGAAGTTCTCTGGGGAGAGATCTCACAGTGCTCCTTGTCATTCAGACAGTGAGTTAATGAGTCCTATCATTATTTCCAATGATCATTAAAATGCAGAATTCATTCTCTTTAGTTTGGGGAAAATTCTTTCATTTCTTCTTCCTTCCTCCTCCCAATTTCCACTTACACATAGGCTTGTCTAATTTTTTTTTTTTAATGTTGATGCTTAGAATTTATAAGCAAATAGTATTTCATGGTTTTAAGGTACTGTCTTATACATTTCATATTCAATAGTTTAACTGGCTCAATTTTTTTTTACAAATTGTCTTCACAATTCTATGATGAAGAAATTATTCAAGTTATTCATATTATTTCTGTTCTTTAGATGTATAACTTTATGTATGTATGTATGTATGTATTTTGAGAGAGAGACCACGAGTAGGGAAGGGCAGAAAGAAAGAGAGAGAATTCCAGGCAGGCTCTGTGTTGTCAGCACAGAACCCAACATGGGGCTCGATCTGACGAACCATGAGATCATGACCTGAGACAAAACCAAGAGTCAGATCCCTAACCAACTGAGCCACCCAGGTGCCCCTAGATCTATAATTTGAAGCTCTAAGAATAGTTACTGGATCACTAAGTACTCAGAGTTTTAAGGAACAGAACCATAACTTGAACCTATGTCTTTAGTTTTAAAACCTTACACTCTTTCCATTTCATGTCAGTTGAATTTTGGTAGTTAATGTACTAATAAAATTCTTTGAGTATTTTCCAGAGACTCGAGAACAGGTAGAACCACAGGATAAGGGAATCGGGGGAAAGGAAGGTGGTGAGGAGAGACCAAAACTGGCAATGGATAAGCCAGCCACATAACAAAAAAAGAATACTCTTAAGCTGTTTGAATGTGAAATGCACAGCCTTTATCATATTATGCAAGTACTAGATTTGTCTATATTTTCACTGCCATATTTCATGTCTAGAACAGCATGCCTTATCAGATGTACCACCAAGATTGAAAAATTAATTAAACCATGCTAATTAAACCATGATACACCATCGATCAATTTTAAAAAGCTAAAATGGGGGGGCAGGCGATGGAGGGAAGGCAGATCTTAGAATCAAAGAAATACAGTATTGGTAACTGCAGAAGGCATGAAATTTCTGTAAATAAGTCATAACACAACCTTACTAGACAATCAATAAGCATTTATTAAGTGCCTATGGATGGGTACAATGAAGCAAAATGCATAATCTAGGTGAAGAAGCTTAAGTGCTGTGTATGAAATATTAATTACTATCCTTCAGTTTCACAGTGTTGACCACTGCTAAAAAAAAACCAGATCCGTTTGTGCAAAAAGATGTCTGAGTGTGCAAGCATCAAGAGGGTACAAGGTAAAGAAGGGAGGATGAGGAAGAGGAGGATAGGAGGAAGCAACTAAGGGAGGAGAGGATGGCCTGGAGGAGACGTAGAAGAATGGAGGAGGGATCAATCTTATTTAACCAGGAGCTTCACTGAAACTCAATGGTGGTCTGAATCCTGTCTGTACCAGCTCCCCTGATTATATAAGCAATAATTGCTCTCCTACGTATGAAATGATACTTGAAAACATCAGCTTTCAAAAAGGGTTTCATACATTGTTCAATCATCTCTGGCTTCATGTCTAATACTGAAGATTTTTCCATCCTTGCACATTTTTTAAATCATGAAGACTGAAAACTAGACAATTTCTCAGATTTGAACTAGTTATTTCTCAAATTTGAACTAAATGTAATGATTAAATGTTGGGCAATGCTTGGAAATTAAATCTTGTTATGACTGGTGATCAACTTCCTTGATGACTTAAAAGCTTTAGAATTTGTGATTAAAATTAAAAAGTTGTCTGAGCTGAAACTAATCATCTAAATATTTTACTTGGGCATTTTGCATATATCATGATTACCATCCCAAAATCTGTGTGCTGAACTGGAAAAATGAAATTACATTGTTTCTAATTAAAAACATTTCTGTTTCTGTAATGAGAATTGTATACATAAATTGCCCTATAATGTGAAATAATTACTTTTGAAATTACTCAAATAAAAAGAAAAGATCCTCAACCTTTTAGCTGTGCATTATGCTCATGAATTTATTACTAATTTGAAAGAGATAATATCCTCAACATCATTAAGCCTCATGACTAAGTGGTAATATTACACATTCTGATGTTGTCACATAGTTGCTGTGATTGAGGAAAAACTAACCTAGTAATGGTAATTACTTCTTTAGAAAGGCAAAATTATAAATAAATAATAATGCAGAGCAATTTCATTTTTAAAAGTCAATAATGAATTCCATCAGCTGCATGCCATTAAAAATCAAAGAGGTTACTTACATGCATCAGATCTTTTTATAGCTTTATTCCTTCCATTTAAAAGTACAGGCCAATCCATCAATAATAATGTTATTTTGACTTGTTTGACCAAAACTTAATAAAAAAATACAAAAACCTCCTATTTCTCTCCTCATTTCTCTGGAGCCCAGAGAACTTAAAGGAATAAAATGCTGAAGGAAAACAAATGCATTTAAGCCAAGTGTTAAGCAGATAGTGAGGAGAGCCTAATGAAATGTATTACCAGTTTTTGAAACCCAGAGCAGTGGTGATAAAATATAAGCATGTGACTTGATCACTGTTATTACCTGAGCTGTGCACAATTTTTCAGTTAGGGGCAAGGTAAGACAATATGGAAACCTTATTGACAAATGACCTCCAGTGAATGCATGAAAAGAAGTCACTGATGACTTGTTATAAATGGCCATTGTACATGAAAACAAACTCTAAATCACTATGTCTGAATCTATATCTGGGAGCAACTCCTGATAGAACTGTAGTTAGCAGCAGTACCTATAGTAAATCAGGGACAAATAATGTACATGCACCGAAAGTCTTTTTTAGATTCTATATTTAGATTTAGTATTTCAGCATAGTTTACCCTCTCTGGACCTCCCCTACCAAACATTCCCTTTTTAGAGGCAGTAACCAAGATTTCTATATAGCTTATCTGGATTTTGAAAATACAACACAAAGCCAGCCTTATCTGACTTTCCAAAATGACTTCTTTAAAGCTGAGAGCGCTTACACATACCTTTGCGAGGGCAGAACATTTCTGAGGTCCTCCCTTCAAATCTACTCAGCCAGCAATATGCTGCTTTCAGGAAGAGAGGACAGGGATTGTGGTTCTGGTGCTGCCCTGGGTAATACAACACTTCCTGTCTGGGAGAGTGCCCTCTCCTCCCACCCGGTGCCTGACCCCTGGTGGCAGTGTGGGAGATTCAGAAGTTTCCGTTTCTGCACACAGGAAACTGTACCCACCTTGTGACTGTGGACTTGCTCTTGGCTCATTGAATATTTTGGAAACAATGCCAGCATGCTCCGCATAATATGTTACTAAGTTGACCCTACAAGTCTACCATGAAATGACATAAAGTAACTCCGTATCTAACTTCTGTACAGTTTCTTATCATAAGGTAAATCAATGGCATGACCACCTTTAACAAATCTCTATTATTTAGTCTTAATAGCACTGACAGACAGTACATTTGATAAGCTGGGTACTGACCTAGCTGGTGTTTTGTACCTTTACAGGTATTTAAATGCTGTGAGCTCACTGTTCAAACGTAAGTTTCATTTTTCCCTTAGAACCTCCAACTGCATCATGATACAGTATACCTTATATTAATATTATGCTATTATTGTTATTTCTTTCTGTGTTTTTTTTTTTTTCCCAGTTAGTACAGGAGAGAGTCCACCACAACATCTATCATGGTGCTGAACACTTAGTAATTGAATGAATGGATAGAAGTCATAATAATTCTCTCCTTGTGCCCTCTTAATCCACATTCCCTGTTAGCTCTATGGAAGCAAATGGCAGCCTCAAGAGCCTGACTTTCTCTGACTCCATGCAAATGTCTTTTAACTTCAAAATCCTGGAGAAGATTTTGGTGGATGCTTTTTTTTTTTTTTTAATTCTCTCCTGTCATCATATTTCTTATGAGATCCTTCAATGCAGCTCACTGAGATATACACATATAATTCTGTATTTTATTTGAGGATAGGAATCATGATCATGGAATGCAAAAAATATCAACTCAGATCCTTGCAAGTCCAAAGATTACTGGATGCCAAGACAGTGGGCTTCAGGGGCAGTTTAAAAGATATAAAGGTCAGTAAAAACTGTGTGCAGAGTTAGGATACTGTAACGAACTAACAATGGTTATAAAGGAAGCAGAGTTCATGTTGCTACCAGTTTATAAAAATGACACTCTATATCACAGCAAAGATACTAAGAGTTTGTGTGCAATACAGAATCTATAGCCTTTGCCAAGTTCTGACAGCTCCATAATAAACTACTCATTGCCTAGTAAAGCAAACCAATGCTTTTTAGAGGGAAATGTTATAAACTGGCACTATGATTCATTTTCAAATAAAGATTTATGACGTCACATCTTTTCTATGGAACTACGTTTGTATCCACTACAAACTCTTTACTTGGCACCTTTAAGAGTTCCAGTAGTGTGGCACCTGGGTGGCTCAGTCAGTTAAGCTTCTGACTTCAGCTCAGGTCACGGTCTCATGGTTGTTCTGTTCCTGAGTTCGAGCCCCTAATTACAGTGCAACCCCTGCTTCAGATCCTCTGTCTTCCTCTCTCTGGCCCTCCCCACCTACACAGGCCCGTGTGCGCGCTCTCTCTCTCAAAAATAAATAAACATTAAAAGAGAAAAGAGTTCCTGCAGTATTCTCTATGAATGCCATTCAATAAGACAACATATGGAAAACTTCTAGTAAAGTTCCTGACATTCTGCTATAACTAGGTCCTTAATAGATATTAATTTCCATTCTTTCCCTTAATGACATGGCTGGCTTAAAGTAATGCTAATGGCCACAGTGCCTTACATATGTTTAATGCTCTATCATTTACGAAGTGCTTCAGCTAATATTCTCCTGTTATGTACACAACCACACTGGGAGATGCTGCTTATCCTCAAAAGTTTTGCCGAGTTAGCTACGTACAGAAAATGACAGACTGTTTCCTCGCAGCTTTAAGTGGTGAGCAAAAAGAGAGGGCAGAAGTGTTCTGAAGATGTGCTGATGTTCATCTTCAAATAATTTAGCATAGCTGCAGACTCCCAGGAAACAAGAACAGTACATAAAAATAAGGAAGGAATTGGTTCTTTTTTTAAACCAGACTTCTTGTTAAAAGAACACACACACACACACACACACACACACACACACACACACACCCTGAACAAAATACACACACGTGGTTTTCAACATCTGCAGAAGATGCAAAGGAGGGTTTTGACATTTCTATATCTCACATAGATGGTAATGCTATCTATATTTGCATTGTGTTTGAGTATGAACAAGAAAGCTACAAAAACACACACATAGTCATATCAAACACACTTGTGAACTGGTATGTGACAGGTGCCTATATAAGCAAATATCTACATCTATATATGTGCCATATCTACACAAGATACAGATTTCCCAATGTTTTGTCATTTGCTCTTTCTTATTTGCTCTCATTAGGAATCTGATAGGAGCTAGACGTGACTCACTCATCAGTTAAGTGTAGTTGTTTCAGGGTTCTGTAAGACCAACTCAATATTTTAATTGTGTTTAGACCTGTCCATTAGGCCTCTGATGTACATAGTTTCCTATGAGTAGTACTGGTTCTTAGGCACTACTTTCCCTTAGCTGTCCATCACCTTTGGGATCCAGGTTGCTAAGAGCTCTTTAAAACTACAGTAAAACGTTGACTTGTGAGTAACTTGTTCTGCGAGTGTTCCACCAGAAGAGCAAACATTTCTAATAAATTTTAACTTATGATGCTGAATGTCACATGATCAAAACTGAGCCAATGGTTCTCTCTCTCTCTCTCTGTCTTGCTGAGGGATTGTGGGTGATTGTCTCCCATACTCAGATGCTCTGTCTCAGGCTGTGGTGTTTGGCAGAAATCAGTGATTTTTCAGAACGTTGGAAGGTGCCCACAACTGGCACTAGTGTGTTTTTGTCACTTCAAAGCACCTATGGACAGTCCTTTGCTTTTCCAGACAACAGTAAGCTTAGGAATGCTCTGCTTCATTCTAGGTCATTGGATAGGTTCCTTCTTAAAGTTGTACAAAAAAAAAAAAAAAAAAAGAAAGAAAGAAATATTCCATTGAGTCAATAGACAGCAGTGATTCCATTAGTGATAGTGCAAGTTGTCCTACACAATAACCCTCCTCTTTCTTGTCTGCTTCACACCAGCCATGAAGGTTTTCAAAGGTAAGTGCAGGTTAATTTATTTTTCTTTATATTTTGTATTTTCTTTATTATTGTGTATTACAGTATTGTAACCATTTTTATATGAATATTTTGGGGTTGTAGAATGAATCATCTGAGTTTCCACTATTTCTTATGGGGAAATTCGCTTTGATAAGTAAGTGCTTTGGATTATAAGCATGTTTCCAGAACAAGTTATGTTCAGAAACCAAGGTTTTATCTATTTTTATGGGGCACCTGGGTGGCTCAGTTGGTTGAGCATCCAACTCTTGATTTCAGCTCAGGTCATGATCTCATGGTTCATCATGGTTCATGGGATTGAGACCCACATAGCTCTCTCTTTCTAAAATAAATAATACCTATAATATAATATATATTATTTATTTTATTATATTAATTTTATTTATATTATATATGTAATGTTTATCTATTTATTTGAGAGAGAGGGAACACACAAGCAGGGAAGAAGGGCAGAGGGAGAGGGAGAGGGAGAGGGAGAGAGAGAATCCCAAGAAGGCTCTATACTGAGCGGTAGCTCAATCCGATGACCCTGGGACCATGACCTGAGCTGAAATCAAGAGTCAGATGCTCAACTGACTGAGCCACCCAGGATCCCCTATTCTAGATTATTTTTCTAGCTTAGTTTTTAATTTATTTTCCTGGTTTACATTTCTTTAATGTTTATTTATTTGGGGGGGGGGGCAGAGAGAGAGGGAGACAGGATCCAAAGCATGTTCTGCCCTCTCAGCACAGAGCCCAACGCAGGGCTCCAACTCAGAAACCTTGAGATTATGACCTGAGCCGAAGTCAGAGGCTTAACCAACTGAACCACCCAGGTGCCCCTTTCCTAGTTTACCTTTTTTTTCTTTATATTATATCTGTTATTACAGCATGTAGATTAATGAATTTATGATAATGTGACTTATTTTATTTTTTGAAAGTATTTTTAAAATTTTATTATGGTAAGAACATTTAGCATAAGATATACCCTCTTAAAATAAATTTAAGTGTACCATACATTATTGTTGACTATGATAATGTGACTTTAAATTCCTAAGTGTGTTGGTTTATTTTTATGATATGGATAAATCTGCTTGATTACATCATCAGAGTTTGTTCAAATTGAGCTTTTTTTTTTTGAAGTTGGTAGAGAAAAGACCCTTGGCTAAAGGAAGATCTATGATAAAAACTCTTTCCAAGACTTGGGTAATTTTGGAATCGTGTGATCTTTCTATTTATAGATGTTAATTGTTGGCAGGTAGGATTATAAAAGTACTTTTGCTAATATCACATTACAATGCCAAGGATACAATCTTAACCTGAGATGTGAATTTTACTGGTAGTGCGCACCCTTTTCAAAATGCACTCTGCAGAAGACCAGTAAGAGCACTTCCCCTCTCAGGTGAAGTACTGAATGGGAAAAAACGGGGTCACGATGCTGAATGATGAATGGTGTCAGTTCTCAACTAAGATTCTCAAGGGGATGGATGAAGGAGAGGCGATTTCCCCTGGTCCGTAGAAACCCTCTAGCTTCTCTAGGAGAAAGGTTGCTTGTCAAGTATTTAACAAATTTTTTTCTTAACGGAGGGAGTGTTTCAAAGAGATTTTGAACTGCTTATAGCAGCACTTACCGTTGGATACATAAAGGGTATTTTAAGTGTTAGGCTTCATGGAAAAGAAATGCCTCACAAAACTGCTGTAAGTTTAACATTCATAAAAGAGCTTTTACTAAAGCAAATCGGGTAGCCTGTAAAAAAACTTAATGTGGTTTACTGAACAACTACATGTTTGAAGCAAGCCTGTGCTAAACACTGAGGTTACAGTGCGGATGCAGCCACCTGTTACACACAGCCTTTTATTTATTTTATCATTATTTTTTTTAATGTTTATTGTTGAGAGAGAAAGAGACACAGAGTGTGAGGGGGGAATGGCAGAGAGAGAGGGGGACACAGAATTCGAAGCAGGTTCCAGGCTCTGAGCTGTCAGCACAGAGCCCGACATGGGGCTGGAACTCACAAACCGTGACATTGTGACCTGAGCTGAAGTCTGACACCTAATCAACTGAGCCACCTCGGCACCCCTACACACAGCCTTTTAAATTCTCTTCCTTGTGCATATACTTTATGACTAAAGAAAAAATAAAGTCTCTTACAGTTCTGTGCTTTTGGGAAACATGTCACATATTAAGCAGGGAGCAAATTTTCCATTCTGTTCTTCCCTCCTGTTACATTGCTCAGCAGTCTGCACTCAGTAGTCAGCATCCCTCCCGCGTTCTCTGGGCTACATCAGCTAACGCAAGCGTTGCAGAGTGATGAACAGTTAAGGCTCTGGAGCCAGTCTGCCTGGGCTCAAATCTCTGGTTCTCTACTTTCCAGACATGAGGCCTGGGGTAAATTATCAACCTCTCTGCCTCTCAGTTTTATCATCTGTGAAACCAGGATTTTAATAGTTCCTACCTCATAGGGCTGCTATCAGGATTAAATGACTTAATACATACATGGTACGTAGAACAGTACTTGGCCTATAGTAAGTACCCAATAAATGCTAGCTTGTTAAATTATCATCATGAAGAGACAGCTATAAAAGCATGCGTAGAAATCTCACATATTGCCTGCCACGTCAAGACAAGCCATGTTCGTACAACATTTTTTATAATGCAGAAATTGATTAGGATGAACTCTTCAAAACAAAGCTCAAACAAACAAGCAAAAAAGCAGAATCAAACCTGTAAATACAAAGAACAAACATGATGGCCCGAGGGGTGGGGGTGGGAGACAGGCAAAACTGGTGAAGGGCAGTGGGAGCTACAGGCTTCCAGTATGGAATAAATAAGTCACAGGAATAAACAGTGCAGCACAGGGAATATAGTCGATGGTATTGCAATCGTGTTGCAGAGTGACAGATGGTAGCTACACCTGTGAGCACAGCATATAGAGAGTTGTTGAATCACTATGTTATATACCTGAAATTGGAACATCATGTGTGACCTGTATTCAGCATTTAAAAAAAAATATCTTCTCTTTTCGGGCACCTGAAGTGTCTGACTCTTCGTTTCAGCGCAGGTCACGATCTTGCCGTTTGTGAGATCGAGCCCCGCATAGGGCTCTGTGCTGACAGCAAGGAGCCTGCTTTGGATTCTCCTTCTCCCTCTCTCTGATCCTCCCCATGCTTGCTCTCTCTCTCTCTCTCTCTGGATCAAAACAAATAAATATACATTAAAAAAGATTTTCTCTTTAAAATTTATTTTATTTCATATTTTTTGTTTTAATTTTTTTTTAAATTTTACTTCCATTAGAGTTAACATAGAGTGTTCTATCACTTTCAGGTATACAACCTGATACTTGTGTTGATTCAACAATTCTATACATTACTTGTGTTCATCATAAAAATTAAGTCTCAATGCCTTTCACCTATTTCACCCATCCCCCCACCATCTCCCCTCTGGTAACCACCAGTTGTTTATAGTTAAGAGTTTGTTTTTTGGTTTGTCTCTCTCTTTTTTTTTTTTTTTCCTTTGTTCCTTTTTTGCTTGTTTGTTTCTCTCTCTCTGTCTTTTTTCCCCCAAGGAGTTTATTTCAGCCAACCTGGGGACAGGGAGGCTCTGCATCTTCAAGAATGTGTTGGGTCCCTGGCAGTGCATTATGGCTTGTGCTGGGGACGCAGGACCCAGTGGGGCAGCGGGAACTGGATCTTGGGAGTCCCAGAACTGCTAGGCTGAGGGCTGGCGGCACTTGCTGGCTGCGATCTCCTCCACCTTCATGACCTGGATCGAGTGAGCCCGGCGCGGTGTGGCGCGCCCGCCCGTGTCTCAGTAGCGCTGGGTGACAGCGCCTGCCGCGGTCGGGTCCCGGTACTGCCGGTACAGGTTGTGGGCGCCCCTGCGGGAGTCAGAGCACAGCCAGGTGCTGAAGTTCCTCACCCTCAAGGGGGATTTCTCATTTCTCAAACACCTGCACAGTCCACGATTTCCCCTGAAGACTTCATCTTCAGCTGAGACACAAAGTACCAGAAGCGGGACTCGGTGACAACATGATCAGGTGCAAAGATTCGCATGTATTAGAGGGGTGGAGTGCGGCATTTGGGGGTGGGCAGGAGGCACCCCACTACCTTGTATTCTCCCAGTGTGCCCAAGGCCTTCAGGGCGCTCTCTCTGCTCTGGCTGCCACCCAAGAAAGGAAGTTCTTGTTTTAGTTTCTTAAATTCCATATATGAGTGAGATCCTATGGTATGTCTTTCTCTGACTTATTTCAGTTAGCATTACACCTTCCAGATCCATCCATGTCGTTACAAATGTCAAGGTTTCATTTTTTTTTTTTATGGCTAAGTAGTATTCCATATCTTTCTCCATTCATCTATGGATGGACGTTTAGGTTGCTTTCACATCTTGGCTACTGTAAATAATGTTGCAGTAAACATGGAGGTAAAAATGTCTTTTCAAATTAGTGTTTCCATAATCTAAAAAAAAGCTTTTCTGGTCTGATTTGGAAAATTAAACATTATCATGAGAAGAGATAAAGAAAGGAAATAAAAGAAAAAATGCAGATCGTGATGAATGAGTTTTAAGCTTGATTTCAAGATCCTACAATAAAGTCTACAGAAGAAAATGAATGGTTACATGCATAAGAAGCTATATAGTACATGAAAATTATTATATCCTAAAAGAATTATGTTAAAGTTAACATCTGATTAAAATAGTTATATCAATCAATGGTGCTGTGGAGACTGCCTAATAGCATATATTTTTAACTTTTACTTTGTAAATTATAATTATTAATTATAAAATATGAAGAGTGTGCCTTGAATATACTGTTTTCATTTCCATATGATGTTCTGCCCCATTTTGTCTTCTACCCTTACTTATTTATATTTGTTTTACATGAACTTGAAAAGGGTATGCTTATCAGAAAGATTTTTCAGCAAAAGGAAGACAATCTTTAGGATTATGGACATCAAGAAGGGGAAACAACAAAGATCAAGAAGAATAAAATGAGAAAGAAAAATGATGAATTGATTAGAAACTGATGAAGAAGAAAATAAAATGGAATAGATATTTTAGAAAATAATTCAAGCTGTTTTAGTCATGTA
Organism: Puma concolor; assembly: GCF_028749965.1. Classification (NCBI taxonomy): domain Eukaryota; kingdom Metazoa; phylum Chordata; class Mammalia; order Carnivora; family Felidae; genus Puma; species Puma concolor. The sequence goes on from NC_141684.1 coordinate 31,879,424, forward strand.
AGTCAATCCTGGAAAAAAGTCAGTTCTCTTGAAAAAAACAGAATGACCTTTTTTGTTGTTTGCACTTTTTTTTTTTAACCATACAGAGGTATGTAAATTAAAATTATATTATATTTGGTCTATGTGCCTAGACCATGTGCCTAGAAACTGACATAAAAACTGGAATTTATTATTTTATTTTATTATTATTATTTTAAACTTATTTATTTAAATTCAAGTTAGTGGGGCGCCTGGGTGGCTCAGTCGGTTGAGCGTCCGACTTCGCTCAGGTCACGATCTCACGGTCCGTGAGTTCGAGCCCCGCGTCGGGCTCTGTGCTGACAGCTCAGAGCCTGGAGCCTGCTTCAGATTCTGTGTCTCCCTCTCTCTCTGGCCCTCCCCCCGTTCATGCTCTGTCTCTCTCTGTCTCAAAAATAAATAAATGTTTAAAAAAATAAATAAATAAATAAATAAATTCAAGTTAGTTAACATACAGTATAGTATTGGTTTAGGGAGTAGAACCCAGTGATTCACCACTTACATACAACACCCAGTGCTCATCCCAACAAGTGTCCTCCTTAATGCCCATCACCTATGAAGCCCATCCCCCCAACTACTTCCCTCCAGCAACCCTCAGTTTGTTCTCTGTATTTAAGAGTCTCTTATGGTTTGCCTCCCTCTGTTTTTATCTTATTTTTCCTTCCCTTCCCCTACGTTCATCTGTTGTGTTTCTTAAATTCCACATATGAGTGAAATCATATGATATTTGCCTTTCTCTGACTGACTTATTTTGCTTAGCATAACGCACTCTGGCTCTATCCACGTTGTTGCAAATCAAGATTTCATTTTTTTGATCACCAAGTAGTATTCCATTGTACATACGTACCACATCTTCCTTACCCATTCATCAGTTAAGATAGTGTGGCATCGAGTTACTTTACTTATTAAAACAATGTATTACACTTCCTGACAAAAGTCACTGCTTTAGTACAAAAGCAAAATACTCTCCATCACTACCTAAAGGCTAGAAAGGATCCTAGATATCAGCTTAGTTAATTTTGGAACAGTCATTTGGAACAATGAATGGGGAGGGGAGGAGGCAAAGAGAAGAGACTGGGGTGTCCAGGCTGTTTGACCAGTGATGCTAGTTCACGCAGGACAAAGGTTTTACTCCTCCTGCTGTCATCTTTCTGACACCACACTTTCAGTTCTCTGGGGTCTATCCAATTCGGGGTCAGTAATCTTCAGGGCAACATCTTTGCACTTGGGAGACTCCTTCACCTTGTCCTTGGTCCTCAATATCCCTTCTTCCCCACAAAATGCAGTCCAGTTTGTGTTCTCAGTCTAAGTACAAAATCATGAGGACAACTGAAATTGATACCCAGACTAAATTAGACCTGGCAGAGTGGATTCACTGCTCACAGAGTGGATCATAGGATCCAGACCTAAGAACTCCCTTCCTTCCTTATCCTCTTGCTAACTGAGTATAATAATACACATAGGCCTCTTGGCTGTTCCTTGAACACCAAGCATACTCCTGGCCTAAGGCCTTCACACTTGAAATTCCCCTTTTCTTAGAATGTTCTTCCAAGACATTAGCCTGACTTTGCTTCACCATTATATTAAATCCCTGTTCATATACTTATTCACTAGAGAGGTCTTCCCTGATTACAGTACCCAAGGAAACACCCCCTTGTACACTTTTCTTTCATGACACTTACCACTGACATTATACATTTATATGCTTCTGAATAACCACCCCCACTAGAATTTAAACTCTAAGAATGTTCCTTGCTATATCCTCACATCCAAAACAGCCTCTAGAACACTGTAGGAGGCCAGTAAGTATGCGTCCAATGACCCAACCAGAAGTTGCTAGACACAGAAGTTGCTGTGGAAAACCATATTGACTGAATGAATATGTACACACCTGATGCGAGTTTCAAAAACATATTCATAATAATCCAAATGGATTATTATGACTTGGAGTGTCATGAATGTTTCCTTGTGTTGGTGGAGGAGATGTGGTAAGGGAAATGGAGGAAAGGATCTAGTTTGGTACCAGAAACAATGAAGAAATTCAGGTTAAAGGGGGACACCTTGTAAAACCAATTGTGGAAAGGTTAATTTTGAATTATCTGTGGAATGTCCTAATGGATATGGTTAGAAAACACTTGAATTTATAGGTCTATTGTTAATTATAATCTTCTCGGATGGAAATCTAGATTCACGCATCATTTGCTCATCTATGTAAATTAACATTGCTTAGGACAAAGGTATGCTCATTATTCTTTACATAGATTCAACCACTGTAATATTTTATCCCATTTCTTTCACATTTGTGTTTTCTTTCTCTCCATGATATGTAAATATATATATGTATACATCATATATATATATTTATATTTATATACACACACACAGTGTATATACTTGCTGAACCATTTGAGGGTAAGTTACATGCATCATGGTCCTGTGTCCCTAAATACTTAGGTATACTTCCTATGACTATGGATGAATATGGATATTTTTTAATAACCATAGAGTTATTTTCAACCACACTGACATAATACTTTTATATGACCCATTGTCAGTATTCCAATTTTGAATAATGACCCAATAATAACTCCAGACAGCATTTTTAATTCTCAAGTTTAAGGTCAATTTCGTCTGCTATGCTTAGCTTTCACAATTACACAAAAATCTAAGAACAACATCTAGTAGTTAATTTTGTTTGCATTTTCCTACCTATAAAAGAATAAGATTTGAAAGGATACTTCCTTACATTACTGAAGTCTATTTCTTGCAGCTTTTTACATTCTATGGTTCCATACTCAAAAAAAAAGGGGGGGGGGGCAGGGGAGCCACCATGTGAATAGAAAAGAGTTGCCCAAACTGACCTCTCTATAGTATTTGCTTTGATACTTTTTTAAATGAGCAATACAGCTTCTTAATGTCCCAGACAGCATTCTTCCTATTATTAAGATCACCTAGTTTGAGTTACATTATTTGTTTTTCTCTCTTTAAGAAAGTAACTGATCAGGAAAGGATGAAGAGTAGTGGTGGAGGGGAACAAAGTCTGTTCATAAAGTATTGTTTGTGATTAAGCATGTGTTCATAAAGTATTGTTGGATACTTTAAGAAGTATCGAAGTCAGCTAGAGCTAATTCACTAGGTTGTCAGTAAAAGTTCAGAGTAGGACAACATAAACCATCAGCATTCCAAACCTAACATGAACAGAGTGGCACAATGGAGGCTTTATTTATAGGAATCCTTTCGCACCCACTTACAAAGTTGCTAAACTGGTTTCTATTTCCTTTGTGGGTGTTTTGGTAAAAGAAGAAAAGCATGTTTTGGCTTGTCACTGAGAGTTGATCTCTAATGGAAAGGGAACAGATTTATCAGGATTATTTAACTTCAGAAGAGCCTTAACATGGGTAAAACCCATGCACACATGGACAAATAACTTCCTTCTCACACCATCCGTTTTTGTTTTTCTCACATCATCCATTTTTTTTTTCCGGATGTAAGAAATGCACCTGGATTTATTTGCAAGCCATGTCAACGGCAGAGGTTTGACAAGTCCTAGATCTTGGAGAAAAAACAAAAACAAAACCAAAAACACACCAGCAGTCCTTAGCTGCCTACAGAAACCACCACCAGCATGAGCACACATATGTTTGTCATGAGGCTACTGGAAGATTTGCTGCTAAAATACATGAACTTGAGCAAGCCTTCACAAAACAGATGCCTTAAAAACAAAGTCAAATGGGAGGGCTCCAGTGTAGTGGTAGGGGCTTTGAAATCAGATACATCAGAGTTTGAATTCTCTCTCTGCCGCTTACTGTGTAGTTTTGGCTGAATTATATTCAAAGCTTTCTAACCCCCAATTGCCTCACTAATTAAAAAGTAGAAATAACATCTACCTGCTAGGGCATTAAATTAGGGTTAAATGAGATATTGCATGTGAAATATCTAAATACAATGTCTATCAAATGGTAGGTGCTTAAAAATAATTCCTTGAGCCCTTCAGTATGTTGACAAAAATGGATTTAATACAAAGTGGGATTGATTTAAGGCCAAAGGTATGGAAAGGAGGGACCTGAGGCTTCCTGGGGGTATTGGCACATATCAGTGAAGGGAGGAAAACACGAGACAATTAGGAGGCTCTACCTATAGTCCTGACAAAGGTACAAGAAGCTTGAACTTGGATGGCACCTGTAAGAGTGCTACGGAGCACAAGGGCGGCAGAGCCTAACTGAAGTCCTAACAACAGAAGCCGCATGCAAGCTAATGGATAAGGAGTACAAGGGGGGCAGGTGTTTTTGTCTACATGCCAGAAAGAGGAGCGCTGCCCTTGCAACCAGCAGGGAGGAAGGATGGTTTGAGTCAAAGGCAGTCATTTGAATTCCGGAGATATTTCAGGGACACACAGAACATTCAGGAGGAGGTTCCCAGCTCAAGCTGGACAGGTGGTCCCTTAAGCTTGACAGAAAGGTTAGCATTCAAGTTCTACTTTGGGAGAGTCAGCTGCATAGAGGTGAGTTGATACCATAGCAGACGATATCCTCAAGAAAGAAGTGTGAAGAGAGAACAAGAATGCTGTAGACCACGTGTATTTAGGTCAGATGTAACAACACTCTTCTTTTTTTTTTCAGCTTTAAAGGCAGAGTGCCAAAACTACTATTTGTAAAGGGTTTTGAAATGGAGTGAGGAGGGCTTTGTACTTATCTGGTTTCTGGGACATTGGTCAGCTGGCATCTTGTTGAACAACAAAAACCATTCAGAGAGGGTTTCTTCCTTTTGGGGGGGTAAGAATGGCAAAAACCGACACAGCTCCTGTGGGTTGATTTAGTGGCAGGTATTCTGGTATGGTAGGTAGAACAAATGACCCTACACGTGTCCTTGTCCTAATCCCTGGAACCTGTGAACATGTTCCCTTACGAGGCAAGGAGGAATTCAGCTTGCAGATGGGATTAAGGGTTGCTAATTAGTTGGCCTTGAGATAGGAAATTATCCTGATGGGACCGGAGTAATCACAGGTGTCCTCATAAGTAGAAAAGGGAGACTGGAGAGTCTGTGGCTGAGTGATGTGATGTGAGAAGGACTTGACTGGCCACTGCTGGCTTTGAACATGGCAGGGGGCCTCTACAAGCTAGAAAAGGCAAGAAAATGGATCCTTCCCTAGAGTCTCCAGAAAGAAAAGCAGCCCCACCTACCCATATAGCTTTATGAGAAGCGTTTTGCACTTCAGATCACCAAAGCTATAAAATTTTAAATTTGTGTTGTTTTTAGCCACTCATATTTTTGTAATTTGTTACAACTGCAACAGGAAACTAGTAGATCTGCTAAATACTTTATATGCCATATCTGAGGCAGGACCTATTATTATCCCCATTTTATGAAAAAAATGGAGGCTTAGGGAAGTTGTATTCTGCTGTGATACCAAAGCCCATGCTCTTAACCACTATTTTCTCACCCTCTCAATTCTCCCAAAAGATCTAGAGAGGTCCCTCAAATTACCATCTTTCTTTCTTAGAAAGTTCCTTAATAGAGTTCTACTCAAAGATACTTATGTCATGACATCAGGGGACAAGAATGGATTATAATCACACATAATAAAAACAATATGAGTATTTACTTGTTAGGATGACTACTTTGTAATGGTTGCTTTCAACCAGGAAGGAAAAAGGGCCTTATTGCAAATAACTAATTTCCATTCCTCGAAGCTTAGTGTTTATGTCCTTTCAACCCAAATGAGAAGTAGGAGATAAGATTTAAGGTTTTTAGGAAGCCCTTGTTCACAACATTAAATCCTAGCTATTTCTGTCCTGGCTCCACCCCTACAGAAGGTGGTTGGCTCAATTACAGCAGGCTATTAGGCAAGCCTAGGCTGAGTCTTGTTGGAGAAGGAAGAGCTTCTGACCCATACAAATAGACCTGAGACAGAAACCAGATTAGCAATGTCAAAAGCCAGCCACACCTCACCCTTATGTTTTAATTCCTAGTTTTAATTTTGATTTAATTCCTTTAATTTTAAATTTAATTCCTTTAGTTTTAATTTTGATAAATAATTTTTCAAGTTTTAGTTTTCAAATGTAAAATATGACAGTTTGTGTCTTTATGACTTGTACAGTGAGCTCTTCTAAAAGCTTGCCTTCCCTAGGGAAATCTTTTCCTCACGCCCTTTCAGCGCAAAGGGATGATTTTACCCTCGTGCAAATTAAAAGCCCCAGGATCTCACCTTCTTCAGCTTGTAAGATTTCCAGAAATCTATGCCGAAGAGAACATTATGTAGTGTCTGCTCTACTAGCTGATTATAATTTGATGTGCCTTTTTACCCAGAATGACATCCTGTGACCTCAAATCCTTTGTGCAAAGAGATGCATGAATCATACACGTACACGTGTACATGGGCCACACAAACATGCTCACATGCTTATGCACATACAGAAGCAGCTTAAACCATTTCTGAAACACTTCCTTCTTGGTATAATCCTCCCGCACATTACATAAACTTTTTGAGAACCACTCTGTGAGAATAAACAAGGAAAATTTATATAGCAATTATCAAAGAGTAGACATGTCTTCTACGTTATTGCAAATAGCTGTACAAGCATTTCTTAATCAGCTGTGTGCTGGAAAGGCAATTGACAGTGTTAGTAAAACTCTTCCTCTTTTCTCTTTGTCCTTGGTTTAAAATCATGCAATCCAACACTTCAGTAAATAAAGCAACAGAGTTTTTTTCTGCTTCAATTTCTGCAACTATTCCCAGAAAACAAATGGATGAGTTCATAAGCATGATTTCTCATGCCGCAAGTCTTAAAAAGAACAATGCCCACAGAATTGTATAGAAAGCTAAAAGCTAACATCGAATTTGGTGGTTATCAACAATACTGTACATGACAGAAAAGGAAAAGGTGGTGGCATCTAAGCATTTTTAAAATTCATGTAAATATGCAGATTTGTCCCACTAATTACATATTTTGTGTTCCCTGTAACAAGATGGTACAAAACCGTGAGCATAGGGAATAAGTTTTATACTCTCTCCATTACTAGCAATGCCTTGTCCTCACATAGCCATATTTTCCCTATTTTTGTAGTTCTTGGCTATTAACAGCCTATTTTTTCAAATAACTTGGTAGTCCACGACTGTGGAACACAGCAAACCTTCAGGAAGACAGTGAATTCAGGAAGAAAAGCACAAAAACAGGAGTCAAATATTTGGCTCAGAAACTAATTAGTTGCAAAACCTTAGGTCTTTTAAATGAAATTTAGTAAATCCTTTCCTGTTCTACCACCTATTTTAGCAATATAATTAACCAAAATAATAAGACCAAGTATTAATCAGCACCATCTGTAATTCAGAATAATTATATTCCATTTGGAATGACCAGTGATAATGTGACCACATGGAATACCAGCTTACACAAGGGTGATTTTTAAGTCAACAAGGAAGAGCTAAGAAACATGTATTGCCAAATTTATGATTGAAAAAAATCATTAAGTCTTCCATACACATGGTATGCATAGTTTGGTGTATGCACCACATGTGGAAAAGTGCATAAGCACAATCAAGTATTGTTTAAGGAAGAACAAAAGGAAAGTCTATATGCAGATGTTTGGACACTCAAACCACATTGCATTTAAGATAACTATGAAACCTTAGTGGTGAATGGGATATGGATGAGGAATTACAAAATGTTTCTGTTTGTTTGTTGGTATACTCACCTTTTTAATTATGTTATTCATAGTAAGCTCTATAATGTTAGATTTACTTATTGTGAGGGTTAGCTGACAATAATGGCGGCACATTCTATACTTTATATGAGGTTTGAATCTGAGTAAGTTCAAGGTGATATGATTTTACTGCAGCTACAGGTGCACGTCTATGGATGTCATCCAAGTCTAACATTTTCTACTTGTTGAAGAGATAGGCCTATGTTGGCATATTTGTCTTCATGACCCTTTCATCGGGCTGATTATACGATGAGGTCCCACCTGACACTTGACTCAAGGGTTGCTCTTCCATAGGCAGACAGTCTGGGCAATCAGAACTAAGAGATAAATTCTGAAAATCAAAGACTATGTAGAGTTAGGGCCTAATTGAAGTCATAACAACAGAAGTCACATGCAAGTTAATGGATAAGGAAAGAAACTAGTCTATAAAGGAGAATGGAAAAGACTGGGAGAGAAATGTGAAAATGAGAGACCTTGGGGAAGCAGAGAAAGAGAGAGACAACCTTGACTCCTGACTTTCTAGGACCAAGTCCTGTCTCCATGAAGCTGTGGGTGTTGATGCTTGCCCAATCATTATCATCTCTATCTTTTTTTAAATATGATTGGGTCAGTTTTACTTTCTTGTGACTCAGCCTTGACTTGAAAGAACACTACTACATAAACAGTATGAAACACACTGTGGGGAAATTATATATATATATATATATATATATATATATATATATATATATATATTTTTTTTTTTTTTTTTTTTTTTTTTTTTTTTACACTTACTAAAGCTCTGAAAGAATATTACTCCTAGGTGCCTAGGTGGCTCAGAGGTTAAGCGTCCAACTTCAGCTCAGGTCATGATCTAATGGTTCACAAGTCTGAGTCCCATGTCAGGCTCTGTGATGACAGCCCAGAGCCTGGAACCTGCTTGGGATTCTGTGTCTCCCTCTCTCTCTGCTCCTCCCCCACTCGTGCTCTGTCTCTCTCTCAAAAATAAATTAAAAATTAAAAAAATTATTAAAAAAATCACTCCTACTTTATAGACAATGAAAAGGAAAAAGGAAGGTTTTGTTCAACATTGTAGAACTTGTGTCCAACTGTAGGATTTTCAACTCAGGACTGTCCATCTCCATTATGCCACACAACCATCACCACTACACCCAAAGATAGTTTCTTCTCAGTAGCTGATCAGGTTCCTCCACAATCATAAATGCTTTCGTTTGCCTGGAATAACTGGAACCATGCCCAGAATTCCCATAGTGGTCATGCTTCCTTACTCAATAATACTACGGAACCTAAGCTGATGTTAGAGGTCTTAGCCTTCACCCCAATTTTGTAAATCTGATGGTTCTGCATACAGGGATTGGGCATAATGGGTAAGTGAATCTTTCTGAAAGCAGGGCTATTTCAAAGAATCCTAGGTGAAAGAGTTCCAACTAACTTTTAAGTACACTGAGGGTAAGACCATGTTTGTGCCTGGCACATAACAGGAATTCAAATATCTAGAATGTGCTGGGTAAATTTTATGTGTTCACTTGGCTAGGTGATATGTCCAGCTGTTTAGTCAAATACCAATCACTATGTAGCTGTGAAGGCAATTTTCATGTTATTAACATTTAAATCTGTGGATGTTGAGCAAATTGAGTTAGGCTCCATTAATGTGGATAGGTCTTAACCAATTAGCTGAAGGTCGTAAAAGACAAGACTGAGATTTTCTGAAGAAGAAGGAATTGAGGCTCAAGACTGGGACACAGAAACCTTTCCAGCTTGCCTGTCCTGTCCTGTCCTGTCCTGTCCTGTCCTGTCCTGCAGAATTAAGACCAAAGACTGCAACATCAATTCTAACCTGAATTTCCAGCCTGCCAGCTTGCCCAACAGATTTCTGGTGTGCCAGCTCTCACACTGCATGAACCATTTTTTTAAAATAAATATCAATGGAGACAGAGAGAAAGAGAGAGAAAGATTATATATATTTTATGCATTATATGTTTTATATGTACACATATATAAAACATAACGCATATAAATAATACACTATTATTTTATATTATGTTACTATTATGTTAATCAATGTATTAATATTGTAACATACATTTCCCATGCTTCTGTTTCTCTGGAAGACCCTAACTAATATTTAAGGTTTGCTGAGCTTGTTGGAGTGGACACACTGGATTCAGGAGAGGCTAAAGAGGAAAATATAATTTCAAATTTGTAGCCAGTCCTTTGTAAAGGTGAGGGTGGAGTACCTGAGTAGATGGCACTGTCCTAAGCAGAATACCTTAGTAAGTTATTCAGTACAAACCTAGGGCCAGAGCCTAGGCTGGGATGGGGGGGTGAAGAGCTCAACAGCTGTTCGACCTTCCCAGTTCCCAGACGTGTTAGAGAGTTGGAAGCCAGATGAGGGTTATTAGAACAGGCTGCAGAAGAAAAGCAAAGGGCCCAGAAATGTGTCAAGAGGACTGAGTCTGAAAAAGAAATCCCCTGTGGTGAGGAATTGTGGGTAATTCCCTAGGAACAGTGGTGACTGATACTGAATCTGATACTGAATACTGTTTCCTTTTTTTTGCAGAAATCACTTTCACCATGTCTTCTCTTCCACCCTCCTACATCCAATAAAGTGTCACTCTTTTTTTTTTTTTTCAACGTTTATTTATTTTGGGGACAGAGAGAGACAGAGCATGAACGGGGGAGGGGCAGAGAGAGAGGGAGACACAGAATCGGAAACAGGCTCCAGGCTCTGAGCCATCAGCCCAGAGCCTGATGCGGGGCTCGAACTCACGGAGCGCGAGATCGTGACCTGGCTGAAGTCGGATGCTTAACCGACTGCGCCACCCAGGCGCCCCTAAAGTGTCACTCTTAATGTCGTTTTAGTTGTGCTTTGAGGGGCCAAAGGAAGAACGTGGGGTCTCCAGTTTGAAGCAAAGTGGGCCAGTGAGCAAGGTTGTGCACCCGGCAAGTCCAGTGAAGAGGGATGAGCAATGATTAGAAGTGATAATGGCAGAGAAGCAAGTTGCACATAGTCTGATTCAGTGACAGCTATTCTTGAAAGCAGTGGATGTTCAATTGTTTATACTTGGAAGAAAAACAGTTTAGATAAGATAGAAGGCTAAGGGTTACAAGTAATACCTGAGAGTAAGCATTAGGATAAGATAATCCTGAGGTTAAACCCTACCCCACTGTTGACCAAAGGGTGATCTTGGGCAAGCTCTCTCTCTGACCTGTTTCCTCATTTAGAGAATTGGGCAACTTAAAAAAAAAAAATCTTTAAAATCTTCAACAAGATAGTACATGTAAAGCACATAGCAGACTACCCGGCACATAGAAAAATACTCAAACAGTAGACATTATTATTAACAAAGAGACAACTGTAGGTCTTTTAATACGGTTTGCAAATGCCATTTAAGAACTCACATTTGTCCTTGACGCTCAGCTGTGACAGGACTTTCCCTCTGAAAGCCAAGCTTTCTATCTTCACAGCATTCTGACTTCACCAACAGGAAGTCACAGTCCTTTTGAATTTGTTTTTCCCTGATCCATTTTTAAAAAGGTGTTCAAAAACATATTTAAAAGATGGCTTGGGTTTTTACAAAAGTGTAATTGTTGGTTTGAGGTCAAGTGTTATGACATACAATTAGTACACTGTATAAGCCTGGTTTTTCAAAATTTTTCTATTTAATCCCTGCAAATGTTTCAGTTACTCTTGTTCTTCATTTTTTTTAATGTTTATTTATTTTTGAGGGAGGGAGAGACAGAGACAGAGAGACAGAGAGACAGAGTGTCAGTGGGAGACGGGCAGAGAGAGAGGGAGACACAGAATCTGAAGCAGGCTCCAGGCTCTGAGCTGTCAGCACAGAGCCCGATGTGGGGCTTGAATTCACGAACCGTGAGATCATGATCTGAGCCTAAGTCAGATGCTTAACTGACTGAGCCACCCAGGTGTCCCTCTCCTGTTCTTGACTTTTAAAGTAATTTCAAGGACTTTTTTTGTAAGACATTTTAAAGCACTTTTTAACTAAAATTTAAAGTTCTGTTAAAGTTTTAATTGTTAGAGAAGACTACATATTCAATATTAAACATCTGGGCAATACAAAAAAGTAATAAAATAACAACCACCCATCCTAAGCCCCTCACCCACAGGGAACCATTATTAAACAACATACAACCTAATACACTGAACACCTTTTTAGTTGACAATTCTTGAGATATACTGCAGAGATTTTAACCGATAAGTTTAGCTCAGAAGGATGATAGTATTATCTACCATATACCATTTTAAAAATGTAGTTAAGTAGGATGAAAAACATTAGCCATTTTTTGTTCTTCCTTTTGTATGTAGAAAAACTATATAAAAAGTTTTTTACACTCTGTTTGGAAGAAAGCTAATTTGATGATAAGGACACATCAAGACTTCCTGATTTTAGATATAATTTGGGGAAATATATCAGAAAAAATTCCCATATTTTCATAAAGGATGACTGTCTTAATGGCATTAGTCTATCTCCTCCTGGTGCTTACTAATGACAGACCCTGACTCCACTCACATGCTGTTAGAATATAGTGAGGGGGGCCAGGTGAGGCAGGAAAGAACCAAAGAAAGCAAAACCAAAGACTGCAGCATACCTTCATGACACACAGGCTGTGAAAACTTAATAGAGAAATGGATTTTTTTCACCTTTAAATTGGCAAAGATGCTTTTAAAGTAATAATACTCAGTGGTGAAAGTGAGGTCAACTTCTCATATACTATTAGAAGGAATGTAAATTGGTCCTAGCTTTCTAGAAGATGATTTAATACAGGTGAATTTATAAGAACATAAGAATGTTCATGCCCATCAGACCCAGTAACTTCAATTCTGGTGATTTACTCTAAATACGAGAAATCATAAAGACAAATACCGTATGATTTCACTCATACGTGGAATTTAAGAAACAAAACGAGCAAAGGGAAAAAAAAAAGAGAGAGAGACAAACCAAGACACAGACTCTTAAAATATTTTTTATGTTTATTTTTGAGAGAGACAGACAGAGAGACAGAGACAGAGACAGAGGCAGAGCATGAGTGGGGGAGGGGCAGAGAGAGAGGGAAACACAGAATCCGAAGCAGGCTCCAGGCTCTGAGCTGTCAGCACAGAACCCGAGATGGGGCTCAAACTTATGAACAATGAGATCCTGACCTGAGCTGAAGTCAGAGGTGCCCCCCGGACTCTTGACTATAGTGAATAAACTGATGGATACCAGAATGGAAGTGGATGGAGGCACAGGGAAAATAGGTGACGAGAATTAATCACTTGTCATGATAAACACCGCTATGGAATTGTTGAATCACTATATTGTATATCTGAAACTAACATAACAGTGTATGTTAAGTCTACCGGGATTAAAATAAATTTAAAAAAAAGAATATCCACAGAGCGCCTGGGTGGCTCGGTCAGTTGGGCGGCCGACTTCAGCTTAGGTCATGATCTCACAGTTCATGAGTCTGTGGGTTCGAGCCCCGCGTCGGCTCTGTGCTGACAGCTCAGAGTCTAGAGCCTGCTTCGAATTCTGTGTCTCTCTCTCTGCACCTCCCGCCGACACCTCTCTTTCTCTCTCTCAAAAGTAAATAAACATTAAAAAAAATTAAAAAAAAAGAAAAGATTATTCACTAGGAAATCCTTCATAAACATGAAAAGAATAAATCAGTTTAACCATACATAATAGAGGAATAAGGGACTTGCCAGAAAGATTAATATACAGTGGAATATTATGCAATCACTAAAATTCATATTTTTACTGTTAAGTCGATAAAAAGTAAAATGAACTGTACTATCATCTTAATTTTAAGACAAAAAATCATATTACATATATACATGCATATATATATATATGCAAATATACATGTTATATTTATATAACTACCAACTTGGTGAAATATAATATTTCTAAAGTTGAACACCATCTTCTGACCCCACCCTGTAGGCCAAAATGTCCCTCCTCTATTCTTTCAAGATTTAGTAAATGGCACTACCATCCACTCATTTGCTCATGCCAAAATCCTAAGAATCATTCTTGCTTATTTCTTTTATCCTCTAAATCCTATTTATCAGCAAGTCCTGCTTCACTTCCAAATTTATTTAAAATCTGTCTACTTCCTTCTGTCTCTACTGCCAGCATCCTACTCCAAGCTGCCCTTATCTTTTGCTTGGATTATGACAGTGACTCTAAATGGTTTCCCTGGTGTCCTTCAGATTATTCATAAAGAAGATCATATCATTCCCCTTGTATTAAATTGTTATTGCTGTGTAACAAATTACTCTAAATGTAGCAGCTTAAAAACAACACAAATTTGGGGAGCCTGGGTGGCTCAGTTGGTTAAGTGACCAACTTCGGCTCAGGTCAGGATCTCGCAGTTTGTGAGTTCGAGCCCCATGTCAGGCTCTGTGCTGACAGCTCAGAGCCTGGAGCCTACTTCAGATTCTGTGTTTCACCCTCTCTCTACTCCTCCCCTGCTCACGCTCTAAATAAATAACATTAAGAAAATTTTTAAAAAAACCTACAAATTTATTATTTCACAGTTTATTACAAATTATTGTTATTATTTTGGATCAGGAGTCCAGGCATAGCTTTGTTGGGTTCTCTGTTCAAGAGCTCACCAGGCTGAAGTCAAGGTGTTGGCTGGGGCCACTAGTCTCCTCTGAGCTTCTTCCAAGTTCATTGGTTGTTGTCAGAATTCAATTCCTTGCAGTTGTAGGGCTGGGGTCTTTAGCAACTAGAGACTATGTACTGTCCCCTGCCACATGGGCCTTTCCACACAGCAGTCTGCTTTTTAGAGCCAACAGGAAAGCATATTTGCTTTATCTGAATATGTCTGACTTCTGTCTGGGATCTCTAGACCCTCTTTTAAAGGGCTCACATGACTGGGCCAGACCTACCCAGAATAATCTCCCTCTGAAATAACTTAAAATCAACTGATTAGGGACCTTAATTACATTTCCAAAAATCCTTTCACTTTTGCCATGCAATATAACCTAATCATGGGAGTGACAGGTCTTCAAATTCATATTCATATTCCTGCCCATGCTCACGGAATGGGAAAAAGTGTACAGGGATGTCTACTAGAGGATGAGAGTCTTGGGAGCTTGTATGGATTGCATGAATTCATATGTTGAAACCCTTACTCTGTTGGGATAGTATAAGAAGGTGGGGCTTGGGACGTCATTAGGGTTAGATTAGGTCATGAGGGTAGAGATCCCAAGATGGGGTCACTGTCCTTATATGGGAAGGACCAGCACTCTCTCTCTGCCATGTGAGAATGTAACAAGAAGGCAGCCCTTTGCAAACTAGGAAGAGTGCCTTCCTCAGACACCAGATCTGCTGGCACCTTGAGCTTGGACTTCCCAGTCTCCACAACTGTAAGAAACAAATGTTGGTTGTTTAAGCCACCTATTCTGTTATACTAGCCTCAACTGGCTAGTACAGAATTCTTCTGTATCTTCCATTCCATACTTGGCTCTGGATGACGGTATGTTGCATGGTACATTTTCTTTTTAAAGCTTTTTGTATTTTCTGAATTTTCTACACTGACAATATGTTAGCATTCTCCCTCTGCAAAAATCTAAAGTCGTGTCATTCTTCTGCTTTAAATCTTTCCATGGCTTCTCATCATCCTAGAAAACTCCAAACACCTAGTGGCCAAAAGTCCTTCTATGATATGACTCCCGCCTGCTTTCAGCTTCTCCTCCCTTCAGAGAACTTTTAAAATTATTTTGTGTTTTGTTCATTTACCACTAGAATGTAAGCCTAAGTAAAGCAGAGACATTCTGCCTTGTATCCCAGGACCTAGCTCAGAGCCTAGCACCAAGAAATTGCATATTTGTTGGGATGAACAAATGCTAATGGAAAATGGGCCTTTCTAAGATCAGCCTGCATACCATGAGCAATGCAAGTAAACTTGAAATAATATAGACAAATATGAGGACCCTTTTTGCAGTTATGGAAGTAATTGTAGCACCCATGAAGCAAAGAGTTAGAACCCTCAACACTGACAGACTCTCAAGTAATAATCACAAAAGAGAGAGGCCTATGGTACTCTTGCTGATAAGAGCCATCTACTGCTAACGTTCACAAATCATTGCTATTAATATCCTCAACCACAAAAGAGACTACTTTTACTACCATTGCTGATAAAATTGATAAAAATCTTGGCAGCTTCAAAAGTTAATACGTTCTTGTCACTGGAATTGTTCCAAAAGAAGTGAACAGCCACTTGGCAGGAATGTTCGAGAAGGGATACGAAGCTTGGATAGTATGTTGGAAGAAACTGCTGTTTGGGTTGGGCTAAGTCATAGGGTAGCAAATTGGGGTACATAGGCCACATTTATTTTGCAGATGGGTTTTTTTTGGGAGATACAATATTTACCTTAAATTGGCTTGAATGTCCTTAGATAGGGTGTAAGCTCTAGAATTCCCGTGGTTTCTATCACTTCTATTATTTGCAGATGATGGATATGGTTATTCACGAGCTCAAACAAGCATGTGCGTTTGCCACCCCTGGACTCTCTAAGGGCTTTTTCAACACCTGACTGTAAAGGACAAGATGCCATGTTAAGAGAGTTGTTGAAATGGAGGGATGTAAGCTTTACACTAAGAATAATCATCACTGCTTGACTTTCAAACCCTTTCTGTACTCTTTATCCTTGGCATTCTAGCCCATAAAATCTAACTCTCATTACTTGAGCTTGTGGCTCACTTTGAAGATTTTATCTGTTGTCAAAATATTAACTTAACCTTTTCCAGTAAGAAATTTGATAACGATCCAATACATCTGTGGACCAAAAGATAACAAATCTTTTTGTTCCTGGTTGAAGAATAAATATGACCCAGTTCAGATATTTGAAGAAATACATATGAAGTAAGAAGTCTCTCTAATCATGCAAATATTGACTTCATCCTCGAAGTTCTTTTTTATTTCAGGGCATTGAGTTACAATGGCATTTTATTTTTTTTAGTGAACATTTTAACCACTGTGGTGGATAGACTTCATGTCCTACCGCTTATTTTTAGTTTCAGATGCTGAATTACTGTCTGATGAAGGGATGCTGACATTTCTTCTTCTCAGTAATAAAGAGCAACTGGGAAGAAAGAACAGTGTGTGTTGTGAGAAGAAGATAACACTATCCTCTTATTTGCCTTTCAGCTAGCATCCTTAATGAAAGAGGTCTTCTTTTTTTTTTCCCTTAGAGAGGGAGAGAGGGAAAGAGAGAGAGAGAGACAGAATAAGCAGGGGAGACAGGCAGAGGGAAATAGAAAGAGAGAGAGAATCTCAAGCAGGCAAAGAAGTGTTCACACCTGTGCCTTCCTGAGCAACGTAGGAATCAGGTATGTTAGGTGTAATAACAGAGGCTACAGGCAAAAAAATGTCTTGAGAAATAGCTTAAACTAGTGACAATCCTGGAGGATAAATGAATTTCACAAGTCGTATTATCAGCTTGATCGAATGTGACCCCAGTCAATTAGCCAATTATGATTCAGAATCCACAGCTGATACTAATCCAAATATGATAGCATTTGACAGGCAATAAATAATACATTCTTCACAAAGTCATGCTCAATTTAAGGCAGTTACATTTACTTAAAACATGAGGTACCTCCTGTTAATTTTCTGAGTATAAGATATCCCACAGTTTTGAATTAAATTTTTCAGACTATATTCAAAGGTGAAATTTATACTAAAATTTCATCCTGACGGTATTACAACTACATTATATAAATATAAATATTAAGCACTTCAAAGTTAGCAACAGTTCTGCTCATGAGTTTTGTTTTTATATTTTTATGCTTTCCAAAAATAGTAAAAGGCACTAGTTGGAATTACTATATAGCTATGTAACACATAGCTTAAAAACAGTTGCCTTTTAAATTTTGCAACTTTTGGTTCACTTAATACAAAATATAAACATAAGTAAAAATGAAAATATAACTTCAGATATTCATGGACATTTTTTGGTTTCATGGGACACACTTGTGTTACCAGGGGTGCAATTTCACACATTAACGATAATTCCTTTGTGAACTCTAAATATCATGGATTTCAGAAATGCAGACTTGCCTAGCTTCCTGATTATTTTTAGAAAATGCTCTAAAATTAGGAGATTAAAAAGCACATACAGTAAGGGCTCAGACACGCAGCATACCCATCTGTGAATCATTAACACCATTATTTATAATGGTCTTTTCTCTTTGGTCTAAATTTTATTTATGATTATGTTGAATATTTATATATTTTTGGTACTGACAGTTGTTTAAAGAATTTGCTTTCAGTTCTTTCCTTCACAGCATTTCAAACAGTTAAAATTCTACATTACAAAAACAAAAAACAAAAAAACCCCTGAGGCACAGAGTGGTAGTTGAAAATTGCCCCTTTCCCTTGTACTTCTCTGAACTGCATTTGTTGTTCTGAATATTCAGGCAAGCAAGATCATGTACACATCCCGTCTGAGAGCTTTTTCAATGTTTATATATGAGAATGTCAGGAATTTGTGTCAAAATCAGAATGCTTATCAGTTTTTCAGAACTCATCACAAAGACTCAGTAAGAGTAATGGCTGAAGAACTCTACGAGATGCTCTGATCTCAAGCCATGCCCCTGGCATTACAAAGAGGACAAGTTCTGTTAGGGCACAGACTGTGTATAAACAAGAGCGAGTGAGAGGTGGCATGATTCAGTGGAAAAAGAAGCATCTGGGCTAATGCCCTGTTTCTGCAACTTCTGTGTGACCCTGGGCTTGTGAGAACCAAATGAGACAGCATGGGTCAGAGAGCTTCATCTACACGAAGTCCCTTAAAAAACCTCATGTACCAACCAAATGTCCAAATTAAATCATTCTAGTGTACTCTAGTCTCCCCATGGGAGCCAGCAATCTGCCACTGTTATACCTGGGAAGAAGTGATCCAGAAGAAGTTCCCAAAGTTCTATTTCTACTGGAGCGAAAAATGAAAATAACTAGGCAATGTTGGTATGCCCTCAGCCAAACTTATATATGGCAGGCAAACTGGACTATGGTGCTAATCTCTCTTTGAGTTAATGTTTACTGCTAATTGCTCTGATCAAGGGAGTCGCAACGATGAACAAGACATCTGTGGATATTTTCAACCCATATGCAAGATCTATGCTTTGTTTACAAAGAGAAGATGAAGCAGTAGGTAACTCTGAAAGGAGTCAAACTCCAGTGAGCAAACTGGGTTTGTTTTCATGGAAAGAAAAGGACAGTCACAATAGGACTAAGAAACTGCCAGATGTAGGAAAGTAATTACCAAACTAGAGGAGTTTTAGAGATACCCAGAGAAAGAGGGTTACCTTCTCTTCTGTAGTGATGGAGCCGTTACAAATTAATGACCAGGTGAAAGCTATGGAAGGCCTTGGACTTGGAGGATTTTGAATGGGAGGGTCTAGAATTGCAGACCTATACAGCCTGAACAACTGATTAATCAAGTTCTTTATTCATTAGCTGAAAGACCCATAGGACCATAAACTGCACTAAGAAGTGGGGATACAGTGGTGGAAAAAGACACAGCCTCTGTCCTCCAGAAGCTCACAAAGAAGCAATCACAGAAGGACCAATGAGTACTTTGATAGGGATGACCATAGGGTGCTGGGGAAACATGGAAGTGGGGGGCATTGATTTCAGCTTTTGTAGAATCAGGGAGGTCTCACCAGAGGAAGTGATGCCCAAGTGGAGACCAGAAGGATCTTTTGAGAGTGGCCAGAAAAGGTGACCCAGAACAGCATGTGCAAAGGTCCAGAGGCAGGAGAGCTCAGCAAATGGGGAAAAGGGAGCAGCTGAGTATGGCTGGAAAGGGACATTGACAGTACATAGTGAAAGGGAACTTGACAAGAGACGGCGTGAAAAGGTAAGCAGAGACCTGATCATGAAGGGCCTTGTTAGTCGTGATCAGAGGTTTGGGAGATGGGGAACCAGAGGGAGGCAATGAGGAACCACTGAAGGGTAAGTACCTGAGCAAATCTCTAAGCTTCATTTCTTCACTTAATAGAAATAATTCTACTTGCCTCACTGAGTTACGATGAACATCAAACAAAAGTATACGGAGGACTCTGTAAACTATAGCGCTTTATAGAAACATGCTGTAACGTTACTCCTTTCCTCACTGGAAAAATACAAGAACCGAAACCAGATGTTCTTTAAGAGGTTTATTTTGTATTAAATGTGTCTTCCCCTCTTTACCTTAAAGATATGTATTCTATCAATACATACCACATACCAGTTCTTCACCACTTAGCTTATACTGCTTTGTTAAGTGGAAACAAAAAGCAAAACAGAGTGGGAAACAGTAAAAAACACCGAGCTTCCCTCTGCGGGTCATTGCTCAAAAGTCACGTGCGGCCCACACTGACTTGCCTATTTAAAAATACAGTGTAGGGGCGCCTGGGTGGCTCAGTCGGTTGAGCATCCGGCTTCGGCTCAGGTCATGATCTCACAGTTTGTGGTTTCGAGCCCCGCATCGGGCTCCGTGCTGACAGCTTAGACTGGAGCCTGCTTCAAATTCTGGGTCTGCCTCTCCGTCTGCTCCTCCCCCCACTTGTACTCTGTCTCTCTCTCTCCTTCAAAAATAAATAAATTAAAAAAACATTAAAAAAATTTAAAAAAAATAAAAAAATTACAGTGTACACCCCCACCCCCACCCCCCAGCCCCAGCCCCTCTTAGCCTGCTCTTCATTCACTTTTTCCATTGTACTTATTTTCTTCTAACATATCAGCAAATTTGTTATTTATTAGTTCCAATATACAAGCTCCTTGAGGGCAGGGATCTTTATCTTTTTTGTTAGTTGATGGGTTTCTTATATTCATATAAGTTCTTAGCACTAGTAAGTGTTAATCAATATTGAATTAACCGAACGAATAACTAGATAAAAGGGAAGTCTGGTAGAAATCTTTGCAACAATTTATATTTTGAAAATAATATATGGTAAACAGAAATTACAAAATTAAGAATAAAAACCATTTGAAATGAGTTAAAAAATTTAAAGCCTTATTCCACACTTTCTTTTACAAGTGTTCCTATTAACTGGTTTCCTCTAGCTTGGATCTCTTAGCCTAGCTAGAAAGGCCGCAGGCCTCATTTCCAAAAATACTCAAGTGTATGCTGGATTTAATTTCAGTGAGTTACAGAGAATTTGAATTCTGCTCCAGGAGTTTTATTTGCCACCTTTATTGGATATGCCTTATTCCTATTATGCCAGTGGGCTCATTTACAAGCAAGGGGGTAAAGGCCACTTCCACTATTATTGCATGCTGGTAAAAGTGACCATAAGAACTAGATAAATGCTGTCTTTATTAATTTTTTTCCCCCATGAGGTATAGTTCTGGCATTGTTAAGGGGAAATGATGCCGCTATTTGGATAGGGAAGGTAATGATGTGACTGGTTGTTAGGAAAGCAAAAAGCAAGTGCTCCACATGCTTCTTTCTCAAAGTCCTGAAAACAGGGCTCAGTTGTAATTTTATTTTTTTTAAACGTTTATTTATTTTTGAGAGAGAGAGGGAGACAGAGGACCCGAGGCAGGCTCCATGCTGACAACAGAGAGCCTGATGCAGGGCTCGAACCCATGAGCTGGGATATCATGCTTAACCAACTGAGCCACCCAGGAGCCCCTCAATTGTAATTCTGAAGCAAGGGTTGCAAATTGGTGGTCCATAGGCCACATCTGGCTCCCACACAGAATCTCCCACCGCCTACTTCTCCTCCTCGGTAGTACTTGCTCCCACAGGCAGGGGATTATATAAAGATTGAACACCTTTTGGGTGAAAAGAGACCAGTTCTGGTTCTTCTGGTTCATTTGTACCCAACTCTGCTGTCTGTGGTTCATAGGTTCCTTTGGACTCTTAACAGCAATATGGATCAATCTATTCTTACTAGTGTCCTTGGGCTCCAGATACCATGCCTCATATCAGCCCAGGCTGGCATCCTCTGAAATTTTAGGTGCTGGTGATTTTGGGTTTCTTTAACGGAACTAGTTCTTAGAAGAGATTCTCTACTTGTTCACACTGAAGGCAGAAAGACAGATGAGAACTTCAAGAAGTCTCCAAACAGGAGCTATAACTCAAATAAATGATAAAGCTCTTAAAATGAAATAGCAGACAAGTAAGCAGTAGTTAGGGAATAGGTTTCCAAGGATTCTGTGGGGGCCCAACATCATGCCTCCATTCTTGTGTGTAACCAAGAGGACCCCTAACTTGACTAATTTCAAGACCACTTTTCCAAACTGTCACGTGAACTAGATGATTCGTTAATTTAATTTTGAATTAATTTAAAAGATGATGAGACTTTTCCCTTACACAGCAATATTGATGTTAACATGCCGCTATTAAGGATTTACTTCATTGGACACAAGAAAGAAACCAGCCCTCAAATCAGACAGAGCCACATGTCCTATAAACAGCCAGTTAGAGAATAAAAAACTGAGGCCTCAACAATCTATAAACACTTAAGTTTCACTTGCCCTGTTTGAGACTGAGATATGGGCTTGCTGGACCCTCAACTTCATCCCTTTCTGTATACAGCCTTGGAAAATAATCAAAATACACTCTAAACCTTGATTTCATGGTCTTACTTTCTGCAACCAGACTTGGTTAAATCAGAATCAAGTAAACCAGGTCGATCCAGAACCTACTATGCGCATGCTCCCATGCTAGGTCTACACGCTACAGGCAAAGAGCAATGAAATCAATCCCGGCAGTATTCTATATGGCACCTGTATGCAAATTAGGACAAAAAAGAACTCCTCTTGGTGGACGCAGCCCAACAAATGGGCTTGGTGTTACGGGGCTCGTCAATTTGGTAAGTAGAGTTAAGGTTGGTGTTCAGCTGCAAATCATAGGTTTAGTCGGGTGCCTTTGTGAAGGGGTCAACATACACACTCACACATGGTGGCCCTGAAAGTCCTACTCCTTGAACTCATGATCAGAATCTAATGGCCAATGAGACGATATTTAATGAATATCCTAGGATAGAGGTTAATGCAGAAAAGCTATGCCTGAAATACCACAATCCAAAGGATGGGATTATTATACAGTTGAGGAATTGGGAAAAGCCTCACACAAAAAAATACCTGAAAGAGACTGCAGCAGAAAGGAGGAGAGGGCTCCAGGGAAGGGTTCTAGATAGAGGAAGATGGCTGAAAAAGGAACAGGACAGGGGAACATAGAAGCACATTCAGGAAACATGATATGGTTCAGCACTGCAAGGGTTTATGTAACGTTTCTATAAATGGTGGAAAAGGGAGGAGAGGTTTTGTAGTATATTGGGTCCACAATGTGGAAAGCACCGAAGGCCAAAGCTGAGGATTCTGTTTGTAATGTAGTAGCCATTGTCTAAATTGTTCTTGAGCAGGAACAGGTGATAAAAATAACAGCTAACAATTATTGAATACATACCACGTGCCAGGCATTTTGCTCAGCTCTTGGCATACAATATCTCATTTAACTCTCATGACAATCCCAAGAAATATATACCCAAGAAAGATATATCTATCTATCTATCTATCTATCTATCTATCTATCTATCTATCTATCTATCTATCTTACAAATATATATCTCAAGAGAGATATAGATATTTATCTCCGTTTTACAAATTAGGAAACTGACCTTAGGAAGGTTAATGTCCCCTCGGCTGTGCAGGCTAATAAATGAGAGAGCTGGAGTCAAGCCCTACCATAGCAGAGCCCCTAAACATAAGTGTTCTTCTCATTAGACAAGTCGGAGTAATGTTTTGGCAGTAACAGGTAAAATTAATAGAAATGGAACAACAAGGATAGAAAGACGACTGCAATGTTCAGGTGAGAGACGATGAGGACATGAAGGAGCAAACTCTGCAAAGGAAAAGCTGATTTCACTGACAATTCAGGGCAAGCATATGTCAGACTTAGCATCTGCTTGTTTGGGAGAGAGAGTGTTGATACCATAGGTTTCAAGGCAGAGCGGCAGTGCTACCGATAAAAATCAGAAAAAGGCAGGAGGTGATTTCCAGAGAGAGTGGAGCCTAATGGGCGGGAGGGGCTGTTCAAGTGAAGATATCTGGGAGGCATGATGGCTGGAGTGGTAGCAGGCACGTTAAAGACAAAAGCCATGCCCTAAGGACGGCAGAAGAGACTAACAAAGCCCGATCACTCTCTGGAACCTGACCTGCACATCGCTGGTCACTTTGTATGTTTGTCTAAATAGTGTGGTTGTCTCTCTGTTACCACAAGCTAAACAGAATCCCTTTTTGATATAGATATCATATATATTTTCACTGACATCATGGAAAACTTCATCCGGATTACCCAGATTATTTTCACTGACATTCACAACTTAGGGAAACAAGGTTGAGGATTCTCTGTCATTCCACTGTAATTCTTCTGCTGCATTCATGGAACGAAAGGGTTTTATTCTTTCATAAAGTGCTTTATGAAGGTAATGTCCATATAAAGTAGGGAAGGAGTTTTGGAACAGTTTACTCTTTCATAAAGTGCTTTTAAAGGTAATGTCCATATAAACTAGGGAAGGAGTTTTGGAACAGTTTACTCAAAATTTGGGCAGGGAGGAAATTTTCACATGAAAGGAAATCAGAAGTATTTATTTATTTTTAATTTTTTTTTTTTAACATTTATTTATTTTTTAGACAGAGCATGAACAGGGGAGGGGCAGAGAGAGAGGGAGACACAGAATCGGAAGCAGGCTCCAGGCTCTGAGCCATCAGCCCAGAGCCCGACGCGGGGCTCGAACTCACGGACCACGAGATCATGACCTGAGCTGAAGTCGGACGCTTAACCGACTGAGCCACCCAGGCGCCCCCAGAAGTATTTAAAAGTAAGAGCGCCATGCCTTTATTTCTAGGAAGAAAGTGCAGGATCAAAACAGGGCTTTATATTTATAAACATGAGAGTTGGTCTTCATATTTTCCTAAAAAGAAGTATCCAAAAGAAATCTAGCTACATGAAGTGGGATTCTGGACTTTGCTAGGATCAACTACTAAAGACATGGTGACTTTGGCTGGCCACAAATCCAATCCTATCCCCAAATGGCCACGTGAGGAAGAAAAGAGGAGGGAGCCTCCGGTTGCATTTGAAGGCATGATACATGATTAAGAGAAATTACTGTCCCATTGTGAGAGGAGATTTACAGTACCTTGCCCCATGGTGGGGGCCACCCTGTGAGGGGGACACAGACAAACGAGAGCAGGTTAGAAAGCAACCAGGCTGAAAGGTGTGGTGAGAAGAAAGGCTGGAGAACGAGGAATGTTAGGCCTCTGGAAGAGGAGTTCTAGGTGGGACAGAAGTTACTATTCTCCTAACTAGTTGCCTTCACCAACTCCCGTCCTCCTACAGTCTATTTTCCTTTCCATATGTATGCTGAGCTCCTCATCAGGAATAAGGTTATTCCTCTGATTAACAATTCTCCAAAAATTTCTTGTAGTTTAGAATAAACTTCTCTCGTGATTTAGAATAAAATCCAAGCTCCTCAGCATGGCCTGGTCTCTGTTGCTTTCCCTGCATGCTTCTCTACTACTGCCATATGGCTGTTTTTCTCTTGCACCCAGACACTCCGAACTCACTTCCGCCTCTGGGCCTTTGCACATGCTGTTCCTTCGGCCTGGCCTGCTGTCCCCTAGAGCTTCAAAAGCTTGGTTTTTCCAATTCAGTGTCATTTCCCTAGAGAAGTATGCCCTAAATACTTCTGGAGTCAGAAGGGTTTTGTGTCAAATCCTGGTTCCACCTCTTAGGATCATGCTGGCCTTGCCTCAGCATCTTCTTCTGTAAGGTACAGTAGTAACTTGAGAGTTGCTATGAGAAATCAAGCAAAGCAAGTCACAGAAGACACTATGAACACTGCCTTTCACTTGCTCTTCTCATAGTGACCTGTAAACATTAGTTATCATTATTACTACTTACTGTATCTATCATAACCTTAAAAATATTTTATTTATTGATACTTTTCCTTATTTATTGGCTGTTTCCTCACACTACAATATAGATTTTATCAGTGCAGGTTTCCTGGTTTTCACTTCCCCACTTTGAGTGCTTCTAACAGCCCCAAGCTCATCGTAGGCACCCAATAAATAATTCGTTCACATTTAATAGGAGAAGGACAATATGGCAAAGCAGGAAGTGACTTTTCAGTAGTCTAATCCTAAATCTCCACCATTTGTGTCACCTTGGTCACTCTGGGGCCTCAGTTTCCTGAGTGTATGACTCTTTAGCATGACTCTTTTTTTAATGTTTATTTTTTAGAGAGAAAGAGAGAGATACAGAGAGACAGAGAATGAGCAGAGGAGGGGCAGAGAGAAAGGGAGACACAGAATCGGAAGTAGGCCTTAGGCTCTGAGCTGTCAG
Source organism: Puma concolor (assembly GCF_028749965.1). Taxonomy (NCBI): domain Eukaryota; kingdom Metazoa; phylum Chordata; class Mammalia; order Carnivora; family Felidae; genus Puma; species Puma concolor. The sequence goes on from NC_141684.1 coordinate 31,905,498, forward strand.
CAAAGAGCCCAATGCGGGGTTCAAACTCACAAGCCGTGAGATCATGACCTGAGCCAAAGTCATACACTTAGCCCATGAGCCACCCAGGCGTCCCCATTTTAGTATGACTCTTAATAGGAGATTCAGCTTGTTAATTTTATAAGGGTAGGATGTGTGAGAAAAGTAAAGTCATGTATCAGGCAGCAGGGGGCAGCAGTGTGCCAAAAATGCACCTGTAGCTTTAAGATCCAGGTGTCCTCTCTTCTCCCTTTAATTGAATAACTTAGAATTAAATATTCCATCAAGTCATTACATTTTGCAAGATGAAGATAAAACTGATATCTTTGGAGAAATGCTGTGTATACTCTTTTCTTCCTGTAAAAATGGAGTTTTCAATTAAAGGATCAAGGAAAACTCATTCTTTCTTCCTGATTTTATTTCCAAGTGGGAAGCAGTTAGTCATGGAACCTATAAGAATCAGACTTAAAAACTGTGGTGTTGGTGGCAGTGATGGTTCCAGTTCCACTCTTTACTAGCTGTATGACCTTGGAATTTGGGGAATAAATAATAAAAAGGTAGCATGTCGGAGGCACCTGGGTGGCTCAGTTGGTTAAGCCTCCAACTCTGGATTTCAGCTCAGGTCATGATCTCATGGTTAGTGAGTTCGAGCCCCTATCAGGCTCTGCACTGAGTGTGGAGTCTGCTTGGGATTCTCTCTCCCTCTCTCTGCCTCTCTCTCTCTTGCTCTCAAAGTAAATAAATAAACTTTAAAAAAAAAAGTAGCTTGTTTTTAATAACACTATTTAATTCTCAGACCAACCCTGTGAGTTAGATTTTAAAACACCAAGCAATGAGAGATTAAGTGATTTGTCTAAGATCATGCAGCAGAGATACATAAACCCTGATAGGAAGCTTTTAACTGTAATGTCATACGGTAAAAAAACTGCTTGGTTTGGGGTACCTGGCTGGCTCAGTAGGAAGAGAGTATGTGGCTTTTGATCATGGGGTTCTTGATCTTGGGGCTTGAGTCCCAGGCTGAGTGTAGAGATTACTTAAAGAAAGAAACTTAAAAAAATAAATAAATACTTCAGCCCTAAAGAAAAAGAATTTGCTTGGTTTAAAAGTAAATGAGAAATTATACTAATTTCTTGTAAATAAATGAAAACAAAGAAGCAAAAAATATATTCCCCCTTGCTTGAAAAATTAGATCATTAAATAAAAGATTCAGTATTAAGTTAACCCAATAGGTGGAAATGCCACTAAAAGTAATTCAAAACAGCTTAGGCATCCTTCTGAGATCTATCTCACACCATCACCCTGCTTTCTCTTTACCGTTGTTGTTCATATAGTTCTGCTAGACTTACTTTCATGGGCCTATCATTATGAGTAATTTAAAAAAAATTTTTTTAATGTTTTTATTTATTTTTGAAGGAGAGAGAGAGACAGAGCATGAGCTGGGGAGGAGCAGAGAGAGAGGGAGACACAGAATCTGAAGCAGGCTCCAGGCTCTGAGCTGTCAGCACAGAGCCCGACACAGGACTCGAACTCACAAACTGCGAGATCCTGACCTGAGCCAAAGTCGGACGCTCAACCGACTGAGCCACCCAGGCGCCCCTGTCTTCAGGCATTCTAGTATCTGTTTCGTTTTTTCTCTTTTCACCCAACTCAAAAATAATGGTAGTGCTCATTGGTTCAAATATTAACATTTCCATCTAGGAATGCCCTAAGAAAGGGGAATACACACCAAAAAGAAAGAGAAACCTATGGAAGGATACCGAGAGATTTGAAGAAGAGGAAGAGGTGAAAAGGCAGGTAGTAGGTTTATCTAGGCACAGCAGCAGCCATGAATGTGCGTATACATCAAACAGAAACCCACTAATGATCACGCATTGACCTATTTGGACTTCTACGAGAAATTCAGCCCATTATTTTAGAACATTCTATAGTCAAAGTCCATCTTAAAAAAGAAACAACTGTAAATTTGCTTTGTATTTTCAAATTTAACCATATAGGCATAACAAGGAGGCTTTCCAGAGCTATTTCTGTGAACCTCAAGAGGACCCAGAGTGCTGCCTGGCAGGTGTACTGTCTTTTCCCATTATGCACTCTCCCGCCATTTTCCCACTCCTAAAAGCCCTAATAAACTCTTCCTCCATCCATATTTTCGGTTGATGATCTTGGTACTTAACTTATTGGAAAGAGTGAAGCATTCAGAGAACTTGCAGAGACTCTTAGTGCCACATCAATGCTCCTACTAGCACCCACAGCCACTCACTCAGCTTCTTATCTGCTCCCATTTTAGCTCATTTAGCCCCTTCTTCTTCCAGCTATTCAAAGACAATTCTTCTGGAACTCTCTACTGCACATTGTCACATTTCCCCCTCTCTACTAGATTACTCGCATTCACATAAAAACATGCTGTTATTTCTCCCATCTTAAAAAAGCTCTCTCTTGACCCAATTTACTCCATGGGTGAGTACTCCCTTCTTCTACTGCCCTATGCAGAAAAACTCCTCGAAATTTTCTATATTTGCCATTTCTAATACCTCCCACGTTCTCTCTCTCTCTCTTAAATTCAGTCCAGTTGGGATTCCAGCTGACTACTGCACTGAAACTGTTCTTGTTCAAGTCATCAACATCTTCCATCCACCTTCATAAAACCAATGGTCATCTCAGTTCTCACTCAACATCTTGACCTCTACGTCCTTCCTCATTCACTTTCTTCACTGGCTTCTATGATATCACAGTCTCATAGTTTTTCTCCTACTGAACTGGTTGTTCCTTCAGGTCTTCTCCCCAAACTGGAGGCACCTAGGTTTCAGTTCTTGGTCATCTGTCCATGCTTCCTCTTTTGGTGAGCTCATCGTGGTTTTTGTTATCATCTCTATATTGGAAACTCCCAAAGCAGTATTTCCAGCATAGATTTTTTTCCCCCTGAACCCAAGATCCATATAGCCAACTTGCTTATTCTCCACCTGGACACCTAAGTTGACATCTCAAACTTAACATGTTCAGAAATAAACTCATGAATTCCCTGCAAACATTCACCCTCATCTTTTCCATTTCACTTGAGGAAAAATCGATTTGCTCAGGCCAAAAAACCTGGGAGGAATACTTAACTCTTTATTTTGGTTATCTTTACTTTTACTCTCTCAAACCCCACATCTCATCCATCAGGATAATTTGTTGGCTCTACATTTAAAATATAAACAGAATGTGACCACTTCTCATTACTTCCATCACTACCATTTTGGTCTAAACTGTCACTATTTCCCACCTGAATCACAGCAATAACTTCCTAACTGGTCTGTTTCCATTCTTACTGATCCAGTGCTCTACCCTCTCCATTCCAATTAGAATAAGTCTTTTAGGGGTGCCTGAGTGGCTCAGTTGGCTAAGCACCTGGCCCTTGATTTTGGCTCGGGTCATGATCTCACGGTTCGTGGGATAGAGCCCTGTGTCAGGCTCCATGCTGACAGCATGAATTCTGGTTGGGATTCTCTCTTTCCTCTTCTCTCTCTGCCCCTCCAGTGTACATGCCCCCCCCTCAAAATAAATAAATAAACATTCTTTTTAGAAAAGCAAATGCATATTATGCCCTAGCAGTGATTAGTGCTATGAAGGAAAATAAAGGTTGCTCTTGAGAAAGTCACCTAAACTCCGCTCTCTCTCTCTCAAAATAAAAAAATAAGAGTAAGTCTTTCTAATGTTAGTCAGATCTTGCCATTTCTTTTTTTACAATCACTTATCACTTTATTTTTACTCTAGGTAAGAGATACAGTCCTACAATGCAGAATAAAATCTTCTAAGATGCTACATGATGTCACCCCCCCCCCCCCCACTATCTCTCCAAACTCATTTCCTATTTACTCTCCCCTATTCACTTCATTCCAATTCATTCACTTGGATGTTCCTGAAGTACACAAAGCAAGTTCCTGCCTCTGGGCCTTTCTTTCCTTCGTCCTGGAATTCTATTTCCCCAGGTATCTGTATTGCTAGCCCTCCTAAAAGGGCTCATCTTTGTCATCTTAATGAGACTTACCCTTACTACCATTAAAGAAAATTACAACACACCCCTTCCCTGGCACTCCTCATTTACCTTTACTATTTTCTTTATTCATTAGCACTTATCACTTAATTTATTATAAAATTTACTTATTTATGATGTTCATTCTTTTTTTTATCTTTATCTACTGACATATAAGCTCCAAGAAGAACCAGATTACTATAGTATGTAGAATGGTAAATAATGAGATAATGTTAAAAAAAACTGTAATAAATTCCCTTGGGCAGAAAATATAACTTGTATTCTGAATAATGGGTACATAACCTAGTATATTAGTTCAGACAAAAGTTGCCTGAGATGATAGGAGATAAAAATGAACACGGGAACATGTGATTCACTAAGTTATTAAGAAAAGTGGTGGGCTTGAAAAACCCCATTGAAAGAAGAGATTTGGCTTGTTAACCTGTATTTTGGTAGAATTTTCCTAGAAGAAGCACTAAGAATCCCAGAATCACCATCCAGAAACATCCACAACCCAAATCAATGACCACAGTTGCTACAGTAGGCTGGAGATGATGGTAACAGTCTCCTTGGTTGAATTAGAATTTTTAACACCAGGAAGGTATACCAAAAACTACAGGGATGGTAAAGAAATACATATTGCACAAATCGGGTTTATGAATTTTCTAAAACATGATGGTTTGATTATGTTTTGTCTCGTTAGAATCTTAGTTTTAATTTTTACCAAAGTTTCATATGAACTAAAGAAGCTAACAATTAGTTCTTTTGGGCGTCTTATAAAATAAAGCAGTTCCTCCAATCTCTTTCCACTCCCCAGAGCCAGTCTCCAGCTCTCTCCATTCTGAGCTGCTCTGATCTGGACTGCTGTTATTTAGGATAGCTATCTCAGGGGAACTGCCCTTCAGGAGGTCCCCTTCCCTTCTCCCTTAGGGGTATCTCCTGCTGCCTGGATTCTATTGCTTTCTCTTTCTTGTTTGAGTTCCTTATATTGACAGAGCACCCAAGAAAGGGAGCATGGGAGGTAAAATTTAAAGACATGCATGTATGAAAATGCCTTTATTCTACTCTCACATATTACTTATAATTTCAGTAAAACTTCTGGTAGGAAATAATTCATCATTGGAATTTTGAAGGCATAGGCCATTGTCTTCCAGCTTCTAGTTTGGTGCAGAGAAGTTCTATACCATTCTGATTCTTGATCCCGTAAATAAATATGTCTTCCAGAAGATGTGAGGATTTTTCTTTGTCACAAGTTTTCTTAAGTTTCATAATATGACTGAGTGTGGGTTTATTCTTTTTCATTGTTCTTGGTACTGGGATATTTCAATTTGGAAACTCATGTCTTTCAGTTCTGGGAAATTTTCTTGAGTTATTTCTCTGACTTCTCTCCACTCCAATTTTTCCCCCTTGTGTCTTTTTTTAAAACTCTTGTGTAGATGATAGACTTCCATGACTGGCCCTCTAATTCTCCTATTTATTTTTCTCTTATTTTCATCCCTTTATCCTATTGTTCTACTTTGGGGAAGATTTCCTTCAAAAGCTTTTATGGAGTTTTTCATTTATGCACTCATATCTTTAATATTTTAGAGCTTTTATTTTTTGTTTTTGGAATATTCATTTTTCTACATATGAAATATTTTATCTTGTTATGAACATTAATGATGTTTTAGAAGTTGCCCCCCCCACCACTGGAATATTTTCTGTTCCTTCCAAATGTTTTTTTGTTTTTGTTTTTTTTCTGTGTTTGGTTCGGTCAATATTCTCATATCAGAAGGTTTAAGAGTACTTAAATTAAGAATTTAAAACTTTAAATTCTGGAATGCACCTTAACAGCTTTCCTACTTAGGAGCAGGACACTAAAAAAGCTTACTGGCAGTGAGGCTTGTAGGCTGTACTCTTTACTGTTAGAGCCTCTGGGGGAGCTGATTCATAGAATTCTTAATGTCGGTAACTTCAGGTCTTTTCTCTTGGGTCAATCTACTTTATAAACCGGCTTTTTAGTCTTATCTTCAGACTCAGTATGACCAACTGACTTTCAGGAATTCTGCACTGCAAATATGGTGCCTCTTAGCTTCTCTGTTAGCTTCTCTCTCTCCTAAGCTCTCTGCGCTTTCCCTTTCCAAAATTGTTTGCTATTATTCCCTCTTTCAATTTTGGTTCTTTTTGTCCTATGTTTCCTTCTTTTCTTTTATTTTTTTAAGTTTATTTTTATTTATTTTTTAGAGAGACAGAGACGGTGTGAGCAGAGAAGTGGCAGAGAGAGAGCGTGCGAGAGAGAATCCCAAGCAGGCTCCATGCTGGTGGCACGGAGCCCGATGCAGGGCTCAAACATGACTTGAGCCGAAACCAAGAGTCAGACATTTAACTGACTGAGCCACCCAGGTGCCCCAATGTTTCCTTCTTTTAAAAAATCACTTTACTGGAGGCGCCTGGGTGGCTCAGTTAGTTAAGTGTACAACTCCTGATTTCAGCTTAGGTCATGATCTCTTGGTCTTGAGAACGAGCTGTGTCAGGCTCTGCATGAGGCATGGAGTCTGCTTAAGATTCTCTCTCTCCCTCTGTTCTGCTCCCACCCACACATGCATGCATGAGCTCTCTCGCCCTCTATCTCTCTCAAACAAAAATCACTTTACTATGTATATGGTTGAGTTTTGAAATGAAACTTTAATGGTTATATTTCATCTGCCATCTTTAACAGAAAGCCTTGTTTCCAGTCATGATTTTAAGATGTCTGAAATGCTTAAGAAAATCTAATTTACTACATTTATAGATATGATTTGTTTTATAGGAGTTGTTTAAGTACCTAGAAATTATTGGCTTATTATATTTTAAATTTGCCCCATCAAGCATTTTTAGTGTTTGTTAAAAAACTGTAGTTTAAAATGTTTAAGGAAGCTTATTTAACTAGGTTTGTAAATGGAAATAAATCTCAAGGGAACTTAATCTGTTCAACTTATGAGTTAATGGAATCAAGTAAATCAAGTAACTATGTATTTTTTGAGCAAGAGAGATTGCATAAGAAAGAGCATATGGGGAAAAGAGTGGGGAGAGGGGCAGAAGGAGAGAGAGAGAGAGAGAGAGAGAGAGAGAGAGAGAGGGAGAGAAAATCTTAAGCAGGCTCAGTGTGGAGCGAAACATGGGGCTCGATCATGAGATCATGACCAGTGCTGAAATCAAGAGTGAGATGCTTACCTGACTGAGCCACCCAGGTGCCTCTCAAATAACTATATTTTTATACAAAAATACCTAGACCTATGAATTGTGCTTAAACCTAAAGGAAAAACTGTGCTTTCTAATTAATATTCAGTTTATAGAAGTTACATATTTTAACCCAAATAACTTTAATAATCTTTTTCACAAAAGACCAACAAATAATCCCTCCTCCCAACTAAAAACCTAATTGATGAATCTGGAGGACATAATGCTAAGTGAAAGAAGCCAGATAAAGAAGAATCACCACTATGTGATACCACTTATGAGAAATCTAAAATAGCCAAACTCATAGAAGCAGAGTGGAATGGTGGTTACCAGGGGCTTGGGGGAATTATTAGTCAGAGAGTACAAAGTTTCAGTTATGCAAGATGAGTAAGTTCTAAAGATCTACTGGGCGACATAATGCATATAGTTAACATTAATGTATTGTATACTAAAATAAATTCTAAGAGGGTGTATCTTATGTTAAGTGTTCTTATCATAAAAATAAGTAAGAAGAGTGGGAGAAAACTTTTGGAGATGATGGATATTTATGGGATAGATGGCCTCACAGATACATACTTATCTCCAAACTAATCAAGCTGTAAGCATATACACTGCTTTTTGTATATCAATCATACCTCAGCAAAATTTTTTTGTTTTAACTCCTAATTGATGGGAATAAGTTTAAAAATAGCATAACTACATCTGTCATAGAAGTACAGAAGTTATGGGGGCGCCTGGGTGGCGCAGTCGGTTAAGCGTCCGACTTCAGCCAGGTCACGATCTCGCGGTCCGTGAGTTCGAGCCCTGCGTCAGGCTCTGGGCTGATGGCTCGGAGCCTGGAGCCTGTTTCCGATTCTGTGTCTCCCTCTCTCTCTGCCCCTCCCCCGTTCATGCTCTGTCTCTCTCTGTCCCAAAAATAAATACACGTTGAAAAAAAAAATTAAAAAAAAAAAAAAAAAAAAAGAAGTACAGAAGTTATGGAAGTAGAAGTTTGATTCAGTTTTGGCTGAGGACCAAGGCTGAAAGTGAAGTAGGTACCAAATATCTCCATATCCTAAAAGTGATGCTAAGAGACTATAAACACAGTTTGGCCACCATTGGCCCACCACATACCTATGAGGTATGAAACAGTTGATATGGAAGATGCCAAAAAAGAATTTATTTGAAGAAACTGGCCAACATATTGTGTTTCTACCCCCAAACCCACATGTTTGGGGAAGAGGACAAGGAAATCTTCCTCCCCATATCAAGTCAAGTGAGAGTCATCAAAACGAATAGTTAGAGAACCTACCTACATTTGGCTGGCCAGAGAAAGAGAAGGAGTCTGTGTAGGCATTGAACTTCACTTCCACCAATGGCAGAGCAAAGTAGTCTATTTTCTGGAAACCAGATTTCATGGTAGGTTACTACCAAGATGCCACAGTAGCTAATTCTGTGGAGTTAGAAAAGGACTCATGCAAGTAGAACACCTAGTGAGAGAAGGGGTATTCCAGAAGACATCTAACTAGCAGTATAGAGTAATTATATGTAGTTAAACATCCTCTGGCATAATTCTTAGAAGTCCATAGAAATTCATCTACTATCTGAAATTAGTATTGTAACAAAGTAAGTCAAATAGCTTGTTGGCTATGTTATTAGAGTCCATCAGAAAATGGTGCTCCCTTCCTATTTCATTGGCTAAAGACTTTGCTAGACTAGAAAGAAATAAAATACTATTATAATTATGGTTGCAATTACTTGTTATTTTCCAACTATTACTAAAAAGGCCCCTGTAAAAGTCAAAGGTCTTCATTTTTCTCTTTTCTATCCCAATTTTCTACAAAATCTCCTATTTGTTTCATGGCACTTTGTGACCAATTCTATAGGCTTCTCGAAAATCTCACTGTAGTATACATTAACGATTCCTTCACAAAATAAGCCTGCTAGTCAAGCAATAAGTTTTAACAGTTATTTTCCTAAAACCAGGAAATACAACACTGTTTGTGGCTTCATGAATTTTCTTTTTCTACTTTATAAAATGTGGTGTTCCCCCCTCCCAACTTTGTTATTATTCAGCTTTACGCATAAACTCAATAAGGAATTTGGCTTTTTAAGATTAGCAAAGGCAAAGTTGAAATGTTGTAAAAGACTCTCTATTTTTATTTCAAAATAAAAGTATTCTCCATTGTTGAATACTTACCACCAAGAATAAATTATAGTAAGTTCTACAATGGCAGGGACATTTCTGCTTTGTTCATCATGCTAGATATCCATAACACAGAATAAATATGGAAAAGGAAATCACACTGTCCTCAGGTTTGCTACTTTTAGCTGTCTCACAGAACAAGTGCCTTGTTTTTAGCTTATAATTCACTTTTATACCTCCACATAATCTTGTCTTACCTAACCTAGTAGGCTTTTGTTATTTTTATTTCTTTCCAAGTGAGCTACCATGAGTTTTGGCCAATATTTTTCTTTACATTAAAACAACAACAAAACAAAACAAAACAAAAAACCCCACCTGACTTGCTATGTTTTTTTATCAACTATTTTTATAAATCATCTGATAGCATTAGAAAATTTATCAGTCACTGGCTATAAAAGGTTAAATTTTCCAATTTTTTTCCATATTAACAATTCTTTTGAGAATCTAAATATTGTTACCTTATTGTAAATACACGTGAGATTAAATGTATTACAATTTCATTTTGTTCATCTGTTCTACTGTTTAGAGAGAAAAGGACATTTGCTTCTAGAAATTTCTGCAGGGAAATATGAAACGTAAGGAAGAAAAATCAAACAATATTAATAGAAATAATATAAATGTTTTAAGAGTTTTTTCAAAACTCCTACCAAAGTATCACATTATTATAGTTAGCTAATATAAGTAGTGCTTTTTTCTTAAAGTCAAAGGTTGGCAATTTTTGGTACTTACTCAATAATAGCGCCACTATACAGATCTCCAAATCCACTGTTATTTGCATAAGATTCTATCATTTAGTTAATTTCCATGTTTTGCTAGCAGGACTATGCTTTCCCCAACTAATGATTGACATTTCAAGTAAATGAGAAATAGGATAATAGAAAGGCATGATTTTAGAAACTTACTTCTCAGCTTCATACATATGGGGCATATTTCCTTGGAATTCAGCCTTCTGTAGCAGTGGGTTGGCGACTTCTCTTTCAAACATTCTTGCTATTTCACTGGGTTTATTTCCATCCTAAATTCTAAATATCCAAGTACAAAGTGTCTTTGAATAGCACCATTTTTTATCCATCTTTAGCAAACTGTCAAAGTGAGAAGTCTACACCTTCCCACTTGTCTCCTTCTGACTAATTTTGAGAAGATTTTAGAGCTGGGCAAGACAGTGGTAGCCCAAAGAATGAAGAAACAAATATGTGTTTTAGGTTCAAAAGAGCAAGTTATTCATTTACGCAAGGAATGTTCTGGGAAATATTTAGCTTCTGAAATTAAACACATTTAGAAGGCTGGAAAACATTTAAATATGCTGGCCCCATATTGTTCCTTGCAAAGTATTAGCTTCAGTGATATTACATTTTCTGAAATCAAAGCTATATTGCTTCATCAAAAAATTGAAAAGGATATAATGTTTTACAGACAATAACCAGTGTTGACAAGGATGTGGAGAAATTAGAACCCTAGTGCACTAAACGCAGGACTGTGAAATGGTGAAATCGTTACGGAAAACAATTTGGAGGGTTCTCAACAAATTAAAAATAGAACTACGAAAGATCCAGCAGACTACTTCTGTATCTATATACACAAGAATTGAAAACAAGGTCCCAAAGAGATATTTGCACCCCCATGTTCACGGCAGCACTATTCATCATAGCCAAGAGTTGTAAGCAACCTGAATGTCTACTAATCGATAAATAGATAAATAAAATGTAGCATGTGTGTGCAATGCAATAATATTCAGCCTTAAAAAGGAAGGAGATCTATCTTGTCAGACGTTCCAAGATGGATGAACCTTGAGAACTTTATACTAATGAGCATAAAGCGTTTTGTTTTGTTTTTTTCACTAATAAGTAAAAGAAGCCAGTCAAAAAAAGACAAATACTGCATGATTCCAGTTATATAAGCCATCTAAAGTAGTCAGATTCAAAGAAACAGGAAGTAGAATGGTAGTTACCAAGGGTTAGCATTAAGGGGACAAGGGAAAATGGGAAAAAAATCAGGTTTATAAAGTTTTTGATATACAAGATGAAAAAGTTCTGCATCTCTCTTTTACAACAGTGCAAATATTCTTAACACTACTGAACTGCACACTTAAAAATGGTTAAGACAATAGAAAGGTACAATGTTTGAAAGGATTCTTATTTAAATTATTCTCTGCATGTCATTCTGTGTATTTAGAGTCATAGCTGCCAGTCAATCATACTCAAGAATAAAATGCTGGTCATCAGTATAAGTTGAATCATGAATAGTGATTTTATGCGGCTTGCTGGAAGTGTGTGGTCCATCAGAATGCACATGCTTCCACTGTGAGCCGTGTGGGATGACAACAGCATCTGGGCTGTGGCCACAGGACTAGTGAAACTTTTTGGAGTTTTAACCAATCATTGCTTTCCTAAACCTCACTGAATTGGAAAAGTCAACAGCTTATTAAGGCTAACCTATATAAAATCAAGAACATACAGCACTGTGATTAAGAATATGGGTTCATGGGGTGCCTGGGTGCCTCAGTTGGTTAGGCGTCTGACTTCAATTCATTCAAGTCACGATCTCACAGTTTGTGGGTTCTGGCCCCGTGCTGGGCTCTGTACTGACAGCTTAGAGCCCGGAGCCTGCTTCACCTTCTGTGTCTCCCTCTCCTGCTTGTGAGCACATGCCCTCTCTCTCTCTTTCTCTCTTTCTCAAAAATAAATTAAAAAAAAAAAAAAAAGAATATTGGCTCAGAACTTAGTCTGAGTGTGAATCCTGACTCCCCTTATTAGAAACAGTGTGATTTTGGACAAATTACTTAACCTCTCTAAACTTTAAGGTTTTGTTTCCCCTCTCATCCATTTAGTGAGAAGTTTGTAATTACTTTGTGGGTTTCCAATGAGCAGTACATCAGGTGAAACATGTGTATACTTACTATAGTGCCTGGCACATAATAAACACTGACATCTTGGCTATCGTATTTTTTGTTTTGTTTTGTTTTGTTTTGTTTTGTTTTGTTTTGTTTTTGGAAGAGATGTTTGAAGCTAGGGATTTTCTTCTCAATATTCAATACTCTGAGTGGGAAAATAAATCAAACTGTTTTAGTGAGTCTCTAAAATCAGGTTACATAATTACTTTGATTTGTAGATTACTTGTTTCTTCAATTATTAAGGTATTAAATATTCAAATATTAATGATATTCATCTTTACCATTGTTACCACCAAACTCTATGACATTTTATGAAGTAGCAAGAGAGTACTGGCATCACCTTGCAGTAATGCAAAGAACATTCAATTTGGAGGAACAAATTTGGGGTAAACAATTTGTTGATTGCTAGCTGTGTTACACTGGACACATTATATGAACTCTACTTCTTTGGACTGGTCCCTCATATAGATAATTATATCAAGTTCTGTTGGAATCTTGAAAGTAAGTTAAATGTGATCAATTGTAATCATGCTTACAAAGAAACTCTGCAAACCCTAATAAATTCTTTAGAGTTATTTGATAATTAAAATGTATGATTAGATTAAGAATTATTGCTATAGGATGTATATCATTAGTAACTATTCATTGTGGAGTCATTGTCTAGGGCAAAAAAAGTGTTAGCCAATTACATGCAGGTTCACTTTCATAGGTGAAAATAATATCCTTTGTCTCATACATGGAGCTCAAGTATGAACCCAGCTACACTGTTAATTGCTTAACCCAGCAGCCTGGCTTTGAACAGGCTGTTCTAAGATTTCTATTCTGGTAACTGCTTCCTCCAGATACCTACGATCTTTGAGCCTTTCAAAGACAGGCTGAAATTACATTCTAAAGGATTTTATCAGTAGTGATTTTTCTTCCTTTTTCATTTATGGAAATAGGTGCCACATACAGATGGAGGGTTTGATAGTTGTGTAAGTAAGCGATGTCTACTTAATAATGCTTCCATAATGTTAGTGAATCAGGAAAACAGTCACTTAGACATGATATTCAATTTTAGACTCAACAAAGTCATGAAGTATCATTACCAAAGGGTAACAAACAATTGCTAACATTTGAGTCATTTTTCTGTGCTGAACAATTCTAAGCAATTTATATGGATTATTCAACTTAATCTTTATAATATTTTTCAGGCAGATATGTTGTATTCATATTATACTTAAGAAAACTGAAGTAGAGAGGCAGAAACCTGCCTAAGGTCACACAACTAGCAAGTGGTTGAACCAAGATTTGAGTTCAGTTCATTCTGACTCCAGAGCCAACAAACTCAGCCATAAGGCTTTACAACATCCTTCCCTGAATACTTGGAGAGAACCAGAAATACAAAAATAGTTACCTATTACTTCTCCCGCTTTGGCCTAGGCTTTTCGACTCTTTCTTTTCTTTTTTTTTTCTTTTTTTTTTTTTTGAAGTAGAGGCTGGCCAGCTTGGGAAGCAGTAAAGCTAAGTAAGGCTAACCCTGGCCTCAGGGAAGATGAAAGGACACAGGAGAACCAGAATTTTGAGAAATTTCCAGGGTCAAGGAACAGCAATTACAGGATCTAAGACAGAAAGGGATGAGTTTCACATGGTTACTATATAACTAACCCAGCCATAAAGAGGCAATTGCAGCAAAGGGAAGCAGTAAGCCAGAAATGCAGTCTGGGACAAGTCAGGAACCCAGAGTAAGCTCAAAATATCGGGAATAAAAGTAGTTATGGCTAAAGACAGGCAAAGGTGGCCAAAAATTTCAGGAGCTAGGAGAGGTCAGTCCAAGTCAGCAACACAGAATGTGGCATGTATTGATTGGCACTTGGCATATTTTCTCCCTATGCACGAAGAAGGTTGAGAAGATTAGGTTTTAATTGAGGTCAAATGTAGTGGTTGAGTTCAGATGCTAGTAGGAACAGGACAGAGAGTAAACGGGAAGAGGGAACAACCTTGTTGATAAGAACAATGTGAGGGGCTCCTGGGTGGCTCAGCTGGTTAGGCATCCCACTCTTGATTTTGACTCAGGGCATGATCTCACAGGTTTGGGTTCGTGGGATGGAGCCCTGCCTCCGGCTCAGCGCTGTGCAGAGCCTGCTTGGGATTCTCTCTCTGCGTAGCTCTCTGCCTCTTCCCACTCCCCATCCCCTATGTGCTCTCTCTCTCTCTCTCTCAAAATAAACAAATAAAACTTAAAAAAACAAAAGAACAATGCAAACACCACTGAGCTGATGAATGTGTAACCAGATGTGCTAAGTATTTTGCTAACCAACGAATTTAGTAGAGTCCAGAATTCAGATGCAAGTGGGACAAGGAAATGAATCCATTTTAAAAATTAATGATTGATCTATTTTACAACCACATTAACTTTGTAAGTTATTTCCTTCCTGTCTTCCTGTCACATTTTTACAATTATATATATATATATATATATATATATGTGTGTGTGTGTGTAAATAAACACATATATACATATAAACTACACATACAGAGATACACATATATACACCCATACACATAGAGTATATATAGTCAATGTTAAATTCCTTAAAAAGTTGATAAAGAAGCTATGCTGGGGGGCGCCTGGGTAGCTCAGTCGGTAAAGCATCCAACTTCAGCTCATGTCATGACCTTGTGGTTTGTGGGTTCGGGCTCCACGTCAGGCTCTGTGCTGACAGCTCAGAGCCTGGAGTCTGTTTTGGATTCTGTGTCTCCCTCTCTCTCTGCCCCTCCCCCACTCATTCTCCCTTCCTCCCTCTCTCTCTCTCTCTTTCAGAAATAAATATAAAAATATTTTTTCAGAAATAAACATTAAAAAAAATTTAATAAAAAAAATTAAAAAAGAAGCTATGCTGGATCATGAGAAGAACTATGATTTATATCCCTGAACCATATAGAACTATATATATCTTATATATGAACTCTTTCTTTTTGCAAAGTTCAGATAGCTTCTACCAGTTATCACATATGTGTCCATGTTAACTTATAACATTAACTAGTAGGAAAATTATTTTATCAATCCATGTATTTCTGTTTTAGGAAGTTATGTTGTACATCCATATTGCTTTATCAGTCAATATAGCCAGAAGACAGAATAGAATATAAAAAATAGTTTAGGTATGAGGTTGATAACACCAAGTTATCACCAATGGCAGTTGTAGGAAGCAGCTGCTAATTCCAGGGCTGGGGAACAAAAGGAAGTGGCTGGAATTATTAAACATAGGAACTTAGAGAAGGGTTGCTACTGGAATGAACACTGGTTGCCCAAGTAAAGAAGGGTAGCTGATAAAGATTTACAGAATGGCAAGCACACAGGTGTTCCTTCTGCCTTCCCTCCCTGCAGTCTCCCTCTGGCGCCCCCTATGGGCAGAGCCTAAAAGGTAGCAGCTGGCAAAGCAGAAACTGTTCTGAGACCCAGCCCAGCCTTGCGAAGCTGAATCCTGAACAGTGGGTTTGGACCTGAGAGACAATAACTTAAAAACAGGCAAATGTAGAAATACATTCAGTGTACTTAATCATTTAATAAATGAAATCATGTAATTTGTCTATGTGATCAGTTTAGAAAATCCGCAGATACTTATTTCAAGCTAAAATTACAAAAATATTTCATACATTTATTAATTATCTGGAAAATACTATGAATTCTTCTAAGTATAACGTTATTTCCCCAAAATACAAAGAAACAAATTTACATGGAAGAAATGCCACAGAAAATTTACAGAAACATTTCATTCCTGTATGTAAGTTGAGCATATATAAAAAATTTTTAAATACTTTTTTGTTTTAAATTATTACAGCTCTACTGACCTGAAATACGATTTTAATTTATAAAATATCTCCAATATTATTTAAATAGCATGAACAGTCTGTCTAAATATATACTTGACTAATTTAAGAATTTCCTTGCTAATGTCATAATGTGTGATGGACTATTATGACCATTACTTTACAGAACAAACAATTTAAACAGCATCCAAGAGACATATCTAATAGACCCCCAATTATCCTTGTAACTAGACCACTGAATATTATTTAAAAATAAAAAAAAAATTTAATTATCTTTACTAGAGCAATATTTACATTTTAGAAATTTTAAAAGACACAGAAAAAATAATCTTACCAGACCAAGAAAATCATAGTTAATGTTTTAACGCTTTTACTTTCAAGATATCTTTTTTTAATTTTTAAAATCCTATTTGTGATCTAATCCTATGTGCAAAGTTATATTCAGTTTTTTTTATTATAAATGTTTTCCTGTGATATTAAAGCTCCTTGTAAAAATAATATTTATGAACTTTTTACTCTTCTTTGAATAGACGAGCCATAATTTCATTAAATGGAATGTTATAAAAATGTCACAATGTTAAAAAACAGAATTTCAAGTTGTTGTTGTCGTCGGTGGTGGTGTGTGTGGGGGGGTGTTATAAAAGATACAAAATCTGTATCTCCTCTTTGTCGATCTCTCAGCTACCATTATTTGTTCTTAATATGTTTGCTGCTCTTTTCAAATTAGCTGTTTTTAATCTGCCAAGGACTTGGAAATCATACGATCAAACGTGTTAGGATTTTCTCTAAATTCAGAGTTAATGTGCTTTGAAATGAGAGTTTGAAATCTCTCCTCTGACAAAACTGCATGAGCTTTGGCACATAAATAAATGAGGTGTCATTTACTTTAGTAATTCAATACCTGCTCTTTTTCAAAAATATATATTGTTCAAGATTCTTGGGCTGAATCAAGTTGGTTGGTATCATTAAATTAAATGTATGCCATTCAAAGCAGGTGTCATTAAGTGAGATACTGTAATTCATTTTGAAGCAGCTTTAGTGACTCAGTCACATGAGAGTTTAAATTTGCATTAAAACAAGGGATGAATAAATGACCAAAATAATAGAATTTAATGTAGACATGAAAATATTGCTGGGTACACATGAAACCATACTCAGGTTCACCAGTTCATAGAGGGTCTGTGAATGTGCTTTATCAAATAAGGCAAATTTCATTTATTTAATTATAAAAATGCTAGTGAGGGTGATACGAACGAGACTAGAAGAACAAGTTGCAGACATTTTCAATATCCTTTGTGGAAAGTGGCTTAGCAATCTAGATCTATAGCATTTAAAATTTTCTCACCTTCTGATTCCATTTCATTTTTAAGATTCTATTCTAATAATTCAAAATGCAGACAAAAATTTATGCAGAAAGATGTTCATAGTAGCATTATTAATACAACAAAGACTGGAAACTCTAAGCATCTAGTGCTAGCAACGGAATAAATTCTGGTACTTCTCCAGGTTAAACTAATGCAAACATAAAAATGATATTTAGTGTCTCATTTTAATGATGTGAGAAAATTGTACAGTATTAGGTTAAAAAAATGTAAAACTGTGTCTAATTATGTGACTAAAAAGAAAATTCTCATGGAGAAAAGCCATAAAGGAAACGCACCAAACTCTTAACAATGGGTATCTGTGGCTAGTCAATGGTTGATTGTTAGCTTCTATTTTTTTGTATTTTCCAAACTTTCAGAAGTGTGCATTTTTAGAAATCAGAAATAAACAGTGCATATTATAATGATTTTTAAATGCTGGATTCTATAACCCATGGTATCTGAAGTAGAAACATTATTTTCATGCACACAAATCTCATATTCTGTTCATGACAGTTGCTATTTGGACAACCTGGTCCACTTGTTGAGAGAACTGGGCGGATGCAACTTAGCTTTGGTGGATAGGAAGTTATGCAGCCTCTTCGGAGGCTGTGTCCCAGAGCCTGCTAGTTCTCTCCCTATTATATGTATTCATCTTTTTCAAGGATAGAGGGTTTAATTGGGCACTAAGTTGTCCAGCAAGTAGTTTCTAGCCAATGAGAAATGAACAGAAGCAACGCGACAACTTTTGAAGCACGTTCCTACAAAGAAAGTTCTGTGCCCATCTTTTCTTTTCCCTTCTTTTCACTGGTTAGGATGCAGATGTTAGAGTGGACACTAGAGAAGCCTTTTTTTTTTTTTTTTGGACTTTGGGATGGGAGATGAATATTAAGGATGCCAGAGGAACTAGAGTAAGTTTCTACCACTGACAGCGAAAAATTTGCCCAGGACTGCCTACCTCAGACTGCTGTGTGGGGCAAAAAGAAAATCTTTTGGCCTTTATTATAACAGCCAAATTAGTATCCTAACTATTGCTGTTCTATCTGACAGAAGCAGCTGGATTTGGTTGGCTACTTTTAGAAGATTAGTTCACCATTAATTACACCCAAACTAAAATTACTATATTTATTAGCCATTCCCCAACATTTAAATAGCTAATCTTAACGCATTCTATAGGGCAATTAATATAGCTATTTGAGAGTGCACAGTGCCATGCTACTTGAAACCAGATGTCCCCGAAGCCATCTAGGGTTCTTCTAAGAATGAATGCCTTTTTTTTTTTTTTAATTAAAAATCACTCATAATTTGCCATATGGCTCAGACTCAGTTGCTGGAGAAGATTCAAAGTATTTGTTGGGATGATGTTGGGAGCACTTTCAGGCCACATAGCTTTCTACACCAGTACTGAATTAAGAATCAGGTTCTCAGCCATTCACAATAGAATGTTAGAAACTTCAGATATGATGTCTTAAGTATAAAGTAACTCTGATTTACTTTACATCTTAGAATACTATATGCTATGGTCCCTTCTTAGAGAACTAAATCTTGAATTAACCAGAACAGAATACTGTTCAAGCACTTAAAATGGCTTTATTTGAAAGACTAATAGATGTATTAGCAATCTATTCTAGATTCTCCAAATCATGTCTCCTATTAAATCAAAACATCAGAAAACAAAAACGTATACAAAAAGTTAGTATTTGACTGGTGTTTCTGACCTAATCTAGGAGAATCATTACTGGATGTAATGTCTCTGTGAAAACACTTTCTTCTTTCTTTTTCTTTTTTTCTTCCTCTTCCTCTTCTCCTCCTCCTCCCCCACTCCTTTTTCTGGCAATACTTAATTCAATAAGCTCTTCCTTGAATTTAATTTCCAGAAGTATAAGGTGAACTTCAAGCTTCCTTTCCTTCAATTATATATCTCACATATACATATAAAACCCAGTGTTTCCCATTTAATCACAACTACTCTGGTGGATATCTGCCCTTTTAGCCACCTAGCATATATTCACATTACTCTTCCTGACATCACCCTACTCCAAGGCAGCCCATGTGCTTCAAGGGTAACTGACTTGGCCTCCAAATTAAAAGTAGAATCTCTGGCTCAGTCCTCAGGAATTGGCATGACCCCATACCTAGGTCACATTTATTGAGAAAAGAATGGGCAAGTGCTCTAAGTTGATTCATTTAGGCCAAAGCTCAGGATTTTTGTTTGAGAGTAGAAAAAACTTTTCTTCTTTGCTGAGTATCAGTGAGATAGCATGTATAAGATACAAGTTCTCGACCATTCATAATAGATTGTTGGCTACTTCAGACGAGACATTTTAATCACAAAGAAACCTGAATGTGAACAAGGTAACCATGTTGGGACCATGAAGTAGGAAGCCTCCACAGAATATAGGTAGCACTAAAGTAGAGTTGAGAAATGGAGAGAGCATGAGTGTGGGTCCTTTTCTCATCTTTTAAGTAGACAGATCAAGCCTGACCTTGTCAAGCTTACCTCTGGATTTCAGTCACCTTTGCCTATGAACTTATTTTATTAAAATCAATTTGAGATTGATTTTCTGTTGCTTGTAACCAAAAGCATCCTGATAGAGACAGCAAGAAATTGAGACAAATTCAGGGCTTATCTCCAACACTAATTTCATCTCACATTCCTGATAATGACAATTTCCTCTCTTCCGGGTGGTCCTTGTTTTGTTTTGTTTTGTTTTTAATTTAATTACACCATTTTACAGTATGTTTAATTTCATAAACCTCTGCAGACTTTTCTTGCATTGCATGGAAAGGTGATGAGAAAGAAACATATGTTAATTCTCTGCTTACTTTGTCAGACATTTAATGTGTACTATTTTATTTAATTGTCAAAACTGAGACTTTAGATTTTTTTTAATGTTTATTTATTTTTGAAGGAGCGGGAGACAGAGTATTAGTGGGGGAGGGGCAGATAGAGAGGGAGACACAGAATCCGAAGCAGGCTCCAGGCTCTGAGCTGTCAGCACAGAGCCCGACGAGGGGCTCAAACTCACAAACCATGAGATCATGACCTGAGCCAAGGTCGGACACTCAACCGACTGAGCCACCCAGGCACCCTAAAACTGAGACTTTAGGATTTCCACTAATCTATAAGGAAAATAAGATTCAGAGAAGACAAGATTCCCAAGGTCACACAGCCGTTAATTCAGCTGCTAGGATCTGAATCCCCAAAGCTCAATCTCTATTACACTAGACTGCTTTTGATGAGTAACAAATTCCAACCAAATAATAACAGGCCCAGGGAAATACCATTTAATATATGAGTGTTTGAAACATTGACTACTGCCTGCCTCTCTAAATTTGTGTCACATTTTAAGAATTAAAATTTTTGTTTTGGAAAAAAATGAGTATTTTTCAGGTCACATAGGGATAATTTCAATGTCTGCAAAATAAGACAGGTTATCACTGAGTCCTAAAAAGAGAAAAACGTGAATGTGCTAATTTGAACAGTCTGACAACTAGTAACTATTTTCCCTCAATCTTTGTCTTCAGGAGGCACCATATGTTTGAAATGATTCTTTATTAAAGAGCTATTTTTAGATATCTTCCCCATCTCTCTAAGCCAGGTCTCACAGTTCAAATCTACCTCTATAGTTAAAGCATGATTCTTGGCCATTCTTCTGTTTTCATACTTTAATTTCTCCTTTGATTTTTTTTGGCAACTTTCCAGTCCATAATAACCTCCTTCCCCTGCAGATGGAGGCCAGCCTCTTTGTCTACTTTTATATCATGTTTTTCTAGCATGCATTGAAGTTCAAGTTTCATACTTTTTCTTTCGACATCTGTTTAATTCTTCATTTTAAATTCTTGCTCCCCTCCTCTCTCTAAATCACCACTCTATCAGCCAGCCTCTTCCCTAATTGTTGATATTGGCAACTATCCCTCTGTGAGCTACTCCATAGATAGCAAAATCATGTCTAAATCTCGTGGCAATCACTAACTGACCACTTCAAACTGATCCTATGCAATACAGAAAATATAAAAAATATACAGAAAATATAGGCTCTGGACTTCCAGGTCTACATAGAAATATCTTCAAGGGACAAAAAAAAAAAAAATCTCCAATCTGGAGATGCTGACATAGTGGGAGCAACATTAATGATGGTGTTTATGAATGTCAAAGTTTGAGCACATGAGGAACAATAATGGAATATTGTCTGATGCATCGTTTCAGGTAAGAGTGGATGATAAAAACGTAAGAATCACGGCCGGGCGTGAAACTCAGATCAAACCATGAAAGCTACACCATGACAGTGCGCTGACAAGAAAGCAGTAACTGTGAAAACTTATGTAAGGCCACCTTCAGCTGCAACATGTTCTGGTTATTTCAAAGCATTTGCACCTAGAGATATAAATAATAATCTATTTACCTTGGAAAAACAACTCCCACACAGACATTTCACATCCGATTCCATGAAAGAAGAACACTGAACAGGCTACAAATATTTCACAAGGTTTTACTGTGTTTCTGGGTTTCATAACAGTTTGTGATTAATTTAAATGGACACTGTCAAACTTTTTACACTGTTTTAGCAAGAGTTTATCCTTGTGGGTTATAGGATCTTGGATCCCAGGAAATGTAGAAATGGTTATTTACAAAATTTAGTATGCAATGACCTTTTTAAAACTTTTTTAAAGTTAATTTATTTATTTTGAGAGAGAGACTGTGTGCATGCAAGCAGGGGAGGGGCAGAGAGAGAGGGAGAGAAAGAATCCCAAGCAGGATCCTCAGTGTTGGCACGGAGCCTGATGCTGAACTCAAACCCATGAACTGTGAGATCATAACCTGAGCTGAAATCAAGAGCCGGACGCTTAGCTGACTGAGCCACCCAGGTGCCTCTAAACTGGTTTCTAAATTTTTTTCAGCATAATACCTACTATCTGTGAGAGTGCAGGGAAACGCTCAATCTCAGTTGACGAGATTGTAAATTGACATTATCTTTTGGAGAACAATTTGGCAATATATGTAATAATTCTCTAAAATTGTGAGTAAATTACTTGCACTTGGCAATTCTACTCTAATGAATTTATCCAAACAGTAGTAAAGAAGAAAGGCATATATTTATTTGTCTGACTATTGATTAAAATACTATTATAGACAAAAAAGAACAAACAGAAAACCTTACAAGGCTGACAACAGAGGATCTACTGAGTAATCTGGGATATATCTGCACTGTAGAATACTATATAGTCACTGAAAATGATGCTGCAGAATCCATTTATTGGCCCCAAAAGATACAGAGGATAAATTAGGTTAAAAAGAGTATTGAGTGCACACTCTTGGTTGGCATGTTTCAGATGCTGGAAGAACAATACTGAACAAATCAAAGCACATTCCGGGCCGCTGCACCCATACTCTGGTGTTGACCTTAGCACCATATAGTATCAGCCTGTTTTGTCAACGTGTACATATTGTGCACACATAGTTTAGCTGACAAATTATATTTTAGGTTGTTCTCTCTGGAGAGTGTGTTTATGCTTCCTTTCTCCTATTTTAAAATTTTTGTTTAATGTTTCTATTTATTTTTGAGACAGAGCATGAGCAGGGGAGGGGCACAGAGAGGGGGAGACACAGAATCTGAAGCAGGCTCCAGGCTCTGAGTTGTCAGCACAGAGCCCAATGTGGGGCCTGAACTCACAGAGTGTGAGATCATGACCTGAGCTGAAGTCAGACACTCAACTGACTGACTGAGCCACCCTCAGTCAACTGACTGAGGCACCCCCCTTTCTCCTGTTTTTTTTTTATCATCCAGTATTTTGTATAATGAATAATCATGTTATTTTTAATTTAAAGATTTTGATATGCAACAGCCAGTAATAGTGAAAAAGTAGTGAAAAGGAGTGATGAGAAAAGGTTTTCTAAACACAGGAAGCAACCCACTTCTTCTACTTCAGATGTATTTCATTCACAAAAATTAAGGCCAAGACAAACAGAAAAAGAGACAGCCAGCAGGACAATTATTTCAATAGATGTTTTCATTCTTTTTACCGAGACAATTCAGGAGGAAAAGATATATATATCTCAAATAGATATAGATATAAGATATAGATATACATATAGATATAGATATAGATATAGATATAGATATAGATATAGATATAGATATATTTTATCATCCCTCTAGTATAGTTTTGGGATTATAACTTTTCTGTAGGGACGAGAGGTCAGAAGCCAAAAGATTTCACTGAAAAGGTAGATTTGAGATACCAGAAATGATGCCAGATAAGAAAAAGAATACAATTTATGCAGGATCAGAAGTATAAGTGAGGGATTCTGTACTTAGAATTTTAAATACTCCCTCATTTATGTATCATAAATCCATGAAGTAGGTGTTCTCCATTTGTTTCACATGAAGAATGTGAGAAGGTTATCACGTTCATGTTCATGCACTTAGGAAGTAAGAAAACAAGATCTGAATGCATATCTGGGTCCACAATTAGTCCTTCTTTCATGAACTTGGTTGGTAGAGAAAACAAGATATAATAGAGTCAAAGACCTTAAAAGTCCGAGTTTTAGGTCAGCAAAGGACCTTATAGATCATGTGTTTCCATTTCATCATATTATAGATGGGAATACAATGACTCTGGGAGGTTAAGAAACTTATCCAGGGTCACATTCCATCAGCAGTAGAGAGTAATGATCATAAAATATCATAATTTGAATCATTAAGCAATTATTTTATTTTCCTTTGGCCATTGTTCGGTGCCAGTTAGCAAATTGTTCAGTGATCACATATCATCCAGATAGATAGCTTCATGCAATTAATTCCATTTACATTTTAATTGAAGATATTCTGCATTTAATATCTAACTGAAAAGGAGAGCCAGAGAACTTACTTTTTTAATTATTTAGTTTTTGTTTCCATTACCTTTATCAACTCTTCCTAAATACTGTGTGTTTTGAAAAGATGAGTAGACAAGGTTTTCAAATGATGCAATATATTTACTATTTTGACAGACCATCATGGGCTTCCAAATGTTCCCCATTTTAGTAGTTTTAATAGCATTTATATTTGGTATTACAATGAGATTTGGCAGTCCATCTCTGGAGCAGTAACTCCTTATTTGGGTAATTACCTGGCAGTCTGCTCACACAAAACCATGTAAACAGATGAGGCTAAAAACTATCTGAATTCATTCCTTGCTGAGGCAAGCACAAAGTGAAAGCTATGCATCAAACGAAGTATCCCTCCTTTTTGAGGCAGCCTCTGCCTAAACCACATGGTGCTGATGAAACTGCAGAGCATCTGGTGAAGCCATGAGTAATCTTTTTAAAACCCAAGGAACCTATCTGAAGTGTTTGGTCCACCCGTTGTGAATCTAAATAAAGTCAACATCCCATATACGTCTATACTCATAGCAAGCATTTATAAAAGACAGTGTTCCCTCTTGCTTCCTCTTCCTGCACCCAATGTGATAAAGCGTGAAAAAAAGTCTTATGAAAGGTAAGATATACAAGTTCCTAAGGCAAGCTTTTTGTAGCATATTGGAAAAATAAAAATGAAATGGGCTTAAGAAGAGCAGTTTGATCAGAGGATGGGATCTACTTGTCATGACCCTTAGCAAGTGGTCATGACTGTAATGCCATCAGGAGCCTAAGCCATTCAGAGTTACGCCCCTGCTCAGCAGATGGTACTCTCAGGGCATGCATGGACTTCAGGAGAGCCCCTATAGGTTATCCGTCAAGGTTCAGGACAGGGACCACCTCTGGATGCCTGCTATGAACAATCCTGGTCAGCTTTACACAACTTCCATGGAAATAAAATGAGTCACTAGGGAGCATCCTTCTTATCAGGACAGCCTCAAGGGTGAGGCTACGCAAAAAGAGCTCAGAGAAAAAAAAAAAAACAAAACCTTAACTAGTTTATAGAGAAGAATTCTGTAACCAGTGGATCTCTCAAACTTTCCTTAGCGAGCTGACATCCCTCTCTTTATTACTCAGGTTAGTGTCTATTTATAACTGCATTTCTTCAGTACAGTGGACAATCTGTAGCCCTTGGTTTTCCAATTTTAGCGCCAGTAAGAATTATTTGTTTCAAGTGCAGACTCCCAAGTTCCATCCCAGACATTCTGGCTTTCTCCACATTACCTCTAGTTTTACGTTTCTCAATGGTTTTCATCCATGATGCCTTTTGAAATAGGGTGTGTGTCTCTTTCCACTTTGAGAACTGTGTGTTGGGACAAATCTTTACCAACTTTACTTTTATTTTCTATTATGAAAAAAAATGGGCTTATTTTGTCCCAGTTGACAAATATAATTACTATTATATTAAAATACTTAATGTGTTTTTTTCAAACTACATCCCTGTTAAGAACTGTCATTTTTCCATCATTTTTCCATCAGTTTTCCCCAGTTAAGAACTGTCCTGTGGTGCCTCAGTGGCTCAATCAGTTAAGCATCCAACTCTTGGTTTCAGCTCAGATCATGATCTCACAGTTTGTGAGGTTGAGCCCTGCCGTGGGCTCTATGCTGGCAGCGTGGAGCCTGCTGGGGATTCTCTCTCTCCCTCTCTCTCTGCCCTTTGCATTCTCTCTCTCAAAATAAATAAGTGAACTTAAAAAGAAAAGGAAGAAAGAACTGTCCTATTCCTAAGGAGTATTTGTATAACTTATGTTTGTGGTTGATGTGGGTTGTTGGAATTTGGGAGAAACAGAATGGAGAGACACATGGGTGTAAGTAGTATCCTTGGTGCCAAGATGTAGGGAGAGCCATTGCTAGTCTCAGGGTAAAGTATATTAATAATAAAATATCAAGAATCTTGGGACATCTTAGACAGGAAGATTATTATTATTCAACAAGTTTGTATCAGAGATACTTTTATACTGGCTGATGTGTAGCTACTGCACTAATCCCCAGATGGCCTTCTCCCTTGATGTCTAGGCTCCTCCATTTGCCCCCTCAGACCAACTGATGATTCAGGTACTAAAGCATTGACAATTACGTGGCAGGGGGCATCCAGGCTGGTGATCCTGACCTGTGATTGCATTTAATTGACTGCATTCAATTTAGCAACCAAAGTGGTTGCTAAATATGTTGAATATCACTTTGGATAGGGGTAAAATATAAAAACATTCATAATAATCCATTATTTTGATTGAGCCATCTGTAGAAACCTGAGAAGAATGAAGGGGCTCAGATGAGACCTGAAGAATTACCCAGCTAAGTGTTACCTAAATTACCAACTCAAAGAAGCATATGTTCAATAAATGGTAGTTATTTTAAGCTACTACGTTTGAGTTGGTTTGTTATACACTAGTAGCAATTGATATAAAAAGGGCTATGTGCTTTCACTTCCCACAGTAGCCAGTTCAAGAAGGAAGCTTTTGGGGCGCCTGGGTGGGTCAGTGGTTAAGCATCCGACTTCAGTTCAGCTTATGATCTTATGGCTGGTGAATTCAAGCCCTGGGTCAGGCTCATGTGCTGACAGCTCAGAGCCTGGAGCCTGCTTCGGATTCTGTGTCTCCCTCTCTTTCTGCCCCTCCCTGGCTTGCGCTGTCTCTCCCTCTCTCTCAGAGATAAACATTTTATATATATATATATAAATATAACGTAACGTAAAAACTTGTATTCTTCAATACCACAAGACCCTGGTTTGCCTAAACCCAGGAATTTAAAATGAGATATATATATATATATATATATATATATATATATATATATATATATATATAGATATATATATAAAAGATCCCAGGTCAGATAGGAGGGTTTTGTCACTAACATGAGTGGCATTTGACCACTGCAAAGGACAGCATCTCTCCTTTATGACTGTAAAGGTTTGTTCTTGTTGCATTTTAGCTTAGTTCATCCTTAGTTGAGTACAGAGATGAAGAATAAATGAGCAGTTCCAAAGGATCCTGTGTGATGAATTCAACAAGTAGAATCTAGGGGAAACATCTCCTTTCTTTTCTTAGGGGCTGCCTCACAATAAGGTGGTTTCCAATAAATAAGTAGAATTCCACAAATAGTGGTTTTACTGAGAATGGCTTTTTGCTGATTCTGTGGCTCAGATAATAAACAGGTCAGGGAAATGTTAATCTCTTGAGTTAGCTGCCAATCAGTGTTAGAAGTAACCTAGGCCAGAACAGTAGCCTCTGTGGGTAACATAATCCTTAACTTTATGCTTTATATAATTAAAGTCTCATTTTAAATTAAGCACTAACTTAACAGCTATGTATGGAATAATTTCCCATGCTTCAGCTACCTTATTAAGGACAGCAAGAAGTCAAAATGGTTTTAAGTAGCATTAAAGGGAAGGCTTCTTTAAATGCTACTGTTCAGCTTTTTAGGTAATGGGTTATATGTCTTTCATTAGATTAAAAAAAATCTTAATCAATTAATTGGAAAAGCTCAATGCAGCAAATGTTTCATTAACTACACAGAGCAAACAATAAGAGAAAAAGGAATTGGAATTTATGTGTACGTGTGAAAAGAAAAGAATTTGATTCACAGGGGTTCAGGAAAACAAGAAAAACTGCAGGCGAGTATTTGCTCAGACTGCATAAATAGCTTCGGGGTTAGGAAATTAACGAGGGAAGGGAATTGCTCAGTTTCAGATGAGAGAACAGGAAGCCATGGCCTGAAGCTACGGAAGGAAGCTCAGCCTAGCTGTGAGGAAACACAGGGAGTTAGAGAGAATAGTTAGCAGGGCAGCACACACACAGAAAAGTAGACTGAGAAACACCAGCACAGACGTTATGTAATCTGTGAGGAAAGATTATGTAAAACACAGGCGTTGCGTTAGATATAGCAAGGGGCTTCTGCGCAGCTTTTGCTGAAGTCCGTTTTCACATGCTTTTGTGCCTTTGCGTTTCAAGGACATTTGACATCTTACTATGCTCAGCTGTTTGTGCATGATCTCATTTACTTATGAGAATCTATGAATTAGGTACTTCTGCCATACCCGGTTCTACATAATAAGGACAGAACCAGGATTGGAACAGCTTCTCGCACAGGATACCGAAGCCTATGCTCACTACATCTCTACATCGTCTTTACTGTAAAAACTTGTATTCTTCAATACCACAAGACCCTGGTTTGCCTAAACCCAGCGTCTTAAAAGAGAGCACCATCCAGCACAGGTTTGGGATGCCTCCTCCTTATTCAGTGGGCTCCAAGCAGGAAATACTGTGCTTAGGGTCAAGAGACAAGGACTAGGAATGCAGCCCCTAAGGAGATCCCCTTCTTGCTGCTCGCCCAGGCTACTTTTACTCTACTCTTTGCTTCACAAACTCTGCTACCAGGATAGCTGTGGTTGGCTTGGGCAAGGGGCATGCCCAGTGCCTTGTTGTGTAGAGTTCTCAGACACTGCTGGCGCTGAGAATATGCATTTTGCTGCAAGGCTTGAGGAGTTGGTGTCTTTGGGGAATTTCCCCCTGCTGCATCTGTTAACATTTCCAAAAACGTGTTTTCCTCACTACAATACGTTTTTGTTCTTTGTTAACACTACAGGTAAATAGACCTTACCTTCCAAATGGGAAAAAAGTCGGGGGTGGGGAAGGTTTATTCATACATGAACTGGACCTGTACACTGAGGAATTTGTAGAACTTGGGCCAAAAGAAGTAATTTAGAACTACCTTAGGTAGAGGAGAAAATTACCCTGTGTCACCCTCTAATCAATAACCTATTAGGTGATCAAATGTCATCCTCTGTAGCTGCCATGAGTCCTACTAATCCCAGCTTTACCAATATTTCCACAGGCAACCCCTATTCCATGGCAAAGCTTTGTTTCAAACCAGAGCATGTAGTTCAGGTCAGAATTTGTCCTAAGATATTTTGTTAAACTGATCATAAGCAGAGGCTCAAACATGTTCAGGTCACATTTAATTGAAACCTTGGAAATAAGCCTCCTTACCATCATTTTGAGACAACTGAGCCTAAGACCCATTAATTATCACCAGCATATTCATTTTATACTCAATGTAAATAAGTATATTCACATTAGATGTGATCCCATCAAAAAGCTGCTTAAGTAAAATACCTGAAGTAAAATACTCACTTTTATGAGTGCAATTAATTTTTTTTTTTTTTCGGTGCATCAACTAAGCTACTCTGGGGCAAAATTCCAGTTCTAGAGCCACTCTACTGGAAAAGGAAAGTTACTCAGAACGTTTACTTCTCAGAGTTATTTCACTCACATCATATCATTATTACATAAGCCATGAATGGATGTAGACAGATATGATATATATATATATTATTTTCTCAGGTGATGGGGAAGTTAAACAATACACACTGGCAAACTGTTTCGGTTTGGCAGATACAGGAATGAATCGAGACACACTCTATTAGTTTGACACACAGTCGGAATGTTTTCTACACAAGGGATGAAAACAAAGTCAGTTTAGACCACTTTCTGATAAGGATACTTCTTATTCCATACTTACCAGGATGATGCTGTTGTTTTTCAAAGGAACGAGATTGGAGAATTATTTCTGTTGGGTACGGAAAACTTGAATGTCTTCAAATAAGATACCAAATTTATTTTTCACTTTAAACGCCAGTGGTAAGAGCACACATATTTTAATAAGGATGGGATAGTCATGCTTGTCCTTTGGAAAGATCCCTGATCGGATCTGCAGTTGGGACAAGATGACAACTTAGAGAAGTGTAGTGATAGCTGTGCTTCATACTCCATGCTTTTAGTAATAAGGTTAACACGCAGGAGAGATCCCCAGAAGGGAAACTGTATGATACCTCTTCCTCAATAAAAGTCTTGCTGTCAGAAGAGAACACATGAGAAAACAAGGTAGGGACCGCGTGGCCTGCCGTCTTCCAGTGCAGACCAAATGTGTGGAGCTGCTGTGCTTTTCCTCTCCAAACATCTGCAGACCATCAATCACTGAAGAGCAGAGACGGGAGGGAGAGGATAGGGCTGCAGTTCGAGGAAGGGGTCAGCTGCCTCTGAAAAGGCGTCAGCTAATGAACTCCTAATGAAGGCACAGATGCTCACAAACCAGACACTCTCAGGGTCTGCAAGAGGCAGAGAAATAGCCCCCAGGAGACCTGGGCTGAGCGATATCTACAGAAAGTCACTGATATTTATTTCTACTCTAACTCCATGTGTTTGGGCATGAGAATTCAAAGCACATAAGAGTCTTTGTGTTAAATTTTCATCTTAATTACTATTTCCCACATGGCTCCAAAAAGGAAAAAAAAAAAAAAAAAACTATATGGTAATTAAATAAGACACCTATCTTATCCTGCCTAGAACAAAGCCAGGCATGATTAATAAATGAAACAGATGCTCATCTTCAGCAATTAATAAAGGAGCTCCAAAAATACCCTTGACATTGATCAAGATAAAACAGAATTCTTAGGGGACCAAGGCACCTTGGAGCTTGAGAGGTGCTAAACACAGACATTCTCCCTACAACTTCCCCTTCTATCTGAAAATTCAGCCCTGTCTGGAAGGGGGACACTTGTGTTTAGATACCTCCAACTCCCCACCTATTCCCCTTCCCTGCCCTCATATCTCCACATCTACTCCATCAACAATCTTCTCAAAGAGATTCTGAGTAAATTCACTGCTAATGCTCTCTCTCTCTCTGTCACTCTGACCCAAGTTACAATCTTCCCTACTATACTGAAATAGCATCCCAGCTGGCCTTTCGGCTTCCAGCTTTACCTCCAACAATCCATTCTTCACACAAAGTATTGAAGAAGTATAAGTGGGTTCAGATGATGGTTGTTTAAGCTCCTTATTGTGGTCTATTAACTCCAATATGACCCATCCCAATCTTCTCTTATAACTTCATCTACTTTCCCCCCTCCTCCCTATGTTGGCCTTGTCTCCTTCCCTACAATATGTGCAGGTCATTAGGGCCTTTGTAAGACTTGCTACTCTAGGAGTTTGGGATTTTCTACCCCTTGATGTTGACTTGACTTGCCTCTCAACATTTATGGTTTTTTTTCATTAAAATTTTTAAATGTTGTTATTTATTTTTGAGAGAAAGAGAGACAGAACTCCAGCAGAGGGGGGGCAGAGAGAGAGGGAGACACAGAATCCGAAGCAAGCTCCAGGCTCCGAGCTGCCAGCCCAGAGCCCAATGCGGGGCTTGACCCCACGAACCGTGAGATCATGACCTGAGCCAAAGTCAGACACAACCAACTGAGCCAACCACGCACCCCTTTTAACATTTATGATTTAATTAAAAATAACCTCTTTGGAGATGTTCCCCTGATGGCTCAATCTGAAGTATCCACCTATCATCTGCCCTTCTCTATGATGTTGCCATCTTACATTTTTAAAATTATTTTTCTTGAGGTGTAACTCACATAACAATATTAACAATTTCAGACTAATTTTTTAAAAATTTATTTAGGGGCGCCTGGGTGGCGCAGTCGGTTAAGCATCTGACTTCAGCCAGGTCACGATCTCGCGGTCCGTGAGTTCGAGCCCCGCGTCAGGCTCTGGGCTGATGGCTCGGAGCCTGGAGCCTGTTTCCGATTCTGTGTCTCCCTCTCTCTCTGCCCCTCCCCCGTTCATGCTCTGTCTCTCTCTGTCCCAAAAAAATAAATAAAAAACGTTGAAAAAAAAATTAAAAAAAAAATTATTTAAAAATAAATAAATAATTTATTTATTTTGGGGGGGCAGAGAGAGAGACAGAGAGAGAGAGACAGACAGAGAGAGAGAGAGAGAGAGAATCCTAAGCAGGCGTTGCACTGTCAGCAGAGCCTGATTCAGGGCTTGATATCACAAACCCGGAGATCATGACCTGAGCAGAAACCAAGAGTCAGTCACTTAAGCGATTGCCACCCAGGTGCCCCAGAGTAATTTTTTAAAATAAACTCTGCCCCCAATGTGGGGCTTGGGCTTACTGCTCCAAGATCAAGAGTCCCATGCTCTACCAACTAAGCCAGGCAGCTCCCCCTAAAATGAACAATATTAAAGTGAACAATCCAGTGGCATTTCGTGCATTTGCAATGTTGTACAGCCAACCTCCATCTATTCCCCAAATATTTTTATTACCCCCAAAGGAAATGCTGTACTTATTAAGCAGTTGCTCTCTATCTCATCCTCCTGAGCTCCTAGCAACTATCAATCTGTGTTCTGTCTCTATGGATTTACCTTTTCTGCATATTTCAGATAAATGGAGCCACACAATATGAGGCTCTTGGGTTCTGGGCTTATTTCACTTAACGTAAGGTGTTCTAGGTTCATCCACATTGTAGCATATTTTAGTATTTAGTATTTAGTATTCCTTTTAATGGCTAAATAATATTCCATTGTAGGTGTATACTACAATTTGTTTATCCATTCATCTGTTGATGGATACAATTTGGACAGTTTTAAGATTATTTTTCAGGTGTAATTTATCTGAAATTATCATGTTCATTTGCAATTTTACTTATTTATCATTTGTGTCCCTCTACGACTGGAATGCAAGTTTTATGAGATCAGGGACATGACTCTCCATTACTCTACCTCTAGTAAATCACTATTGAGTAAATAATGGCCAAACTTACATTCCATCAGATTTGGGGGATTTACTACTCATGGACTTCCTCTGAAGTCCATTGCTTTAACCTTCCTCACTGCTACCATATGGAAATGTCTCTTGATAGGGCCTTAGCCTTCACTGCCAGAATCTAGAACAACTTCAGTATTTCTAGATAATGTTTCCCAAACTTTTCTGGTCATAAAATTCACTTTGGATAAATGTTAAAATACTCTCCTCTGAGTATTGACACAGAGTGGGTACCTCTACATTAAAATGCTCATGACCCTTTTCACAATCATGGAACATTCCAAGATATGCTATGATCATGCATATTTGGGAATATTAGCTGAAAGCAACAGTTTTCTACCATGACTTGCATAGAGTTGCCTAAAGAAATTCTTTAAAATATCAGCGCGTTGGCTCAACACTTAGATATTCTGATTTAATCTGGGATAAGGAGTGAGATTTGGGATTTAAAAAAAAAAATCTTCCCTGGTGACTCCAATAGACAGCCAAGTTCATAGGCTTAGAGTGCTGGTTCTCAGCTTGTCTGTCCATCAGAATCACTTGGGAAGATTTTTAAAGTCCCCATGCCCAAGTATGAACCCAGACAAGTTAAATCAGAACATCTAGACATAACATAAATAATTTTTTACAGCCTTTTAATTTTTTCTTTTTATTTATGTATTTTAAAATTTTTATTTGAGAGAGTGAGAGTACATGAGTGGGGAAGAGGGGCTCCCCATGTGGAGCCTGATGCGGGGCTTGATCCCAAAACCCTGGGATCATGACCTGAGCCAAAATCAAGAGTCGTACACTCAACCAACTGAGCCATCCAGGCTCCCCAACTTTTTATTTTTAAATAATTGTAGACTTATAGTAAAGTTGAAATAATGATAATCACTATATAACTTTTACCCAGCTTCCTCTAACACTATATCTTATATAACCATAGTCAATTATCAAAATCAGGAAATTAACATTGAGAGGATATTTTAACTAATCTACAAGTCTTATTAAAATATTACCAGTTTTGGAGCACCTGGGTGGCTCAGTGGGTTAAGCATCCAACTTTGGCTCAAGTCATGATCTCACGGTTTGTGAGTTCGAGCCCCACGTTGGGTTCTGTGCTGACAACTCGAGCCTGGAGCCTGCTTTGGATTCTATGTCTCCCTCTCTCTCTCTGCCCCTCCCCTGCTCGTTCTCTCTCTCTCTCTCTCTCTCTCTCAGAATAAACATTTAAAAAAATAAAAAGAAAATAAAATATTACCAGTTTTCCTGGTAAACTAATGGCCATTTTATCATTCAGGGTTTCATTCAGGATCCTGCATTAGATCATGAGATTGGAGGAGAAATTCACATCACATAAAATTAACCATGTTGAAGAATGCTGGTCAGTCATTTTGTAGACCGCTCCTCAACTGGATCTGTCTGATTTTTTTAATAATTAAACTGGATTATGCTCTTTTGGGAAGAATACCACAGGGTGCTATTGTAGCCCCCCTCAGTTCATCATATCGGGCATACATGATGTTGATATGTCTTATTATGCACATGAGTAGGTTTTAAAACTTCCCACATGATTTCAATGTGCAGTCAAGTTTGATAACCATGGACACAGAGGAGATTATGGTAGTGCCAGAAATCTATGGTAATTTGATGGATCCTGGGATTTGGATATTACAGAGAATATAACAAGAAAAAACCTTCTGGGATTCTGATAAGTGATGATAGAAATATAAATATAGATACAAATATAAATATAAATATAAATAAAATGGTATTTAGGCTTAAAACTTTTTATTGAATGTTTACTACATTGCAGGCATTGGGAAAGAAAGATACATGGGTCATAAACTTGGCCCTCAGGGATCTTAAGGTAATGCAGAAGAGATATTTTAGCATGAAATATCAAGTATTAATACAGAGGTATTCTGGTGGCTTTCTAAAAGTGATGCTACATGAGTTGAACCTTAAAGAAAAAGGAAAAGTCCACGAATGGAAAGTGAAAATGGCCCTCAGGTAAAAGAGGAACTTCACAAATAAAGAGCTATAGGCAAGAATAGCAAGATTTATGGCTTAGGGGAACGGGATGTATACTTTTGCTTTTAATATAGTATTATGGTTTTTTTTTTAAATATAATACAAGGATAGAAATTATTTAAGAATTACATTACAGGTTTTGTTTGCCTTTTACTTTTTAATGTGTAAGACTTTAGGGTAATTGTTTCTCTAAATAAGAATATATTTCTAGTTATGCCTACTAATTTTTTCTCCTTTTCGTTTACAAAAATTTCTTTCCTAAGATGTCAGCAAATGTTTATGAAACACTAATGCATGCCTGCCACTCTGATCAGAGCCAAGGGGCATTTAATAGGAGAATAAAACAGTCTTTGATATCCAGGATGCTATTATTTATTTGGAGAAGCAAGTTAAAATGATCCACCCCTTGGCCACACTCAAGCTTCCAGAAATCATGTGGAACTAAGTACACTGAGAACCCAACAATGTCACCAGTGTTAAGAGAAATGACATATTCATACTAATAAACTTAATGCAATTCAAATGAATGTCACATATGAAAATCTACGGATAAACAGTCTCTGGTCACCTCCGTTCACCAGAAAAGCTATATTTTTAATCTTTTGAAGATGCAAGAGTCACGAAATCCTCTCTCAGGAAGACAGAGAGAATGTGTGGAATCACAATTCCTTTGTGGTTTTTCACCAATATATCTGGCCAGTTACCAGCTACATTTACAAACTACTATCTATCAGGAAGGCTTAACATTTCATGTCTCTGAAGTCTCTGTGGATTTCTAGGAGGCCTGAATGCAGTGAACTCAACTTTG
The DNA here is from genome assembly GCF_028749965.1 of Puma concolor. NCBI lineage: Eukaryota > Metazoa > Chordata > Mammalia > Carnivora > Felidae > Puma > Puma concolor. Next base: position 31,941,283 of record NC_141684.1, read on the forward strand.
ATTTTTAAATGTAGCCATAGTTTAGGCCTGAAGTCCACATACTGACACTGCCTAAGAATAGAAACAGAGCTGGCTGTCCACACAGAATAGTCATACAGCGGTTGGGGGGACATGAACAAATGATTTACTTGATAAACAGAAATGAGACTATTTAGAATAGACCCATAAAAGAAAGCACTGGCCAGTTTATCTTCTCAGCTGCAGCTCTTCCAGCAGCTGAAAAGTTCAGCCAAGCACTCGCCTGTGGGCAGCACAAGAGTGGTGGACCTACTTTCTCTATGGCTGAAGCCTTAGCATCTCAAAGGACATGTAAATCCTGCCTGTTCTCTTACTGCACCTAATCTCTTAGCACCACTGATTCCCCTAGTACCAAGGAGTACTTATGGAGCCCTTCCTTTGATATCAAATCTACCTTTAAAAAAATTAGCTACCCCATGGTCTTCTTCTGTTAAGTTTCTCAAGATCCACATATAGGGAAAGGGATGGGGAAAAAAAATAGTTACAAACAGAGAGGGAGAGAGGCAAACCAGAAGAGACTCTCAAATACAGAGAACAAACTGAGGGTGGATGGGGGGTGGGGTGGGGGAGAGGGGAAAATGGGTGATGGGCATTGAGGAGGGCACTTGCTGGGATGAGCACTGGGTGTTGTAGATAAGCGATGAACCACGGGATTCTACCCCAAAAACCAAGAGCACACTTTACACACTGTATGTTAGCCAGATTGACAATCAATTCTTAAAAAAAAAAGACAATGAAAACTTGCCATTTGCATCGACATGGATAGAGCTAGAGTGTATTAAAAAAAGTAGCTACAAGAAAAATAAAGGAACACCACCAAGTCCTTCCCACTCTCGAAGATACTGAACTTAGATGTGGTTGGTCTCAGCATTCTAATGGAACTGTTATCACAAATGAAGATCAGAATTCCAGTAGCAGAAAGATATTTCATTATAGTCTACACAAGCAAAAAAAGAAAAAAAAAAAGTGAACCAAATGCCAAAACAAATAACTAAACTTTTTTATATTTTTGTCCTTTACCCAAATGTTTGAATAGAAGACTTTAGAGTGTTTTTCCTGTGGCTCATTTCTTAATTGTTACGTTTCAACTAAATTTTTCTCATTTCAACAAGAAATATTCTCTAATCACAACAATTATTGAACCATACCCACATAGCTGGCTGTTGTTTGGACACTATGTTTAATTGGCTATTTTCCTAAAATAAATACAGTGCGCCAGGATGAGTGAATTTTCCATATAATTTACATACTTATTAACTGCTCTTGATGGTAAACTATTTGACTTCTATTACTCCACTTAAATGCCCAAATAAACCACGGTGTAACAGAATGGGAGCACAGAGAATGGGAAGGTTCGTTGTGGGAGTGGGAGAAGGTTTCACAGGAGCGATAGCATGTGACTTAAGTCTGATGGCATTAGTAGGCATTAATTAGCTGAGGCTTAGAAAAGAGAACCATTCTAGGATAAAGAAACAATTGAGCGCTTTAGTGTTGTGATAGCTGTACCCTGCACTGCTCCCTCATTTTTGCTTCGTTTGGGCTCATCTAGCGTCCTAGACAGGTAGATCTGTTCCACGATGAGTGAGATCCAGATGGCTGAGGCTTCTGGAAGTCTCACTGATGAGTCACACAGAACGCTGTTGTGAGGACATATACCATGATTTTGGTTTTTGCTCTGTGTCTAGTGTACATAGAGTGGTGTCTCAAGAGCTGTGCCTATATGTCTGCACTGTCACCCTCTGCTTAGAGGAGAGAGCAGTCGGAGACCATCGCATTAGCAGCAGAGCCCAGCTTTCCACGTTCCGCTCCTGAATAGCACTGTGACTGGGCAGACATGTAAGCAACTTAAGCCACAGTTTTTTCATGTAATATAGGAATGACGAGGACATCTACCTCATAGCAGTGTTGTAAAGATTAAATTAGATGCCTAGAAAAAACTCATTAGCATGATGCTAGGCAAATAGGAAGAATTGAGAAATACCTGTTGTTTTTATTCAGGCTGACCTCTGCTAAACTGTGATCCTTCCAAAGGCAGGAGATGCAGGAGTCAGAACTGACTTCTGTAACAGGACACAGAACAGGAAGATCTCCCAAGTGGATAATGATAGTTGACCGTTATCACTTAGGTCTTTAGTTTTTCATCTAAGTGATCACACGGTTTTAAAAACATATGGAAAAAATTTTTTTTTGCCAATCCCCAAATTAAAAAAAAAAACAGATATGATGGGGCATTAGTAAGAAAGAAACTTTGGTGTCATGAGCAGAAATAAAACTCCAAAATTAAAAAAACAAACAAACAAACAAACAAAAAAAAACATTGAGCTTTCCCAAGCATGCTAATACATATTTGCTAACATTCAATGTTCACTCACCAAGTCAGCAGGTGTTCACTGAATGTTTGCTATGTGCCTAGCCCTGAGCAGAGTGCTGCGAGCTACTGATGAACCAAGCAGCCATGACTCCTGCCTTCCTGAAGATTATGGTCTGGAGGGGGATGAAAGTTACTTCAAAAATGTATAATAGGTTTTATGATGGGAAAATCTAAGATGCTCTGGGACTTGTGCAGTCAGATTTGTGACTCATCACTTCCTTTGCTTCAAGGAGCAGTGTGTCTGTGTGGGCTCTTCCAACTCCCTGGAGGATGGGAGCCCATAGCTTAGATTTATATCACTGCTGCTGTTTTTTTCCAGTGATCATGGCTTTGAGGCAGGTGTAGTCTTTGCTGGCATTAGGACTGCCACTTTATGCTGCTTTAATATATTCAGGAAAGTGCTGGGGTTATTTTTGTGTTGTGATCAATTGCAGTGAGGGGAAAGAATTATGTGATTGGATGTTTAGACAAGCAGTTCTTTTTCTGCAGCTAGTTTTAGACTGCCAGAAAATGGCACATTTTATAATATTCACAGACTACATTACCTTTGAATCCCCAAATATTTTGAGAACTCTGAAAGTCAAATCCAAATCTCTTCATATTAATAGAAAATGACAAAGCAACAGGCAATACACATCCCACTAAAATATTCAACTCTCTTTTACACATGGCAATTCCCTATCAGCTGCTTCATTCAAGTCCCAAACATACAGTGTACTAATACGTGAAAACTACTTCAGCTGCTACCCATTCACTGTTGAGACAGAGTATAAATTACTTTTAATTCATCCTTCTCTACTGCTTTGTAGACAAAATATTTGTCCATGTTTCTTATTCAGCATTCTATATAACATTTCTTATTGTGTTAAGAGCACTTCACATGACATCTACCCTCTTAGCAAAATTTTAAGTGCATGATACAGCAATATTCCCTTTAGGCACATTTTTATGGCTGCTTCCTCTGTAGTCTCGTATTTTCCTGTTCTCTCTCTTTTTTTATACTGAAAGAACATGTTCAGCCACAAAACAAAAGGCAGGCAAAGGTGAAATCAAAATGGAAAGTTTCTCCTCCGTCCCTCTTTGTGTCTACTTGTGCGACCAGAGGAGTGTACCTTGGTGAGAGGAGCACTGGACCAGGACTCAGGAAACATGTTCCACAGCCACTTACCCCAGAGTAGGTCCTGTGAGTTCCCTGACACTGGGTCTGCTTATGGCAAAACGAGGGAGTCAAATTAGTTAATTGCTAAGATACAAAAATGAGTGATTCCTACCACTTCATACCCATTAGGATGACTATTATTTTAAAAATAAACAGATATTTGCAACAATATGGATGGAGCTAGAGAGTATAATGCTAAGTAAAATAAGTCAGAGAAAGATAAATACCATATGATCTCACTTATATGTGGAACTTCAGGAACAAATGAACAAAGAAAAAAAAAGAGACAAACCAAAAAACAGACTCTTATGGTTACCAGAAGGCAGGAGGGTGGTGAGATGTGTGAAATAGGTGATGGGGATTAAAGATACATTTACCATGATGAGCACTGAGTAATGTAATGAATTGTTGAATCACTATATTGTATACCTGTAACTAATATAATAGTGTACATTAACTATATTAGAATTGAAATTTTAAACAAAGTAAACAGACAAAGCTAAGTGTTTGCAGAGAATGTGAAGAAAAACTCTCGTGAATTGCTAGTGGGAATATAAAATTGCGCAGCCCCTATGAGAAAAGTATGGTGTGTCCTCAAGTGATTAGAGATAGAATTATCATTTTATCCACCAATTCCACTTTGGGGTATATACTCAAAAAAATGAAAGCAGGGATACAAACAAGTATTTGTACATGTAAGTTTATAGCAGCATTATTCACAATAACCAAAAGGTAGGAGCAGTCCAGGTCTCCCCTGATGGAGGAATGAATAAGGAAAATGGGGTATATACACATGAAATAGATGACTCAGCCAAAAAAGGAAGGAAATTCTGATAGATGCTACAACATGGATGAACCTTTTAGACATTATGCCAAGTGAAAGAAACCAGTCACAAAAGGACACTTACTGTATGATTCTACTTACATGAGGTACATAGAATAGTCAAATTCAGAGACAGAAAGCAGAATAGCGGTTTCCAGGGAGGGGAGGGGGGAGTTGGGGAGAATGGGGAGTCACTGTTTAACTGGTGCAGAGTTTCAGTTTTGCAAGACGAAAAATGTTTTGGAGATAGATGGGGGTGATGGTTGCACAACTCTATGAATGATGAATGCACTTAATGCCAACAAGACGTACACTTAAAAAATGGTTAAAATGAGGGGTGCTTGGGTGGCTTAGTCGGTTAAACATTGGACTCTTGATTTCAGCTCAGGTTATGATCTCATGGTTTTGTGAGATTGAGCCCCGTTGTAGGGCTCTGCTCTGACAGTGTGGAGCCTGCTTGGGATTCTCTCGCTCTCTCCCTTGCTCTCTGCCCCTCCCCTGCTCACTCTCTCTCAAAATAAATAAATAAACATGAAGAAAAAATGGTTAGAATGGTAAAGTTTATGTTGTTCACATTTTAACAAAATTTCAAATAATGAATGATTCCTTCAGAAGTATGCTCTGCGATACAAGTCTACAAAGCTAGAGCCTGGGAGTGCAGTGACAGAAGTGTCCTCAAAGAGCGCACTGTTCAGCACAGAAGGGAGCTAAGTGACCAGACATCCATGATACAAGCTAAGCACATCTTGGTGTGCTAAGAGGGCAATCTAATGGAGACTGCACGTGTTAGAGGAGAAAGTGGCTCAGGTAAGCCCACGGGTGAAAGCCAAGTAGCTTGGTAGAGGAGAAAGCACAGGCCCTCGGGTAGAGCGAGACCCACAAAATGGCACAGAAGAGTCAACATTTATTTGCTGAAATGTAAAGTGTGAAATATGTAACATTTCTCTTCCAAATGGTTAATCAATGTACCAGCATCATTAAATTAACTTTCTTTCCTTTACCTTCTGATTTTTGATGTTACTTTTCAAACTAATTTTTTACATGAATTAAAATTAGTTTTGAAGCCACTTATTCTGCTATATTGGTCTATCGGCTAATTACTGCATTGGTGTAGCATTGGCTTCGATTATTATAGGTTTATGATATGCTTTAGTATCTGGAAGAGCAAAATGATTTCCATTCCTTTCTTTTTATAATGTCCATACATTCCCTACTTTTGCCCCCCCCTAGTTTTTATTTTGTTTTTGCTGCTCATTATAAAAGGGACTCCTAAATCTCATTTTCTAATTTGTTATTGATGGTTATAGATTTTGTATATTTATGATTATATATACAAATATATCTGATTATATGTATATATGTGTATTATATGTATATATGTATATTATATGTATTATACATATATGATTATATAATACATATATATATATACACACATAGACGGTTTTGACTATTCAGTGAAGTCTTTCATCCAAATGACTTTTCAACTGAATGCCTTGGTTTTACCAACCAGGTAGACAACTGCATCATCTAAAATGGTAATTTTCTCTCTCCTTCAGTTGCTTTTTTTCTAATTTCTATTTTTTATTGTATTGCATTATCTAGAAGCATGATTCTTAACCAGACGTAATTTTACCCCAAGAGGACATTTGGCAACGTTTGGGGATAGTTTGGGTTGTCACCGCTGGGGTTTGTGCTATTGGCATTTTGTGGAGACAGGCCAGGGGTGCCGCTAAACATTCTACAATGCACAGGGTAATTTCCTACAACAAAGAATTATTTGGCCCAAAATGGCATTAGCACTGAGGCTGAGAAAGCCTGATCTAAAACTTCCACAAACTGTTAAATAACAGTGACATAAGATGGGTAGTATTGACTTTTGCTATAATCACTTTCTCAGTGATAAACTCTAGCAAACTAATGAAAATCTAGATGGTAAATTTATACAGTGTATTACTAGCTATCTTGAAGGCTTTTATCTCATAATAGGATAGTTACAGAAAGTTAATTAAATAATAGGAGAAATAAATCTGGAGAAACCTTGCTTCAAACCTTACAAATCATCCCAGCACAATTACACAATCTTTCATACAAAATTCTCAGGGAGAATCTACTATGTCCTATGATGATAAGTTGCAGCATTACGATTTTTTTATACATTATTTTTACTTACAGGGGAACACAGAATACTTTTACATAGTTTTATGTCAGCCAAAAAGAGCAATGAGCTTTTCTCTGAGGTTCCTTACACTGATAATATGTACAAGCTTAACTGCCCTTACCAATTGAAAACAAATTGGATATACCTTAAAGGATATTTCCACAACGTAAGGTTAAACCTTTACCTTCCAAAACAAAATAAACAAAATGCTGAAATACATTCCTGCTTACTTGGCCTTTTAATGTGATCAGATTTGCTAACACAAATGCTCATCAAAAGCAAAGGAAAGCTGAACGTTTCACATGTTGTCGGTTGCGTAACTTTCTTACTACCTGGGTGTTGGACAGATCATGGGTCCCTTTGGATTATATGATTTGACATGAACACCATCTTGTAAATTAAAGAAACACCTTGTCCTCTCCGAAGTTAAGAGGCAGGATAAGAATAGATATGTCCACATTTAGAATGCTAAGTCATTCAATATTACTCAAGCCAGTGCTTTGGGGAAATCTACAATTCCATCGAAGACTTACAGAGTTGGTCAGTGTGCTCTTTATTGTATGGATATCATTGCACTCCCATTCCTGACCTTTTACATACAAAGACCCAAAGGGCTAGAGACTGAAAACTAGATTTATCTACATTATCCTGCTAGTAAGATTTCCATTTAGATTCCATCAATGAGATGGACTCATTTATGGACATAAAGATTTGGAAAGGAGAAGATAAGACTTGACTTTGGGCAAGGGTAGACTTAGGGGTGGATGGCAATGTGAGGTTTTCAGAGACTTCTTGACTCTCTCCTCAAATCATTTTTTTCAGTGTTAGAGACAACTGAGAGCATTAGCATGAGCTTCCTGCCATATTTGCACTTCTGTTGTTATTGTTTTTAAACCAGCAATAGTTCTCTCTGACTTTTACACAGAATTTTCCATAGCTTTGTAGGCATATAATTCCTTGTATTAAGTCCTTTCTTGGTCAACCACCTAGAATGCTTTCTGTTTTCCTAAGAAAATTTTGGCTAATACACAGTATTGCTCACCAATGAGTATCCACAGGGAGAAATCACCTAGTTGTGTTTGAAGAAACCAACTTACATGTTTAAAGATGCCAGAAGCTTTTCATAAATTTTTAAAGAAATCACTAAGAATTACACAATTCACAGTTTCTCTGTTTTTGTTTTTGGTCTTCTCTTTTGTTTGATGTGTATATACTATTCAGTATCTTCTCTCATGGAATCATTAACTAACCTCTCACCCCCACCTGTAAGTACTCAAAAATGAAAGAATCCAACAACATAAAACAAGGAGAAAACAAAGATAAACTGACCATGTCTCACGTGGGGAATTTTAAAATAAAAGTGTGTATAAAAACAAAGGAATAACCACATGCAGCTTAAACTAATCAAAATGCATTAATTTCAAAGTAGGATATGTGGTCAATAAGCCTTTCATGAAATTCTGTGAACAAAGAGTATAATGTTCATTTGGTAGCCTCCTTATACTTTTCCTTACTGATGTTCTGTAGAATCCTCCAAATGTCTGTATTTAGACCTAGCCACAGAAGATGTCACCAAGAAGTGCTGACATGTAGGAAATCTCTTCTTTATGCTTATAGTACAGAAAGAAGTCACACATTTCTTCTTAAAAGTTGCAAGTTTTAAGTCAAAGCTAACAAATTGACCAGCTACATCTGAAATCAATTAAATGCAAAATAGAGTTTACCATACCCTCCACAGTTTTGGGGGGGAAACTATTGACACAAACTGTACCCCCATTCATAAAAAAAAGAAAGAAAGAAAGAAACCAGAGATAGGGTGAAAGGTTTGCTAAAAAAATAAAAAAATAAATAAGAAAAGTAACTTTTGAAATACTGGAACTATATTACATACAGTTTCATTATTTTTTTTCTCATGATCTTAGAACTCAAGCCAATGTGAAATTTAGTCTCTTGCAATGATATTACTTTCTGGTTATTGCTAACAGCATGATCTCTTTGAAACAATTATTTAAACTGAATTTACTTGTATTCAGTAATGCACCACAGTTTTATTGGAGAAAATGGAAATTAAAAAAAGAAAAAAGTCTAACCCACATTGGAAACGCATGATGTTAAAATAAGCTTGATTGCGTATATGTGAATTTTCTCAATAAACTTTGGCAGAAATATAGATTGGGGAGAAAAATAAATCTTTCTTATGAGTTTTTCAAGTTCTGAATAAGAATTTCATGTTTCAGAAGCTTTCCTCCAAAATTTCTTGGAGTTGCTTTATGAAGAGTAACAAAAACCTATGGGGTTCAGAGAAAAAGGATCTATTTTCCACAATCAGGTTTACTGCCAGGTTAATAAACACTTATTGTAGAATATCTACTGTTTGTTTCCTTGTAAATTATCTCATTTTAGGATTTCATGTTGGATAATATTTATAATAATCTCCAAGTGTAACCTTAGCAGCTAAGTAGTCTCCTTAAATCTAAACAGTTTTCTTTGAAGGGCTTGGGAAGATCACCTGGATATGTATTAATGATAAAGTAATTTTGCTGTTTGTAAAATAGAGGATGACTTTATCCATTGAAAGTGGGGACATACAGCAAATAGGCCTCTGCTTTTGTACACAAGACAAATCCTTGGTCTTTCAGTTACTAACTGTGGGATCTCAGGCAAGCTACTTAACCTGTCTGGGCCTTAATTTGTTCATTTGCTAAATGGAGATAAAAAAAATACACAACTCATGGGATATACTCAAGATAAAATAGAATGAAACATGTAAGAGTCAAGAATAAAACCAAGTAATAAACATTGGGCCTAGAAAGAATGTTTTTATCTTATCCCCAATGGATGCGTTTCTTCTTTACTACCTTTGAGATATCGGTTCCCTCCCTGGGATCCCTCTTGGGCTGCCCTGTATTTCAACCACAGATGTTAATCCTTGCCTTGCTTCTTGATCTCTCACTGAAATCAACTGTTTCCTGATCCTTCACTGAAATCAACTGTTATCATAGCTCATCACACCTCAGGAAACTGCTTCGGTGCTTCTAAGGTATAAACCCACAATCCGCTAAACTCAATGTTTCCAAAGTGCTGTAAAGCAAGAATCAACAGTAGTGCCTTTCTTCTCACAGGTGGATCTGTGATTCTCTGATAAAAAAATTCCTGTCTTGCAAGTTTTATAATTTATATAAGCCTTCAAAGGAAGGTTTTGGTTTTGGGATCAAACCAAAAGAGAAAAGATTTGAGGTAGATACGGCTTTATGATACCCCTTGAATCATATAGAATGCTTTGGCAACAATGAGTGAATCTTGCTTTCTTCTTCACCACTGTATTTCCTGGAAAGGATAAGGTACAGAATAATACTGAAATGAACTTGTATTTCCCGAGGAAAACTAAAGAGAACCTATAGCACGAGTTTATGCTTGTTAGCAAAGGCACATGATTGGGGATAAACGATTTGTGTCACATCTCAGGAGCACCAATTTGTTTCATGTTAACATGATAGTTATTCATTTTTATTGAGTTACTACATACTATGTAGTAAAGTGTTTCTAAGTGTTTTAAAAATGTGAATTATCATAATCTTGTAAACTATTAATAGGTGTTTGTTAAACATTTATTGTTTCAAAGGGTATCTTAATTTAAAAAATATATTATGTACATTTAATCCTTGGAACAGCATAGTGATTGAGACAATATCTTCTCTTCACAGATGCAGAAACCAAGGTTCAGAGAAAGTAAGCAACTGGTTAGCAAAGGAAAGGTTGCTTTCCGATATCACATAGTAACTGGTAAAGACTGGATTTAAATCTGGCTGTCTTTGGCTTTATGGCCAAGGCTTTTAACCTCTTCCACAATGCCACTTACTGAGGGACACTCCCAATTGGGGCAGTAATGCAGAAATACTAGAGGAAAAAAAAAGGGAATCATTTCAGAAGTCTATCAAAATGAAAATAAAAGGTGACTGTGGCCTGGCATATTATATAAAATGGAATAGTACAAACATTACCATCATTTTATGCAAAAATAAAATACAAATGTATCATTTTACAAGGCCAAGTAAATAAAATATAGGGCAGAGTTGTCTTAGTATCCCCTATTTTTTGAGGCTATTATTTTCATATAGTCCTTCTTTATATTTAGCTAAAAAGTGATCTGGAACTTCCGCCCATTGGTTTTAGAGTTACACACTTTGGGAGCCAGGTAGGTGATAGCTGATCATTCGTCCTTGGGGGTACACAACTGCTATAGTGTATCCCTGAGATCTTGATCATTTAAGATTATATCCCTTTTGGGACACCTTGGTGGCTCAGTCAGTTAGACATCTGGCTCTGGATTTGGCTCAGATCATGATCTCAGGGTCCCTGGGATCGAGCCCTAAGTTGGGTGGGCTCTGTGCTGACAGGGCTGAGCCTGCTTGGGATTCTCTCTCTCCCTCTCTCTGTCCCCTACTTCCTCTCTCAAAATAAATAAACATTTTTTAAAAAAGATTACATCCCCTTTTTGGTTTGCTGTGTCACACTGCTGACCGTTCTTTCTGATGAGGAGCAGAATTTGCCACACCAAAATATCTTTGGCATAAGGACTATTTTAGGCTGATTATTTTTAAGAAAGAGCAGACACGGGAAAAGCTTTGAAAACTAAGTTATACTTTTATAAGAGACTTTCACATTTATAAGGAAAGTCACCACTTGTAAGGGTGTCTCCCTCTCTGTACCAGGAAGGGAAGGATGACTAAATATCTAGAAACTCCTATCAATGGGGTAGGAACAACTTAAATCTGCCTAACAGCCTTACCCTTGTTTATTGTGCTTTGCCTGGTACCTTCTCATAACTGGCCACCTCCCCACCCCAAATATCTTTTTTTTTTTCCCCAAACATCTTTTATCTTAGGTTGAAGATGTTATTTAAAGGGATAGCTTGGGGGATGCCAGGGTGGCTCAATCAGCTGAACATCTGAGTCTTGATTTCGGCTCAAGTCACAATCTCAAGGTCATGGGATTGAGCCCCACATTGGGCTCTGTGCTGCATGTGGAGCCTACTGAAGATTCTCTCTCTGTCTCTCTCCCTCTGCCCCTCTCCACTGCTCACATACACACTATCTCTCATGCAATGCAATGCAATGCAACAACACAACACAACACGACACGACACAACACAATACAGTGGTGGCTTGGGCCATTTCAGGGAATTGCTCAGTTTTCCTGAGTATTTCCTAAGTATACAGGAGGCATGCATGTTATTAAACTTCTGTTTTTCTCCCCTTAATCTGTCTTTTATCACAGGGGGAGTCTCAGCCAAAAGCCTAATAAGATAGAGAGAAAATTATTTTTCCTCCCCCACAACTCCTAAAATCTATGATTCTTTTTTTAACTCAAATTGTTGTTGAAGGAAAGCAGAATTCACCACCCCAAAATATGTCAGTTTGGCATAAGGATGATTTTGAGCTACAAGCAAACAAACTCCAGCAGATTCAGGAAAAGCTCTTTTCCCCCCCCTCAACTGCCTTACTTTACATGGGAAAGAGGGTCTGTACCAGGAAGAGAGTTCTTACAGAAGATAGGGTTTACCTGAGAACCTGACCTGCATAACAGGGGAACCTTTGTGTTCCAAACATCTCCCACCTTCCTCTGAGTGGCTTTCCACCTCTTTTGCCCCCTGCCCCGTGGCCCGTAGCCCTGTCCTTAGCTCAGGATTTTATATAAGCTTCGAGTGCTTAGCTGCCTTTTGGCCCGTATTTTTATGGGCCTCTGATACATACAAAGTTACATTTGTTTTTCTCCTGTTTATCTGTCTTATTTCAATTCAATTATTAGACCAGTCAAAGATCCTAGAAGGGAAGAAGGGAAATTTCTTCCACCACTACACTATAAAATCAGGTTTTCTGAAATATGTATACATACAGCTGTCTTTTTGAAACAAAGAGAAAAATTAACACTCAAACTCATCAAATATTAACTTTTCAGTCTGAATCAATTATACAAAATTGGAATCAATTATATAAATGTTAATTTTTCAATTTGAGCCAATCCTTTACAACGTATCTTGTCATATTTTGATCTCCCTCAGCATCGTGTCAGTTTATGTCTTACCTGTCTGAGTCAATGGTACTGAGGAAATCCGAATGAGACAACAGTTTCATATTCAAGCCTTGAGGCCCAGTGCCAGGAACCATTCTCTGAGCTGACTCCCTGCCATTTGTCATCCTTAAAGCTAGGAGAATCATCTTGTGATTATTTTGCTCTCTTCTTAGCTGACCACCTTAAGACATCTGAAGGATGGTTCTACCAAAATCAAGATATTTTCTCTATGACATTTTCCTCATCCTTAAGTCTTTTGTTAACAAAGAAAGGTTTGTTTGACGTGAATCCTTCTTAAAGGAGTCCTACCCAATCCCACTGCATGACATTTTAAATTAATTTACCATTTTCTAACAGCATGTTTAGTGAACTTAATTTTTGTTCCTATCAACAAATTATTGTGATATTTCATCAGGTCATAATGTACTAGGGCATGAAACAAGCAAATTATAGAAACCCATTTAATTTTTACTAAAAAATACACACACACACACACACACACACACACACACACCACAATAACAAGCCTCAAGCCAGATCCTACAGTGAGTTTTCAAACATTGCCAGTATTCTCCTTTCATGGAGAAAATAGGAAAAGGCCACGTTTAGTACTTTGGTGGGAAAAATGCATTAATTATAAAATGCTATTTCAAATACGCACATGAGAAGTAAAATTGCATAAGCAAAACTAAGTGCATAATTGTGCATATCAATTATTTATTATTGTTCCCTAGGAAGGTTAAATGCCTTACCCAGTTTTATCAGTTAAAGCAATAGTAAGTCACACCTGGTCACTTTACAGTTGCTATAGTAGTGCTTATAAAGCCATTACGTTATCTGATAAATAACAAAGTTGCCTCAAAGAATAGGCCACACAGCTTGAAGAAAGTGAAATGTCATGGAAAGAAGATATGTTTTAGAGTCAAATGTAGATTTAAATCCTCTTCCTCCTCGTTACCAGCTGGGTGACCTTGGACAATTCATGGGGTATCTCTGAACCTCATGCATACTGCGAAGACGAAAAATATCCACTAGTACAAAGTTTTTATGATGAGAAGATGAAGTGATAATGCACCGGGGTCCTGCTTGCACATGTGCTCATAACTACTGGTTCCTTTCTCCTTCCTCTTCCCCACTTTGAAGAATCTAGCTTCACGTGCATTTTCCATGCTCCACTGAACTCAGCTTTTTGGCTTTACTGCACTCAAAACACCTACTTGTATGCTATTCACAGCTGTGGAGTATGTCAGACGTTTCGGGGGTCATGAAACCCAAACAAAGGACAGAGCCACCGAGAAAAGATTCGTTCCCATTAAGGGATTTAATTGTTACAAAGGTTGCTTGTTTCAGTGGGATAATACAATATGGGAGGGCTGCAAGAAAAGACAAATCATGATGAATGGTTGGAATCATAAACAGGAAATAAGCAGGTCCGACCTGAAATTTGTAAATCTTGGGAAAAACTAACCCAGCCTAGTTTTAGAACAACAAAATTTAATGAAAGAATACTAAAAATGGCACAAAGGAGATAAGGCAAGTAATTGAACATGTTTTTAAAACTAAATGTTATTTGAGCTGAATTTAGAAAGGTGTTGTGCCAAAAATCAATGCTCAAAATAACTTCATTTGAATACAGCACTTAATAAAATGCACTTCAGTTAAAATTATTAAAATCTAAGAGTCAGAGGCGCAAAGGAATCTTTAGGAGCATGAGGCTATGACATTCCCTAGTTTGTGGGATGTGGGAGTTAGAATCCTGAGACAAGTGACCCAGGTCCAGGGCCCCGCAGTTAGTTAGGAACAAATGCGGGAAGAGTTTCAAGTTCATCTGATTTTTCCAGTCCCCTTTTTCCACTATTAATGATTACATACCTAACCCTAAAGGCCGGCTGAGGGTCTCTCTATCCTACGTGTCTGTGTATATTCTCCCTATCTCTGCCCAAGTCAGGCAGGACAAGGAACTCCGTTCTTCCATCTGTTTCCACAGGAAGTCCAATCACAGCTGGAACGTCATGATTTGCACAAACTTTGCTGACAGCTCAGGAATCAGAGGTAGGGGAGGTGGGAAGAGGACACGAGGCCCAGCATTAGCAAAGAACACTGGGTTAAAAGATGGCTGAATATATGGAGAAGGGTCTGGAGAAATACAGATTTATTTCTCTGGAGTTACGTATTTATATTTTCAAGGAGACTAAAACCCTCAGTGATTCTGTTTACTTGGCAAAGGATTGCGAAATCTTAGGGACCTTTCCCAGAGAGGATTCATTTACATGAGGGACAAGGGTGTTTTGTTTTGTTTTGTTTCCCTCTTTCCAGAGGGGATCAGGGCAGCTGTCCAGCTCCTCTATAAATGTCCAGATTCATCATGTCAGGGTTTCTGCAGTACAAGCCCCTATAGATAGAGCAGACATCTTTCATTATGTTACTGCAAGGAGATTCAGGAAAGGGAACCCATGATTGCTTCTGTTGTAGGTAACAAAACGTCTGATCGAGAAACCTTATTTTTGCTTTCAGTACAAAATAAATAAATATGGATATTAAAAATTTATCAATACTGTATTTTCCGTAAGCTAAAACTGTTACTAACTAGCTATTACTTCCCCTATTGACTCCCCCCTCCATTTTCTTTTTCCTTCTTTGGCGAAATAGCAACTATTTGTTACATATTTACCAGCCAGACTCAGTATGAAGAGCCTTATGCATCACCTTTTTTAAAACTCACAAAAAGTCTAAGAAAGTACTTTTATTCCCAATCAAGAGCTGAAGAAGCTGATCAACAACTCTGACCAACACAATAGGTGAACAGTAGAGCAAAAGAACCAGTAAATTTCTAATTTCTAACACGTCTCTTTCGTGTCAGAATCTATGTTACTTCTGTTGCTTGCTCTTCAGGAAACTATACGATATTGTCACAGCTCACACCCTGGACTAACCAAACTCAGGAACTGCTAACATGTCTGAAATGCCCAATTTTATCTATTAATACTATAGGGTAATTTGTGTATTTTATAATATGAAAACCATATATGTATGTGAGATAATATCCACGTTCTTCTTATTTTTTTTAATCCACATTCTTGGGATGCCTGGGTGGCTCAGTCCGTTAAGTGTCTGACTTCATCTCAGGTCATGATCTCACAGTTTGTAGGTTCAAGCCCCAGCTCGGGCTCTGACAGCTGACAGCTCAGAGCCTGGAGTCTGCTTTGGATTCTGTCTTTCTCTCTCTCTGTCCCTCCCCTGCTCACACTCATACTCTCTCTCAAAAATAAATGAATCAACATTAAAAAATGTTAAATGCACATTCTTATTCTGAAAGCTTCTTACACCACATGCGCTAAGGGGTGGCAGCTAAGCAGTTTGTTTTGAGGAAGCAACACAAGTCTTAATGATAAATTCCAGAATGATAATCTGGGTCCAAATATTGAAATATATCTTATATGTGTTGCCAAATGAAGAAAGCCTTCAGGCTTGTCAGACTAGCCTTACTATTCATCACCTGAAGTCTTTTTACAAATGCAAAACTGCGGGCCCTGCCATGGGTCTACCGGGTCAGCACCTGTGTCTTAATAACACTCTCCAATGCACATTAAGTGGAGAGAGCAATCCTTTAGAATCGTTTTAAGGCATTAAAGCTTTCCCCTCTGAGTCCTGCTGATGAAAAGTAAAACCTAACCTTTCCCCCGTTCAGGTGGTGGATCATGAAACTGCCTTCAGACTCTGAGTCATTTGCTTTCTGGTGCTCATCCTTAGGTTTTCTACAAGTCCCAAAATAATGTCGGAGAAAGTTCTCAGACCGTGTGATGTGTTATGACTCTGCAACAAATAGGGTGTTTAAGCAGAATGAATCATTAGTGTGATTTACACAAAAAGGAGAGACTCATGAATACTGATTTGATACTGGAAAAAAGAGGTTTTGAGATACATTGACTTGTCTTTAAATCAGATAAAAACCATCTGCCTTTAACATCAAAAGATTTTTTTAATGTTTACTTATTTTTGAGAGAGAGAGAGAGACAGACAGAGCGTGCAAGCAGGGGAGGGACAGAGAGAGAGAGGGAGACACAGAATCCGAAGCAGGCTCCAGGCTCTGAGCTGTCGGCACAGAGCCTGAAGCAGGGCTCGTACCCACGAACCGCAATGTCATGACCTGAGCCAAAGTCGGATGCTTAACTGACTGAGCCACCCAGGCATACCTAACACCAAAAGGTTTCTGATGTGATATTTAGACATCAACCCCAGTTCATCCCATTTTTCTTGACAGATATTATTACTCTAGTGAACTGAAATGGGAAGCGATGACCAAAGAAGGGAACCAAAGAGATCTCCCTTTCTATAAGGAATAGTTCCAGCCCACCTCCAACATAGCTTTCATGCACAGATTTATTAGAGAATAAATTCTCTAATCATAGCATGTCGGGGTCCCATCACCATAACCTTCTTTGGCACTTTTGGTCATATGAATGACATGGTTTGATTTCTCTCCCGAGTAACTATAGAGGCTAGGAAGGACAAACTTCCTGGATTATAGAGCTGGAGGAAACAGCAAGGATTGCCTCCTGTGTCCCTGACCATCCTTCCTCGGCCTCTGGTCTCGTCCCACCCCTTACATCTAGGTCAAAATATTCTTCTTACTTTACTCACGTGTCTTCAGAAACTCCTGTATCCCTACATGCCAATTTGATTGGATGACTTTATTCTAAGCTGATCCCTTGAGGGCCATAACTGCAGCTCCAAACTGCCCATTTCCACAGGTACTTCAAGCTCAACTGACCCCCAGTTGAACCCTATATCCTATTTTAAAAGCCATCCTCATGGGGCGCCTGGGTGGCTCAGTTGGTTAAGCATCTGACTTCGGCTCAGGTCATGATCTCACAGTCCATGGGTTCGAGCCTTGCATCAGGCTCTGTGCTGACAGCTCAGAGCCTGGAGCCTGCATTGGATTCTGTGTGAACCACCCCCCCTCCTTGCCCCTCCCCTGCTCATGCTCTGTCTTGCACGGTCTCTCTCAAAAAATAAATAAAAGCTATCCCTATAGCCTTTTCTATCTTTGTAAATAGCAACCCCATTCACCCTGATATTCAAATTTGAAATTCAAGTTATCCTAGAAGCCTCCAACAAAACATGTCAGTTTTAAGAACTATTTTTTTTTCTTTGTATCAAGAGTCAATTCCTCACCCAATTGTTGATTTTGTTGACTTTCTCAGGCCTAGCTTCCCTCATGTACTTAAACTTTAGTTTTAAGCTCCTCTTGAGAGGGAAATTTTAGGTTTTTCACATTTTTCTTACTCTTTCCATCTCTGTAGTATGTCTTCTCTTTCCATCCAGTTATTTTGTGCTTATCTCTACAAGCCCTCTGAGACTTCCATTCTGGAAAAAAGTCTTTCTTTTTAAAGTTTATTTATTTACTTTGAGAGAGAGAGAGAGCACATGCGCTAACAGGGGAGAGGCAGAGAGAAGGACAAAGAGAATCCCAAGCAGGCTCCAGGCTCAGTGCAGTGCCTGACCCAGGGCTCGATCCCATGACCCTGGGATCATGACCTGAGCCGATATCAAGAGTCACTTAACTGACTAAGCCATCCAGGCGCCCCCAGACAAAAGTCTTACATGGGTGGCTCCTAGCCCATGCTGTCAGTGGGTACAAAAATAGATCAAAATAACAAATAAAGGGGTGGCTTCTCCTAGGCCCAGGCTGCAAGCCTTCCTCTTTTTCCTCTGGCTTCTGAAGCTTGCTAGTGCCACCACCTGGGGTGGGCAGCATCACAGCTTTTTCCAGCCTCCTTTCATAGTGGGAACCCCAGCTTAGGTCAAGTTCAAAGAAGTGAAGGGGGTTCTATTCCCCTGCCATTTAAACAAACGTTTCTATTTGAGAATAGTTTTTATATTTACCAAACTGTGCTAAGATAGTCTAGAATTCTCATATACCCCACCATCCAATTTTCCCAATGATTAACATCATATATCAGATATCACATTTGTTATAATTAATGAATCAATAATGATATATTTCTGCTAGCCAAAGTCCAGACCTCATCTAGATTTCCTTACTTTTTACCTACTGTCCTTTTTCTGTTCCAGGATCCCACCCAGGATCCTGCATTGCATTTACTGGTCATGTTCTCTTGAGTTCTACTTGCCTGTCACAGTTCATAGGGTCCTATAGTCCTAGTCCCCCTACTGAAATTGAGCACTTCTTGGCTGTCCCTGTTTCTGAACCAGAGCTCAAAAGGCCCAGGGCTTCAATGTTCATATATTGTTATGTGTTTTTACCCCCTTTTCTGGCCCATATAGATATTCATTCTGTTTACAAAAGAAGATATATCTTCTTAATTGAAAAATGTTAGCTGTTGTTTCAGGTATTTACAACCTGAAACTACAGGGGCACCTGGGTGGCTCAGTCATTTAAGCGTTGGCTCAGGTCATGATCTCACAGTTTGTGGGTTCGAGCCCCACATCGGGCTCTGTGCTGACAGCTTAGAGTCTGGGGCCTGCTTTGGATTCTGTGTCTCCCTCTCTCTCTGCCTCTCCCCACTCACGCTCTGTCTCTCTCTGTCTCAAAAATAAATAAACCTTAAAAAAAAATTTTTTTTAACCTGAAACTATAGTATGAACTGGAAAATCTTCCTTCTTCATTTCTAGTTGATCATCAATTCCTTTATATTTCTAGATCATCTCTCTGTAATTCTTTCTTGTCGCATTGCCTCTGCCTTACTTTAGGCTCTCGTCACTTTTTATTATTTTGATACTTTGCTTTGTATCTAATATTCACTGTGTGCCTACTCTGAGCCAGTATCTATTAAGCAATCTGTACACATTATCTCATGCAAACCTTATTACAAACCTAAGTGGTACATGGTAATATTTTCACTTCTGAAATGAAAACCAGAAGTTCAGAGAAGTGATTTTGTCCAAAGTCACAGAGCTACCCAGAACGGCCAAGCTAGGATCTAAACCCTATGTAATCCCACAGCCAAAGCTCCTAAACAGTACACCATATTATGTATTCAGCCCTTACACCATTTGTCTGAAAGACTTTTCTGCCTCTAGGCATATATATCCCCAACCTATTCTCCATATGGTGCTTGAAACATCTCTCTATAAAGAGACTTTATCAAGGCATTTCCCTAGTCAAAACCCTTCAACAATTCCCAATGCTTAAGATTAAGTCCAAATTCCATAGTACAGCACACAAGACCCCCATTTATTCAGCCTCTCATCTTTCTGAAGCCTCATTTCCAACTATTGGCACTTGTCAGTGGTGCTCAATCACTTATTAAGTAAATGAATGAACAAGCATTCTTAAAACTGCATATTCAAGTTCAGATAGGCTTATACAGGAGTAGAGGTGAAAAATAAATGAGAGCATGGCAAGAGGGCATTATTATTTATATTTCTCTCTTTTTTATTTAAATGCAGGTTTTTGGCTATACCCTTCCCATCCCATTCACCCTATGTGTATTTACAAGAATGTTTCGCATGTCACAAAAGATCTGTAATTTGACAAAGTTACTTAAAGCAGGAAGTGAAACTCTATAGCTCCAAACAGCATTCTAGATATCCTGTTTCTCAGAATAAATATTATTCTACTGCTTTTGCTACATCTTGACTCACTTGAAATAGTACTTGAAAAAGACTTCAAAGACACTTAAACTACCTAGTTGGAAAGGGAATTATTTTGAATTGGTCTATAAAACACTCAATAAACAGTCCTAACATTCAACTCTCCATGAGCACCTATGATGTTTTAGCTCCAATATACTATTGACAATACTTTTTGTCTCCTATGGCTTCAAGAACTACGAGACGAAATCAATGTCCTTTCTATCAGCGTATTAAAATTTAAGCAACACATAAAGTCCAAGGATCCTTGAGTACAAATGCTAGCAAACAAAATATTGTAATGCAGTAGATGGGCAGGCACTATTTAAAGTCTCACCGATTTCTCTGATGATGGGCTATTTTCCATATACCGAATGTGTAATGTTTTTAATATTTCTAACACAGTTCTTTTAAATTAAACATGTATCAGTTCTTTCCACAAGACAAAATGTACCAGAAGACTTAAGACTCAAATTTATGAAAGACGTCTACCAAATAAATGACCAAATAGAATAGAGGAAATGGGATGCTGAGGTTCACTGGCCATGATTGCAGGGACAACATGGGCTTTCTCCCCCAGGAACCATCCATCTAAATTACTAAAAACTTATTCAGGGGCGTCTGGGTGGCGCAGTCGGTTGAGCGGCCGACTTCAGCCAGGTCACGATCTCGCGGTCCGGGGGTTCGAGCCCCACGTCGAGCTCTGGGCTGATGGCTCAGAGCCTGGAGCCTGTTTCCGATTCTGTGTCTCCCTCTCTCTCTGCCCCTCCCCCGTTCATGCTCTGTCTCTGTCCCCAAAAAAATAAATAAACGTTGAAAAAAAAATTAAAAAAAAAAAACTTATTCATATAATATTTTGAAGTTATTTAACTTTAACATGCATAGTAACATGAAATAGGTTAATTAAGAGATAATATTACTTTAAAACCACCTCATTTGATTCCTCTTAGTAGGTATTTTTACCCAGTAAAAAGCTGTTTCTTAAGCTAATGTCTTCAACATAGTATTTTCTGTACCCTGAACTCATGTTTCCAGTTCAAATCCATGTATCTTTTTATTCATGGATTGTACTAACACAAAGGCTTTTAATCTCATAGTTTGTCCAATTGATCTCAAAGTTTGCATTAATGAAGTTTCAAAAATGCTCAGTAAAGGCCTGGCTTGCATGGAGAAGTATATGTGCTTTGCTGTAAATCTATTACAAATGGTCACTGAAACATGTATAATTGAGTTGTTCAAAGTAATTAACTATAGTCAAAGTAGTTTCAAAATATCTGGCAGAAATAGCAATGGAAGCCTTCCCCTCAATTTGCCTGGCTTTTAACTATTTTTATTCTTCTAAGTAATATTTTTTTTGGTCAGAGTTGTGAACATGGTCACCATTTCACTGAGGAACATAAATCCTGATTTTTTTTTTTTTTTTTTTTAATGTGTGAAGAAATGTCTTTAGTATGAATTGGGAAGAAAAGCCAACTTAAAAATAATCAGGAGATACCAACAGCTTTCTTTCTGAATGTGTGAAAAATCCTTGGAAGCTCTTTAAATTCATACTGTTTAAAAAAATGGAAATACTGGGGAAATTAGGACACATATTTTACTGTTCAAATTGCCATTAATTCTACCATTAAATGTTTACAATAAAGTGGTCTTTCTTAATCATCTGTTATTTTCTTCCCCTAGTCACCGTTCAGTGAGACGGAACATTCCTACAAGTGTTGGTAAGTGGAAAGGGCAAGTTTTGATTGCCGACAGTGCTAAAGGGCTTATTTTAATAGGGATTTAGCAAATTTCAAACAGGATCATGAGTATTTCTCAACCATGACACAATGTCCATTTTAATTATTCCACAATTCTAACTAGTTTTAATTAGGCTGTTTAGAAATCATTAAGTAAACTGACAGGTATAATTTGTTTTTAGTAAGTTATAAGACTATTAGCTGCAACTCAAACACCTTTCTGTGAAAATTAATTAAAGAAAACCTCATTTAAAATGGAATCAGAAGGCCAGCAGGGGGAGCGCTCACGCCTTATCACTAGTCTAATCACAGACCCAACAGGAAGCGACACACCTTGCCAAACCACACTACTCTACCCGCTCCTTTGTTCTTGCCACCAGCCCAGCCAGTGAGAGGCTGTCACAACACAACCAACAAAAGACCACTATACTTCTAACTCCCAGTTTACACCAGTGGACTTTTTATCACAGTGCTCCCAACCCTCCGGATTTCCTCTGTAAAAGAGCATCCCTCTCCTTTATCTCTGGTCTTCTACGTTTTTGCCTTAGCTTGCTTGTCCTGAATTGCAGTTCTCTGCTATTCCCGAATCAACATATTTTTAAAATAACTGAAAGTCATTTAAGTTGCTACAAATAAAAAGTTATAAAGTTGCTTAAAATAACTGAAAGTTATTTAAGTTGTTATAAATAACAAAAAGTTATAAAGTTGTTTAAGGTTAACAATACCAATACAAGCTGCTCAGGGAAACCTCAGCTTTATTGACATTTTGTAATCCATTTATCACAACCGTGATTAAGCTGTGTTTCTTGGTCCTGACTTGATTACTTCTGACACAGAACAATCACAGAATTAGAGCAAAAAAAAGAATAAGGCAAATGTACAAAATATGGTGCTAACCCAGGAAAATTAGAGTTGGCAAGCTTATCTGCCACACTATGGGTACTACCAATCTAAAGGGATATCAAACAAACATTTTTCTTCCTTCTGAGTACATACTGCTTCTTAGTAAGGTTTAAAATTGTATAAATATGTAGTAAAAAAACATCTAATTTCTCTAGGAAGACATAAAGCTTTCATATTTATTCTAGAATTGAAAAGAAGTTTCTGCTGGTGAGTTCTCCTAGCCTTCATGTTTGAAAGTGGGTTTTAAATGGAATGGATTATAAAAATGACATAAAATAAAAACCCAATTAAATACCTCTTCAACACATACACACAGACACAGATGCATATATTGAGTCCTTAGGTCTATTTATCCCACAAAAGAACAAAAAATTGAACTTGGATTCTCAATATCCTTAAATTCACTATCTTAATGAAATTGCACATTCGTATGCAAGATTTATAAAAAATAAAAGAAACAACACTTCTACACATGTGGTGGTCCTCAAAATTTGTGAAAAGCCCAGGTCAATTTGAGAAATTTCAGTTTCATGTATCACAAGGAACCTCAGCAATGGAATAATTTTCCCTAAAGACTCTTGTGACTCAGAAAATACAAGAAGTCATCAAACTGTCAGAACAAACTTCAAAACAAAGTCATGTTTCTCAAGAACATGATTTAATTTGAACCCTGAGAACAGTTATCCATTTTAGTTTCTGTGCCTATAGACAGTGACCCGTATGTCAAGATGGTTCTGCTGATTAAATCACAGAGACTTTCTGCTTTTGCATGAAGATTCTTCTAGCTTGGAGAGAAGGTCTGGTTTAGGGGTGACCTACTTTCATGCTGCAGAATGTGTTGCCTCTAGGAAGATTACTCTCTCCCATTTTTTTTCTCTCCTGTTACAGTGTTTTCACTTTAGGGTTGCTCTTTCTTATTCTTATAATTAAAAAGTCTGGCTTCAAAATGAGAGGCATACAAGTTATATGATGATATTTTAAAATGCTTAGTGTACTGCAATTAAAAAGCAGTTAAAATATGCATCTTGCTTTTCTCTTTTTAGAGTTTCCAAACTAGTTATTACTGTTTTAATTTTGCCAACTACTCAAAAGAATTCCCAGGGAACCCCTAATTCTGCAGGCTCTCTTTCTAATATGTAAGCAGCCCAGGGTTAGTAAGATACAAATTTATATTTAACTGTGCTTCATTAAGTTTGCAATATTGAAGGCATTCTATCTTGAAGGCAGGGCAAAAGACAAGAACACTTGTCTTCTCAGAGTTTCAGAGTTTACAATTTCACAGACCAGTAAAATTTCAAAGGAGTATTCTGGTGGACATTTCCCAACTTATTTTTGATAAGCAATGAGATTTAAAAAGAACAAATCTTATTTAAAAAGTCTATCAAACCAATACATATACTATGCCATCATTTCACAAAAAGGCAGTTCATTTTAATACAGGGAAGGAGGCAGGAAAGAAAGAAAAGGAAAAGGAAAAAAAGAAAGGAAAGAAGGGGAAAAAGGAAGAAAGGAGGAAGGAAAAGAGGAGTAAGAGAAAAGAAGGAAAGAACAGTCAGTTTAGTTGAATAAATTTAATTTCGTGAAAAAACTAAAACTCTTTCTTAATGGTCTGTTTCACCATCAATGGTATGGACTTGCATTGGGAAACCACTCACTGAGATCTCGGTCAATGATGTTATTTCATTTTTGTTTTGCTTCTGAGAAAAGAATGTGATCTGAAAATGTACAGAGGCCAAGGTCTTTACTATTAGTCATCCATCTATGTAGATTCTTCCCTTGGTTTCGTGCTATACAAAATGTGATCATGAATAAATCATTCAACTTTCAGAGACTTAATTGCACAGAATGCTGCACGGTGGTCAGAATATATATATATATATATATATATATATATATATATATATATATATATATATTCCATGTACCCTTTAAGAATGTTACAAGCAAACACTGAATTCAATGAGTATTTGTTAGAGACCTAAAACACTCATAATGTGTATGTTAAAATGCTTTGAAATCTATTCATGCTGATCAGATTTGGGGAAAGTGTGGCCAGTTAGGAGGGAAGTTTTGGTTGAATCCCAACACTATTCTAGGGAGAAAGGGGAGCTAACATAAAGCCCCGGGTATAGCATACATAAGAACACCTTTGGTAAATCATAAGGAATTTGGCTTAGCTAGGGTATAGGGCTGGGGTCTGAGATAAAGCTGGAGAGCACATAGGAGCAGAACAGGAAAGGTCTGTAGAGCAACAATCCTATGTTCTGGGGGGGAGGAAGGAACCACTGTAGGTTTTTTTTTTTTTAAGCAGGACATATAAGGTGACCAGATCTACAAGGATCAAAAGACGGTAGGCTTGCGTCACATAAATTCCAGGTTAAGCTTCACATCCTTGCCCAGGGATTACCTGTGCGGGCTGTATCCTTGATGCACAGCAACAGTAACAAGTTAACACTGATTGAGAACTTCCCAATTCTAGGCACTAGGATGAGCACTTTACGTAGATCATTTCACTTATTCCTCACCACAGCCCTTTCAGTAAATGCCAGTTTTATTTCCTCTTGTAAGTGAAGATGCTGGGCTCTGAGATTCCAAGTACCTTGTTTATGGTCATACATATAGCACGGGGAATGGAATTCCAACTTAGACATCAATTCCAGAGGCCAAGTTTATCACCATTGATTGTTGCTCATTTGAGCAAAAGAAGGCGCTCTTAATAAACACAGGGAATGACTACACCTCAGCCTTCCTGACATTGATAACAATCATTTAGGATCTTTGAGAGTTGGTCTTTTCCCTCTAGGCAAACTGACTTCTGAACCATTCTAAAGAGGTTACAGCTATACATTAAGAAATAAACAAAAAGCAAACTTTCCGGTAACATATAAGAAAATGTGTTACATTCTTTATGTAATTTCAATATTCTATACTACAGCTTAATCCACATGTTTTATTCTTTTCTTGATAGAAATGAAAAAACATCTGGACATCACTTCTTTAAACAGTGTCAGGCAGCTTGAGGAGCATGACATTTCCCCTCAATCATGTTCTTCTTCATGCTGTAAATGTCAATTCCATTAGTCTTTTCAAAACCTAATTCTGTGCAAGGAAAGCAAAAATGCTTTGAAAAATCTATTATGGGGGTGCCTGGGTGGTGCAGTCGGTTAAGCGTCCGACTTCAGCCAGGTCACAATCTCGCGGTCCGCGTGTTCGAGCCCCGCGTCGGGCTCTGGGCTGATGGCTCAGAGCCTGGAGCCTGTTTCCGATTCTGTGTCTCCCTCTCTCTCTGCCCCTCCCCCGTTCATGCTCTGTCTCTCTCTGTCCCAAAAAAAAATACACGTTGAAAAAAAATTTTTTTAAAAAAGAAAAATCTATTATGAACACATCTAATGTCCTGTAATTGACACCATCCTAATTGATTTCTTAGTACTGTATAAGTCATCTGACAAAATTCATCAAATAAAAATTATATGAGATTTAAACATCTTATAGAGTAAATTTTCTATCACCTTTCTCCCTTGTCTTGTTTGTTTTTTTTTTTCCTTTAAATACTCCTCATTCCTGGGGCGCCTGGGTGGCTCAGTTGGTTGGGCATCTGGCTTCGGTTCAGGTCATGTTCTCACAGTTTGTGGGTTCGAGCCCAGCGTTGGGCTCTGTGCTGACAGCTCAGAGCCTGGAGCCTGTTTCAGATTCTGTGTCTCCCTCTCTCTCTGCTCCTCCCCGACTCGTGCTCTGTCTCTCTCTCTCTCTCAAAAATAAATAAAACATTAAAAAAAACTTTAAATACTCCTCATTCCTTGGCAATGTGCTAGATACCTGACTGTTTATAGCCTATCTTCCCCACTAGAATATAAGCACCTGAGGTCATGGACTTGGTCTTGTTTACTGTTGTATTAACAGAATTTCGGATAAGACCTGGCATGTAGTGAGCATTCACTAAATATTTATTGACTTAATAAATGAATAGATTCATAAATGAACATATTTTCATACGTGGAAGAGTCTGAATTATACACATCCCTCACATAAATCCAGAACTCACTCATCTGAATATAAGTGAAAAGTACTGTGTAAAAAAACATTGACTAACTCACCATAGGGGGCATCTTGCAAAGAGGAGGTGTTCCGGTGACATTAATACAGACGGAATAAAAGGCAGAGACTGAGTCATGAGAGTAAACAGGAGATTAAAGAAGGTGAGCAGGCTGTCAGTTCACATGACAAGGTAAGGACCTGATAGTGAGAGGTCTCAAGGGAGGGAAAGCTCCAGAGGTATTATTCATCAGGACACCTGAGAGCCAAGGAGCCTCCTTATTGGATCTGCTTGGAAGCTCTGTTGAGCCAGAAACCTGAGAAGGCTAAGTTCCACCCTGGTCTGCCTTCTCTGTGAAGTTGCACAGAGCATTAGTGTAAGTAATAAAAGAGGGCTCTGATAACTCTAAGGTAGATAAGTAGGTAGGTAGATAGATAGATAGATAGATAGATAGATAGATAGATAGATAGATAGATAAAGTGGAAGGCTGTATTATCTGATTCACCATTCTTCCAAGCAGATGTTCCTGAAGCCTCTGAAGCTCTTCCTTAAACTGAACTCTTAGCCAATTTCCTTCCCTCCTCCTCCACTAGCAAGGGCAAAGTTACTCCTCACAACCTCCACTAGGACCACGTTTTCCCTCCTCTTTACCGCCCCCAAAGTTTATTTAGCACTTACTCTGCACCTCACACTGTACTCAGTACTCAGACTACTGAAATTAATGGCATCATTCCCTCCCCATAGGAATTGATAAAGGGGACAAGTGCGTGCCAGATGCTAAGGGAGCTTAAACACAAGGAGGGCAAGAGGTGATAAAAGGCGACTGTATCTATGGAGCTAATGAAGAGTCCATGAGAGTCCTTACAATCTGGTGCAATTTCTCCATCTTTTGGATTCCACAGCACTTTGAGTGAGCCTCCCCTAGCCTCTGCTGTTCCCCACTCGTCCCCCACCACACACACAATGTCATTACAGCATCTGTCTTGAATTCTACTCAGTGGTATACCCATTTTTACCAGGCACTCTCCTCTCCCACCCATTTGGGTGAAAGCAGGGCTCTCTGTTTTACTTTTCTTTCTATTCTCATCAGCACTGCCTGTAAGGTTTTCACAGAGGAGGGACTGATCAGGGGCTCATCAGCATTTGGTGTTTCATGAATGACTGATTGTGGGGACAGCCAGTCAAGAGTTGTTTTATTTTATAAATGTCAAAGAAGTTGTCAGATTGGGAAGACATCAGCACCTTTTACTAACAATCACAGAAGGTGGAAAAAGAGGTACAAATTCTAGCTCTGGATTCTAAAGCAAGGAACAAATACTACATAGAATTATACAGATTCACCTTGGGAATAATGGGACATTTTTGGATCCTGCATATAGTGTCTTCTTTACTACCTCTATGCCTAACCTACAATTCTTTCACAAGTCCTTACATATGGTTCTCTGAATTAAAGGTATCAAATAAAAAGCACATTACAAATATCTGAGTCTACTATTTGGTTTTGTCTTCTGTCTACCTGGGACGATGAAAACAATGTCATACAGCGCCAATGTCGAAGAATGCCAAACTCCAGGAGTTTTATCTAGCAGAAACAATGGAGTAGTGACAAATTTTATTCTATTTTCATCTATTAACCTACCAATTTAATGCTGGATCATTCTAGTTCTAATTAATCCTATCATTTAAAAATAATAACATAATTTTAAGTATTTGAAGGACTTCAAATATCCAGTCCAGTGATTTTTCAAACTGTAGATCACAACTGATTAATTATGTAATTGCTTCAGTGAGTTGACAGAGCATTAGGATAGGATAAAAATCAGAACAGATAGTGACAGAATTTTTTTTTATAATGTTTTTATTTATTTTTGAGACAGAGAGAGACAGAGCATGAGCAGAGGAGGGGCAGAGAGAGACGGAGACACAGAATCCGAAGCAGGCTCCAGCCTCTCAGCTGTCAGCACAGAGCCCGACGCGGGGCTCGAACTCACAGACCGTGAGATCATGACCTGAGCCGAAGGCGGACGCTTAACCGACTGAGCCACCCAAGCGCCCCATGACAGAAATGTTTTAAGGAAGTTTTGCTTGAGCTGTGCTGGTAGTTGAGTATATAGTGCTATATATTGGGTAAGGGGTATAAAATATGTTAGGCAGAATACTAAGAAGGTCCACAGATTCTTCATCCTTCTGATCTTTTTTTTTTTTTTTTCAACCCTCTGATCTATATGCATGCATAATCCCTGGGACTGTGAATATGATGGACATGACCCTCATAATTAGGTTCTGCTGATTTTCAGACAGGGAGATCATCTGGGTGGGCCTGATCTATTACCTGAGCCCTTTAAAATCAGAGAGCTTTCTTGGCTAGCCCCAGGAGACGTAGTCAAAGATTCAGATGAAAAGGATCTGAAGCACAGTTACTGGCTTGAGGATGGAGGAGACCACATGGCAAAGAAAGAGAGCGGCCTCCAAAGCTGAGTGTGGCCCTGACCTGACAGCCAGGAAAGAAATGGGGAACTTCAGTCCTACAACTGCAAGGAACAACATTCTGCGATAAGGAGAATGAATGTGGGAGCATTTCTTTCCCTAGTTGAGCCTCCAGATGAAAACTCAGTCCACCTAGCACCTTGATTTTAGCCTTGTAATGTACTGGGAAGAGAACCAAGCCATGCTATGTAGATTTCTGACCTACATAACTGTGGGCTGCTAAATGGGCATTGTTTTAAAGAGCTGTGTTTGTGGCAATTCGTTTCACAGCAAGAAAAACTTACATAGTACTTCATATAGCCAGTTATGATAATAAAAAGAGAGTACGAGACAAAAGATACTTAGACACTGATCTAAATCTTTCATTCTACAGATTTGAAAAAATTAAGGTCCAGAGATGGCAAATAACTGCAAGATTATACAGTTAGTGACAGAAGCAGGGCAGAAAAAGCTCTTTCCTTACATGGTCCTGATATTGTGATTACTTTCCTTTCATTTATGTGAAGATATGTGGGGGGCTGGGCCCCGGTGCCAGGCTGAGACCGGGTCGAGCAATGTTCCCCGTTGATTCAAGCCAACCCGGTGGTTCCCCCTCCCATTCATGTGGGAGGCCGGGCCCCGGCGCCAGGCTGAGACCGGGTCGAGCAATGTTCCCCGTTGACTCAAGCCAACCCGGTGGTTCCCCTCCCATTCATGTGGGAGGCCGGGCCCGGCGCCAGGCTGAGACCAGGTCGAGCAATGTTCCCTGTTGACTCAGCCAACCCGGTGGTTCCCCCTCCCCTTCCCCCACTTTCAAGGGCATACGAAAGCCTTGTCAAGGCTGAGAAAGTTAATTCCTGAAGCCTGTGGTCTGCAGGTGTTGGCAGTAATGCTACCTCCCTTTTTCTACCCCGAGTCAGATAGAAACAAACATGGGAATTGTGTTTTGCTAGCAATCTTATCAACAAGGTCTTGTGACCCGTCTAGAAA
This sequence comes from Puma concolor, assembly GCF_028749965.1. Classification (NCBI taxonomy): domain Eukaryota; kingdom Metazoa; phylum Chordata; class Mammalia; order Carnivora; family Felidae; genus Puma; species Puma concolor. Next base: position 31,971,611 of record NC_141684.1, read on the forward strand.
ATGCACAAGAAACACAGAACTAAATGTTTTGGTTGGCAGCGATTACATGAAACCTGTTTATTCTTAGAATGGCCTGACCCATAAGAGTCCGGATATAAAAGATAGTGTACAGCAACAATAAAGCCGTCACTTGGGCCATCAGCCCACGGGACCCTCCTGTTCCCAAACTCTCTCTTTTTTCTTGCATTCCCCTACCCTCAGGACCCTGACCTCGGTGTTTTGTCACGCCGGTCGCGACAAAGATTCATATATTTTACATCAATAGAGAATAGCTTTTCCCCTACTTAATACAAAACAATGAATTGTTATTATACTTCTTATAAGAAGGGTTAATTCTCTTATAAAAAATGAGTTTATGCTGTGTCATTTTTTTTGCTGCTATATTAGGTTTAATATGTTTCTATTGTTAGGAATAATTGAGGACCTGAAACTATTGTCTATACAAGAAGACTAGAATATCTTTCTTAGAGTTCTCACAACAGAAAATAGATCCTATACATCAGTTCATGAAGGATAACAGCTGTGAGGTCAAAACTAATTTCTAGAGAAACCCACTGTACCACCCACCCACTAAAAGACATTTAAATAACTTCAAAATTTTCTATTTTTTTAATTTTAAAATTCTTTAATCCCCAGAATCATCACTTGCAATTAAATATAGTATTTCACTTAAACACAGTACTGCTTTCACTGCAAAATTTAAATGTAGCACTCAACTTGGCCACATGAGGGCTCCTAGGTTTTGTTTTGTTTTTTTGTTTTTTTTTTTTCAGTTCTGTGAACCATAAATTGAGACATCGAAAGATAGCTTTCAATGAAAGGGCACATTGGCTGGCGGATGCGTTAGTTGGCATGGTTTCCTTAAATGAGATTATCTGAGAATTGAAATAAAAATATTACCCCACTGTATTACCCATAGAGAAACTCCTTTGGCTCACCTCTGCAGGTATCCTTCTGAATAACACAGAAGCCGATTCTGAAGTGTCACAAGGTTAATTTCATTTGCAGAGTCTGCTATCTTACTCATGGCTCCTTAACTTTTCTCAGGCTCTATCCCTCATCTATAAAAATAAAGAGTATAACACCTACCTAACAATCTTCACTTGTACCTGGTATATGGCATTACCAATTAGTGGTAGTTTTAGTTGTTGTTATTACTAACACATGTATTAAGGAATACTGAAATATACTTGTTTTGTGAAATAATCTTTCAATACAAATGATCACATAGTTGCTAATATTTCGGCCTTGAAAATAATAGCTGTGGGTCCAAATTAGTAGAAGGGTTATATGAACACATTGTTTATAATTCAGATATCTGTTCTAACATAATAGACATGCCATTGGCATTGATTATGAATCAAATTGTTGAAAATCCAATAATTAAATATTCATTAGTGGTAGGGCTATTTAAAAATCATTCACAGTTCATCTTTCTGCAATCCAAACTCACCATTTAGACTTCTATTTTCTAGGTTTGTCTCTTTATTCATGTGGCCAAACTGGTCATTGTTTCTCCCTCATTTTCTCATCTTTAAGGCATATTTGGTTTATACAATAAACTTTATTTTCTGAAGGCAAAATACTGTTTCTTCTTATCCAGTTAATAAGTCAGAGAAGCAATAGAAGGTGGTGGACATGTTGAAGGACGGGAGGAGAGGACATTGGAAAATAGAGACGCAGTAAACTTTACGGGCTTTTCTAGTTGACTGATTTTTAGAAACATGCTACTGTAAGTTTTAAAAATGTAAACATGCACTTGTTGCCACTGTCTTATATCAATTCTTGTTACTTGACTACTGATATCCTCAAAGACACCATGCCTGCTATCTCTTGAAAAATAAGACTCGAACATCTTCATCCGAGAATAGGGCACTTGAGAGTAGATACAGGAAGAGGACATAGAGTGGTAGAAGGGGAAAGCATGGTTTTAGTTGCCATATCCTGAAATAGTACTAGACCAACACGGAAGCATGTCTTCAAGCTTGAAGGATACAACCTAACTCAAAGACATAGGAAAGTGACTTGACAAAGTCACCCAGAAAATTGATGTGGGAGTCAGAACTAGAATCCGGTCTTCTGGTTGTGATCTCTAGAGAAGAACCCTGAAGTATCTGAGAAAAACATTTCAAACATCCCATATTGGGGTAGTTAGGGTGGTGGATACCAAATAAAATGTGACCCCTTTGATGTAGCTTTGGTAAACCCATTAGCCATAGTTTCTACTTCTAACGCTTTTGGATGTGACCAAATATCTCTAGAATGAAATAATAAAGCAAGGCCAAGCATCCACCTCCTTTTCCTGGGTAGATTTATCTCCCCTATGCATCATCCTCTACCATATATGATATACTGAGCAACTTTTGTCTCAAATAGACCTAAAACACTGAAAATTGTTATTAGAAAGCAAGGCCAAAGACATAATGGACAAATATTGGTATAAAAAGTTCATACTTCAACTTATTTACTTAAAATCCCAATTAAGTGATAAAGTTCAAAGTTACAGGATATTATTTTATCCAGGAAAACAGGCCCATAATGCCTGCAAGACTCTATCCATAGCTGACGACTTTCTTAGATGATGGGTTCTATATGGGATTCAGTCCCTCCAAAGTGAAGTACTGTGCAAGGCCAATTTGCCTTCCCTCAGACTCTGTTTTCCTAATGGCTTTGTTAGTCACAGGGTGACATCAACCACTGCCTTAACAACCTGACAGAACAGGGTCAGGGACTTGAGAGCCTGGAAGGAAAATGAAACGAACAAAATCAAACAAAAAATGGCTCCAGCTGAAAAATGGCAAAAATGAAAATGGTAGCACATAAGCTTAAAAAGTGGAAAACTATATATACATAAAATTAACTCCTCTAGAAGGTCCTTAAGCCTCCTCTCTTATTTAAATGTGTTGAAGGTTTTCAGTGTTTTTCAATTTCCACATTCAATGGAAATGACCACACAAACCATCAGAACGATATATGCTCATATAAACAAGCACAGACCCACGCGCTCACAGTGCTGTTCAGACACACGTCACCTATTCACACGCATAGAATGTCTGGTGCTCACCAATGGTGTAGAACCTCTTCAGTTCACTCCTCCGAGAAGGATGCTTCTGGGTATTGGCCGCATTGTTCTGCTCTTCTTCAATGATGGGTGTCTTGGGTGCGGGGGGCTTACTCGCTTGCGGCATTGGCTTTCCTGCACCAGCCAGAGGGTTGAACCCTGGAGCGGTAATATCCACCGACTGGGACTTTTTCTTCAACCTACAGGTAAAGAATACCACAGGCTGTGATTACTGACCCAGCAGACACTTGTTTCAACTTTATCTCCATCATAATTCTTTTTTTTTCTAATATGAAATTTATTGTCAAAATGGCTTCCATACAACACCCAGTGCTCATCCCAACAGGTGCCCTCCTCAATGCATAATTCTTTTTTCAACAACTGAGTTAATATCAGCCCAGAAACAGAAGAAGATTTATTCAGAAATTATAGACTTTCCCTATAGTATTTTAAATTCTTCAAATATTTTTGAAACTAGTTGGGGAAAAAAAAAATCTACCTAATCATTTTTAAAGGTTTCATTAAAAGGTATTAGAATGCAGATGTGAAAGGACTTTTATTTTTCCTAATAGCAAACTAAAATGTGGTGTTGGACAAAGATAATGCATTTGTCTATTGCTTTTAGTTTTGAAAGGAGTATTTTTAAAGCTATAGTAAAACACTAGTTAGAAATAAATAATTGCAACCCAGAAAAAGATAATGAAATGACTATTTGGGTAACTAGACGCTGTCAGTGTTTTTCTGTTTAATCTGTAATAGCATCTTAGCTGTAAAAATTACAGAGTTCACATTATTTCTGCAGACACTGTCATGCATTGTTCACTTCTACATTTTAGAGAGCTGACATCAGAACTAACATGGAAAGCAAAAAGCTATCCGTAAAACATTTTCCCCACTCATGCATATAGAATGTTTCTCTTGATATAAAAGTTCCTGATAAACGATAGGAGTTAAATTCAAATACTTCAAGCTACACAATTTTATATTTGTAATTGTAACTGAACCCTAAGCCTAGCTTACTCTTGGCTCCTGGTACTTCCAGAGGCTACTGTTAAGTGTCATTTTTCAAGTCTAAATTCCCTACAGAAAACAAGTTGGCAGTTTTCTTTTCTTTTTAATTTTTTAAATGTTTACCTATTTTCAGAGAGAGAGAGAGAGAAAGAGAGAGCAAGTGCACACAAGTGGGGGAGGGGCAGAGAGAGAGGGAGACACAGAATCCGAAGCAGCCTCCAGACTCTGAGCTATCAGCACAGAGCCCAGTGTGGGACTCAAACTCGTGAACCACGAGATCAAGAACTGAGCCCAAGTCAGATGCTCAACTGACTGAGCCACCCAGGTGCCCCAGCAGTTTTCTTTATCAGTTACATAATCACACCCGAAAATTTGTAATTTCCTAAAGGTTTCCTACATCCTCATACATCTAGGCTTTATTTAGTTTTTTTTCAGTACATTCTTCTATATTCAGTCCTACTGTCAGATCCTGCTCATGTTTCTAGACTCAGCTTAAAAATGGCCTCCTCTGGGAAGCTTCCCATGACATGGACCTTGGTAATCTCACATCATTCCACAGAGGGAGTTATTCATTATTAACTCTCAAGAAGCTTCCATTAAATTGAACTTACCAGAGCAGAGGATTTGTTAAAGGAATAAATGTTATCAATTAGTAAAAGATTCATTAATGAAAGCAGTGTTTATTAAATTTTGGTAGTTTCACCATCATCCGTATGATTTCTGCCATTCCCACATACCACCTACTTAATATTCATGAAAATTGAACGCTTTATCCAAACTGCCAGGAAATATGTTTAAAAGTGCTCAATAGCATTAGACATGAGAAACAAATTAAGACCAAATCGCACTCACAGCACACCCATCACAATGGTTACAATGTGAAAGACATGATATTAACTGTGATGGTGAGGAACAACCGGAATTCTCCAACACCTGATGGTGAGAGTGTAAAACGGTACGACCAATTTGGACAAATGTCTGGCAATATCTGCTTAGCTGAAGTATACAGCTTCTGACTCACCAATTCTACTCCTAGGATATGTCCTATACTACATGTTCACCCAAGGGCACAGTCAAGAATGTTCATGGAGGCACTACTTGTAATAATGCCCCAATATCCAACAAAACCCAAACGTCTACTAACAGAAAAGGGTAAATGAACTGTGATAATACCTGTAAAATGAAACTTTATGCAGCAATGGAAATGAATGAACTACAACTACTTGCAACACGTTGGAGAGTTTTCACAAAAACAGTGCTTGGCAAAAGAAGCCTGGTACGAGGGGCATCTGGGTGGCTCAGTCGCTTAAGCATTCCACTTTGGCTCAGGTCATGATCCCACAGTCTGTGGGTTTAAGCCCCGCATCGGGCTCTGTGCTGACAGCTCAGAGCCTGAAGCCTGCTTCAGATTCCGTGTCTCCCACTCTCCCTGGCCATCCCCTGCTCACGCTCTGTCTCTCTCTTTCTCAAAAATAAATAAACATTGATTTAAAAAAATATATATTTAATAAAAAAAAGAAGCCTGGTACCAAAGAATACATACTATATGATTCCATTCATATAAAGTTCAAACAGAAGCAAAACCACCCCTGATATTAAAAGTGTGGGTAGGATAACCATTTGGAGTTATTACACTGATAGAGACACAACATGGGGAATATCGTCAATAATGTTGTATGGTGACAGACAGTGACTACACTTATCATGGTGAGCACTGGGTAAGATACAGAATTGTTAAATCGCTACATTATGCACCTAAAACTAAATAACACTGTATATCAACCATGCTATGAAAAACTATAATAAATTTTTAATGTCAATTTTCTACAGATCATCCTATAAACTTGATTTCAGAAATAAATTTCAAATTCACTCTAAAGCAAGTTTTTAGGGGGAGAGGAGTAGGAATTTAAGGGAAAGGTGCTAAATTTTACAGAAGGAAAGCCAGTTATCTCTAGTTCTCAGAAAAGATTATTTTCAAAATGTAAATGTGACAAGTGTTATCTCGAATTCTCAGACTATTTTTATCACCAGAAACTGTTTATAGTTTACATTCACCTGTTTCAAAATTGTTCAGTTACTAAAGTCTCATATTGTAGCATATCAGCAATGACAGCTTATAATTGATACAGTGCTAGATACTATTACTGATGAAGTTTTACATCACTTAAAAATGTCTTAGTGTACCACAAGCCCTTCTTACAGCTTCTTTGGAATGAGCAAAAGGACACAGTTCTGGGTTCCAAAGGCCAAAGGCAAGCAGAAAATAGCCCTGTGGTATTTTCCCTGTTCTTTCCCTGCCCTTCCTCAACAGAGACTCTCCCCAGTCAACACTTGAAGGGTGTCATGATCTCATTGTTATTGCTGGAGTCTGAAAACTGCAAGCAGCTTTGTTGGCTCGCTTAAGAAAAGACTTCCATTTGTACGTTTTTAGAAAGCAGAACTGTGTGGGTAATTGAATTACCCCTTTCTAGATTCTAAAAATGACCACTGTGATTGGCAAAGAAACCTGCAAACTGCTACCCTCACTTTCCAAATTTCACGAAGGGAAGCCTTTCTCAATTTTTAACAATGTTCTAAATTAAATGTGTTACACAAATGTAAATAGCATAATGGAATATGTAGGTGTACATGAGATAAAATACTCATTGATATTAAACATTACAAATAGAGAACGAAAACAATCTCTTAATAGGCACCCAAAGAATCTTTGTTTAATGTGCTTTGTACTTCCAAAAGAAAATGAGTGCCGACATCTCGGATGGAGAAAAGGAAATGAGGAAAAGCAGCCATCCTTCTTGGCATCTGCCTTGGCTCCCAGAGGCAGACTATCTAGTGTTTCATAATCTTTGCCCCTTCTTGTTCCTGTTTTTTAGCAGAAAAGAACTATTCCTGTTTTTCACCATATGTATTCAAATACATTTTTCAGCGAGGTAACAATGTTGGACACTTTTCTGAGACTCAGTTTTCTCATCTGCAAAATGGGGATAAAAAGACCCAGAGGACTAAGTAAACACACTGTGAAAGTGCCCAGTGTATCACCTACACGGGATGTTCTCAATAAATGCAAGTTCCAGTCTCTTTGTAAGAGGACGTAGGGATGAGGGAATTTTGTTCTTCCAACTTTCAAGGGATGCTGTGGAAATTATACAACAGCTTCCCAAGATCCTTCGCTGCTGTACTACTTTAGATAAACACCAAAACTTCAGGGCCTGCACCACCTTTTGTAGGGGGTCTCACCTATTCTGGAGTGTGGATTTGGGGGAAGAAGCAGAAGATAAGAAGAGATTAAGCTACATAGGAGTCCTTTGTGTGCTGTACAATGTGTTATCTCTCTAAATCATTTGGAAAACAGATGAATCCATTGAATAATTCACTTGAGCACATGTATGTTTTAAATCTGTGTGGGTTGACATAAAATAACAAACTCGTAAGCAGAGGTAGAGACCAGAGAACTATGGAAGTAAGGACAAAAACTTGAAAGGAAGTGTGAGGAGGGTTTTTGACCTTCCTATTCCGTAAAAAATAAGATTCAGGCCAATTTCAACTAGTTCTCCCAGGGGCAGATAAAGCCCAGTAGGCCAATGATGAAATGCCAAGTCACAGGAACTAGAGAAAAAAATAAGTGGCAGAAAACTTCTGATACCAACCAATTTAAATTTTTTTAATGTTTATTTTATCTTTGAGAGCGAGAAAGACCGAGCATGAGTAGGGTAGGGGCAGAGAAAGAGGGAGACACAGAATTCGAAGCAGGCTCCAAGCCCTGAGCTGTCAGCACGGAGCCTGACGTGGGGCTTGAATCCACGAACTGGGCTCAAACTCATGAACTATGAAATGATGACCTAAGCCAAAGTCAGACACTTACCCAACTGAGCCACCCAGGCGCCCCAATACCAACCACTTTAAATGGGATTCCCCTACCCTCATAGTAATCAACTAAATTTATTCTTACATAATTTATTTCTACTTTACTAGAAGCATAAGAAATCTTCCATGCATCTTCCAAATCACTAAGTAGCATGCATGCATCTTTTGGCTTAAATGAGGTAATGGACACCCCAAAGCCCAGGGCTTGCATCAACAGTAACTATAAGTGGCTTTATGTTGACCAGCTCCCAAGGACCTGGGTCAGTTCTCTATTTGAATGCCTTTACCCATGGAGACACCCTCTCTAAGCTTCTTTACCTTTACCCCTTAATTACTATTATTTGTCACTTGCCACATGCTTTTGGTCATACCTTTCCTTTTCCTCTCACATTGTAGGGTTTTCATCTACTGTCACTACCCTTCTATCATCTTCCATTCAGGTCATAGCCAAGCAATGCTAGTCATCTTTCTATATCTGCCATGCTCTGCACTTTTTAACAGTTTTGTTATTTTGTCTAAACACTACATGATAAAACTCTACCGTAAGCCTAAACTAAATCCCGCTATGATTTAAATGCATAAGGGAAAAAAATGGTTTCATTTAGTTTGGGTTCTTAACTGGAGTTACATCTTCCATCAAGTGGAATTCAAATTGTACCTTTATTATAACTAATTGGATATGTTCCTGAGTTCTGTAGCTATCTGGAAAAAAAATAATGTTCTATTATACACCTAGTAAAGTCATAGGATGCCCTGGGGTACTGTAGCAACAGTTGAGAAAATCTAGTATAGTATAATGAGAATATTTCCTAGGTCACAGGAATTTAAAGTGGTATAACATTAGAATATAAAAGCCACATTTGCATATATCTGACTCTGTGCCTGGAGAATAATAGCTGAGTGGCTAGGACTATGGACAGGGAGAGGTGGGGACAGATTCCCTGGAACTGAATGTCTAATCCGGTATTTACGAGTTTGCATCCTTGGGAAATTTTCTTAACCTCTCCTTGCCTTGGCCCTCTCATATGTAAATTGGAGGTATTAATAACACCTGTGTCATAAAATTGACACGAGGGTTAAATTAATATTTATAAAAGTACTTAACATATAGTATTATTATTTGCTTTAAACAAAAACACAAGCAAACATAAACAGTCACTAAGCATTTATAATGGACAGGACACAGGCCATACATAATTTCACTTACTGATCACAATAAACCTATGAGGTAGTATCATACTCTTTATTTGTAGAGGGGGCAGCTGAGGTTTAGAGAAAGAGATAGGTCTAGAAAGTAGGGATGCTGGAATCCAACCAGGACATTATGACCAAAAGGCCACACTTTGGAATCAGGAGATAGTGATAAATTTCAGCAGTGACATTTTATCAGCCATGGGACTTTTGGCAAGGACCTGGACTTTCTAGGCCTCTTATTTTCTTACCCATAATGGTGGAAATCATGCTATCTGCCGACTTTACCCAAGAGAGTTATTGTGGGCAGAAAATGTGTTAACTTAAGTGAAAGCACTTTGTAAAATTCCAGAAATCTACAGTACTAGTAGTAGCTATACAAATTCACTCTTTGCCACGTCAATTTGTTGTATACTAACAAAATGTACATAAATACATGCATGAATGTAAATGGCTATGCCCCCAAAACCCAACATTTGTAATCCTTTCCAGTAATTTCCAGCAAGAAGACCATCTGTGGTTTGTACAACTCATTACTGTTAGCAAAGCTGTCTCCTTGCTTTCTAAAAGAGCTAGTGTAAGGATATTTTTTAAAGTAGTAAAGCTGCTGAGAATGCAGATTTTTTCCAAGTTGGATACTGTGGCTGCGGCAAAAATCTCAAGTCACTCAAAGAGAGCTTTTGAGAGCAAATGCCTTAAAAAATTTCACATTTCAAAATTAAGGCCTTTTGTTACCCCTCCTGTATAGTCTGACTACAAATCAGCAGCTAAGAACAAACCACACAATCAGCAAAAACCAAGCATACTCAGAAGTCCAACTAGAAAAAAAATGGCAGATTAGAAACCTTTGCATTAAAACAAACAACCCCCCCCAATCCATTAAGATATAGAATATGCCAATTACAGCCTGATTTATAACTGCTGTGCTCATACTATTCTTAGTGGTCCCCACACACGAGGACTGAAGCAGAAAATCTCATTAATGTGGAATCAGGAATTACACAATCTTCTTTTGCAATTCTAAACCAGTGCAAAATGTTTCAACAGAAGTATTCTTTGGGAGTGTAAATTGGTATTAAACAGTTAATGGGACACCAAAACTAGATACCTTGTTATAAAAAGACATGTTTCTAGATCTGTATTCATCCTAAGAAATTTATGCTTTCCTTTTTGGAAATACAGAGAACAGAGAGTACAAGAATTAAGCCACAGGTGCAATGGTATGTAGGAATGGTTTGCTAGAAAGTCTCTTGTTAAATGCAGTTGAATTCAACTCTGTGAAGGGTAAGGACAGTGTACTATGAGTTGTGTAGAAGCATACATGAATCCATTGCTATTATACCTAATTTTATGCTAAAAATACTAGAAATTAAATCCCAAACCAATCTGCCTCTCCAGAGTTTCATAAGCCCTAACATAAAAGGTGAACATTTCTCACTGACCTTTAATGAAAAACACATCCAAATCCTCCAAGTTTGCCAGCTGGTTTATTTATATCCCTACATTTCATCAGCTGAGAGAAAAGAGGTAACAAAGAAGCATGTTCTATTAGGAGACTTTACCACCAGATTAACTTAACTCCTACATTCACAGAAGCTCTAGTCTGTTCATCAGTTTATTCCTAGGATTTAGCACAGTTCTTGGCATACAGTAGGCAATAAGTAAACAGATAACTGAATGAATGAATGAATGAATGGTCTCATCCTGGGGGCGGTGGGATGGGAAACACGATAATACAAAAAGACAAGAAAGTTCACATATACAAGCCTGTGAAAATAAACTAAAAGAGTAAGACTTTGGAAAGTTTGGGAGCAGATACAATGACCAATTTAATACATTCATATAACGCAGCCTTCTCCTCACCCCATTATGGGAAAGTTTTTGAGCTTAGAGAAAGGAAATCATTTCATCTTCATTATCAATACTAAGACAAATCTGAACAATATTTCAATTCTTTATTCACTAAATCCAGTCTTGTAATCTGTAAGAAGACACTCTGCACTTTGACAAATTGACATCCTTCTTAATGAGTGCTCCAAAAACATTAAGTGGATATTTCATCCTTCTACAAAACTTTCAGTGGTGGCGAGGAGGAGAGGAAGGAGGAAGGGCTCTGGAATCAAGGAACTGGGTTCAAGTTCAGGATATACTGTTTTTAAGCAACCTAAAGATGAAGCATTTTACTTTTATTGAAATATCCACTTAATGTTTTTGGAGCACTCATTAAGAGTTTTGCCTATCATGTTTCTACTACGAAATTTCAAAGCACTAAGTTAATCATAGTAACACTTTTGTGAGTTTTCCCTTCCATGTACTTTCCAATTATACCACTATATTACAAGCATTCACCTTGAAATTACACGAATTTCCAATTTATTTCAGTTTTTGCCCTGGAACTTCAAAGCCTTTCAACTGGAAAATCCTGAAAGTACAAACACATTATGCAAATCCAAAGATGAGGGCTTGAAGGATTTGGAAGTCAAATTCTCGTAAATGTTAAACAGCCCTCTACAATAACTCACAGAGATGAAATTTAATTTCATTACCTTTGATGAAATGATTTGTAACGTGCTATTGCCACATTGAATGCATTCTGTTTATTTATTTTAGGAAGAAGAAACCAGAATAAATAAGACCATCTTAAGACATAGGCTTCTATCCAACATCACTGATTAAAGGAATCTATTTTCAACAGGGCCTATTACAGACTATCTGTACAAAACAGTTTATATGGACCAGCTGATTAAAATATAGTTTTGCTTACGCACAACATAAGGCAACCCTGAACTTAATCAAGATAGCTTCTGCAGGTAATGATAATCTGGGCCAAAGCCCAGTGGTTTATAGATAAAATGCCAATTTAGCACAATAATCTCCCATCCTAATTTCCTCAAATGAAGACACAAGGATCAGGAAATGAATGTATAGAAAAAATGCAGGACTTGTATTTACATGTTAATTCAGGATCTTGATGGAAAACATCACTCTGGTTAATCCATTGCTTCTTTACCTCTTTAAATTAGATCATCCTTTGATAGATTAAAAAAAAAATCTATGTCATCCTAAATGTTTTCAAATGAAAATGTTTTATGGTTTTTAAATGTAAGAATGCATTGCTGACTGTATTATTGATTGAAAACAATTTTTTTGAAAACTGCTCTTTTTATTTATTTTTTATTTTATTTTTTTTTAATATATGAAATTTATTGTCAAATTGTTTTCCATACAACACCCAGTGCTCATCCCAAAAGGTGCCCTCCTCAATACCCATCACCCACCCTCCCCTCCCTCCCACCCCCCATCAATCCTCAGTTTGTTCTCAGTTTTTAACAGTCTCTTATGCTTTGGCTCTCTCCCACTCTAACCTTTTTTTTTTTTTCTTCCCCTCCCCCATGGGTTCCTGTTAAGTTCCTCAGGATCCACATAAGAGTGAAACCATATGGTATCTGTCTTTCTCTATATGGCTTATTTCACTTAGCATCACACTCTCCAGTTCCATCCATGTTGCTACAAAAGGCCATATTTCATTTTTTCTCATTGCCACATAGTATTCCATTGTGTATATAAACCACAATTTCTTTATCCATTCATCAGTTGATGGACATTTAGGCTCTTTCCATAATTTGGCTATTGTTGAGAGTGCTGCTATGAACATTGGGGTACAAGTGCCCCTATGCATCAGCACTCCTGTATCCCTTGGATAAATTCCTAGCAGTGCTATTGCTGGGTCATAGGGTAGGTCTATTTTTAATTTTCTGAGGAACCTCCACACTGCTTTCCAGAGCGGCTGCACCAATTTGCATTCCCACCAACAGTGCCCACACCCGAAAAACAAATAACCCAGTGAAGAAATGGGCAGAAAACATGAATAGACACTTCTCTAAAGAAGACATCCGATAGCCAACAAGCACATGAAAAGATGTTCAGCGTCGCTCCTTATCAGGGAAAACTGCTCTTTTTAGATTCTGATTAGTCATCCCAGATACAGCAAGCCGTGTCCTCTTCCCCAATTTGAAAATCACTGAAGTATCTGTTGTATGTTTCTTCTGTTCAGATGATAGTAATTCAATACATGAAGGCTATGCAGGGCACTCAGTACAATGGAGTTGGATTTTAGACTTTCCTCAGATAAATGTATTATATAACATTTAAAATTACGTTAAAGAAATCACTGTCTTCTTCCCAATGGCACCTCCATCGGGAAAGTGTCTTTCTCCACCATTTTAAATCTTTTCCCCCCATTACAGAAATGAATGTTGTCCTCTTCTTGTTAAAGGCAATCTCTTCATGTGTTCTCTGAATCCAACTGCATCCTCTCTATACTCAAGGTTTTAATGTACTAACCACTCTCTTCCCTCTGTGAGTCCTGAACCAGCTGAGGAACAGGTACAGGTGTCAAGGACCCCTCCACAGGTGGGCACCTTGGAGAAGCAGTGCCATGGTGAGGCTGACCCATGGGCAGCAGGAGTTCAGAGAATACCACAAGCATCAGGTCCCAAAGAGGGGAGGCAGTGGAGGCTGGGCCATCGTCCTTTCCACAATCTGAGACGTCACTCTCCTTCCTTTGGGGAGGCGTAGGCATAGAGAGCCAAAGCTCTCTTTTAAATTCTTTAGAAAACAAGGAAATGTCTTTTTCTTTTTTCTGCCTGAAGAAAGGGATGCAGAAAAGGAAGGAAATGTTCCTCCTATGTCACTTTCTCAAGGCTTTACTCATGGGTTACCTGCTTCCTGCTCTAGTCATTGATCTCGCCCTCTTTGCTAAGCCATCCCCACCATTATTCAACCAGGGGCTAACATCTCCCATTCCTTCAAGTCCTTTTCTTTCTAAAGCTACCATGCCGCTTCTTGGTTTCTCTTCCCCTTTGCAGCACTCAGCATCATCTCCCATCCATTGTGCTACACCATCTTCCTGGCACCACCACTTTTAGAATATGGCTCATTTAGGTATTCAGTCCGTTCAGGTGGTCAAATTCAAATGACTTTTTGGGTTTTCATTTTCGTTGTGGGATGTATTTGAGGAGGTGGATAGCACAGAGGTCAAGGCCATGGACTGGGGCGTTAGAATGCCTGGCCCTCAAACTAGGCTCCTTACTATGGAATCCTGGACCAACTATTTAATCTCTCTCTTGCTTCCTCATTTGTAAAATGGACTCAATAACAGCATTTACCTCAAAGGGTTTTTAAAAAGATAACACTATCCATATAAATATTCAGCATGATGCATACTGGTATATATACATACTCAACTTTCTTTTTTACAGTCCCTCTATCTTGAAACATTCTAGTTTATATTCCTTGACAGACAATTCTTCTAATATTCCTTTTTTTCATTTTTCCTTAAAGAGTCTCTGTTTTTCCTATTCAACCCTAAATTATGGACTACCCTGAGGCCTAATGGAGTTGGGCCTCCCGGGACTATATTTTTACTATCTCCCTATGTATTTGCATCCATTCCCTGGAGATGAAATAGTTATATGATGAAAACTTCCGTATCTTTACCTCCAACCCAAACTTTACCCAGAATTGCAAACTTAAATACACAACTAGCTTCTTGGCATTATCCATTACCTGTGGTGTGTCTGTGAACAAATTCTTGATTCCTAAACTCACCCCAACCTTCCTTCCTTCTCATCTTCTCTATGTCTGTCAATAGCATCACCACCACCATGCAGTTCCTTAAGCCAGAAACTCAGAAGTTATAATTGATCCCTACCCTCTGCAACACTCTCCACTTCTAATTCATCAATAAATTCTCTCTATTCTGCCTCTAACTTCTTCTTTTTATTTTTTCTGCCTTCAAGTTCTATATTAAATCTCTCCACTCTTCTCCACCATCTCTTTAGTCAGCCCTCTTCTGGATTACTGCTGAAGCCTCCATATTGGTCTCCCAGTAGGACTTTCCTCTCCTGCTACTTTTTCTTCTTAAAGCAACCATATCAAGCATTTTTAAAATTTTTAAAAAAATGTTTATTGAATTTTGAGAGAGAGAGAGCTCGAGGGGAGAGGCGCAGACAGAGAGGGAACCACAGAATCCGAAGCAGGCTCCAGGCTCTGAGCTGTCAGCACAGAGCCCGACACGGGGCTCGAACTCACAAACCGCGAGATCATGACCTGAGCCGAAGTCGGACACTTAACTGACTGAGCTACCCAGGCGCTCCCATAACAAGCATTTTTAAGCATAAGATTTTAAACAGATCATTCTCCTCCAAAAAAATATGGCTTCCCATTGTGGCTGGTTAAATTTGTTAGCTTCTTTCTATGGCCCATCAGGTCCCACATGTGTCTATCTCCTACTTCACCTCGGGCTATTCATCATCAGAGCCTAGTCTATTTCTTGCTCAGGCTCTAGTCATTTTGGTATCCTTCAAGCTTCCCAAACGTGTCAAGCTCTCTCCATCTTCAAGGTCCTTGCACATGGTATCTCCTTCAGCTGGAAGAATTGCTGGTTCTTTCTCGTTTTTTTCCAGTCTCCTCAGAGAAACCACCACCTATGTTGCTAAGTAGGTTGTTCTTATGTCCTGTCCCCCACCCACACTCAGTTCCAAAGTATTCTTTAGCACTCTGCTCATTGCTTTTCACAAGGCCCAATAATATGTTTGCTCATGCCCACTACACTATTTACTCGCTGGGGCTGGAAGCACAATCCCTTTATACACCTAGCACAGTGTTTTGCACGTTTTGTGCACACCAAGAATATTTACTACACAAATGAATACATGAATACATGATCTATTCGCATAGACTCCACACGTCTTTATTCGGAAGACCTACAGGGCATGAGCTTATGTTTATTTTTTCCATTTTCTTTCATTTTTAGTTTGGCTCAATCACAATGTCCCAAATCTTTCTCAAGAAATTACTGTCATCGGGGCGCCTGGGTGGCGCAGTCAGTTAAGCGTCCGACTTCAGCCAGGTCACGATCTCGCGGTCCGTGAGTTCGAGCCCCGCGTCAGGCTCTGGGCTGATGGCTCAGAGCCTGGAGCCTGTTTCCGATTCTGTGTCTCCCTCTCTCTCTGCCCCTCCCCCGTTCATGCTCTGTCTCTCTCTGTCCCAAAAATAAATAAACGTTGAAAAAAAAAATTAAAAAAAAAAAAAGAAATTACTGTCATGCTCTTTGGTTAGAAAACCACAAGATTCATAACAGTTATGTGAAAAGAGCACTGTCTCCTGATCTATGACCTGAACCAATTTTGAAAACTAAAAATCATGACTGAATACACAGTCTCAGAAATAGGCTTGGACTAGAAGACATTTCTAAACATGTGTTGCTAGACTGGCATTGCACTAATAGGCATTTTCACTACTGCATTCTCCAGGTCTCATACTTCTGTAGGTGGTAAATTACATTAGGAGAAAAATCAAATGGACATTGGATGCAGACAAGAAAAATAGTATACATTAACAAAGCCAGGGGAAAAAAAGGTGGTAGAAAAAAAACACATACATATGTTCATTTCTAATCTTATCAAAGACCAACAGAAATGCCACATAACTCCTTATTTATAACAGTACATTCAGGGGCACCTGAGTGGCTCAGTCAGTTAAGCCTCTGCATTCAGCCAGGCCATGATCTCATTCTTAGTGAGTTTGACCCCCCCATAAGGCTCTGTGCTGACAGCTCAGAGCTTGGAGCCTGCTTTGGATTCTGTGTCTCCCTCTCTCTCTGCCCCTCCCCCACTTGTTCTCTCATTCTCTCTCTCTCTAAAAATAAACTTAAAAAACAGTACATTCAGTTATTTCATTAAAGAATAAGAAAATCTGATGATGGTAAAAAGTAGCAATCTCTAATTATAGATTGGAGGTCTTTCAAATCATTTTTTTTTAAACAGAAGCATTATGTAACTTTTATCTTACATGCCCACAAGTGCTTGTGTAACATGCAGTGACTACTAAAATTTACAGCATTCTGTTTCATAGCACAAAAGAAAGGCTGGTGATATGAGGTGTGCTATTGTGATGCTGGGTGGAACCCGAAGCAGGGCACAGCGCACTGGGGAGGAGGGCTGCGTGTTGCTGACACTTGGGTCCTGGGCAGCTGCTGTGAGCTGCAGCTGAGCCCATCTAGGCAGAGGACGGGTACCCACACGGCAGCCAGGCTGCTCATCCGCTATCGACCGCGGCGGCAGGGAGACAAAACAGGCTATGCCAGGACTGTCTTGGGCACAGGCCCCCAGTCACCACAAACAAGGACTTCCTTGAAAAAAAACAAAACAAAACAAGGAAACAGCTGGATGACAAGGGACCAAAACTGTTCTACTTTCTTAATTGTAAGCTATTACAACGTAATAAAACGTTACTCTTTACCAAACCTTAGGCCAGTGTTTTACTTAGATGGTTCTGAAATACAAAAAATTGACTCTGCTGGCCCTTCATGCTAGCATACAAATCAGTTCCTTATAGAATACATTTACTAACAGAATCTGCCAACACTTCCTGTCAGCTCTGGCTGTGCAGCTAAGGGCATCTTTCACCATGGAATGTTTCAGGAACCGGTTTAGATGCTGGGAAAGCAGACTCAAAACTACAAGTGCAAACTTAAGGAAAAGTGAAAGTGCAGACTGCCGGGAACACACGGTCATAAGGTTGGAGAAGCCCAAACGTATCTGATTGTCCCACAACTTATTCTTCACAGAAACATTTTCAAAACAACGTATATGATGGCTTTTGTATTCCTACAGAAAACGTCAGAAATGACATTCAAGTTAATGTTCCAAAAAAGCTCAACCAAAATGCCAGTGTTGGTGTTTAAAACTGAAATGGTATATAAAATATTTACTGAACAGTATTTAAGCCCCCCCTTTCCTTAGCACTTAATAAAATCCAAATGGCCTAGTAGGAAAGTTTCCCACACAACACTTTAAAAATCGTTGACCCCACCCATGATTTTTTAGGTTCAGTCAAGACTGTTCTATTGTAGGCTTTGCTGCTGGATACAAAATAAAGGCATACAACTGTCCCAAGAAGGGCCGTATGTATAAGGCCTAGGATGGGCCCAACATGGGGCTTGAACTCAGAACCCTGAGATCAAGAGTCACATGCTCTACTGACTGAGCCAGCCAGGTGCCTCAAGGACTTTCAAATCTTTAGGGAACCCAGGTTCGACCACTTAACTGTACAGCAGCAGTAATGGAACTAATATTTCTTGATTCATGTTATATGTTAAGTGAATGATAAGTGACTGCCTTTAATCTTTATACCATCAACTACTGGAGGTCAGGGACAATTGTCTTGTTCATGTTTGAACCACCAGTGCCCTGTATCCTGCCAGGAAGGATAACACAGGCTACATTTAATGTAACTACCATTAAAGGCTTGACTTCACCTAAGGAAAAACTGAAAAATGACATACAAACACCACAGGAAGGCTTGCTTTGAAGCTCTCTTATGAACACTTATGCTCTCACAAATAGAATAATGGCTCTACAGTGTTGTTCTGGGCTCCTTTTCAGAGCAGTGTTCTGGACTAGATTCTGCCATTCCAGGAATAAAATCAGACATAAGACACTTCGCCTGAACCTCTCCTTCTCATCCATGCAATGCTGATAATCATTCCTGCGATGTTTGCCTAACAAGTTTACACATCTTTGTGTTCACCAAATAGCTAGTGATTCCCGTTTATGTTCAGGGCACTGTACTAGACTCCAGAGATCTGCTTGCTGGATACAGCACTGCGTTTTGTTAGGTGTTTAAGGTTGACTCTTCCTCTTATCAGGTGGCATATTTAATGGGTTGTCTCCACTCCACTCCTCACCGGAGATGTCTCACCTGCTGCTTCCTCTCTTTGGGTAAATGCAACTCTTCCCACTGGTCATTAATAGCTCCTTCCCCAGCCCCCATGTATAGTCAAGCTCTTTCTGCTGGGGTTACCTCCCTCCCCCAGGCAGCCCTCTCAGATAAGATAATAAGACTCTTTCAGGCCAGGTCTCTTTTGTAGGACCACCTATTGCCACAAGAAGCCAGCCTCGTTTTGCCCTGTGGGTTTTGGCACACCCACAACATAGCAGCTCTTTGCATCCCCTCATCAGATTCTCCAGACAGCTATCATCCCTATTCATTTTGATTTCTCAGGGTCCAAAGTCTAACCCACTGTTGACCCCAAGTTCTCTGTGTTGTCTCAGGAGAGTCCCATACATAGATTTGGGGTGAGGTAAAGGCATCTCTCACTCGTTTGGGGGGGCTGGGATGCCACAGGATTCCCAGAACACCAGAAGCCCTCTCTGAAAATCCTGTCCCAATCTCCAAACTGTTATATAATCTGGAGCGGGGTGGTCAGCTAAGAGTCACAAAATCAGTTCCCGACCATCAGCTTTTCAAATCTTGATTTGGTGGTCTCACACCTCATTCTGAAATGGAGTAACAGGTGCTTATCAGTTCCAGCTACAGCAGAGTAATTGTCAAATTTTAACTTCCTGTTACAGATCTTCTGTACCTTTATACCATTCTTGAGGTCATTCATTGCTCTCTGGCTATGGAAAAGCTGGAACTGCCAAAAAAAATGGCAACAGAATGGAGACATCCTTCTATTTCAGCAACATTTCTAGTTAAAAAATCATTTATTTGTATACTCTTTTTCAATTACTTTCTATATATTCCTTGAAGGCTTATTGAGTTCAATGCATTATGCCAAGTGCTGGGGATACAAAAATGAAAAGAAAATGGCTGCTATCCTTCAGGACCTAAAAAGGAATGGATTTAAAAAACAGAATTATAGAAAATAATATACATCCTGGTTACAAGAAGGTAAGTCCTCTCCAACTCTGAATTTGCCTATAAGTTCTTTTTTACTTTCAGTTTTTAAAAAATTTTATTTATTTATTTTTGAGAGAGAGAGAGAGAGAGAGAGAGCATACACAAACACACATGCACGCACAGGAGGGGCAGAGAGAGACAGGAGATAGAGAAACAATGGATCTAAAGTGGTCTCTGCACTAAGAGCAGAGAGCCCAATGAGGGGCTCAAACTCACAAACTGTGAGATCATGACCTGAGCCAAAGTCAAACGCTTAACCAACTGAGCCACCCAGGCGCCCTGCCTATAATAAGTTCTAATATTCATGTGTATTTATTTCTGACTACCTTTTACTTTACTGTAAGAAATTAGGTTCCAGGGGTGCCTGGGTGGCTCAGCCGGTTAAACGTCCGACTTCAGCTCGGGTCATGATCTCGAGGTTCATGAGTTCGAGCCCCGCATCGGGCCCTGTGCTGACAGCTCAGAGCCTGGAGCCTGCTTTGGATTCTGTGTCTCCTTCTCTCTCTGCCCTTTCCCTGCTCATGCTCTGTCTCTCTCACTCGCAAAAATGAATGAATGTTAAAAAAAAAAAAAAAAGAAATTAGGTTCCAGTATTTGTGAACTGTGAATCATTGCTATTGAGAACAATTAGAATAAGAGAAAAGTATGGTTAAGATTAGAAAAAAAGGTAAAAGTAAAGCAGAAGGCAGGGATGGGATGAGGAATTTTTATTTTATTTGTCAAGAAGCTTTGGGCTAAAATGAGGTGGTCAAGTTTCATTTTACAGAAATACTTTAAAGACAAAGGAAAACCTATTGCCAAAATGTTACCAAACAAACAAAAAAAAAGGTATGTTAGGCCAAAAATGGCAAAATCAATCTCATTGCACAATAAAGAGCAGAGCTTTGAGTCGCGTAGAGTTAGCTTTCCAAACACTGAAAACATCATCATTCGTGCTCCTATTTGCTACGAATAAGTAAAAATCAGGTGGACATGGAGTACAGGTAGGCACCTGAGAACCACTAGACTGGATGATCTCAAATTCTACTGGCAATGGATTTACTTCACTGAGAATCCCTTTATTCAAATCTGTTCCACCCCTGCCTCCTCTCTATGCCTTGTAGCAAAGGGACAGACTTTCATAGAAATTTCCAAGCCCTGTATTCAGGACTGGCTACAGAATTTGTGGTGCCCTTTGCAAAATGAAAACACAAGGCCTCTTGTTAGAAAAATATTAAGAATTCAAGATGGTGACAGCAGAGCATTAAACCAAGTGTGGGGCTGTCTGAAGCACAGACCCTGTGCAGCTGCACAGGCTGCACACCCATGAAGCTGGCCCTGCCTGTATTGCCTATGTATGATCCCCCAAATTGATTTCCTAAAGCACAGCTTTTTAAAAATGATGCTTCAGCACCAGTGAGTTTTGTATAAGGACATACTTCCAGAATGATAATCCAGCTTGATGATGTCTTTGTTATTGGTCAGTAAATAATAACCTGCAAGGCATACCTCAACTCCAAAGTACTGTAGATTATGAATTTATAAATATTGTCTTAACCTCCTAGGAGTTGAAAGTTCCTAAGTCAGTTGAAGTTAATCTTTGTGTCTGTGGTGTTACGTTGGAGCTTGAGAATAATATTCTACATGCACACAATTTGATCAAAACCACTGGATGCTTCAAAATAATCTCCATGTGGAGAAAAGGGTACTGAGAGTTTTAGGCTCTGGGATGGGAAATTGCTGTGGAGGAAGTATTCTATCCTTGACTTTTTGCGTTGAAGCAGGAAGTGTTTAGATATATAAGATTTTGATTTTGCAGAAGTAGGAGGCACTTCAGAGCAAGGGTCATTTGGAGAGTGCTGAGAAGAGTACTGCAGCTGTCACACTAGGCTGGCCCGTCACGATCCTCCTTTGGAGGCCACTGTGGTCTCCTCCCGTTGCTCCCACTCTTTCCTCTCACAAAATCCATTTTCTACACCAAGAGCAAAGTGCTTCTGTAAAAACATAATTCAGATTAAGTCAGCTCTTCCAATGTCTTCTCATCTTCACTGAAAGTAGATTTAAACCACTTGTCATATCCTGCAGGATCCCACATCCCCTGTCTACTTCACTGGCCTCATCTCTGCCCCTCCTCACTCTCTCAGCTCTGTCCACACTCTCCTTTCCTTTCCTAGGAACTGTACAAGCCTCAAAGCTTTTATACTAGAAGTCCCGCTTCTTAAAATGCGCCTTCCCTAGAAAATCACCTGTCTGGTTCCTTGTTAAGAGTCCCTTTAGAGAAATACATTCCTTGATGGCCCAACCTAAAGTTGTGCACTTCCCCATCACCTTATTTGATTTGTATTTTCTTCAGACCATTTATCATGGATATGCCTTCTTGTGAATTATCTGGAGTACCTAACCCTCCATTGATGATGTGAGGACTGGAAGTTTGCCTGCCTTGTTCACGGACAGGTCACCAGTGCTCGAACAGAATTTTAGACAGTATAGCAATTTTGTTACCCACTCAAGCACTCCATTCTGCATTAACTGAGAAGGAAACACTACATATTTACTATCACTAAAAAATGACAATTCACCTGCAGAGATTTTTAACTAGAAGGAAACATATACTTTATACTATTTAAATTTGATATCCTCTCTATAGAGAGTCTTTAAATATGCAGGAAGAAGACTTACATCTGCAATGTAGCACTTCAAGTATAGTGTCTACGGTGTTTCTTCCTGATGGCTGTACTATTTTATCGCTTTGACAATTTCTCAGGAGCTCATCCAAGCAGTCTATACAAGATGACAATGTGCATCATAAAAATCTATAGAGCATTATAGCCAGTAGCTAGATATTGGTAGCCACTCATGATTCTTGGGTCATTGGGTTTTGTCACTGTAAGCAAATAAAAGCTCAATGACTACATATTTAGCATTCATTCCTTAATGTCACAGGCAATGACAATACTGCTTTATTATTCAGGAAATGATTTGAAATTGCAAGTCACTCTAAGACAGAGACAACAAGGTCAGAGTTTTAGAGGAAGAACAATTCTTTTTCTATCACATACTGTCCTATTTAACTTCAAGGATATTTCTGGAGCCCAAACCCAAATACCGCTTTATCTCACTACACACACGACTAGTTATACATCTGTATTGACTTTCTGACCCAACACAAAATGGAGAAAAAGATTCCACTTGCTATTCAAGAATCAAGGGCAAAGAAGGAAAATTCTGAAGATTGTTCATAATTCTTACTATGCATTCAGTTGATTAAGGGCAGTAGCAATTTTTAATCTAGGGATTGGTTTGTTGTGTGTTTTTATCTTTCTTACCTATTACAAGCAAAGTAACATGTAAGTTTGAAGGGAAAATCTCTATAAACATATGCAGAATCTACTTTGTTAATGTACCGTTGACAACATAGAACAAAAAAGCAAGACCTTACTATACAAAGGTTGGGATCACAGAATGGGGAGAAATTAAAATAAATACACTAATTGTATACTTTTCTTTTCCTGACTTAGGTTGCCCCATATGGACATGTTGTCAATAAATAGTAACATTTTTTCATGAGGATAAATATTAGCCCAAAGCAAAAGTAGTAATTAATAAGTAGTTATTCTGATAACCACTTCCCAGGTAAAACTACAGTTGTTAAAGAAAACAGGACACTACATACTTTACAAATATCTGTTCATTCTCTCACCAAAGATTTAAAACCTGCATCATCATTTGGTTCCTTGTCATATCAGATGATGAGGTGAACTAATGGCAATGAAATTGTCTTGTGAAAAAAAAAAAATCAACTCCAGGCATTTTTGAAAGTTTTCTAGGTGACATACTATATATAATGAGTCCCAAGATGTATCATGTTATTTACACACACACACACACACACACACACACACACACACACACACACACACTCATATGCCTGAAGATGTGAATGGAATAGAAAATAAAGATGAAATCATGAATTAAAACAGCAGTCTTGAATTAAATTAAGTGAGCTGCATTCTGATGGTCCATTCTGATGGATTTCATATAAAGGTTTGTAGGGGCGCCTAGGTGGCTCACTTGGTTAAGCATGAAACTCTTGATTTCAGCTGGTCAAGATCTGAGTCATGAGATCAAGCCTCACATGGGGCCCTGCACTGACAGCACAAAGCCTGCTTGGGGTTCTCTCCTCGCCTCTCTCTACCGTTCCCCCTGCTTGCACAGCATGTACACACTCTCTTTACCTCTCTCAAAACAAATAAACTTTTATAAAAAGTTTTATAAACTTTTATAAAAAGTTTTATAAACTTTTATAAAAAGCTTATTTGACTGAAGCTAAAACATGTGGGCTGCAGTCTCACGAAATCTGCTCATTAGTAAGCAAAAATTTTGCTATCTCTGCTGATAGTGTATTTCACACCATATTTTTTATTATATCTGAATTACTCTCTTGATTGATTTGTTTATAAGTATGTTGGGATGTGTTTAAAGGAATGCTCCATGTGTGAATTTATTATCTATGCAGTAAATCTCAAAAACACATTTGAGAAAAATATTTGCTCTTAATAAATGTAAAACCTGATGTTCATACAATTGCACCATTTTCTTAAAAAATACATTTAACTACAATTTTGCAAAATGGAACTCAGCAAACAATAAATGCCAATTTCTGAGAGTCTCTCTAAGAAACTTTGGTGACTACTGACTAAGGACAATTATCAACAAATTTCTAGCAGGCAATAACAACGAGAAGAGTCAAATGTACAAAATTAGAGATGAGCCAAGACATTTGAACTCAGTTAAAAGTACTAAGTAATCCCATAAATGAGTTTTCCTGGGCAGTACACACACATATTTTTTCCTGGGGAAAAAACAGGGCCACAAAGTGCAACTATTAAAATGTATGTATTTCATAGTGAGAAAGGAAAAAATAACCAACATACGTCTGACCTCATTCATTCTCTGATTCAATAAAGACAAATCCCCCCACCAAATATATGTATATAGTGACCAGGTAAATTCTCCTACAGAAGCTTTTTCTTCATCATGGGAGGGGGTTTAAGCACCCACTGGGGCATCACAATGCAACTGAAAAAAAAAAAAGGTCACTAAATACAAATGTAGCATTTTAGCTGCAGACTTCACTCTTCATCAAATACACATTTATGATAGCATACAGGTTGAGACTCCAGTAGATATTTCAAAGGGTTTCAAGTAATAAAATCTTCACTAGACTTTTTTTACAAGGTGCTTTTATTGTGACTACTTTCTCATTACTTCATAGCTAATACTTTCTCTTTATTTTGAGATAAAAGCAAGGCAGGCAGAGAGTATTATGGAAAAACGCTAGCTGAATGTGTGTAAAATTTTCTAATAGATGGAACAGAATTACCTGTCACAATCACAAAGAGATGATTAAGTGCCAATGACTCATACTGCTCCATTAACTGAGCCCCAGTATAAATTTAGAAAGATTATAGGTTTGAGGTTTTTCTAAGTCAATCTGCCAATTTAGTCAGTACTAAAGTATTCAAAGAGTTTATTTTATCATCATGAGAGCATTTAAGAGATCTCCCTTTAAAATATCCTGTGTTCAGTACTGCACTCGTGCATTTTACACAGGTGACAAATCTAGTGGATATAAAACTTACTTCAGAAGCGCTGGTGTGTCAGAAGTAACATTTTTCTTTACATCAACTTAAATCTAGCACTGGGCATTCTGTGGCAGGAAATTCAATCCCAGTCACTTTTGTACTTTCTTCCCTTGCCCAGGACTGTGTCAAAAATCCCAGGGTCTTAAACATCACCAAAGCAAAAGGAAGTACCCTCCTCCCTTTGCCCACTGCGGTCATTCACCTACCCTGGTTTACCTTTGTCACAGATGGCAGGGAACGCATTAGTCCACATTGGTCCACCCACTGTCCCAGGCTGTACAGAACCCTCAGAGCCTGTGATTGTGCTGTTTCTGTGCCTGTGGCAACCATGGGAAGTCATTGGTGTGACTGTGGTAGTCCCGTCAGGGATGCTGGTGGGCCATCTTTTCTGACATCTTGCTATCTCTTGATAATGTGTTAGTCTCACTAGCTCTTCTTGTCCTCCCGCCATTGGGTGGAGCCACATGACTAGTTCTGGCCAATTAGTTGTTAGTGGAAGTGATGATGTACAGCTTCTGGTCCTTTAATCACCAGTGAGAAGCCCTCCATTTCTCTTTTTCTCCTCTGGTACAGTGCTAATAATGTTGGAGATGGTGGCTGTTCTGTCTACAGGATCCCGGGGTGAGGAAACAATGGAGCAGAATGAGCCCACGCTAACAACAATGGAAATGAAGCCTGAATGAAAAATAAACCATGTTGTCTTACACTGCTGAAATTTAAGTCTAATTTGTTAGCAGAGTATAATTTAACTTGGTGGTTCTCAAACATGCACAGGCATCAGAATCTCCTGGCGGGCTTGTTAAACACAAGATTGCTTCACCCTTTTCCCAGAGTGTCCGACTCAGTTAGACTGCAGGCGGGGTGGGGGGAACTCCAGAATTTATATTTCTAACAAGTTCCCAAGTGATGCTGATGTTGCTGTTCAAGGACAAGACCTTGAGAACCACTAACCTAGGCTATCCTGACTTGATACACACTGCCCTGGAGTGATACATAAGCCTTTCTTCTGAACTGGGTTCCATGCCCAAGGGTCCCACAGACTTAGTTGGGGAAAATGACTACATATTTATTTTTCATTAACTTCTAAGTAAAAATGCAACATTTCTTTCTATTACAAATGTAGGCAATAAACTACAATAGTATTAGCAGTACCTGTACATCCATCATGAATGAAAAGCAGACATATTTTTACTTTAAAGCTAAAAATCTGTGCTCAACACCATATCAAAATTATTAGATATGCCACTAGCTAATATTTTATATGTTAATAAATAAACACACATGTAACTGTATCTCAATGCTAAAAGTATTTTGACATATGAATTTCAATTTAATAGGCTTCCTTTATAATTCTCACCAAACTACCGAAAGAGAGAGACCATGGCATAGAAAAAAAATAATACTTGCGGCATCATCTGCTCAGTTCAGCCCAAATTCTTTCCTCTCTCGGGATAATTCTTTTTCCTCTAGCCATCCTCAAAAGAACTGTTCTGTCTTCTATCCTACCACAGGATACACTGCATATTCTCTTCAGCAAGCTTGGATTTACAAAAGACGGAAAAGAGCAGACTTCCAGTTATGTTTGCTTTTTGCATTGCACAATTCCCTGTGATGGGAAAACTAGGGGACTGGATAATTGCTTGGGAATGGGGGCAGGATTTCAAGGGGGAATAAAACTTAAGATGGAATTCAGCAAGTTATCCTACCACAGTCCATCTTCGTGGAATGGAATACCTTCCTCTCCTCCTTTCTTTATATAAATAAAAGTGTTCATCTTCTTTCAAGACTAGTGCAAATTCTCTCTCTCCTCTGAAACTTTCAATAGTTACCTAATTTTAATAATTTTATGGTACTTGCCCCTTATGCTTAATTTGATATGTATTATTGCATATTTACAGTTTGAGATTGATCATACATCCTTCAAAATGTCATGAGCATAATATGAACAATATATAAATATTATGTGTCTATGCATATTACCATTACCTATATTCATTTGGTCAATTATTAAATCACGGGTATTACCGAGTAACAGTCTACAGAGAAACAGGTTTTCAGCTCTGGCTCACCACTGTAAGTAACTACATGTGTCAGGCATGACAGCTGAGAACACAGCGATGATCAAGACAGGCAGGTCTGTGCTCTCATAGAAGTTAACTTCTGTTGGGGGATAGAAATAATAATAAGTAAAATACTACAAAAATAATAAGAGTATTCCCCCAAAGTGTTAGAATTAAAAGAGGAATGGGCTACTGGTGTCATTTGGGAGCTTGTTAGAAAAGCAGTCTCAAGTTCTAGCCTAGACCTAGTGAACCAGACCTGACATTTTAATAAGAGCCCACATGATTTTTTGTATATTCATGTTTAAGAAGCCTTGTTAGATGACTGCATAGTAGCACATAGGAAGTGCTCCAAAGTTACTCAGTTAGGGACAGTGCATGTTCATTGACTGACTTCATGCTGTAGTTTCAGGAGGATAAATCAGGATACTGATAAAAGGTGAAGACGGTTATGGTTTATAATACCTGTCTTCGGTCTTTAAACAAACTTGGATCCTTTTCAGGGCTCATTTCATTCCTCACAGTACATACCTACTATGTGTGCTGAAAGGTCATCAAACTTTTTAATGAAGAAAAGCCATGTTTCACTAAGTTCGGGGTGGGGGCAGGGGAGAAGGGGCACTAAAATCCAAATACCGCAAAGACCTGACACTTGAGAACCCTCAGCTTCTAGACAGCATCGGACAATCTAGTAGGAAAAAGTCAGGGTGCGGAATGACACAGATGGGGGTGGAAGGTATCTTCTGGTCCTGCTGTTTGCAATCCATGATCCATAGTATATCCCCTTACTTCTTCTATCCTCAGCTGCCTCACCTGAAAAATGGGACTAATAATAACAATCAGTGTTTACTATTTTCAGAGATCTAAACTTTTTTAAGTTTTATTTATTTAAGTAATCTCTATCCTCCACATGGGGCTTACACTCATGACCCTTAGATAAAAAAAAATTTTTTTAAGTAAAAAATGGCATACGATATCATGTGGTTATATCTTATGAGACAATCCAGAGCGTCTCAAACATTCTGAGTTCACGTAGCAGTTTGATAATTAAGTCCAAATAACTGGAAGGTAGCCATTTGCATGGTGTCTATCAGATGTCGATGTGTTTTTCTTGAAAATGTAAGCTCCACACCTGCCCCTGTGTGTTTGCTATGCCCCCGATGTGCCCTGGGGCACAGTTTGGATATGATGAGGGTGCTCACTTGTTCAACTCTCTGACTCCCATTTAATAAACACTCAGCAAGTGCTATATGCTGCTACTTTATGACTTCCCCCTTATCTGTTTAGATGGAGTTAGCTCAGAAAGCCCTCAGAGAAAAACTTGAAGAAGAAAGCTGGGTCTTCAGATAGGGTGTTGCTCTGTGTCTGGAAGCTTCAGAGAATCGAAAGCCAAATGGGAAGAAGACAAGAGACTCAAATCCCCAGTGTTCACTGTGTCAGTTACAGGTGCCCTTAAAACCTAGGAATACCTGCTTTTATGGCTCTCTGGGACTCCTCTGTAGGTGCATCAGGCAGAAGCTACCGGAAAGTCTCCTGCACAAGGATGTATAAATGCCTAATGTTTGCTGTTCTCCCTCCAGGTGCTGGAAACAGGTGGCAATGCAACATTATCTACTTACCGTCTTCCAGATCTTTCAGTACATTTTACATTGTTGCCCGTAGGTGTTTGGGATGGTATGAAAAGCTAAGGAAGCTAAGTCTTTGAGAAAGGGAAGCATGGCCTCACCAAACCTATAGGCTCCCAGGCCAATTAACCCTTCAAGTTACATAATATGTTACATATCATCCTTACCAAGCTGCCCTGTCAGTGCTTTAACAAAAACTTCACCAGTCCAAAATCCTAAACAACAGAGTCTAGGTTTCTGAAGAGTCTAGGTTTCTGAAGATATCATAATGTTTTCTACATTCTGGAAAGCTATAATTACTTACACTGAAGTAGCTGGAGTGGACCTTGGGGCTAAGTGACCTCCTGCACTGAACTAGTATTAAACGTTAATCTTTCTAAAATGCATTAGCAATTGCTTTGCTTCCTTTGATGCTGTAGCTATACACACGGGTGTGGCTGGTGGGGACCTTTTGGGTTAAGCAGTGTTGCCACCACATGAGAGTTTCGGGAAAAGTCACCCAGCCTGCAGAACTATCAAGCTTGACACCCATCTCACGGCACACTGCCTCCCTCCCTCAGGTTCCAGTGGGCATCAGTCACATGCATACCAGCTTGTTATCACTGCATCTGCCCTTTCATGCCCTCCTGCTCTGTTCCCTTTCCCCATTTTACACACTCTTTGTTACCATCATGTCCATGTCTTTTAGGACTCTTTTCTCCCTTCCTGGGATGTCAGTATCTTTCTGACCTGAGATTATTTCTTCTGGGGGCTCAGGGTCCTCTGATTGAATACCAACAAAGCCAAAGCCATTTTGTTTTGTTTTGTTTTACATTCTAAGTTGATGTTAACAGTCAGTATAAGAGAGGATATTGAAAGAAAAACGAACTGAAAGTGAAGGTCAGTTTAGTATTACATTTCCAAAGCAGCTCTATGAGGCAATAGGAGCTAAAGGTAAGATCATGCTCTTTGAAGCCTGCCCTCTGCACCTGCTCACAAGCACCAGCTTTTCGATCTAGTGTTTATAGGATCTTGACAGAGATACAGAAAGAGAGAGACAGAGAGACAGAGCGTGAGCAGGGGAGGGGCAGAGAGAGAGAGAGAGAGAGGAGATGCAGAATCTGAAGCAGACTCCAGGTTCTGAGCTTTCAGCACAGAGCCCGATGCAGGGCTTAAACTCACAAACTGTGAGATTATGACCTGAGCCGAAGTGGGACGCTCAACCAACTGAGCGACCAAGGCGCCCCCCATTTTTCACGTTTTAAATTTGTTCTTTCACTGTTAAATTTGGAGGCAACATAAAATAAAGATGACTCCACAGATACCTTAGGAGGTGCTAAGCATTGATCTAAATATTCATGTAAATGATCCCAACCGATCTCGGACAGTGTCCTTCTTAGCCTCATTTTATGGATAAGGAATGGGCATGAGGTTGGGTCACTTGCCCAAGGCCACAAGCACCACCGTCTTACCACCACACCACTACTCCTTGCTGGCTGGAAGCACACAAAGTAGTGTGATGTGTGTGACATGTAACTCAGCAAGCCTCTGATCTTTCACAGACTTGAAAACTGAAAATTTCACACCACCAATATTTTCACACTTCTGAAATGTCGCAGATTTCACAGTAACTTTTTGTGGGGGTTGGGAAGAAAAGATACATCATCACATTAATTGTATGTATTGGTTAAAATATGCACTCTATTTAGTTAAAATATGGGGGAAAAGTGTCTGTAGGTCAAGGAAAAACTGTATACCCATGTTGGGGGGGGTGTACTTGTGCATGTAAATGAAAGTGTCTACACTCACATACCGATTTCAGTTCTACTAACTGAAATAAAATACAAACTAAAGGGAAAAATAACTCCTGAAAGATAGCAAAGATTAATTGGGGGGGGGGGGGGGGAGACCAGAAAGGAAAGCAAGGCCAGTTATCCAAGCAAGATTCTCCTTCCAAAGGGCATATAGCCCCTCCCTTCAAATCTGTTACTATTGTCCTCAGAATCAGTAGAAATCAGGATGCTCATATATTCAGCACATGCATCAGGAAAGCAGATTTGAAAGGAATGGTGAAAAATATCCCCAGACTGAGACAATACGAGTCAGTGTCAGGCAAACAGGACATGCAGGACAAGGGAAGGGCTAGGCACTATCGTTTAACATTAAACAGGTCACATTAAGCACACATTCCTCTGGTTGGCATACAGAGCCCTCCACAATGCCATGTGGCATTAGCTCCTATAGCTGCCCCCATATACAAGCTAAGCACACGGGATCTGACTTACCCTTCCCCTGTGCCTTTTTCAAGCCAAGGTAACAAATAAAAGTCTTCCTCTCTGCCAGACAGACCACCCAAGGGTAATTCCCACATAGAGTTCCACCTTTAGTCCTTCTAACCATCCCACCAGGCTCATCCTAAAGAAGAGTATACTTATTAAATACTGCATCTTCCTACCTCCTTAAGATACACTTTCTCTAACCTCAGCACCTCATTACATTTTAAATCTTCCCTCATGACACCGAACTTATTATTCTACTCCTTTGGTGATTTTCAAATATATTAAGTTGTGTGATACATTGTTCAAATCACAGCAAATAAAATCCACCAAAGCAGAAGAATGTCAGTAAAATGGAAATGTAATTTTATGTGTGTGTGTGTGTGTGTATATGGTGTACATATATATAAGGTAGATATATATATATACATATATATGTGTGTATGTGTGTGTGTGTATATATATATATATATATAAACCTCTTTGATTTGAAGTATAATGTCTTGCATATAATGGTACTCAGTAAGTATTTGTCATATTTAATGGAAATAGGTGTAAGGGTACTGATCGTACATCCCATTTTGCCTACAACAGTCCAGTTTAAGCCAGTTGTCCTGGAACAATTTTTAACAGTGCTCTTCTTCTCTCCTAAGTGTTTCAATTTGGATACAAATTATATGGCCACCTTAATCATAGGAAGAAAAGTTGTTTGATAGGTGAGAAAAATATATTGTAGGAAAGTTTAAATTACTTCCTCAAAAATCATACAGCATAGAGAACCTTAGTACCTGAGCCTAAGTCAATAAGAGGCAAGTATTTTCCTAAAACTTTGAACAAAAGCATAAAATATAAACATTTTCCATAAACATCATAAGTACAGTTTGATGAAACACATTTTACCAATAATCAGAACATTGTTAAAAATTATCACTCTTTGTAAGTATGTCATAATTCTCCTACCATACCTAAGTAATAGTTAGTACTGTCTAAATCATCACTGGTTTATTTAATCTTCTGAACATATCACTATCAATTCTCAAAAAGTCAAAATCAAGGGGGCACCTGGGCGGCTCAGTTGGTTGAGATCTGATTCTTGATTTCGGCTCAGGTCATGGTCCAAGCTGTTCTTTACTTGAACTTCTAGAATTTTAGGTTAAAAATTATACTGACATTTAAGATATTATAATCATGTGATATTATAATCATGTAATAATTACAACTTATGATAATATAATAAAATCTGTCCATTTCCATAAGAAGTTATATAAAATGAATTTAATTGTAATATTATATGGAAATCTACAGTTCCATTTCTTCCCAGATAATAAAAGGCAAGTTGAAAAGTCTCATTTTATGCATGTAAATTAGATAGGAATACTAATGAAATGTGAAAGAATAAGAAATCTCAACAACTCTTAATACAAACAAAACAGGATTATTTCCTACAGCTCCAGGCAACTTACTATATAAATGTACATTTTATTACATACGTAATTGAAATACTACAAAAAGAAAAGAAACAACAGCACTGTTAAAAAATTATCAGTATTTTTATCTAATTCATTCTTTGTTATTATTAAACAAATTTAGAAAAAACAGGCAGGATTTGAGAATTTTTACCAAGACCAGATTCTTTAAAATGTCTAAGTTTTGGGGCGCCTGGGTGGCTCAGTCGGTTGAGTGTCCGACTTCCGCTCAGGTCACGATCTTGTGGTCCGTGAGTTCGAGCCCCGCGTCAGGCTCTGGGCTGATGGCCCAGAGCCTGGAGCCTGCTTCCGATTCTGTGTCTCCCTCTCTCTCTGCCCCTCCCCCGTTCATGCTCTGTCTCTCTCTGTCTCAAAAATAAATAAATGTTAAAAAATTTAAAAAATAAATAAATAAATAAATAAATAAATAAATAAATAAAAATAAAATGTCTAAGTTTTGACATAGTTGGCTCAGAAACCTAGAAGGGCATATCTGAGAGGATGTATGCCTGCACAATTTGCTGGAAGAAAGCCAATTTGAAACATGGGGTGCAGCTTCAGTGACATTAGCTAAACATAGAACATGAAAGTGGAGGCAATTAGAGGCTTCAGAGGTAACATTTTTTTTTTAATTTTTTTAATATTTATTTATTTTTGAGAGAGAGAGAGACAGAGCGTGAGTGGCGGAGGAGCAGAGAGAGAGGAAGTCACAAAATCCGAAGCAGGCTCCAGGCTCTGAGCTGTTCGGCCCTATGCAGCGCTCAAACCCACGAACCGTGAGATCATGACCTAAGCCAAAGTCAGACCCTTAACCAACTGAGCCACCCAGGCACCCCAGAGAGGTAACATTTCTTTGAAGTGTGTACAAGAGTGGCTTCAACAGTCTGAAATTGGTGCAATTTTCTTTTACTTGATTAATTCATTCAATAGCTACTTATTGAATGACCTCAAAAACATTTATTGAGTTGAACACTTCTTTGGGGGCGCTGTCCTAGACACTACAAAAACAAATAATAGGATGTGCCCTGCCTCTTATGCTAAAAAAGCTGTAAGATGCAAAGGGAGGTAAGGCAAAAGACAATGATCATAATGATAAAGATGATGATGACAAGGCCATTAGAAACAGCATTAAGTTGTGGATTGCTTACTAGATATAAGTAAGATAGCAACTCATTCACGGATGAGAAACCTAAAACTCCAAGAGATGCAGTATTTACACAGGTCACTCAGGTAGAATCTTATATAATGAGCATTAAAAGCCAATGCCCTTAGCCACCTTGCTATGGAGATGAGGGAAAAATCCATGTGGGTGGCAGAATATGGTCCTAAAAGATGCCCATGTCCTAATCTCTTGAACCTGTGAATAGATTAGCTTACAGAGTAAAAGGGAATTTGCATATGCGTTTAAGTATTTTCACATGGGGATATTCTCATGGATCTGGATGGGACCAATGTAATCACAAAGTTATTTATTTATTTATTTATTTATTTATTTATTTATTTATTTATCAATCAAAGATCTTTCAATGTAGAAGGGGTGGGAGAGTCAGGGGGATACAGGACCACAGTAGAGAGGTAGTATAAGATTACAGAAGAATAGAGATTGCTGGCTTTGACCATGTTGGAAGAAGAATAGGAGCCAAGGAATGTGAATGACCTCTCGAAACGGGAAAAGGCAAGGAAGAATTTCTCCCCTAGGGGCTCCAGATCTTTCAGGGGTTCTCTTTTTCTTCATCTCTGTCCCATCTTTTCTCAACTGCCCGTCACATACAGCTCAAGAATTAACGACAAAAGAAACAGTTCTTCGGGAAATACTGTGGGGGAAGGGAGCATTCCAGAAATTTAAGGCATCGCTACTACAGTTGTTAAAAATACGGAGAAGTCAAGAAGTGGCAAAATGCTTGGAATACACTGACTATCACAACTCCTACAGTTTCCACCTACATAACTAGGCAACTTCACAACTGAAAACATCACACTGTAAATATGCCAAAACTATTTACATCCCCAGTTAAGTCTCTTAAGTTTGTTCTTTAAATCAGGTTAAAAATTTTCATCTTTTGTGAGTAAGTTCTGAAGTTCAAATCTTTATATTCTCAAGCACTGCTTGCAGTTAAGAGATAACCATGAATTAAACAGAATAAAACAGGTATAAATATTGCCTAGATTTACAGCAACTGAGTCATGTAATTAAATCCTGGATCTTCATGCAAAAGCCAGTTTATATAAATTAATTGGCCATCTCTAAATACTTACAATAAACACCTAAAATTGAATTCTTCTATGTTTGTGCAACGGAGGTAACACTTGGCTGCCATGTATGACCAGGCAGGTTGTGCACTGTACAATCCCAGGAGGGCAATGGTACAATGGTGTCCCCTGAAACTACGTAATGTGGTAGCCCTGTAAGTGAATTTAGTTTAAGAAACTGCCTTCTATCAGCAGTAGAGAAAAATGTGATGAGCAAATCTTAAGTGATACAGTAGAGGGCAATAAAGACTCACTATGTATAGGAGACATTGCAGAGTATGTCAATGGGAATTGAATGAAAGATTTTGATTTATGATTCTATTAGGCATAGTAGCATGAGAGCATGCATAATTATCAGCAGCATATGGTTGGTAACAATTTACAAAAATAATCTAAACAAGCACAGTCCTAGAGAAATGGACAATATAAGATACTGACATTGTACTATTCATGGCATACAGTAAATATTTAGACCAAAAAATGATTATTGATAAGTATATTTTAAAAGGTACTATCATATTATGTTAGGATGGAGTTGTAAAAGTGATTAATCTAGAGAAAAGTCACACTTTTTCTCCTCTTCTGAGGAAGAGGGTACTGAATTGTATCCAATTCAAGAATATTCAATATAGTATTCAATAAAGAATATCTAGAAATTATAAAATTATAGGCCTGGAAGGGAATTGGAGACGGAACTCAAACTCCAGTAAATTATTTAAATGCAGCTGACTTTATAAGTATACACTTTATAAGTATACTTTAGAAGTATACACACATACACACCACTCACATAAACATACCTATTCTCTAACTTTTCTTAGGAACTTATTCTAATTTTAACTATGACTTGCAGGAAAACTTTTTCCTACCGCTAAAAATTATAATGGGTTTATAATGGAAA
Source organism: Puma concolor (assembly GCF_028749965.1). Taxonomy (NCBI): domain Eukaryota; kingdom Metazoa; phylum Chordata; class Mammalia; order Carnivora; family Felidae; genus Puma; species Puma concolor. Next base: position 32,007,671 of record NC_141684.1, read on the forward strand.
ATAAGCAGTAGGAGAAATTATATAAGAGCTTCTTCCTGTATCAAATTATTTTTAGAATTAATCGTATAGATTATAATAAATTTAACTATTAACTACCTCAAAGGCATCAGAGACTTCCCACCAAATTCTCATGCTAATTTACGCATCCCTACCTTTAAATATTCTCTTTTCCTGGCTTTACTGAATCTGGTATTTATCTCTTAAGGACAACAAAAACATCTCTTCCAACAAATCACTGCACTTCACTTTTTTAATAGGTGCTCTTTTTGCCAAGCGCTTTCTTACTGTTCAGACAAAAGGATTCAAATACAAGGCATTTTTATTAACTTTTTATTGTTTTGCAAGTATGATTTTTTTTTTTTTTTTTGCCTAACACCAAATTTTGGTGATTTGAATGTATATAATACAGTAAAAAATTATCTACTTGGGACTCTAATAATTTTGAATTGATGACAATTTTGGTTAAGGGCTTGTCATTTTATCTTTGAAAATGATATTAAGGATGGGGCGATTTGTGAAATAATGATAGACCCCCAAAATTAGGAACTCCTTCAGTCACACTCAATCCTTGTAGAATTACCAGTTACATAAAATTCACACACTGATAATAAATGATTCTCACCCTTATATACCAAAGTCGCTTAAGAAAGGGTAACACTATTAATTAACACTTTGTTGAGATAAGGTTAGCGTCACTAATTAACTTATAGGAATAAATACTGTACTAACTGTATTTAAGGACTTCCCAAATTACTTCCTTTTTACTCTCTTTTATTCTGACAGCATTCCGATCCCCAGCCAACATGAGAATCATAGATATACCAGTACACTCTAGCTGAAAATGTGCATAATCAACAACAACAACGACGACAACAACAGCTAACAGTTACAAAGATGCCTTACACTTCACGTGAATTACCTCATTTAATTCTTAAGACAGTCCTATCAGGCAGGTGAAAACAATCACGACACCATCACCCACAGTAATACAATTAATAGCCGTACTGCCAGCCACAACTTGATATTCTCCGTCTGCACTAACTCATTTACTTTCACAGCAACCATATGAGGTAGGTACTAGAATTATAGTATTACGTTTTACATATGAGGACATTGAGGCACAGAGAGGTTATGTATCTTGTCTAGCCCAAAAGCTATGAAACAGCAGATCAAGATTAGACTCAGTCTGGCTCCAGAATCTCGGCTTGTAACCATTACACTATGCTACCTCTTCTCTCATGGCAATTCCATGACATCCATACTACTTTATTATCCCCACTTTACAGATGAGAAAACGGAGACACGGAGAATTTAGGTAATTTAACTAGGACTGCCTAGCTTACAGGTAGGCAAAATTTATTTTCCTGTGAAGAGCCAGATGGTAAATATTTTTGGCTTTGCAGACCATAGGGTTTTTGTGGCAACCATTCAAATCTGCTGATGGAGCGCTAGAGCAGGCATAGACAATACACAAATAAGTGAGTGTAGCTGTGTTCTATAAAACTTTATTTTTGAACAAAGAAATGTGACTTTCACAGAATTTTCAGGTGTCACAAAAATTTCTTTTTAAAAACCTTGTCAACAACGTACAAACCATTCTCAAGGTGCAAACCATTCAAAAATAGTCAGCGGGCCAAATCAGGAAGACCAGCTATAGTTGCTATAGTTTGTCTACCCCTGACACAGCGAGCGATTGCTGGAGCTGGTATATTAACCCCAGTTAATCCAGCTCCAGAGTTCACATTTCAAACTCCTCCCAAAATGTGCTTCTCAAACTTACATGTACATAGGGGTCTTGTCAAAATGCACTTCTTTAGATTACCATATGCCTCCCTAGTCTCTGAAATCACACCCAATTCTATGCTGCTACCCATAACCAGGTGCTAAAAAGTTTGTGCCTTCCAAGCACGCTTTGAGTAACAGTGACCCCCTGTCACATGGGGGTGCCAATTTACCTGGTAAATAGAAAAATTCTTTAGCTTACATAATCTATAATTTGTCAGTCCTGAGGGAACATTAGTCTGAAATTCACATGAAATATATTTCTTACTGCATCCATGCTAGCATAATATAACTAAGTAATCAAACTTTTGCTTTCAAACTAGACATCAGTTTTGCCCTCTACTGACAGTTGTAAGGCTCACGTCAGTGACAAAGAAAAGCACAGGCAGAATATTAAAGAAAATGGGGTCTTCTGATCTGATTTTTCTTAACGGTGTTGCATAGGCAAGATAAATTTCTCCCTCTGATGAGACCCAACATTAAATATAAAGGAACAATTTTATAGGCTTTTATTGTTTTAAAAGTACTGTAATAATTTTTATACCAATCAAGTTTACCCTCGGAAAAAATGGAAATAAACCTCTTCAGAAATCTCTACACTTTCCACCAGAAATTAAACACTTCTACTTTATTAAAGTGTCCTTTCTTCTTCCTATAGATTTGTGGTCATATCATGAAGCTCTTTTTAAAGACTTCTAGAAAAAAAGACGTACACTTTGTGTTAAAAGAAAGGCTTTATGGTTATCTTAGGAGTTTATTATTTTATGTAACAAAAGCTTAGGCTTAGTTTTCTTTTAAACCTACAATCTAGTATTCACAACCCTAACATTTGTTTTATTTTTCTGAAGAAACCCTGAGATGCCTAATGAGAGCATTTGCTGCCTAAACAAAACACGTATTTTTTATAGTCTTTTCAAGTGGTGTTTTCAAAGGCACTTGAAGAAAGGATGACGTTGTGTGATGATTACCATCTGGATGCAGTGATATTCTTTGACCTTTATTTAATCACCATTATTAAAAGGCATTTACCAGGTACCCAGTTGTGGCAGCCGCTTATTTGTGCCATGGCATTAAGTTCCATCCTGCCTGAGGGCTGGAAGAAAACCTGAGTGGTCATTTTATCCAGCTGAGTTTCTAACCAAAATTACACAAACCCATTCAGAGAGAGCATTTTCTCCTTTTCCAAGTGGTATACAATTTTTTATAACCTTCCCTGTCAATCATTTCATAACAAAGTCAACTGAAAATAAGCGAAAGCAGATTGTATAGAATATATTGGTGATGCCTAATTTGGGTAATGCTGCATGCACACGAACACAACACACACACACACACACACACACACACACACGAAAAGAATGACAGCAAAAAACACAATGCCCGTCCTGGCTAGGCAGTTTGCAACACAGCTTATTGTTACGGGGAAAAAAACCCCAAAGAATTCATCTAAACAAAAAGTTCAGAGTACAATGTTAAGAACAACTTCAAAACTCCAGGCATCCGCAGCCCAGATCAGAAGACGATAGAGAGTGAGGCCACTGACTGCTAGCTTAACAGGGAGAAATTCTCAAGAAATATAATCACTGGACACTGATATTTAGATGACTGAAAAATACAAATACTAACTTTAGAAGAAAACATGATATATCTTCATGCAGTGACTGGAGTGATGGATTAATATGATTTTATTTTATATATGTCTCTTCCATGAGCTAAACATGGGGTAGCAAGTTATTTCTTTGCATGAAGATATATCCATTACTAAAATGACAAAATTGTCTCAAATGCTGAAGAGCATTTACCCCTCTAAATTTAAACCAATTCATATTTGGGGGTTACAATAACTATTATTTTTTACTATGTAGCATTCATTTCCCCTCTTTCCCATAACTACATCCCTATTTCCCTCTGAGGAACAACCTCTCTCCTGCTCAGTCACCTGCCTCCAATGAAGCTGACTCCAAATCCAACCCTGACTGACGCAGGGCATGTGATCCAGGATGAACCCAGTCCTTACAGTGGTTTTCCTAGCCACAGGTATTGGTTCAGGAATGAGCATCTGACTCAGACCAAATTATGGGAAGATGTATACTGCTGTTTGTGGGAAATTCATTTTTTCCCATTGTCTCTAAAACCTAAGAAGTTTGAGATACGAGTTACTGCTGCCATTTTGCTAACACTTGAAAACTGAAACTAGAGTCAACATAACAAGAGGCACCAACAGGAGATGGAAAGGAACCAAGTGTTGATATTTTTAAAGCCCTGAATCCAGAAGGTCCTGTGATTTGGGTTTTTCAGCCTATATGAGCCAACAGAGTTCTTTTCTGTTTAATTAAGCCATTAAAAAAACAATTGATTCAATGATTTAAAATTAAACAGGAGTAATCCTTTAATATGTCCTTTAAATATGCCTTCCATTTAATCTTTTGTGCATATACATTTTAATAGTGAAAAACTTCAGTCAAATAGTGAACAAACTCTCTAAACCCTGCCACTTTAGTCTAACTGTATAGTTTTTGAGATAAAGAATTATGTCATATTTCTTTGTATTTCTCAAGATACCTAACAGTATATTTTTAATGCATATTCTCAAAAATTTTTTGTTTGATTTACTGACTTACCCTTTTATTTGTGAATGGAAAATCTTCAGTAGATCTGAACTGGGAAAAAACTCTATATGGTTCAAAACATGGTCTTAAGATTATTAATGTTTACATATGACCAATTGCTACTTTTTGAGGAAATGGATATGACCTTATTTATTCAACAGAGTGCTTTGGTGTATATCTTGAATCCAATCGTGAAACATCATTCAAACATTTTACAAAGTAACTGACCATTAATCTTCAAAAGTGTCAAGGTCATGGAAGATAAGAAAAGACTGGCACAGGTTGGGAGATACGACTGAGACATAACAAAATACAATGTGAGGTCTTGCATTGGATCCTGAACTAGAAAAAAAACAGTAGCGGAAAAACTGATGGAATTCTTATAGGGTCTATAGGTAAGTTAACAGAATTCTATACATGCCCATTTACAGGTCAATAACTGAGCTACGAGAATGTAAGAAGGTAACATTAGGGGAAGCTGAGTGAAGGGCATGTGGGACCCTCTCACTGTTTCTGCAACTGTCCTCAAAGTCTGAATTTGTCTTAAAATAGTATGATAAAAAAAAAAAAAAGACTACTCTTCAAAGTAGCCTGAATATTTACCTAGAATGATGCTTCAGTATTTTTGGAATTTATCTTTCAAAATTGCCTTTAGAGCAAATTAAAAAAAAAAAAAAAAAAAAAAAGAAGCTCTTATTACATTCTGAAAATAAAGGAAACTCTATTTAAGATGGGATCTGGAATCCCTCCCCTGCTCATGCTCTGTCTCTCTCTCTCTCTCAAAAATAAGTAAACATTTTAAAAAAATTTAAAAAAAGGGGGGGGGTGGTGACTGGGTGGTTCAGTTGGTTAAGCGTCCAACTTGGGCTCAGGTCATGATCTCGTGGTTTGTGAGTTTGAGCTGTGCATCCGACTCTGCTGACAGCTCAGAGCCTGGAGCCTGCTTCAAATTCTGTGTCCCCCCCCCCCCCCGCCCCTTCCCTTCTGTCTCTCTCTCTCTCTCTTTCAAAAATAAACATTAAAAAAATTTTTTAAATGATGGGGTCTGGAAGCACTGAAGAGGGAGTTCTCACGAATGCACTGCTCTCTGCAGCAAGAAGGAAGAATTGGTTTAACAAGAAAGGATGTTTTTTCCCATAGGAATTTTATCTCCTGCTTTTAAGGAAAGGAAGAATGGTCCCTCCCTGCCCCAGCAACAAGGTACAATCCACCACTTAACAGCCAATAAGAAGGCATGACAGTCTTGAACTCCTGAACTTTTATTCAAACAACTCTTCCCAATTTCCTCCTAAAGCTTAATAAAAGCTGACCTTCCCTTGTCTCTTTAGACTTCCCTATGATTCACCATAGCTTGTTTGTGTCCTATTGCAATTTCTTTGCTATTCCCAAATAAACTTTTTTTTAACTTAAATAAAATAGCTCTTTGTTCTGTTTCAAGTTAACAACCTGAAAATCAGAATTACTAGCTCAATAGTCTCCGCATTTATGTGAGGCTCTTAAAGAGCCTTCAGCACTGGGAGCAATCAAAAATGTGATCCAGGAAATTTGTGTTGCAGCTTAATCACCGAGTCTAACCGAATCATTTGAAACAAACTGTAGACATCCTCAACAGCAGGCTTCATCCCTTCCCCTTATTCTACTGTATCTACATTTACTCTTTTATATTTAGTACAAAAATGTGTTTCCTGTGGGAGAAAAAAATCAATAAATATAAATTGAATTGGAAGTAAATTACATTTTATAAATGAAATTTATAAGGATGTAGATAATTGAGTTGAAAACAACAAAATCAAAAGAAAACCATGTAATGTCTAAGTTAAATTTGTAACTTCCAAAGAATAATGAAGAGATGACCAAATTATAGGGTGGCTGAATGTAAGTTATCTGGGTTAAAAGAACAGTCATTGAGAGGAAAGGTCCTCTTCCTTGCCACCCTCCTCTCCTGAAAAAAAAAAAAAAATGTAGCTCAATATGCTACAATCCATTTCTCAAACTAATAATATTAATAATCCTTCCCTATTCCTGTAATATATTCCAAGTTTACACTATGACGATTCAATTTCATGAAAAAACGATGAATGGTCGTCTTTTTATTAAATTCAGCAATCATGTAAAGTAAGCAGTTATGTTTCTAAACTGAGTTAAAGAGGAAGACACAAAATTCATAAGATACAGGTCTTGGCCTCGAATGAGAAGCTCATAGTAAGGATAACAGATATGTCAATATAAAAAATATAAATATGTGGAATAGCAGAAGTTCATACAAGTTATAGAATTAGGGCACTGGAGAAATTAATATTCTTTGGACAATGACATAAAAGGAGGCTTCTTAGAAAAGAAAATGCCTGAGTCAATCTCCATTTATGAACAAGTCCATTTGAGACTTAGATAAAGTGGCTTATCCTACATCACAAGGCTAGTTCATCGAACATTTGAGAATAGAACTCAGGGTGCCTGGTTGGCTCAGTCGGGTAAGCATCTGACTTTTGGTTTTGGCTCAGGTCATGATCTCATGGTTTGTGGGCTAGAGCCCTACATCAGGCTCGGCACTGACAGTGTGGAGCCTGCTTGGGATTCTCTCTCTCTCTCTCTCTCTCTCTCTCTCTCTCTCTCTCTCTCCCTCCCCCTCTCTCTCTCTCTGCCCCTCCCCTGTGCTTCCTCTCTGTCTTTCTCTCCCTCTCTCTCAAAAATAAACAAATAAACTTAAAAAAACAAAAAAACAAAGAATAGACCTCAAGTCCTTGAACGGTCTCTTGGGTAAAGTACTGTAACAATTTCCTGTCACTCTGTTCAAGTTGGTGAGTCGTCCATTCTTAGAGAGAATGCTCACAGGCAATGATGTTCCTCAGATTGTTAATGACCATTCTAGTCTTTTAGGTGCTAAGTCAAAAACCAAGGTATCATCCTTGATCTTTCTCTTTCTCTCACATCCCATAATTGGTCTCTCATCAAGTCATATAGTGTGTACTTTCCAAATGTATCCATAATTTCACTACCTCTTGTCCTTTCTGGTCCAAGCCAAGATTATCTCTCACCTGGTCTCTCTGCTCTGCACTGGTCTATTCTTAATACAGTAGCCAAAGTGATTCTATTAAGATGTATATCTGATCATACTACTCATCTGCTCAGTACCTTCCAGTGGCTTCCCATCTAACTCAGAGTTAAAGTCAAAGTCCTCACAATGACCTACAAGGCTCTACATGGTTTGTCCTCCTATTGTCTTTCTGATCTCATCTCCTATTACTCTCCTATTACTCTCTCAATGACTTAATTTCAACTACCTTTTCTTCTTCAATATTCTTCAAACATATCAGCCATGTTTCCACCTTAGGCTTTCTCCTCATTTTTCCTTCCATTTGCACCCACATCTAGATCCCTCACTTCCTCTAGTAATGATCTAATAATCACCTTCACAGTGAGGGTTTCCATGGCCAAATCATCTAAAATTTCACCCACCCAACATTTCCTATTCCCCTTTTCTATTTTATTTTCATCCTTAGCACTGAAAAATACTTATCATATCATATATTTTATTCAGGTATCTTCTTAAGGGTCTGCTCCCTCCTCCCTAATGTGGGCTCCAGGATGGCAAGAACTTTTATCATTTTTCTCCACTACTTTTATCCCTAGTGCCTAACATATAGTAGTATTCATTATATACTCATGAAGGAATAAATGAGTATGGATGTCATGATAACAAAGAACAAGCCATTTCAAAGGGCTAGAAATAACCAAGAGCTGGTTCTTTGAAAAGATAAATCAAATTGATAAACCTTTAGCCAAACTCATCTAGAAAAAAAGAGAGAGGACTCAAATAAATAAAACCTGACATGAAGGAGAAGAAATAACAACTGACACTACAGAAAAACAAAGGCTTATAAGAAAAAATTATGAAAAATTATATGCCAGCAAATTAGACAACATAGAAGAAATGGATAAATTCCTAGAAACATGTAACCTTCCAAAACTGATTCAGTAAGAAACATAAAATTAGAATGGACCAATTACTAGCAACAAAATTGAATCAGTAATCAAAAAAACTCCCAAAGAACAGAAGTCTAGGACCAGATGGCTTCACAGGTGAAGTCCACCAAACATGTAAAGAAGAGTTAATACTCTGTTCCTCACAAAATATTCCAAAAATAGGAGAGGAAGGAAGGCTTCCAAATACATTCTACAAGCCAGCATTACCCTGATACCAAAACCAGACAAAGATGGTACAAAAAAGAAAACTACAAGTCAATAGCTCTGATAAACATAGATGCAAAAATCCTCACCAAAATATTAGAAAACCAAATTCAATAATACATTAAAAAAACATTCACCATGATCAAGTGAGATTTATTCCAGGGATACAAAGGTGGTTCAATATTCTCACATTAATCAATGTGATACATTACATTAACAAGAGAAAAGGTAACAACCATACATCATCTCAATATGCACAAAGAGCATCTGAAAAAGTACAACACTCACTCACGAGAAAAGCTCTCAATAAGCTAGGTTAAGAAGGACCACACCACAACAAAATAAAGGTAATACATGAAAAACTCACAGCTAACATGATATCTAATGGTGAAAAACTGAGAACTTTTCCTCAAAGATCAGGAATAAGACAAAAATGTCCAATCTTATCACTTTTATTTAACGTAGTACCAAAAGTCCTAGTCACAGCAATCAGACAAGAAAAAGAAATAAAAGGCATCCAAATTTGTAAGGAAGAAGTAAATCTTTCACTGTTTGCAAATGACATGATACTATATACAGAAAATCCTAAAAACTCCGCCAAATCAATGCTAGAACTTATAAATTAACTCAGTAAAGTCAGGGGATACATTAATTACTACATGGAAATCTGTTGCATTTCTATACGCTAATAATAAAGTAACAGAAAGAGAAATTAAAAAAAAATAATCTTATTTACAATTGCACAAGAATAAAATATCTAAGAATAAAACTAATCAAGAAGAAGAATAAAACTAATCAATAACTATACCTGTGTATATATACAAAGAACAAGCCAATACTCAGTGATAGAGTAGGGACCAGATAAAAGATGATAATCCATGGTTACAGTGTAAAGGAGCACCTCCATGTCTAACATATACTTGGTACCCGATAACTGTTTGTTGAATAAATACATTAATAAAAAATTACACAGGAGATATCTTCTGGCTTCAGGATAAGACCTGCTATGTAACAATTAGGAAGTCAACAACAAAAATGGCCCATGGATAGCATTGCCAAGAATCTCTTCCAACTGACACTTACATGATGCTAATGTCAAGGACCATGGGAAAATCTTAGGATAGCTGAGGTAGGCCATTATTTGTCACATCAAAAGTTCCTTCACTCCATGAAGAAGAGAGAAGAAGGCATAACAGATGTCAAGAAATAAATACTTTTTCAATTTTAAACCTTTGCTCTGTGTGTGTGTGTGTGTGTGTGTGTGTGTGCATGCAAAACACTGAGCAGGGAACAAGCTTCCTTTCTTCTTACAAATTCACACATATATAATCCATTGATTTGTGTGGTCTAGAAAGAAACAACATATATTTTCCCCATAGCTTCATTTTACTCCATTAACTATACTATCAATTTCTCACCACAAAATAAAAATAAAAATACTTACATCACAAGATATTTTGAGGATTAGTACAATGCTGGCTTGAAAATGCTTGTAAAGTATTAGGTGCTATTACTATTCCAAAGGAAACATTTGTGAAATACAATACTTGTCCATGAATATTCTAGGTTCAACTCAACAGACCACAGACAAAACAATGAGAATATAATAATCAGAGAGTTTCAGAAATCATGTTAAAATAAAATCAATATATAAGTAGTAGAAGCAAAGATAGGTTCACTCAAGTGTGAGGGTAAACAGATGAAACCCTATGTACTTGCATTCTGCAATGAAGCAGCATTTGTGGTTTTGAGTGAAACCAATTATATATTGATGAAGAAACTATGCTATGAGTAGATGTTACCCAGATGAATCAGGCTTAGAAGTTAGATTTTCCTGACTCTAATTCAGGACTCTAAAATATAACAATAAACCATGTATTGAGCTCTAACTATGGGCCAATATTGCCCTAAGTCTTTATATGGATATCACAATGATGCTGCTGTTCTTACAATCCTTACAATAGGGAAACATATTGTTTTTACAAAGAAAAAGTAAGTAATTTAGCAAGGTGACACACCTTGAAAGTGGCCGAACTAGAATTTGAACCTGAACAGGCTAACAGCCCCAAGATGCTCTCAATCTCTATGCCACTTCTCTAAGCGGAGGTAGACTGACAGCCTCTCATCATGCGTTCTCATTATCATGCAAAATTAGTTCTGAGGGTGGAAAAAATCTTAGCGTAATGGTCCAGCACCTCCAAAGGGCCACAGAACATAAACAGATACACTAAACCTGTGGTATTAAAATTCCATTCAAGGGAGGAAGAGATTAGAGAAAAAAGGTCTAAGAAGGCTCTTTATGAGAAAGGAAGGGTAATTATTAAAAGTGCTGAAAATACTGCCTTAATCAATACCTCTTAACTGAGAAAAAGTAAACATTTATTCTATGTATTAAATTGACAATGGATTCACTAACCCTTCCATCCCATTAAACCCTTTCTTTCCCATGACCGCTTAAGAGACTACTGTAGTTGAAAGTCACATGGAAGAATCATTTGAGTAAAGAGGATCTCGCCTTATTAAGGCTGACAACCAGCCTCTCTCCCTGCATTTTTCCTGCCAGCCTCTTTGACTTGCTATTTTATTTCTCTAAAGTGGATAAAATATGGGCTTAGGAGAACAGGTACTCAGTGAAGTGCAGTGGGAAAGGTACAGTATTTGGACACGGGAGGCTGTAGGTGACCTCAGGTCCACCATTTACTGGTGTTGACAAATCATCTCAAATCCTTTGAGTTGCAGATCTTGCATCTACAAAATGGAAGCAATAAAGGATGGGGAAAGTATAGAAAACAAAGAAGTATTTTAAATGTTAGGTATTGTTATTACCGGAAGGAATGCAGGTGGTTGTGCTACTGAAATTAAGTGATAATTCAAATGTGCTTTTATATATTATCACACTGGACTCTCAAAATAAAGTGGAACAATCATTTCCAGGTCTCCTAAGCACAGAGGAAAAACAGAGTTCAGAGAACTTAGTGCATTACCTAAGGTCACAAAATTAGCAAGGGTCAGAACCAGGTCTATCCTCAGGCAGTGCTCTTTCAGGCAAATCTGTTAACTATCAGCACAAAATTAAATGGTAAATTCCATTGATTTTCTGATGTATTAATTCGCTTTAAGACAACAAGATGATGATGCTGAGAAATGAGTAAACATTCCCAACATGATAATGTTTGTGCTGACTGAGATTTGTTGGTCATGGGCTCTTATTAGACTTCTAAATAGTTTAATCAAGGTTTTGTATAGCATTTGCTATTCACTCAGGGAAGCATGTGTTTTGCCAAAGTTGGCCACAGGGACTGAAGAATATACAAATGGATAATGACTGAAACAGAGGGGGAAAAATAAACTAACACATTCAATGCAGAGATAGCAATTAAGAAATTGAACACAATATTTCATTTATGTTTTTACGTGCTGCCTAAAGCACAACAGTCAGACAAACCTTTAAGGTTAATGAAGATTACTATAGGGATGTTAACATTTAAAACTGAAATCTAACTTCATTTCTGTGAAATGACTTGAATTGTGTTAAGTTATTTACAAAGGTAAGTTTTTCTGGAACAGATCATTATCCTTTCCCAAAATTGCTTTGAGGCACACAAAATAAACCAGTAGACCAACCAACCAACAAAAACCTGTCTCTGAGATCACCCAAGACCTTCTATGTATTATAAAAATAATACATTAATAGTACTAACAAAAAAATAAATATGAAAAGGAAATAAATCCATCAATATCCAAGTGCCTTCAAAGTGAGTCAGATAAATGGATAAAGAAGATGTGGTGTGTGTGTGTGTATATATATATATATATATATATATATATACCTTTGTGATCACCAAGTAGTATACCATTGTATATATATATGTATATATTATTGTATATATATACATACACACATATATATACACCTATACATATATGTGTGTGTGTGTGTGTGTGTATACACAATGGTATACTACTTGGTGATGACAAAGAATGAAATATTGCCATTTGCAACAATGTGTATGCACTAGAGTGCATTATGGCTAAGTGAGATAAGTCAGTCAGAGAAAGACAAATATCATATGATTTTACTCATGTGGAATTTAAGAAACAAAACGGATGAACAGAGGGGAAGGGAAGGAAAAATGAAATTAAGATAAAAACAGAGAGGGAGGCAAATCATAAGAGACTCTTAACTATAGAGAACAAACTGAGGGTTACTGGAGGGGAGGTGGGCGGGAGGATGGGCTAAAGGGGTGATGGGCATTAAGGAGGGCACTTGTTGGGATGAGCACTGGGTGTAACATGTAAGTGATGAATCACTAAATTCTACTCCTGAAAGTACTACACTATATGTTAACTAACTTGAATTTACGTAAATTTAAAAAAAAAAGTTTTTTTAAATACAAAAAAATAAGGTGAGTCAGTACCATTTTCTCTAAACGTAAGCTTCAAAAATACAGTTCATAAAATATCTTTAGATGTTTCACTTTGGATATTTCTTACAGATGTTAATGAATAACTGTGGCAGTATTAGTCAGATCTGATTCACACTCATTAAGGAGTAACTTCCTTCCGTGCAGTAGAAATACTCATTGTGTTTTTCTGACACTTTGTATAGAATTATCTATTCTGATCTGCACAACAACCCGTAAGGGGAAAGGCAGGTATTATTATTGTCAATTTGCAAGTAAAAAAAAAAACTTGGAATCAAGAAGAATTCTGTATTTTCAGGTTTAAAATAATTGTAAAGACCATCTGTGTAAACCACGTACCCAATGCTTGACAGCCCTCTGTATCTCCTACTTTGTCTATAAATACATCTAGCAAAGGGCGGGGGGCACACATATCATCTCCAGCGAGAGTATTCTTAAACTGACCAGATCTGAACTTGAGGAAACTTTTCCTATGGTGAACCAAAATCCATTCACATAATCTCAAACCTTGGGCCCTAATTTACCTTTGAGGCCACACAAGACAAATTCAACTGTCCTTGGACAAACAGATTCTGAAATATATATGCTTGGCAACGTCTCCCTCGTGTTCTTTCATTCAGGCTAAACATCTTACTTGTTCGACAATTCTTCCTATCTTAAGTATATATATAATATATAAATAATATATTTTACATTAACTTAACATATACTTACACATTAATTTATGGTATCGCTTTATATTTAATAAATATATAACATATAATGTATAATTATACATTTATGTAAATACATGTAAATATCTGTTACAATCTGTATACATAGGTCCTAAGTATTATTTTTCTCTGTAAGATTTTATACCCGCCTATGGAAGTAGAGCTGAATGTCATCTGATTGTATTTTTTAGCCAAGCCAATATATATTTGAGTAATTACTATATATCCCAAATTTGACCAGCACCTATGGAAAAAAACAAAGTGGTATAACATACGGTAACTCTCCTCAGTTTATAGTCCAGTTGGAGATACTTAATTCTAAAAGCATATAGAATACTCCAAGTAAAATTAAATACTCTATTATCTGATACTAATGATAACTGCAGTAGGAATTTATAGGATTATCAAGTACAGGTCACATATGCCCCAATTTCTGTCGCCTTGCCCATGGCAGACATTGCTAACAGCCCACTGTACTGAATGCTGAATCTGGATCCATTAACTTTAGAATCCTTCTCTAAGAGAAGTACCTTAAAAGAAGTAATTAAAGCTAAGTCCGGTGGATATCTGGAGTTCATCTGTACCTTGCTAAATTAGCTCTTAGAAAACTGAGAAAATATGTTAAATGTGCTTGACATATTTTCCCTCAGAGTTTATTACTGGTTTTGTTATCGTTAGAGGTTATTATTATAGGTGTTTATAGAAATTATTTGTTTTGAAGTGGAATTCTGTATAAGAAGTTTGACTTATGATAACAACATGCTTTAATAAAATTCCTCAGTGCCCCGTTATAGTTAGAACTTATACTCTTCTTTTTCAGGTTTCTAAATTTACAGTTTAGAAATGACTGAAATAATAGTTTGTCCATCAATAACGACAGAGGGACTTAAATGGACTTCTATAAAACTAGGAATACGATGGGATGTTTTTCCTTTTCCACAAAGGAAACAATAAAGAGAACAGTTAAATGTTTTTCCCCAAGGTCACAACTAGACAGACAGACACACACGCACACACATATTTAGTATGCTCAATAATTTGATATCCCCCTCAGATATTTTATTTGCAGAGTTACTACAAGATATCTAACTCCTTTTCTATGTTTCTTTGGTTAGGGACTAGTTTAGACAGGCTGAGCCTGAGGACATAAAACATTAAAAGGCGTTTTATCAAAGTTAGTATCATTTTCTTCACCAAACCCTTGGTGGTTCCCTGGTAAAAACTTTATGCCTCTACAATAATCCTGGCCTCAGGGTGTATGGGGGGTGGAGAGCATAAACCCAAAAGAGGCAAAAAGTGACAGCCCAGGGCAAGACAATGCGAAGTGTCAGCCTTCCTCTGTTTCCACAGCGCAAGTAGTGTGCACCTGCACCTAAGAAATATCTGATTTGCTCTGGGGATGATTCTGGCTCATCTGTCAGTCACCTGTCTTTCTTAGGCCAAGGTACATGCCTGGTACTTTCTGAGCACAGGGAAGGATTTTGCCTTACAGTAAGTCTTTTCCTTAGCGAGACACAGTAAGGAGAACCCCAAGCTTTGAAAAATCCTAGCAGAGGATATGCTTATTAACTTTTGTAAAATGATAATAGTTATAAAAATAGTTTCACGAGCAAGGTACCTATTTGTCCCAGGCATGAGGCACAGGGATTAGCCATTTTTAGAGAATATTTTTTAAAGCCTCTTAGCCACCATTAGAAATGTTTCTGAAACCAAGGCTACGAGGTGGCCCTATCACTTGACTTGGTATGGATGTTTTCCAAATGCTAGCAGTGGCATGCAGGAAAGAACCCAGGTCTTTGAGCCTCATTAGAATCCACTGTGCTCTCTTCAATGTAGTGCCCTGATAAGATAACAGGAAGCAGAATATGTACTATGAGTCACGTTTCTTATACATAAAAAGATGATGACGGCATTCAATCTTGCACTTGGAAACTGACGGTGGCAGCCTCAGACAGTGCACTTAAAGTTTTTGCACATATTTCCAGGTGTAAAGAGATTCTCTGTGATCTATCCTTTGGGTCACTGCCAAGTTGTTGAAGGCACCGATTGAGAGTGCTGGTGTCAAAGGTAAATTTACACTAAGCTGCAAGTGACAGACTGGATCCACGAAGCAAGGACCATCTCTGCCTCGCCAGCCGCTGCATGACTGACACCTAGCTGCAAGCAGGCATTCGATAGGCGCTTCATGAGAAGTGAACGACTGTGGTAAGGTGACATTCAACTCCAGAGCTAGAGGAAAAGAGACACCTATGAGTGCTCTACCTCCCCTTGACTTTTACCATGCACAACACAGCTGGCTGGTGACACAGGGTGAATAATGAGGGTTAACCACGATGTCATTTTTCTGACTGCCTTCAGTAGGTCACATGGAGTGTATTTTATCAAATTAAAAGATTGTTTTTAATGAAAGAAGAAATACATATTTTGGCAACTGATGTGACAGGAAAAACCTGCTGTGTATTAATGAGGTCATGTCATCACGGACATTAAGCTAAATGAACAGCAGCTATGCTAGGTCCTAGGCTTTTTAAGATACTGGCCCACCTTCTTCCCAGTGAAAGGCTGCTGTGTAGGATAGAAAATGCTTAGCTAATTATAGATGGGGACAGGAGGAGAGAAGATTACTCCTAACAGTTGGTGCCTCGAGCCCAAGCCATAGTAGTAGAAAGACAAGGTGTTTGGAAGGAAGTCATTATCTTGCTCACCTGAGTCCCACCCAGTGCTTGGCACAGTGACTCGCTCACTGGAAGTACTGAGTAAATTCCTATAACCAATCACTAAATATCAAATGAGTAAATCCTAGTTAAAAGTGGAGAAAGACTGACAACTTTGGAATTATCTAAAAATGTGATAAAAAAAAAGGTACCAATCAGATGTCTTAGCCACTTAATTAGGGGTCAGTTAGTGATACATCTTTATGCAAAATGAACTGAATAAATACTGCAGTTTACAGGAAGAAACACACACACACACACAATTTATTTATTTGGCTTCTTGGATTCCAGAGTCTCCATTCATCTCTTATCCCTGGTGGACATGGACTCTGATAAGAACCCAGCTGAAGGAGGGGCTGGGCAGAGAGATTAACAAGTTTCCAGAGGCAGTCAAGCAGCTGCCTCATTTCCTGTGATGGGACCTATCACAGATGGATGTTCTGGAGGTTACATAAGCTGCAAAGAAAAAATGCAGGTGAATCTGTGGCGTGGGGGAAAAATGGCTACCATAGCTCTGAAATGGATTGTGTGTCTCTTTCCTTCAAACTACATTGATGCTATCAATTTTCAACATAAATATGTTATCGATAAAAATAAAACCAGACAATGGTACTAGATTTACTCAAATTCAATTATTTGATCATTTTTTCAAGTTTCCCTGTTACTGTGTAAATAACCCTATGCTTCTTTTTTTCTTGTAAATAATGTTTACCTGCTCCTACTGGATAGACTAGAAGAATCCCAGAAAATCCTTAATGAAAAGCTATTTAGGAAACATGAGCATGATCATATGACTCAATGAACAGATTTCAAAAACGTCAGAGGAAGGAGGAAGTGGTATGAAGCACAGGATCTGCAGTCTAATCCTGCTGTCTCCATCCTCTGGGTGACCTAGGATGACTCACATCTCTCTTTCTGAGTGCTTGCAGTGACTCAGTTGTTTTTAAAAAGTTCTCTGTTTAATTCTACATTATGCATCAATTATTTGCTCTGGAAAGCATAATATATGAAATGGTCTTTTTAGTTCCTTCTTCTATCTGTACTTTAAATGAGTTATTTTTTTAATTGTTTTAATGTTTATTTAATTTTGAGAAAAAGAGAGGATGCAAGCAAGGGAGGGGCAGAGAGAGAAGGAGACAAAGAATCTGAAGCAAGCTCCAAGCTCTGAGCTGTCAGCACAGAGCCTGATGTGCGGTTCGAACTCAAGAACCCATGAGATCGTGACCTGAGTTGAAGTCAGATAGTTAACTGACTGAGCCACCCAGGCATTCCTGGGTGTACTCCAAGTGAGTTATTAACTCCCATTGTTTAGGACACTGAAGTGAAATGTCATTACATTTATAGCATTTAATAGTAAAAAACTAATGATGAAAATATTGTAGAAAATAATTTTCAAAGTTTTGAATTATAGGACCTGACAACAAAGACTTTCACAGCCCAGAAGAAAAAAAAATCTCTATAGGAATTTGGGCATTAGTTTAGGTCTATCAGGAAAACACTAAATGTATCATCTGCAGTATCAGATTCAGTGGATCATAATCTTAAAACACATATTCTCAATTTTCTGTGTAGGAATTATCCAGAATTCCAGGACTCAGAAGCTGTGGCCCCATACTGCACTTCCATCCAGTATCCCCTGCGAAAGGTGCAGGTTGGACCAGAAAACACTTTTAAGGGACACTATTCCAGGCGGTCATCACCTGTTTCTTTGTCAGTATCTCTTTGAGAGTTATGTTAACATCTATAAATAGAACGACTCATGGGTAACTTTAGGGATTTGGACACAGACTCGCTGTTTGACACTTGTTAATAAAATGAGAAGGCACTTTTAAAGGACAGGCATTTGACCTTGCCTAATGTTTTTATCAATAGACAGTGTTTCAACTGAGATTTTTCAGTTTGCTCCTAAAGTTTCTAAAAATGCTTTTCATTGTCTTTTTAAGGCTCTAATCTCTTAATTTTAGTGCAAACATTGTGAAGATATAAATAACTGTTTATCAAATAGGTTGTAAAGTATTGCTGAAATGTACACAAATACGAGGTTAGTGAGATTTTGTTTGTTTATTTTAAAAAACATAGTCCTCAACCAATGAAAAACTTAAAGATTCTGATGAAAGCAAAATAACAAGTTCTTTGTTACGTGATGCTGAGCAGAGGGCACCATTCGTATCAAAGCAATAGTATCAGAAGTCCCGCTAGGACAACTTTGGATCAATGTTCTCTCACTCCATACCACTCCACAGTCACAGAGAGGAATGAGATATTATCACATCATATTTATTCAAGTTTTACTGAGAAAGAACTGTGTGCAAGCATCAAGAGCACAGAGAAAATTGCCACATAGCCAGTTCTTATCCTTGTCCACGGAGTCACAAAAAATGTAAGAAGTGTTAAAATAAGCATATACAAAATGCTCAGAGGGCACCAAAGAGGCAGAAACTGAGTCCATCTGGGGAAGCGAGGAATGCAGGTTTGGAGACGGCTTTTAAACTGGATCACAAAAGGCCAGTGTTGGCTTGAGAATAGCGAAGTAAATTTCATGCAGAGTGAGTAGGAATGAATGCAAAAGCACAGGGCTGTAAAAGTATCTATTCCCATTCACAAAATCTCAAAGTCCAGTGAAAGAGTGTGTGGGATTGAGTGGAGGGGACGCAGACTGGAAGGGTAGGCTGGACACAGATTAATAATAGCATGTATTCAGTCCACACACAATTCGCTTACTTCCTTACTTCATCAGTTCTGAGATGGACTTTATTCTTTTCATCTTTAACACCATATCTGTGAATGCATGTAAAAACTTGCAAAGTAGATGCCAGCAGCTTGGAATAAGATCACTTTAAGAAATGTTTCAACACAAATACTCCTGTGAAATAGAGAACAATCTTATGTGGAACAAAACATGGATATCAATGACTCAGAAGAGTCAAGCTTTGACGGCAAAGTTTTAAGAACCTCAGCTTAATTAACCTTCACTTATTTTGCTCATATTTTGCTTTTTACTTCGGTGCAAGAGTAATAGATAAAACCCCCTTTTCCCCCCTAAAAATGTCTAAAAGTCTTTCAGGAAGAATGAAATTAAAACTCAAAGGGATATAAGAAAGAAAGAACTGCCATAGTTTAATGTGCAGATTATTTTTCCTTAGTGGTACGTGAGAAACGTTGTGCTTTGTAATCACAGACATCTTAGATTTGCTAAAACAGGTTACTTAGCACGTGATAGCATGCCGAGGATGTGCCACACTGTGCCAGGCGCTGGGGCTATAATGATGAGCAAGTATGATCTGTTCCAAATCTCACATTGCTTCCAGCCTCCAGTCTTGATGCTGGGCTGAAAGCTTAGACTATGTAGTACATAGGGAGCCCCCAGGGTGTTTTAAGGAATGATGTGATGAGATATGTGTTGAAGGAACTTAGCTCTCTCGATGATATACAAGCTGCAGGGCAGGAAAGGAGACTGGTGGTTCAGGGACTAGTTAGAAAGATCTTGAAATCGTTTGTGTGAGATATAATGAGGGCCTGAATTAAGGCACGGCCACAGGCAGAGAAAGAAAGAGGATTTAAGCAACATGATTCCCAATGCTCAGAGTTCTTGATCAAAGAAAACCAGCAGACAATTTAAACTGCCTTCACGCTGATGGAAATTCAGGATAGTATTCGAGAGCTATTTAATCACCAAACAGATTTTTCACTTTGAAAGCGGTATGTACACTTTGGCCTTAAATCACCCAACACCGAGGACAAGGCACTGTGGTGAGCCCTAGGAAAACAAAGAATTGAGTCTTCCCAGGTGAAGGGGAGAGAGATTAACAGATGATGTGATTACCCCAGTGTGTGGTGTGCAGAAATAGAGAACTAAGGGAGGCAGTGGGAGAGCTCAAAGGGGAAGCACTGGCCAGAGGTGGGAATCATCTCCAAGGGGGAGTCACATGGGACCAGACGCTTGTAGAAGCAGTACAAAGAGCCCACAAGGTAGGCATTGCAAGAAAGAGGGTTCTGGGTGGAGGTAAGCCCGTGTAAAAACAGAGCTGAGAAAGAGCAAAGCATATAGAGAGTAATTTTCAATATATAGACATGCTTACTGACAGTGGTGAGAAACAAGGGGGCCTTTAACCCAAGGGACCTTACATCACATTAAAGTGTTTCAATTTCACTCTAGAGCACTATAGACCCACTAAAGGATTGCCGATATTTCCACTGAAATAGGCCTTTGAAAAATTTTAGGACTCTAAATTGGATTACATATAAAATCAACCCTAAAAAGAGTTTTCAGCAAGTTACAAAATAAATGATAAAATGCAAGGGAAGAGATAACTAGTAAGTCCTATTAAAGTATGCAATTAATTTAAAATGCTTCTGGGGCGCCCGGATGGCTGAATTGGTTGCGCGGCCAACTTGGGCTCAGGTCATGATCTCACAGCTCCTGAGTTCAAGCCCTGCCTCGGGCTCTGTGCTGACAGCTCAGAGCCTGAAGCCTGCTTCAGATTCTGTGTCTCCCTCTCTCTCTTCCCCTCTCCTGCTCACACTCTGCCTCTCTCTCTCTCTCTCAAAAATAAACATTAAAAATTTTTAAAATAAAATAAAATAAAATAAAATGCTTCTGAAAAAGCAAAGTGCTGGGAGCAGTAAACTGCTGACCAATTTAAAATCCTGTTTCTTTACACATCCAATTTCAAGGAATGGGTGGCTCTGTTTTCAGAATTATTCCATGATGCACTTTGATGTAATGGAAAAGGTGTCCATAGATACTGAGTGGTCTAAAGATCCTTTTTTGTAAAGACAGCAACATATGGGAAATTTTCCCAGTTTATTCAAAGTTTCTCTCATATTTCTACACATAGTATGCCTAAGGATATAAAATAAAAATGATTATTTTAACATCACCATGTTGGTTTATGATCATGTTTACAGAAAAGATTTAAAAATAGTGCTGTTTTTGAGTTCGGACTTAATGGATTTCACAAATTTAAGAAACTAGAAAGCCATATAAAATTTAGCTAATATCATCTTCTCTTTTGGATATATGTTTGGCATCCATGTTGTATCATTTTAAAGTTACCATCGAAGAATGAATGAAGTTCATTTGTCCTGAGTCTTTGATTACACACATGACCTTCTGAAAAAGAACTATCAAATGCTGATGGAGTCAGAGACAAGACCACGGTTTGTGTGCTTCATGCAAAAAACTGTTTTGAAATACGTGGCAGACTTTGGGGCCCCGAACTGTGTTCACAGCAGGCATCTAGTCCCGTGTACTCCCCTGCCTCACATAATCTCATGTCCTCATGTGGTTTTAGCTACTCACTGCTTGAGCATTGCAGCAGCCTTCCTGATGGTATCAACCATATTTGTTATTTACACGTGCGAGTCCATTTCACCCACTAACCTGTATAACTCTGAAGAACAAGAATCGTATTTTCTTCATGTTGGAATCTTTTTGTAACAAAAAGTCAAATGCCTTGCCAAAAAGAAGCTAAAAAAATCTATGTTGAAGTAAATTACAGATGCGTACAATACTTAACAATTTTTATTGCTAGTCTCAATAGATAGTAGCATTTCTAGAAAACAAAATTTCGTACTATATAAACTTTGTTTCTTAGTGACATTTTAAATTGTTTTTTAATGTTTATTTTTGAGAGAAAGAGCACAAGCAGGGGAAGGGCAGGGAGAAAGGGAGACACAGAATCCAAAGCAGGCTCCAGGCTCTGTGCTGACAGCACAGACACAGGGCTCAAACCCATGAACCGTGAGATCATGACCTGAGCCAAAGTCGGACGCTTAACCAACTGAGCCACCCAGTCACCCCTCTTAGTGCTATTTCTGAATCATTAATGCTCCCACCAGCATACGTCAAACATCATCAGAAGCAAAATTTGAAAAACAAGAAAAACCATCCTATTCTGAATTAAAAATAATTTTCAGACAAATTGCTTTCATACTGGGGGGCACCTGGATGGCTCAGTTGGTTAAGTGTCTGACTTGGGCTCAGGTTCGGCTCAGGTCATGAACTCACTGTTCATGAGTTCGAGCCCTGCATCAGGCTCTGTGTTGACAGCTCAGAGCCTAGAATCTGCTTCGAATTCTGTGTCTCCCTCTCTCTCTGTTCCTCCCCCGCTCACATTCTGCCTCCCTCTCTCTCAAAATTAAATAAAGATTTAAAAAATTAAAAAAAAACCCCGAACTTGCTTTGAAGTGAATGATTATGTGTACACAAACTTTCTCAAAATGTCAAAATTATAAGAACAAATCCTTGATTCTAAATAGTACATATTTAAAGAATGACATGTTTACTGGACATGTTTACTTCGACATGTTTTCTGGATACGTTTTTGTTTCCAAGTGAGTCGAATTCATCTGTATAACTAAAATACATATTTGCATTACAGCCAGCATATACACTTGTAAGATTTCCGATATTATGCGCTCTGAGGCAGCCCTAGACTCCAGATGGCCCAGAATAGAATGTTCAGAGTATCAGAGTATCAATGTTAAAACTAACATTCTCAGATGATTGTATTCTTGTCATCCCCAAGAACACACACACACACACACACACACACACACACACACACACACAATACTAAACCCTGAGTGAATAAACACAATGTAAATTCTTTTTCAGACATTTAAGATGTGAATGGAGTTAGGCTCCACATCTCTAGCTTTGATGGGTCCCACAGGAGCACAAAGAATGTGTTACCTTCTCTCTCATTTCCCAATTCCTGATGGAACCAGTTCTCACTATCTTTGCTGCTTTCCAGAATACTGCCAGATAAGCAAACTTGCTTTAATTCTAGAAGCAGGAAAAGTTAAACAACCCAACGAGCTGCTTGTTCTTGAGAAATAAGAAAATGGAATTTTCTGAGGCACAAAGGAGAAACACTCATCATTGGGAAAAAAAAAGAAAAAAAATCCCTCTCAGAGCTCTATTAAATAGAAATACAAAAATATTTATGGAATAATTCTCCTAAGCTCACGAGGTACCAAGATGGCTTAGAGATGTCTATATGAAATACTGGTTGGTGCCACAGGAGGTGTGGGACTTTGTTATATAAACTGTTGCATCGGCCATGGGAAGGATATTCTTATAGAGAATATCCCCAGCAATGTGTTTATCTCAGAGCTTCCTGTCCTTGTTTATTGTTTTGATTGCTTTTGTTTCTCCTTTCCAATCCAAAGTTGAGGACTGCAATGATTTAGTGCATCTTTCTCCTATGAGTAAAGTTTAACATTACATGGACATTTCCTAATTTTTACATTTCCTAAGTCCTTCTGGTTCTCTTCAAGGAATCTAAACTTAAGATACTACATACAGTCAAACATGATGATATCAATTATAGTCTTAAAAGTGATGGGAGCATTGAAATGTGCACTTGGGATGTGGCCAAGCATGATTTTTATCAAGTAATCACTAATAAATTACAGTATTATGAGGAATGCCTTCATAATCACACCTTAGCTTTGGTTAAAGCATCTAGCTCATCTCACTATCAGGTGTCTATTTCAAACACTTAAAACAACTGATCATTCACTTATTCAAACATCCATCATAACATGAATAAATTATGGCATATCCATCCCATGAAATATTATATAGGAATGCAAAGCTGAGCTATAATTACACTGGCCTGGAGTACACATCACTCTACTGTGATAGGTAATTTAGTAAAATACCAAATTTCAGAGTAATGTTCATTGTATATTGTTATTTTTGTTTAAAATATGTATGCATGTGGGAGAGTACACAGGTGTTGTTTAAGTCTGAAGAAAAATGTGGAAGGATATTCTTCACTGCCAGGAGAGTATTACTTAAAAAGGGGATGCAACATAATTTTTTCCTTATACATGTATATAGTGTTTTATTTATATGAATAAGAACATGTTTTGTAAGTGTGACTTACTAATGAAGAAAGTGCAGGGAGAATTTTTAAAAATTAATCTTGGGGCACCTGGATGGCGCAGTCGGTTAAGCATCCGACTTCAGCCAGGTCACGATCTCGCGGTCCGTGAGTTCGAGCCCCGCGTCAGGTTCTGGGCTGATGGCTCAGAGCCTGGAGCCTGTTTCCGATTCTGTGTCTTCCTCTCTCTCTGCCCCTCCCCCGTTCATGCTCTGTCTCTCTCTGTCCCAAAAATAAATAAACGTTGAAAAAAAAAAATTTTAAAAATTAATCTTGGGCTGAATATGTTCTAACTTTTCAAATTTATTAATTACCAAGCTACTATTGACCCTATTGCTACATTTACTAGTTGTGTAATGTTGGGATATGTATTTACTCTTTTTATACCTCAGTATACTGATCACTACAATAGTAATTATTACACCAATCTCACAGAAGTGGCTGTGATAACTGCTGATACACAGAAAGCACAGAATGTTCGCTTGTATTAAACAGTAACTGTCATCTTCTAATATAAGTGGTGGTGTATCTGGGGCTATTTCTAAAGAAATAATTTGCTAAAGTTTCTGGAAGACACCACTGGTTTTGTGACTAAAGCATGTTCTGTGTAACTACCTGCTTTTTGGCTCAGAACTTTGGATAGTTTTCCTCATTTAAATGTTGGCGGAAGGAAGGCAAGAACTGCAAGTATTTCTCATTATTAAACAAAGAGTCAAAAGTGATCAAAGGGATATCATCTGCTGTAGCGGGTTAATTCTTAATTAGGAAAGTTTAACTTCTAAAATTTCTTTTTAATTCAAGCAAAATCTATGTGCTTTTAATTAAGTTTCCAGATGATTGTGGTTTTCTAGCTTCCAAGATGCAAATTCATGGTCAACTATAAATATCAACCAGGCAGCAGAATGCTAATTAAGTAATCTAGTTAAACACTTGAGTTTCAAAAATTATGTCCTTTTCCCAACCTACCCCCTTGCAAACTTAATATAAGAAGAAAGAAAAAGCTTTAATTATTTCAAATAATGTAAGATAATTTTGATACTTGAATAATGTTAAAAATATCAATACTGTTGACTGCATCTTACTGAAATAAAGAAAAAGAAAATGCAGTCTTATAGCAAAAGGAGAATTATTATTATTATTATTATTATTATTATTATTAGTGAGTAAAGGGAATTTAGTTTAGTTCTGAGGGTGGGAGATGAGTTTCTGCACGTCTACGATATCCAATATTCTAAAAGATCCCATGGAGCAGCTGGGTGGCTCAGTCGGTTAAGCGTCTGACTTCGTCTCAGGTCATGATCTCATAGTTCGTGGGTTCGAGCCCCACGTCAGGCTCTGTGCTGACAGCTCAAAGCCTGGAGCCTGCTTCAGATTCTGTGTCTCCCTCTCTCTATACCCCTCCCTGGCTCGCACTCTGTCTCTCTCTCTCTCAAAAATAAATAAACATTAAAAAAAAATTTTAAAGATCACATAGGCATCCACCACTGCCCAGAAACAACTGAAAAGCAAGAATATCCAATTGATTTCTATGTTGCTACACGTACTCCATTTTGTTCATTTAAAACAGAAAGTGCTCAGAAAGCTATTATTCTCAGAGAAATGTAAATAAAACTTTTCACGTAATTTTCACTTTTTCAAGTAATCATTTAAAAATGATTTTAAATAATGTAGCAAGCTCAATACAACATACTGAAATATATAATAAGTGCTTACAATAGTTTTAATGTAAAGTAAAATGTATGATGATCTCCCCATGCCATTTAAATCATTTAAAGCATACAGTAAGAGGTGTTAGTAACTGGTGACGCCGAGATAAAAATAGGAGAAATATCATTTAAAAATTACAAAGCATTATGGTTTTGAAAGGGATCAGATGTAATGGATATAGCAAACCAAGCAGGTCAGAAAGGTTTTCTCTTTCTATAGTACCTATGCCTTTGGCAGGCTGCCTTGTTCTTGGTCCCATTTCACCAGGAAAAAAATGGCTACAGAAATCCATATGTTTGCTCCCATAAGCACAAAGATTTGATTTCCCACTTGCACAGAAATCAGAGATCAATTTGATAATGGAACTAGGAAATGTTTCTGCATAATAACAGAGGAAGTAACAACAGACAAAGCTGGTAGATCCCACCTACCCTGGGCTGTTTTTGTCCTTCGTCATTTCTGTGCAGGTGAGCAGGCAACCGTATAGCTGTGTGGGAGCCCAGTCTGATCTGATAAGTGTTCTGTTACCTGGCACTTGATGTCTCACAAGCTCCACCCACACCTCCACCAAGGGCCAGTGGTTGGGGGAGGAGCCAGTATGCAGAAAAGCATCCGAGGAAAAAGGGACCCTAAAGTCCACACAGCAAGCTGTTATCCCCCATATAGAAAATGCCGTTTAGTAAGTACAAGGAAGCCGGGTGTTAAATGCAGTTGTTCTTTACTCATTTATGTGAGAAATATGCTTCTATGAGTGTGTTTTTCTTTATAGCATATAATTTAAACCATACAATAAGAAATATTAGTCAATGATAGGGAGCACTAAGGTGAAATTTCCTTGTAGCATACAAAGAAAACACAGAAACAATTTAGAGATAGTAGCAATATCAGACTTTTAACCACCAAAGAATAACGTTGATGTCTACACCATTCTCATTATAATTCACTCACTGCATTCTTACTAAGTGCTAGGCATTGTGCTAAGTGCTTTAAATGCATTACTTAATTAATCTCAGTGGCCTGTGAGGTAGGTACTACTCATATTTTCATTTAACAGAAGGAAGAATGGAATATTTAGCCAGTTGAGGAACTTGCTTAAGGTCAAATAACTAGTAATTGGCAGAGATGGGATTTGAACTCTGCATTTTAAGACTCCTAAGACTGACTTCCTGACCACTTTATCATATTTCCCTCACATTATTACATTACTTTCAGTAGATCCCTCATACCACCAGAACGCTCTTCCTGATTATTAAAAGAAAAATACTTAGATAAGATATATTTAGTGATTTAATGTGAAGCATTACAACAGATAAGCCTCATTACTGTTGAATTAATACCCTCAAAAGGTTTTAAATGCCTTTAAAGAAATATTTAACCTTTAATGTGTTTTCAAAATCTGGGGTGTAGATGATAAAATAATAAAAGTCTGCAACTCATCACCAAAAAAAAAAAAAAAAAAAACCCAAAACAAATAATTCAATTAAAAAATGGACAGAAGACATGAACAGAGATTTCTCCAAAGGAGACCTACAGATGGCCAGCAGATACATGAAAAGATACTCAACATCACTCATCATCAGGGAAGCACACATCAAAACCACAACAGGATATCACCCCCCACCTGTCATAATGACTAGAATCAAAAACATAAGAGACTCTTAACTACAGAGAATAAACTGAGGGTTGCTGGAGGGGTGCTGGGTAGGGGGATGAGGTAAATGGGTGATTGGCATTAAGGAGGGCACTTGTGATGGTCACTGAGTGTTATATGTTAGTGATGAATCATTAAATTCTACTCCTGAAACCAATACTACACAGTATGTTAACTAACTTGAATTTAATAAAATCTTGGGGGCGCCTGGGTGGCTCAGTTGATTAAGTGTCCAACTTCAGCTCAGGTCATGATCTCGCAGTTTGTGAGTTCAGGCCCTGCATCAGGTTCTGTGCTGACAGCATGGAGCCTGGAGCCTGCTTCAGCTTCTGTGTCTCCCTCTTTCTGCCCCTCCTCCACTCACTCTCTCTCTCTCTCAAAAATAAACATTAATTTTTTAATAAAATCTCGTTTTAATAAAATAAATACACACACACAAGAAACAACAAGTATTGGCGAGGATGTGGAGAAAAAGGAATTCTGAAATGTTGGTGGGAATACAAACTTGTGCAACCAGTATGGAAAACAGCATGGAAATTCCTCAAAAAATTAGACATAGAATTACCATATGATCCAGTAATTTCACTACTGAATATATACCCAAAGAATATGAAAACACTAGTTCTGAAAGATACATGCACCTCTATGTTTATTGCTGCATTATTTAAAATAGCCAAAATATGAAAGCAACCCAAGTATCCATCAACAGATAAATGGATAAAGATGATATGGTATGTATACAATGGAATATTACTCATCCATAAAAAATAATGAAATCTTGCCATTTCCAACAGCAATGGGATGGATCAAGAGGGTATAATGAACTAAGTATATGTATATACTTATGAGGGTATATATGGGTATATGAAGTATATGAGAATATATGAAATAAGTCTGTAAGAGAAAGACAAATACCATATAATTTCACTCATATGCTGAATTTAAAAAAACAAAACAAACCAAGAAAAAAAAAAGAGACAAACAACAAAAACAGACTCTTGGGGCGCCTGGGTAGCTCAGTTGGTTAAGTATCCAACTTCAGCTCAGGTCATGATCTCACAGCTTGTGAGTTCAAGCCCTGCATCTGGCTCTGTGCAGACAGCTTGGAGGCTGGAGCCTGTTTCAGATTCTGTGTCTCCCTCTCTCTCTGCCCCTCCTCTAACTCTCTCTCTCTCTCTCAGAAACAAATAAAACATTAAAAAAAATTTTTAAAAACAAGACTCTTAAATATAGAGAACTTGTGGTTAGCAGAAGGGAAGTCAGGGGGCAGGGCATTGTGTGACATAGATGAAGGGGATTAAGAGTTCACTTAATGTGATGAGCACTGAGTAACTTATAGAATCGGTGAAACAATATAACATTGTACGTTGACTATACTGAATTTATTTATTTATTTATTTAGCTATACTGAATTTTTAAAAAAATAATTACAATAAAGAAATAAAGTTGAAATGTGGAAGTACAGTAAAAACATTAAGGCACAGATAGAGCAAATATGAAAGCCAGATAATAAGATTCAAGATTCAAGCAGTGTAATGGGAAACAAAGATCCTTTCACACCTGAATAGGACTGACAAATCAAGGCAGTACGTCTCAGTATTTAAACAATGATCATAGTCATGACCCTGAGTTATCAATATTTCTAAAGTCAGGAAAACGTGCCATACTTTTTAAAAAGCTGTCCTTCAAAGTTATTTTAAAAGTTATTTGTGCTAAGCTGATCATTCTCATGAAGGTATAAATTCCCTTAAGAGTTTTTAAAAGCCCTCAGAACCTTCAATATAATGGATTCTCTTCACATGTTTGTTAAACAAATTAAAGGAGTGTATATGTAAAATCTGGAAAAGTCTGAGACAGACAAAACATTAGAATTAGTGACATCCCTGCATTACCACTTAGGAGCAATCATTTGTTGAACTCCTTCTATAAGCTAGTAACTTTGCATATGCCATTACTAATAAACAACAACACAGAAAAAAATAAATACTGGTATCCCTATTTTACAGATAAGGAAACTGAGATGTTGAAAATTTATGTAACTTACCCAAGTTCACAAAACATGTAATTAGCAGAGCCAGGATTCTAACTCAGAGTGCTTGATCCCAAAGCCTGGGATATCAATATCTATGTATTAAATTAATTTCAGAATCAGTTTTATTTGATTTTATTTCAATTTTAAATATTATCCACATGTGCTTAATCTTTGCAACATGGTCTAATATTTATATCTTCATAAAAGACAGGGAGATAAAATGTGTTTTAAATTCCACTTCATAGAGGATTACCAAAACTAGAATGGTTTTTATCAGTTGAAAATAAAAAGTAATCAAGTCTGGTTAAAAATATTCTGTAAACATGGTCCTTAGAGGTAAGGACCAGCATCATCACAAATACAAGGAGCAGAAAGAGTAAAACATAGGTCATCCAAAGGATAGGTTGGGGTGGAATAAAGCTTAGATTTCTTCCACCAAAAATCATTGCAAAAATTCAGTTTCTAAGTGGAGAAGCCCCCTAGGAGTTCAGGGAAGCATGAAATAGGATAGCCCTAGGGCATTTCCACACTTTGACTGGTGAAGAGAAGCAGAAATGAGAGCAGTGTCTTCAGACTACAGACCAATCTGTTAGGGAGCCACATTTGCACACAACCAGGGGTCCTCCTTGCTGACTTCTGGAAGGCTAGAGTGAAGGGGAGATGAGCCACCTCTCATCACACTCCTACTTTTCACTCTCATCCATCTGCTCAGACTGGAGAAGCAAACTGTCACAAAGCCAACCTCCTTTTCACAGCCTAGGAAGAAAGGCCTCTGTCTGCTTCCCTCTGCACACACTGGGGTTTGAAAATTATGCCCTGACTGTGGTCTGTCTTGTTAATGCTTCTATTCACCAGCACCCCTACCCCACGAGAAGTTAAGGCCAACTTGCTCGTAATGTAGGACCTAACCTGGTGCCACAAAACGATCTGGTTTTGCCACTCTACTTCAGGAGGAGCTGTTTTCACTGCCCTTTAAGAGAAGAACA
Organism: Puma concolor; assembly: GCF_028749965.1. NCBI lineage: Eukaryota > Metazoa > Chordata > Mammalia > Carnivora > Felidae > Puma > Puma concolor. Next base: position 32,038,372 of record NC_141684.1, read on the forward strand.
GGAGTAAGATATCTCTTGCCAAGTGTAGAAATTTTCCTAAGGCTTTGCAATCTGAACAGTGCTAAGCTGTGAACTAATTAGCATGGGTGTCCTTTTATTTCTTTCCTGAACATTTTTAATCAGGTAAAATCTGCATAAGTAGACATCTAGAGTAAACTTCAAAGGTAAGAAAAAAAGTCTAAAAAAGGTAACAGACGCTGGGCATAGATGGAAATCAAGGAGGATGTCCAAGGATGTCCTTGGCAAAAACGGGGGGAGTGTGCATAGGAGACAGGCATGGCAATAAGGCTGGTATTATTTCAGCACAAGCTGGATGTGGTGCCATCTGGGGTGCTGCCTTGAAACATGACCTAGTTAATAATGAGTACTTCCCAAACTATGGGCACGTGGCTGCTAGCTTCAGTGCCCTGCAGATGGATTCGCTGGCACTATGGAAACGCTAATGTTTGGACAGACTCTTGGAATTTAGCAGTTGGGCCTCATGATACTTTTCACAACCACATCGTTAGTTTGTCTTACCATGATTCAGAGTTCACCCTTCTTGGGTATTTAGTGCCTAAATAAGCCTCTTAAATGACTACAGACTTGTCACCAGCCTGTGAAGTTCTACTAGAAATAAAATAGGTGAGATTGGGCTGTTTTGTCCAATGTGCTACGAGGTTCTTTAATAACAGGAAAGCAGGTGGATATTATCAGAACTGCTTCAGTAGTTGCGATTTAATTCCCTACAAATAAAAGCCTCTGTTGGCAGACTCATTAGACGAAGGATTTAAAAACATCAAAAAAAGAACTCTCCTTGAATTCCTAATGCCTATTGCCCAAGGTCGTATCTAATGTATTTTATGCTTGTTCTTAAATGTGATTTATATTGGGGCGCCTGGGTGGCGCAGTCGGTTAAGCGTCCGACTTCAGCCAGGTCACGATCTTGCGGTCCGTGAGTTCGAGCCCCGCGTCGGGCTCTGGGCTGATGGCTCAGAGCCTGGAGCCTGTTTCCAATTCTGTGTCTCCCTCTCTCTCTGCTCCTCCCCCGTTCATGCTCTGTCTCTCTCTGTCCCAAAAATAAATAAACGTTGAAAAAAAAATTAAAAAAAAAATGTGATTTATATTAAATTCTCTCAATGCTAACATTCTGTATGGTGTGTATAGATGGTGGGGATGTGTGTGTGTGTCTGTGTACACATAAAGTTTCTACAAAAATTTTGGAATTAACTTTTTGAGATGGTAAGTTCCTTTTTAAAAACTCAAACAAGGATTGGGAAGCCTGGGTGGCTCAGTTGGTTAAGCGTCTGGCTTCAGCTCAGGTCATGATTTTGCAGTTCACAACCTCAAGCCCTGCATCAGGCTCTGTGCTGACAGCTCAGAGCCTGGAGCCTGCTTCGAATTCTGTCTCCTTCTCTCTCTGCCCCTCCCCTGCTGTCTGTCTGTATCTCTCTCTCTCAAAAATAAATAAACTATATTTATTTAAACTAAGATCAGCTATAAAAATACACAACGTTAACAGTCATACTTGGAAATGGTATGAGTTGGGAAGGTGTTAATTATTTTTATACATTTAACCTGAGGATAATAATTGATGGAAGGGTTGCCTGGGTGGCTCAGTTGGTTGAGTGTCTGACTCTTGATTGCAGCTCAGGTCGCGATCCCAGAGTCATGGGATCAAGCCCCACATCGGGTTCCACACTAAGTGTAAAGCCTGCTTAAGATTCTCTCTCCCTCTCCATCTCCCTCTCCCTCCCTCCCTCCCTCCCTGTCTCTCTCTCCCTCTCTTTCTCTCCCCTGTCCTCGCCTCTCTCCCCTGCTCACTCTCTCTCTCTAAAAAAAATAATAATTGATGAAAAAACATGGATCATTTGGTTAACATACTGTTCTGGTATTTTGATTTCAATGTAGCACTACTTTATATTTTGATATGTTTTCCTAAGATGAAACATAAACCTTGATTTTATTACTATTATTTTAAAATTCCAAGTCATTTCAATATATTTAACTGCCTTGGGATGCCTGGGTGGCCCAGTCAGTTGAGGGTCCAACTCTTGATTTCAGTTCAGGTCATGATCTCAGGGTTGTGGGATCAAGCCCCACCTCAGGTTCTGTGCTGGAAATGCAGCCTGCTTGGAATTCTCTCTCTCCCCCCCCCTCTGCCCCCCTGACTCACATGTGCATGCACTCTAATAAAATACACACACAAACGCACACACACACACACACACACACACACACACACACATATTTAACTGTCTATATCAAAAGAGTTAATAACTATAAACCAAATCCAATACCTTCCTAAAAGGAAATAGAGGAGAGTAGAAACTTTGGACAGTAACCTATTCATCAGGAGTCTGATATTTTTCATATGTGTGTACAGGCCTAAGGTAAAATTTACCAATCAAATTGTAATGAGTTGGAAGTTATTTTACCATCTAGTACAGAAAGAAATGAAAATCTCTTTTTATTCTTAACTATACACCTGTAATCGTTCATTAGTAAAATCAACAGTGCTTTCATCATGTAAGGAAAAGAAAATCACATTTTCATTAAAGATTGTGCCGATTGCCCTATGATATTTATTAGTACTAAGGACAGTTGTGCAGTGGTACCTAGGACATCCCTGAGCACAGCTGCCCAGGAAATGCTGCACACTTTTCTTCAGAGCAGAACCTATTCTACCGTAGTTTCTAGGTGTGGGTGAAGGTGTAGGAATAAACCAATCAATTATAAATCTGTAATATCTAGACAACACTCTGGAGTTTGAAAACTGTTCTTCACTTTGGAAACTACCAATGCAGTTCCACTGACGAAGTGCACCACTATCAGTCCCCTCAATGGAAGAGACAGCAGATATTTTCTCCATTTTACTGAAGCTGAAATAAAAAGTCAATAGAGTGAAATTTTATTCATGTCTCCAAATGATAATTGGCCAAAATAAAACCTCACTTATTCAGCAACTTCAACTATCCAGAACTCAGAGGCTGATTTACAAATTCACAAATTCTCAAAGACTTTATCCACAGGAGTGTTCTGTGTGCAGAACTTAATTAGAACTGTACCTATAATAGAACAGATCAATGAAATCAGGAACTGGTTCCTTAAAAAAAAAATTAATAAAATTGTAAACTTCTAGCAGGACTTACAAAACGAAGAAGAGACAAAGAGACAGAGAGATCCTAAATAGGTAAAATCACAAATGAGAGACGAGAAATAACAACCAACACCACAGAAATACAACCAATTATAAGAGAATATTATGAAAAACTATATGCCAACAAACTGGACAACCTAGAAGAAATAGATGAATTCTTAGAATATAAATAACCAAAACTGAAACAGGAAGAAATAGACAACTTGAACAGACTGATAACCAGCAAAGAAATTGAATGAGTAATCAAAACACTCCCAACAAATAAAAGGTGAGGACCAGATGGTTTCACAGGCAAATTCTAAAAATTTAGAGAAAAGTTAATACCTTTTCTTCTCAAACTATTCCAAAAAATAGAAAAGGAAGAAAAACTTCCAAATTCATTCTATGAGGCCAGCATTACCCTGATATCAAAACCTAGATAAAGACATCACTAAAAAAGAGGACCATAAGACCAATATCCCCGATGACCACAGATGGAAAAATCCTTAGCAAAAGATTAGCAAATTGAATCCAAAAACACATTAAAAAAAATCATTCACCACCATCAAGTGGGATTTATTCCTGGGCTACAAAGGTGTTTCAGTGTTTGCAAATCAATCAACATGATGGATCACACTAAGAAAAGAAAGGATAAGAACCATATGATCATTTCAATAGATACAGAAAAAGCATTTGACAAAGTATAACATCCATTCATGATAAAAATCCTCAACAAAGTTAAGTTTAGAGGGAACATACTTCAACATAATAAAGGCCATATTTGAAAAACTCATAGCTGACATCATCCTACATGGGGAAAAACTGAGAGCTTTTCCTCTAAGGTCAGGAACACAACAGGTATTTCACTCTCACCACTTATATTCAACATAGTACTGCAAGTCCTAGCCACAGCCATCAGACAACAAAAAGAAATAAAAGGCATCCAAATCATCAAGGAAGAAGTAAAACTTTCACTATTTGCAGATGGCATGATACTATACATAGAAAACCTAAAAGACTCCACCAAAAAACTGCTAGACCTCATAAATATATTCAGTAAACTCACAGGATACATAATGAATGTACAGAAATCTGTTGCATTTTAATGCACCAATAATGAAGCAGCAGAAAGACAAATTGCACCAAAAATAATAAGATAACCTAAGAATAACCCTAATCAAAGAGGTGAAAGATCTGTACTGTGAAAATTATAAAACACTGATTAAAAAATAATTGAAAAGGACAGAAGTAAATAGAAAGACATTCCATGCTCTTTGGAAAAGCAAATATTGTTAGTGTCTATACTACCCAAAGCAATCTATAGATTTAACGCAATTTCTATTCAAATACCAACAGCATCTTTCACAGAACTAGAACAAACAACCTTAAACCTTTTGAGGAACCACAAAAGAACCCAAATAACTAAAGCGATCTTGAAAAAGAAAAAGAAAGCTGGAGGCATCACAATTCTGGACTTTAAGTTATACTTCAAAGCTTTAGTAGTCAGGGCGCCTGGGTGGCTCAGTTGGTTAAGTGTCTGACACTTGATCTCTGGCTCAGGTCATAACCTCATGCTTTGTGAGATGGAGCCCTGCCTCAGGTTCTGAGCTGACAGTGCTGAGCTTGCCTGGGATTCTCTCTCTCTCCCTCTCTCTCTCTCTCCCCCTTCTGCACTCACACACTCTCTCTCAAAATAAATAAATAAACATCTTTTTAAATGTCAAAACCATATGGTAGTGACACAAAAATAGACACACATATCAAGAGAACAGAATAGAAAACCCAGAAATGAACCCACAATCATATGGTCAATTAATCTTTGACAGAGCAGGAAAGAATGTGCAATGGGAAAAAGGCAGTCTGTTCAACAGATGATGTTGGGGAAAACTGGACAGCAACATGCAAAAGAATGAAACTGGACCACTTTCTTACATCATACTCAAAAATAAATTTGAAATGGATGAAAGATCTAAATGTGAGATCTGAAACCATAAAAATCCTAGAGGAGAACACAGCCAGTAACTTCTTTGACATGGGCCATAACTTCTTTTTAGATAATGTCTCCTGAAGGAAGAGAAACAAAAGCAAAATTAAACTACTAGGACTTCATCAAAATAAAAAGCTCCTGCAAAGTGAAGGAAATAATCAACAAAACTAAAAGGCATGTATGGAATGGGAGAAGATATTTGCAAATGACTTATCCAATACAGTTAGTATCCAAATTATAGAAAGAACTTATAAAACTCAACACCCAAAAAATGAATAATCCAATTAAAAGTGGGGCAGAAGACATCAATAGACTCATATGTGGAAATTAAAAAACAAAACAAGGGCGCCTGGATGGCTGAGTCGGTTAAATGTCTGGCTCTTGGTTTCGGCTCAAGTCATGATCTTGCAGTTTCCTGAGTTCGAGCCCCATGTTGGGCTCTGCACTGGCAGCATGGAGCTGGCTTGGGATTCTGTCTTTCTTCCTCTCTCTCTGCCCCTCCCCCACTCACACTGTCTCTATCTCTCTCAAATAAACAAATAAAATTTTAAAAGATAATAAAAAATAAAAACAAAACACAGAAGCAAAGGGGACAAAAGAGAAAGACAAACCGAGAAACAGACTCTTAACTATAGAAACACGCTGATGGTTACCAGAAGGGCGGGGCGGGTGAGGGAACAGGTGAAATAGGTGATGGGGATCAAGGAGTGTACTTGTGAGGAGCACTGGGTGATGAATGGAAGCGCCAGATCACTATCTTGCACACCTGAATCTAATATAATACTGTATGTTAACTCACTGGAATTTAAATAAAAACTAAAAGAAAAGAACTAAATGTAAAACTGTACTTTTATTAATCTCAGAGGCATGGCTATCTGGTTTCAAGTGATTTGTTCCTTCTCCCGCTGAGGTTTGCAAGATGCAACTCACAAATGTTTGGATGGCAAGTCAGAAGGTGGTTGAAGTGGGCGGGGAGTCCCTATTAAAGGCCAGCACATGCGTAACTGCTATATGGGAAGTGTCTGGAAGAAATGGATTCAGAAAGCACAGTGGTTTAGAACCCCAGATGTAAAAGCATTTGTCAGAAAAGAAAATTAAACTAAATAAAACAAAACCAATTAAAAACCTACAAGAATAAAAAGCCAAAGATATAAATACAATTTTGTTTTTAAAAAAATTTTTTTTAACGTTTATTTATTTTTGACAGAGAAAGAGAGAGAGAGAGAGAGACAGAGCATGAGCAGGGGAGGGGCAGAGAGAGAGGGAGACACAGAATCCAAAGCAGGCTCCAGGCTCTGAGCTGTCAGCATAGAGCCTGACGTGGGGCTCGAACTCACAGACCTCGAGATCATGACCTGAGCCGAAGTTGGATGCTCAACCGACTGAGCCACCCAGGCGCCCCGATATAAATACAATTTTCAAAAGCAAATGTCTTCTAAATATTAACAACAACAATGCAATCAATGCAATTATCATTACCCATTCTTTGGCTCAGGGTGGGATTCTAAGAACCTTTTGTGTATTATGTCATTTAATTATCTCAACAACAATGGGAATGAGACTTTTATTAAATCTAATTCAAATATAGGTGTGACTGAGAGAGAAGTCATGTAACTGGCCCAAGTTCACATGGCTGGCAAATTAAGAACAGTGCTAATGCAAGTCCAGATTCATCAGACAGGTTAGAAGGCCCCACACCAACATGCCATACCTCTGGCCTCCTATCTCAAACATGCTACTATTTATTGAATCTGAACTGTGGCACAGGTAGGCACTGTTAAGCACTTCATAAATATCATTTGATTTAACACTTACAACAAACCTGTGAGCACAGCATTACTGTCATCTCCATTTTGCAGATGACAAAGCCAAATCTCTCCGTAGTTCAATAGTTTGCCCAGCCAGAAAGCAGAAGACTCAGGCTTAGGATCCCACGCTGGTGACTCCAGAGCCCTTGCTCGTTACCCTTGCACTGTCTGCTTTTCAGTGTGAGGGTCCGACAATGCACTAGTGGCATCCTAACACTCTCATACTCAGGCAGTGTCAGTTTAGTGGCAGTACTTTGGTCATACAGCCTAAGTGTACAGATGAGCACCTTCTTCGGAGCAGGACAGTCCTGAGTTAGAATTCCGCTATTTACTCTCTATGACCCAGGACAAGTTACTGAATCTGAACTGGCCTCCTCTGAACTGAGGATAACAAAACCCACTTTACATCACAGCCCAGAAAAGAGTAGGTGCTTGGTATTCTCCTACCCACAATGTGGAGTGCAGACCTGGTGAAAAATGGGATTTATAAAACATTCCTAGTTCCTAATCTGGTCAAACAGAATAGCACTATCCAACAGCCATATAATATAAGCCATACACATAATTTTAAATTTCTTAGAATGCACATTACAAAGAATTACTTTCATCAATATTTTATCTTACCCAGTGCATCCAAAATACTATCATTTCAACATGTGATCAATATAAAAATTATTAATGAGATATTTTGCATTCTCTTATTGAATCTTAGAAATTTAGGGTGTATTTTTCACTTACAACACATGTTGACATGAACTAGTGGTTCCTGTACTGGACAACATGATAACATGAAGACATGATGATTGCTATGGTTTGTGATGGGTTTCTCAATCATTTTCTTTCCTTATTTTAGTCCATTCTGGATATGGGCAATATCAGTCTACAATCTAGTCCTTGTGTACCCACCTTCATCTCCTACGTTACCTCTATGCTGACATTCATGGAAGCAATTAGATTCACCGTTATTACAATCTATGTGTAAACAGTCTTCAAAGGTCTGAACTGCTCAATAAGAAGTTGAATGCTCGAAGTACTTTCGTGTCCTATTAAATGGCGCCTTGTATATGCTGACTTTTATATTTATTATATTTACTTATCTTTCTCTTTGCACACATCTCTCCAATTATGATAGGCCCCTTAGGGCTTTTCTATGCATCATTATAGCCCTAGCTTCTAGTACAATGTCAAACACATACTAGACAATCAATGCATCTTAGGGATGACAGATGTTCTTGAGAACTCATCTTGCAGCCTTCACCATATCCACCACAGTACCTTGCCATAGATGCTCAATTCGTTTTGTCTAAGTGAATGAATGTTGCTATACTGGCAATTCAGTGTGAAAACATAGCCACCAAAGAGATTATGTAAGAGGGTTGTAGGCAGTCATTTCAAAAAGAACTTCATTTGCCATCCTTCATTCACAGGGAGCTTTTATCAGATTGGGATCATAAACCTGGGTTTCTGGTTCCTAATGCTATACTCTTCCTACTAGTTTATATTATTTCTTTCTGCTTACATTCTTCTGCTTAATTTCTCCAAAGGGGAGAGTACTACTCCCAAAGTAGAAGGTTGAAGACAGTGAACTAAAGATTGTTGAAATGCCAAAGACTATTTGAATTGGTGGAAGAGATAGAAAATAGTAGTGTAGCCCTAAAATGAAAGGTGAGGAGAAAGCCTATTCTCTGCTAAATATCCTTTATTTTGGAGATGTAAATAGGAACATTTATTCAATGCAAAATATACTATGAAACATTCCTTTTTTTTTACCTGAAGTTTAGAAAATGTCTGTCTTCTAGAAAAAATATTTCCCTGTATGTTGATAGCCTTGTTACTTTTGTTAAAAGATATCACAACTACACTGATGCTTTTAAGTGCCATTTCCTTAACAAAATGGCATAGTTTTTCACAGAAGCACCAGAAATTGAGAAATTATCTCACAATGAATTTTTAAAAACAATTACCTGGAGATGAAGAGATCAGTGTAAAGGATAGGAGAAAGTGCTTTGGATCCTTATATATTTGGGTTTGAATCCTGACTATGCACTTACCGCTACCGGATCAAAGGTACATATAATGGACAGGTATTTTATTTTGTTCTGCTCACCAGTCGTCTCCTTTGGTGGGGGGTGGGAGGTGGGGGGTGAGGGGATGGAGAGTACAATGTATCACTTCCCTTCTCTCCATGAGGTTTGAGTTGTGGTTGACCCCGTGTCTCTTCCCCAAAGGGAGCATGTGATTCAGGCCCAGTCAATAAGAAAAATAATATTCAATTCCAGAAATGTGTAGGAACTGTGAGGAAATAGGCATGGATGGTCTGCTAAGGACTGGTGAGAAGGAAGGATGTAAGCTGGCAGCTGTTGGAAGCCACTCAGCCACCTTAACAGGCAAGGTAATGTGTGAGGTAGCCAACAGAGAGGAAACCACAGCCAAGAGATGGAGAGAGGGAGATCAGGTCCTTTGGGCTCAGTCATGATGGAAGCCAGTTCTATCCCCCAATCTTTACAGGAATCATTAATATCCAGGTTTTCTGTCACTTGAAATCATAAGGTCATGACAAAAACTATAAGTTATCAAACATCTCCTAAGCTTATCTTTATTTTTTTAGTGATAAAACAGGTACAAATCACCTGTTTTATTAGGCTCTGGTGAGAAGTAATTGAAATTATATTTGTAAAACCCTAGAACATAGTGGGATGCACTCAGTCAACGGTGGCTGTTTGATTTTAAAGGGGGTAGAAAGTGAGGTAGCTAACCATTTGAAGCTAACAAATTATGTTTGAAATGTGGATATCCTACTCACCAGCAATGCAAATTTGAGAAAGACTACATAATCTCATAATTCAGGTTTCCAAATCTGTAAATTGAGAATAATAAGATCCATTTGATAGAAGTGTCAAGCCATTTAGAAATAACATATGTGGGTGGCTCAGTTGGTTGCGCATCCAACTCTTGATTTCAGCTCAGGTCGTGATCCCAGAGTCATGGGATCGAGCCCTATTTCAGGCTCGGCACTGGGTAGAGAGCCATCTTAAGATTCTCTCTCTCTCTCTTCTGTCCCACTCCCCCACTCTCTCTCTCTTTCTCTAAAAAGAAAAAAAAAAGAAAAAAAAGAAACAGAAACAGAAAAAGAAAAAGAAAAAGAAAAAAAAAAGAAGTAACATATGCAAGGGCTTAGCTAACTGCCTGGCACATGACCAGCAGTCATAAAATGATAGCAATTGTTTGTTTTTATGCCAATTTCAATAATTACTAACTCCAATATATTTTATAGGACAAGCATTATAAATAGTATCTGTTTTCTTTTTTAGACAGAAAGTCACGATTATTTTAAATTTTTCCTTGGAGAGAAAAAAAACATCACGTGGATTTCCAAAAACAACTGGTGTGATTTTAAAACGGATGTAACATCCAGAATAAAAGAGTAAAGCCTCACTTTTCTCTTAATCGATCTGACCATTTTGGAACTTGATTTTAGGTTTAGGTGTCCGCAGGATATGGCTGGTCCTGCAGAAATGTTCAACCATATCCTAAAAAGCAGTGAATGATCAGAGCACTGCAAGGTGAAGAAGTAAGTCACATGAAGGATGCTTGTCGTATCTGGGGCTGCTGAGCCTAGGGAAGAGAGGAAGGGGATGAGATAGGGCTTCACACTGCAGAGGTGAAGACAGGATGGTTCCAGATGACTGGACAGCAAAGCAAAAGAATGGAGAGATCGTTTCTCTGTTATTTCGAGTCAAAATGTACCTACTTTCCCTAGCTTTGTGGTTACTTCTGCGCCCTTCACATCCTACATACAGAGAATGTACAGCTCTTCATCTGGGACATAAATCCATACGTACGTGTCCCCAACATGCTTATAAAGTCACACAAACATACATGAATCCTTCAGGGTGTTATAAATGGTTAAGCAGATGCACTGATATTTACCAGAAAAAGGTAGTTTCCTTTCACAGGATCACAAATCCACACGATTGAAAGTAATTAGGGAGAACACCTGCCTGAATAACTTATAAGCACACATTAGTAAATTATGTCGTAGTTTCTGTGTTCAAGTAGACTCTATAAATAGAATGAAAATTCACAAGTAAGTCATTGTTACCAAAAAGAGTCCTTCAGGATCTGCATTAGTAAACTGAAAATAAATGTAATTTGCAAAGAAAATATTGTTATGTACATGCAAATGGGGTCATGTACAAGAACCAATGTCTTCTTTACCCTAGACTTTCTAAATCCAATTAGTCAGCAAGTCATTAACATTCCACCACTACATATATATTAAAAATTTGGCTTCTTTTTCCCACCAATACTATCACCTTATTGGTAGTTCTCAGCTGAGGCCAATTTTACCCCCACCATAGATATTTGGCAACGTGTGGAGATACTTCTGGCTATTACAACTGGGCAGAGAGGTGGGTGATGCTACGGAGATTTTGTGATAAGAGGCCAGAGATGGGGCTAAATATCCTATAATTCAGAGCACAGCCCCCTAACTCCTCAACAAGGAACGGTCTGGCCCAAAACGTGAATAGTGCTGGGGTTGAGAAATTTTGCTCGTATCTAATTCACTGATGCATTTTTCTCCTCTGCCCCATCTTTACTCCTCTTCAATACTTACTCTCCCCACTAATGGTCCCTTACAATACACTTTCCATGCAGTAGCCAGAATGGTCATTAAAATATATAAATGTATAACATAAAAAATATATATTGTGTATACTTATTATACGGTGAAGGTTGACCCTTGAACAGCACAGGGTTAGGGGAGCTGATCACCTGTACAGTCGAAAATTCATGTATAGTTTTTGACTCCCCCAAAACTTACCCACCTTACCAATGACATAGCTAGTTGATTAATAAATATCTGTATGTTTTATGTATTATTCACTGTACTCTTAAAATAAAGTAAGCTGGAGGAAAGAAAATAGTATTAAGAAAATCAGAATGGGGCGCCTAGGAGATTTAGTCGGTTAAGTGTCCATCTTTGGCTCAGATCATTATCTTGTGGTTTGTGAGCCTGCATCGGGCTCCGCACTGACAGCACAGAGCCTGCTTGGAATTCTCTCTCCCCCTCTCTCTGCACCTCCCTTGCTTGTGCTCTCTCTCTCAAAATTAATAAACTTTAAAAAAAAGGGGGGGAAAAGATGAAAACTTTAAGAAAAAAAAGAAGACCCGCTGTTCTTTGAAAAAAAAAAAAAAGAGAAAACCATAAGCAAGAGAAAACTCCTTTACAGTATTTCACTGCATTTATTGAAAAAAGTCTGCCTAGGGGCGCCTGGGTGGCACAGTCGGTTAAGCGTCCGACTTCAGCCAGGTCACGATCTCGTGGTCCATGAGTTCGAGCCCCGCGTCAGGCTCTGGGCTGATGGTTCAGAGCCTGGAGCCTGTTTCCAATTCTGTGTCTCCCTCTCTCTCTGCCCTTCCCCCGTTCATGCTCTGTCTCTCTCTGTCCCAAAAAAAATAAATAAACGTTGAAAAAAAAAAATTAAAAAAAAAAAAAAAAGAAAAAAGTCTGCCTATATGTGGATGCCCATAGTTCAGACCTGTGTCTGAAGGGTCCACTGTAGATGTATGTTATAATTCTCAGTGTATACCATATGTGCTATGTATTATTATATGAATCGTAGTCACTTTGTCATGGGGATTAGTTTGAGCTGAAGGCACCTGGGAAACAGCAAATGCATGAAAGGCATTCTCCTCTTCCTTTTTCTTCCTAAAAAGAAGACATAAAAACTCCCATAGCAAAGATGCCCTGCCTGCAGCAGAAGAGAAGAAACATTCTTCAACCTGTAGTCAAAGCTGAGACATTTCTGTGCAAACAGACCTTGCTAAAAGAATTCTGGTCCTCCTCTGGGCTCCCTGTATATTTTAGTTTCTTGTCCACAATTGTGCAGCCTAGTATAAAAGCATGTAGTTTTGGCCACTTCTATGGATCTTCATTTCCTTGTGAGCGCTCCCCTGTCATGTAAAACGTACGTGCTTTTCTTCTGCTACAGAAGCATGCTACATCAGTTTAATTCCAAGATCCAGCTAAACTGTCCTAAGAGAGTGGTGGTAAAATTTGGCCTCCCTTACAATATTATTACTAATTATAATTGTTATGTTAGTAGTCATTCTTAATATAATATATAATGTTTATATGGATAATATCACACACACAAATATAAATCCCGTCATCCCATTTCCCTGCTAAACGTTTCTAGTGGTTTACTAGAATATCTAGGAATTCCTAGCATAAAATGCAGGTCCTATCCAACCCTTCAAAGCCCCTTGCTGTCCCACCAGACTTATCTTCTACCACTCTCTCCCTCACTTTCTGAGCCACACGGACCTTTGCATTCCTCCAGCCCAACAAATGTGTTCCTACCTTCGGCACCACTCACTTGCTATTCCTTCCACTGCAGAGACTTTTACTACATGTCGGTATGGCTGATGCCTCCTTCACTTCTTAGCTCAAGTATTACCTCCTCAAAGGTTCCACATGGCCACCACAGCTCAGGCAATTCTACACCCTCCCACAGCCCACCTCACTTTCAGTCACATACTGCCCTGTGTTATCAGCCCCACCACACCTCACTGCACCCGGAGGTATTATCTCATCTTAGTATTAGTTACTTGTTTCTTATCCCTCTCCCCGACTGATAGTGAGCTCACAGGGTATAGAGACCTCAAATATTTTATCCATAACTGTGTCCCCAGCATCTGGGATAGCACCTGATTCCTAGTAAACACTCAATAAACAACTGACAAGTGAATTAATTATATTTTCTGAATCCATTCAATTTTTCCAGCTTTATTAAGGTAAAATTGTCATTCAACTTTAACATTACTTTTTAATTTTTCTTCTTTTTTAAGTTTATTTATTTTGAGAGAGACAGAGGGAACATGAGCAGGGGAGGGCAGAGAGAGAGAGAGAGAGAGAGAGAGAGAGAGAGAGAGAGAGGAGAGAATCCCAAGCAGGCTCCACAGGGTCAGCACAGAACCTGACGTGGGGCTTGAACCCACGAAACTGAGATCATGACCTGAGCCAAAATCAAGAGTTGGACCTTCAACTGACTGAGCCACCCAGGAGCCCCTACTTTTTTTTTTTTTTAATATTTTGTTTAATGTTTATTTTTGAGACAGAGACAGAGCATGAGTGGGGGAGGGGCAGAGAGAGCATGGGAGACACAGAATCCGAAGGAACCTCCAGACTCTGAGAAGTCAACACAAAGCCCGACACAGGGCTCTAACTCACACACTGTGAGATCATGACCCAAGCTGAAGTCAGACACTCAACCGAATGAGCCAACCAGGTGCCCCTACTTTTTAATTTTTCTAAGCACAGATCAACTTTTTACATGTTGAAGAAAAGATTAGATTAACAGCTGTCCAAATTGTTACCAATTACAAATTAAGGAAATGGAACTCAGCTTTTTTCTTCTTTCCAGAATCATTTAACAATGAGCAAGGCAAAATGACCACCCTAGAAAGCAATTTTCTACATTCTCTATTTTAGACATTCATAGCTTCATATTCAACACATGACATCACTGTTAAACTATGCTGTTTCAAAGCACATTGAAAGTTCCAATTCTTTTGGAAATGGTCTATATTATGCCTCAAATATTATAACTTTCCGTGAGTCTTCCCAGTGTCTTTTCCTCATCACTTCATTTAACAGTGTTTAAAATTTTGTAACAACGTTGGCATTTCTTAAAATGTAGCAAGCAAAACGCAAAACTCTTTGAAAAGTTTCTCTGTGATTTAGTGGAATGTGAGTGTTGCTTAAACCACTTGGGACAGTAATTCCAATGACCATATTGCCATACACACCCACACATGCATGCATACATATAACACCAAAGTGAAATAATTTAATCAGAGCTTAACATTTACTCTAGTTTTGACAGTAGAACATATATATCTTTATGGCATGATACCAGAAAAGGATGAGATTTAAAAGATAACTATAATATTAAATTTGTTCTTTAAAGAAAAATTTTTGTGATGTTGGTCTTTTTCCCTCCTAAAATGACTTTTAGGTTTGCATATGGACATTTGATGGGTAGTAGACTAATCCTCTAAGCAAAAAATAAGTTAATGTAATTACTTCTATAGATGAATTTAACTGCTAGGAAAAAAAAAACACAAAGGTTTATTCTGTTATACACCTACAAAGAAAAACAAATAAAGCATATTGAAAAGAATGTTTCTTTCAGCAGTGTTTTAGAAAGTAAAAACTAAAAGCAACAATACTCTAGAAGTAAAGGGATGGATAAACCACATGGGGTAATATACCACAGTTAAAATGACTGGGCTGGATAGATGGATGGAGATGACAGACAGACAGATAGATAGATAGATCGATCGATCGATCAACCGATCTCAACAGGGACCTATTTTGAAAGCAATGTTGAATAAGAAAAGCAAGTTGCCACAAGATGCATTCGGTGTGATACAATTATTATACAGATTTTAAAAACACAGAACACCATATTCCTATATTTCGGGGGCATCTACTTTACACAAGCCATTATTCTAGGCACCAAAAGGATGTAATCATAGAAGAATCATAGGAAGATTGTAATCATAGAATCCCTGACCTAACAAAAGCTTATAATCTTATAAAGGAATAGACAGCAAACAGATAAAAGCATGCAACATATATATACATACAAATTCTGTCAGGCAGTGGTACACTTTATAGAGAAAAGTAAAGCCTAGTAAGGGATCCTGATGACAGTTCAACTGTAGATTGATTGGTTTCCCCACCCCCACCAGGAAGTGACTTTTGAACAAAATCTGAATCCAGGCAGTGATCTGGTGGAGCCACATGATACAGCCACATGAGACAGGTAATCCAGGGGGCAGGACGAGCAAATGCAACGACCCAGAGATGGAAATTGCCTGCTGTGCTCCCTAAACAGCAAGGGGGGCAGAGGAGGCCAGTGTGCCTAAAGCACAGGGAGCAAGGAGGACACTGGGAGGCTGGAAGTCAGGCTAGAGGGTGGGTCATACAGAACCTTGGTGAGTACGGCAAGGACTTGGGATTTTTATTCCAGGTGTGATAGAGACCACTGAAGGGCTAAAAGGAGGAAAGTTACATGATCTGATGTTATGTCCTTGAAGGACCAATCTGGGAGCGCCCGGCTGGCTCAGTCGGTTAAGCGTCCAACTCTGTTTTGGCTCATGATCTCATGGTTCATGAGTTCAAGCCCCAACACTGGGTTTTGCGCTGACAGTATGGAGCCTGCTTGGGATTCCCTCTCTGCCCCTCCTCCATTCTCTCTCTCTCTCTCTCTCTCTCAATAAATAAATAAAACTTCAAAAAAAAAAAGAAATGAAGGACTTATCTGGCTGGTAGGGGGGAGAAGAGATGGCAGTGATGGGGTGATACTGTGAGAAAGCAAGGAACAAGCAGAAAAGATGGCAGGCACTGGACTAGGGAAGTAGCAAAATCAGGTGAAAAGCAATGGAACTATGATATGCTTTATTTTGGAGGCAAAGCTACACAGACATTGTTTGTACATAATGTTATATGTAGTAAAAAGAGAAAAATACACATGTTGAATACAGAGAGCATTGCCTCTGAGACAGGAGAAAGGGGAATAAGAATATATAGGCAGATTAGACTTTCTAATATTTATTTCTTGAAAAAGAAAAAAAAAACTGTTGATGTCAACATGGTACAAGATTAACATGTGTTAATTCTGGGCTTCAGACACCCAACTGTTTACTTTATTATCTTTGTAATAATCTGCTTTTCATGTTATAGAAGAACTATATCCTCTGCAGAGGATATAATCCTACTCATGCCAGACACTGGTACAGGTGCTGTGGAAGCTATGAAGTCCTCATCGAGTCTATATTCTGGGAAAGGAGGCAGACAGTGACGAAACTTACATAATATAATGCCATTTTGGATTGGGGGATAGGAAGAAAAATGAAGCATGATGGCGGAGTTATTCAAAATTGGTTTTAGTTTAGTTCTCTTATAAGAGAAATCTAACATTCAGCTATATCTTTGTGGTTATAAATCATAAATTTAATAAAGCATCACAGGAACACGGGGAGCTGATAGATACAGGGAGATTAAGAGCAGAAACCCTGGGTTAGAAGTTGGCAAGTGCTCCAGTTATCTGCTCTGGCTTAAAAAACAATGTATCCTCATCACCATCATGTCCAGATCATTCTTATAATGAAGTCTCATGATTCTTCAAACTGGGATATTGGACTGGGCACAGTGGGGATGGCTCATCTCTACCTCTTGACGATGGAATTTCAGCTGGGATGGCTCTAAATGCTGGGGCCTGAAACAGCTGTAGTTCGTTTAGCATATTTTGCGTTTCCTCAGAGTGCGGTGGCCTCAGGATAGTTAGACTTCTATCATCTCAGGTGTCCAAGAATCAGTGTCCCTGGAGTTTTGGACAGAAGCTGCAATGATCTGTATGATCTAACCTCAGTATTCCTAGACCATCACTTCTGCCATATCCTATTGGTCAAACAACCCACTAAGGCCAGCCCAAGTCAAGGAAAAGTTAATTCAACTTCACCTCTCAATGGGAGGAACAGAAGGAATTTAATCTACCACAGCAAATTACCTAATGATTCAGAGATGCATTAATTTAATCCGTAAAATGGAGCAATAATATTTACTTGAAAGAGTTATAGGAATAACAATGTATGGAAACTGACTAGTAGCTAACAGGATTACGAAAATGGTTTGTCCCTGTACCCTTGCCAGAAACTAACATCTTCATCTGAAATGTGGGGGCTCCTGGAAATCCTTGAAGTCTGCTGGTACTGGAAGACTGGGATATTCATAAGAAGGCTCTATTATTTTTTCCAGAATTTGGAAGGCCATGATGGGAAGATAAGCTGAAATGCCAGATCGAAGATACTCCAAACTCTGTGCATCAGTCTTAGTTCTCAAAGTTCTATGACTTCTATAAAGTAAGCGGCAGCTTTTTCTTGTGGAAAAGGTAGAGTATCATTTTACACCCAGCAGGTGTTGAGAAGAGGAAAGAGGTAGGCAAGTGAAGTCTTGATTCTTAGAATTATAAAATCAATAAAGTTTTCTTCCTGAAGCAGCTGTTAAAACCAAGCTATTTTGAACACAGTAACGAATGTTCCTTCACTTAGCTCTGAAATGAAGTCAGATAGGTAAAGAGCACAATTCTACATCTGAAGAAAGTATGGGATAAACATAACTTTCATTCCCATCTGTGCTAGATACAACTGTATTTTTTAAATGCTAATTTCATCCTATTGGTTCTCTTTTAAGACTAGGCAAACTAAACTGGTCCATTGGCTTATATAACACATGAAGTTCCTTTCAACTCTTTGCAACGGGCCTTTGGATGTCTGAAAAATACATTCATTTTAAAAGGGATTATGACTTCAGGAAAAGTACTTAGAGAGGATAAAAGATACCAGCCTATTATGTAAATGAAAGCACTAAAGTTCTATCCACACACACAAAGAATAGGCTACAGAAATCCTTCTATTCTTAGTTTCCATTTTAAGTGAACATAAATCTCTATAACTGTCACTTCAAAGAGAGAAATTATTACAGAAACTACTGGAAAATATTTACATTGAACATGAATAAGCCTTAAAAAACCGAATAAAATACTGGAGTACATTCACAAATTTACCTACCCTTCACAATCATATTTTCTTAGCAAAACTGAGAAACCCAAAGCAGTCTCAGAAACACTCAACCATGCCCAAAAGAGGAGAAAAAAAAATATACATATATATATATACACATGCACATATGTATGTATGTGCATGTATATATATGTATATGTAGTCTAATAGTCCTCCCCAAAATGGGAGATTTATTGATTTCTGTCATAGATTGCTAAAATAATTATTTTACTTCTTCAGGGTCTACTACCTGACAGATGCCCTGCTGGGATCCAAAGGTAATTAGAAGAAATTCGTAACTATTGAGGAGCTCATTGTGTTGGGCAGGTATCCTCCCCTCCTCCACTGGGGGATACAGGGTGGGGAGTGAGGTACTGGGGACCAATTTTATCTAATAGGCCAGTCACTGTTAAGGAATTTCCAGCAAGGAAACAAACATGAGCAGATATGGATCTCTGCAAGATCATACGGTAAACAGAGGAACCAGAGTGCGAGCCCCGGGCTACGTGACTGCACAGCTCTGGCTTCTTCCTTCTGTGGACAACTTGGGATCTGAATCCTGACTCTACCACCCCGTGGATACGAAGTTTTGGACAAGTACCTTAACTGCTCCAAGCCTCAGGCTCCTGTTCTGTAAAAGGAGGTTTTAAATGTTTGCTCATGGTTGAGAAGATAAATATTAATGTTTGTAGGGGAAAGTCTCCAGGATGACCATGTGTTATACCCAACCTTGCCAACCATGCATCCCATAACCATGAAATGCTTATATATGCTGGCATTTGGTTTTGAATTTCTAACTGTAATATTTTATTTCCTAAGTAACAAAGTTGTTTTTAACACTTCAAACTTCACTCACATTAGTCAGACATTAGTTTTTCTAAAATGCAATATTCTCGGGGCGCCTTGGGTGGCTCAGTCGGTTAAACCTCCGGCTTCGGCTCAGGTCATGATCTCACAGTTCGAGCCCCACATCAGGCTCTGCGCTGACAGCTCAGAGCCTGGACCTTGCTTTGGATTCTGTGTCTCCCTCTCTCTCTACGCCTCCCCCACTCATGCTCTGTCTCTCTCTCAAAAATAAATAAGCATTAAAAATTTTTTTTTCATTTAAAATGCAATATTCTCTATCATCCCAATACATCAAAGTCCTAGTCCTATATTCTATATAATACTAAACAGTCTTAAAGCTTAAGTCTAGTGTCATCTATAATTTATCACCGAGATCTTTGAAAAAGATACTGACTATTCCAGGCCTGTGATTATGGAATTCCATAGGATAATTAATTAAATGTCTGTTATGGCAAAAACATAGGCCAGTATACTCCAGATCCATTCCAACCTTGTCTTTCTTTTGCTTTCTCTATAACAGAAGTTAGTAAGAGAAATACTTGGACACCCAGCCTCTCTTGCAGGCAAGGTTGGACATGTGACAAGTCCTGGCCAAGGAGAGGTAGGTGGACATCTTTTGGAACGGACACAGGAGAGACTCTTAAGGTAAGGCCCTAACTGATTTACCCAACCTCTTTCTTAAGTTGAATATAGACTAGATGCTTTGGGGTATACTATCTTGTGACCCAGAGGATGAAAGTTAAACCTTAGGGCTGCTGAGAAAGGACACTGAGAAAGAGCTCACTGCCTTAATAATATGTTTAAGCACCCACAGTATACCTGTACTTCCTAGTTCCAGATTTCTTCTTATTTGAGAAAAATAGACCTCATACTTCTTTAAGTAATCATGCTGTCCAATATGATTACCACTACCCACATGTGACTTTAAATTTTAAATTAATTAAGATTAAATAAAATAACAAATCTGGTTGCTCAGTATGCAACAGTGCAATTATAGAACATTTCCATCCTCACAGAAGTTTCTATTTAAACAGCACTGGAGATAATTTTATTTGCAGCCAAATGTACTGTAAATGCTACAGATGCTAATATTTTCATCACTAAGCTA
The DNA here is from genome assembly GCF_028749965.1 of Puma concolor. Classification (NCBI taxonomy): domain Eukaryota; kingdom Metazoa; phylum Chordata; class Mammalia; order Carnivora; family Felidae; genus Puma; species Puma concolor. The sequence goes on from NC_141684.1 coordinate 32,058,873, forward strand.
AGGGAAGAAACATTCTAGTCCCTGTCCCCCCACTAAGACCATATGCCCCCAGGTATCTGATTGCTTATTCCATTTTGAGATATCATGCATTGACTTATCACTAGCCTTTTATCCAAGAGATTTTTCATACTTTCTTTGAGGATTAGATTAATCTGTCAGAACCTTTTCTTCACATGGCTCCAAATAATCAAGTACGCTCCTTGCAGATAATAGGAGAATTAAGGAAATTAATATTCCTATTCTAATATATCAGGAGGGAATGAAAACAGCCATAGTCATGTCACAATAACAGCAGCTGCCAAGTTAAAGCAATTGACTTCAATATACAGTGATGTTTCCACCATCTAGCCTTTTCAGGATATACAAGTTTCTTTTATTTTCTTAAAAATTTATCCAGAATGAGAGCTGAATCCGAGACCCACATCACCCACAGCCTGAGCTTGGTGGCTGAAGTCTTCTAGGAATCTGTGTCCTGAAGTCTCTAGGTGTCAACAAACACAGTCATAAATCAGTCTACCAAAAGTGGAAGCATATCACAGAATTAAAGTTGATGGGAAGAAATAACTGATGAGGCAATTTCTTAACAGTTTTTACTTAGTTGTAGCAAAAGAGGGGGGAATATGAAAACTTCAGAAATATTTCTGACAAGTTTCCTGATGTAGTAATGCCAATTTTCATTTGCTTATTTACCTGTAAGTCACTTTAAAACACTGATTACAACTGTATCTAATATTTATTACTTACTACAAGCTAGGCAACATTGTAAGTAATGTTCCATATGCTTTCATTTACTCCTCACAAACTCTGCGATGGGTACTGTTATGATGCTAAGGTCATAAAGAGATTAAGGCACAAAGAGTTTTAAAAAGGTGCCCAAAGTCACACATGTGAGTAAGCAGCAAAGCTCAAATTCACACCCACACAATCTGTCTCCAGGGTCTTCACTCGTAATCACTATATTCTCTTAAGTTGATCATGTTCCTATAGACATAAGCCAGAAATTAGGGGGATGGGGACTTACTCATACCTTTACTTCTTTTTAATTTTTTGGATCGTTGCTTTTCAGTGGTAAATCTAATACTTTCACAAAATGCATTTAAACAGAGAAATAATAATGTTCTTTATAAGACTATAACAAAAAAGAAGTAATACTAAAAGCTAACTCATCTAAGCTAAAAATATGCCAAATACCTACAAATCTGAGTGAATTGCAGTACTAAGTTTTCATGGTTAGTCTCATAGTAGTCTTCAAGTTTTTTTTTTTTTGTTTTTTGTTTTTTTTTTGATCAATGATGAAGGAAATGTCAGTTCAGATTAGGCTATAATGGATAACAATCTTGGAGATGGTTTAAAGAAATACCTATATTTTCAAACGGAAAAAAACACAAATACTAAAATGCATTAGAAAAAAGTCCTTCTCACTAATAACAAGAAATATGAATAAATTAAGACATCACTAAAAAATTCATCAGATGGAGAAAACAATTAAATTACAGTAATCAGTGATAGAGTCCAAGGAAATTTATAGCTCATAAAACTGCCAGTGGGGGGTAAAGACTTAAAAAAGGACAATTTGACAAAATCCATCAGAGACTTCTAATTTTACACACACCCAGGTCATCATTTCCACTATTATGAATTTATGCCAGAGAAATAATTTTGAATGTTGGAAGATTCTATTAGATGTATGCTTACTGTAGTGTTATCCTCATAGTGAAAAATTAAAAAACAATCTGAGTGTGACAAGAGAACTGGATTACGTACATAATGGAATATTTAGTAGAATGCTTACCTTCTTAGGTAGCCATTAAAATGTTATTGAAAGGGCGCATAGGTGGCTCACTCAGTTAAGTGTCCAACTTCTGCTTAGGTCATGATCTCCCACATTGGGCTCTATGCTGACAGCTCAGAGCCTAGAGTCTGCTTAGGATTCTCCCTCTCTCTCTCTCTCTCTCTCTTTCTGCCTCTCCCCTGCTCACGCTCTGTCTCTCTCTCTCTCAAAAAATAAACATTAAAAAATATTTAAAAAAATAAAATAATGTTATTGAAGAATATTTCATGACATGGAAATATTTACGGTATATATTTTAGTAGGAAAAAAGCAAATGACAAATCACAACAGTATGAATCCGTTAAATATACAGAAAAGTCTTAGGAAAGTGACATTAAACGTTAAAGATTTACTTGGATGACTGAATTATAGGTAATTCCAGGATTCTCCCTTTTGTTTATGTGCGTTTTCTAATTTTTCTACAAAGGATTAAGATTAGTTTTTGCCAAGAAAGAAATAATTACCTTACTGAAAAACTGCTTGATAAAGATTAGGGGATTTCGCCTTTTCCCTATAATTATCGAAGGCAGTATGATGGAATTATTTTTCTATAGATACAGGCTCTTGAGGATAAAGAGGGTGGGATTCATCTCTCAGAGAAAGAGCAGCAAGCTACTTAAAAAACGTATGGCTTTTCATTTTATCATCTTCTTTTTTTTTTTTTTTAAATGTTTTTTTTTTTCAACGTTTATTTATTTTTTTGGGACAGAGAGAGACAGAGCATGAACGGGGGAGGGGCAGAGAGAGAGGGAGACACAGAATCGGAAACAGGCTCCAGGCTCTGAGCCATCAGCCCAGAGCCTGACGGCCTGACGCGGGGCTCGAACTCCCGGACCGCGAGATCGTGACCTGGCTGAAGTCGGACGCTTAACCGACTGCGCCACCCAGGCGCCCCCATTTTATCATCTTCTATGGTTAAAAATGCTGTCCACAGGGACACTCAGGTGGCTGAGTTTGTTAAGCGACACACTCTTGATTTCAGCTCAGGTCATGATCTCCTAGCCCGGAGACAGAGCCCAGTCAGCATCAGGCTCTGTGCTGACTGTGGAGCCTGCTTGGGATTCTCTCTCTCTCTCTCTCTCTCTCTCTCTCTCTCTCTCTCTCTCTTTCTCTCTCAATAAGAAAATAAACTTTTAAAAAATGCTGCCCACATGCATAAACCAACACTAGCCAACGTTTCTTCTACTTTTTAAAATCTAGTTTTGCTTTAATAATGGCAGAATTCCACTAATTAAACAACTGTTCTGGCACAGTTAAATTAGCATAACAGAAGCTTAGAAAGTAAACTTAACAACATCTTGGCAATAGCTAATTCACCTGCCAGACTTTAGCCAACTTCTTCTCTCAAACTGCTTCTAGAATATAAGCTATAGTTCCAGAAATTTATAAATAGCTCCTTACATAGAGCCCAATCACTTAATTTAAATGACAGTTCCAAAACTGAACACCTGAGGTTACCTTACTGCTAAAATAAGGACAGTCAAAAGGATAGCTGACAGTTACATTTTAAAATAGATCTTAAATCTGAGGATATATATATCAAATGCACTTTGAGGGTAACATATATAGTTTTAAAAGACTAAGGGTACAGTGATAAAAGCCAAGGAAACCCTTGAAAAATTTTTCTTGGTTAATTTTTACTTAACTAGATGCAAATTTAATCAATTATAATAAATCAAACTCCCATGGGGCCAGACACTATTGATTGTTGTGGGAGCAAATAATAATGAGAAGGTAGCTCAGTGAAAACACAGTCATGGCTGGGTCAACTACAGCATTAATGTTCTTGAGCTCTGGGAGTCAGAGGCATCTAGAACCCTAGGGAAATGTGGGAAATTTATGCTGGCCAGCCAACAGTCCTTCTTGGCCAATACCAAGGACCATTTTGAATTCCTTTGTATGCACTGTTCAGATCATTCGTCTTTGAAAAGGAGTATACAATATTCAAAAATCTATGGAATAATAAGTACAATACAGTGTAATGTTTAAGACAGCATAGAGTCTGGTGTCAAAGAGAAATGGATTCAAGTTCTGACTCTATAAGTGTGAGCTTGGGAAAGTTACTTAGCCTTTCTAAATCTCTTTTAATCTGTAAATCTGGGGCAATGTATTTAGCTACAGACTCCTGAGTACAGCATGAATGCTCTAAAATGGCATAAAATGAGTAGTTTAGAAATGGTAGTTAATGCTATAAGGATGAACATGTGCTCTGAATAGTCCTTCAGCTCTTTATTTGAATCAATATGTGTAGAAAATACAGAAAATTATACAACATGACTGAGGATGAAGATGTTACTACTATTACTCTTTCTGGTTATTTTCTGATACTTTAAAAGAGCAAATATTTTTTCTAAGATGGTAACACAGAATCTGGGATATTTATAAGTAACCTCAAAAATAGATACAAAATGATCATTTGGAATCTTTTTTTGTTTTTGAATTTTTTTTTTTTTTCAACGTTTATTTATTTTTGGGACAGAGAGAGACAGAGCATGAACGGGGGAGGGGCAGAGAGAGAGGGAGACACAGAATCGGAAACAGGCTCCAGGCTCTGAGCCATCAGCCCAGAGCCCGACGCGGGGCTCGAACTCACGGACCGCGAGATCGTGACCTGGCTGAAGTCGGACGCTTAACCGACTGCGCCACCCAGGCGCCCCTCTTTTTTTGTTTTTGAAGAGAGGGGTTCTTTTTCCCCCCACTTTGGGGGTACTTTTATTTACATAATGTATGTGCATGAAATATACTACAGGACACAGAATACTGTGTCTTCTTTCCAGAATTATCAATTTCTAACTTAAATTATAGAATTGTATTGCATTTCTTCTTTGATTTAGACCAATGCTCCATGAAAGGAGACTTACTTTCTCTACTGCAGTGTTTTGTGTAGGATTAGTCAGCAGTATCCACATGTGGAACAATGAATGCATGATTATGACAGTCACAATTTCACCTTTATGGCATTCCTGGAGCCCAGACAGTCTAAGTCAGTGATGACAAAACCCTCTGGGAATACAATTTTAACATTTAACTTAAATTTCCAATAAGCTAAACTACAAAAACAAACAAACAAACAAACAAACATCTATAGCCTTCATGGCCAGGAACCACCCTAAATAATCAGAACACCAGGGTATAACTGGCTGGCTGCTGTTATAGCTATCTGGAAACTATCAGTCTATTTGTATATATTTAATGGAAAAGAGACTTTCTGGATGCTATAGACTGATTGCATTAATGGTCCCCATTACTGGCCTCTCATACCCATGCATTTTACTGTTTAAATTTGGGTTCCCCTCCCAATCTGACGTTGAGCTCAGTCCAGTGACTACCTTTGTTTTGCCCAAACAGATGGATGCAAACTTGATAAAAGAAAAGGCATGAAAAGCATTTGGTCATTTATGCTTCCAATCTTGTTTTTCTAAGATCATGGTGAGAACTTACTCAGTCTAGCCTTTCAAAGGAATATAACAGATGAGCATGTAGAAGTGAGACCAGATGTCCCAGCTGAGGCAATTCTACACCAGTACATAGCTAGCCATGTGACAGAACCCATCCAAGATCAGCAAAACTGCCTCCCCACCTGCAACTAACCATAGACAGAGTGAGCCCAGCTGAGCCCAGAACCATCCAGCTGATCTATAGACATGTAAATAATTAAAGGCTTACTGTTTTAAACTACTGTGTTTGGGGGTAGATGGTTACATCTTATTATTTGGGGGATATATAACTAATATACTTGCAACTAGGTAAAAAAACTCTGAGTTTTCCAATTTTAACTTCCAAGTATACAACTCAGAACTATTTTAAGAGGTCTATGGAGAATCAGAATTTTATACTCAAATTTTCCACAGTGGTATGTTTGAGGGAGGCAGGGTATATCTGGTGTTCAAAAAATCATCTATTTGGAAATGGTATTATGAAAGATGCTAAAAATTCTATTTATGTTAATAACTATTTTGGGGATATGTTTTATCATGTATAGAATGTTATTATAATTCACATATATGTTAATGTATACATACATATGTATCAGAGGCACATATTTTATTGATTGGTATGTACCCTCAAAAAAGTTCAGAGACCACTGATCTTGCTTCTGTTTACATATGGTAATTTTCTTATTTAGGAAGAGTTTCTCATAGTGTGGGCTTTCAGGATGGGTCATCTATTCAGAAATAAAAACCAATTCATTGGCTAAGTATCCTGCTTCTCTTCTGAATCTGACAAGATTTTAAATATTTTTAAAAATTACTAGTATTCCATTAAAGTAAACGGAAAAATTAATGTAGTGACTCTATACTGATTTCTTTTTTTTAATGCATGCTTAGTTTATAGAACAGTTGTACTGGGAAAATAGAGCACAGTCTCTTTGACTTGAGAACACTTTTCAAATATTAATACCTTCACTGGCCACACCAGTTATGGTGTGGTATCTTACTAAAATACTTTAAGCTATATACATATACCATTTTTACTACCAAATACCAGTAAACATAATTATTTTAATGAGCATAAATATTTAGGAGTAAATGATTTTATAAGAGTTTCCACATATTAATGGTTTATAGTGATTTTAAATTGCAGCTAATTTACTTGTTTACATAAACTCCAAAATAACTTCTTTATTGGAACTAAGCTTAAAGTAAAATGATCTATTAGTAAACCAGTGAGGAATGCTACATTTCTCAGATATAAGGAACTTTACAAGAAAGATATATTCTTCATGCCCTTAGAGAGTGCAGATAAATGTTAAAACATAAATTTTACAAATTAACAAATAAAGATATATGACCTCTATTTCAGAATCAATTTTACAATGTGTTATATCTTCAAAAGGAAAGCAATTTAAAACTGTCAAATTTGCTTCAGTATGGCTTTCTTATATATAAAATTCCTCTCATAATGCTACCATATATATTTTTCCTTTCCCCTTAGATCATTCTGCTAAATTCATATACATTCATATTTAAAGGTATTTTTTAAACACAAGTGATTTCCCCCCCTTCACGTAAAAATGCTTTTCTTCTTTTCCACCCCAGAGAGTTAAATATCATAGGCTGCTGATGTTCTGAGAGCTCACTTTTAACCCTTTAACCTTGGAGGGGCATCTGGGTGGCTCAGTCGGTTAAGGTACAGCTTCAGCTCAGGTCATGATCTCAAGGTTCGTGGGTTCAAGCCCTGTGTTGCGCTCCATGCTGACAGCTCAGAACCTGGAGCCTGCTTCGGATTCTGTCTCCCTCTCTCTCTGCCCCTCCCCCACTTGCGCTCTGTGTCTTTCAAAAATAAATGTTAAAAAAAAAAGAGAAGAAGAAGATTGGAACACTATGTACATGCTTATCCAGATGAGTTGTATTCTTTCTGGAAAAAAAAAAAAGAGCTTACTATAAGGTCTGATTTGCATTCTGATTTCCACAGTGTTTTGAGTTATGTCTAATTCCATAAAATGAAATTAATCTTTCAGTTCAGACTATTGCAGTGGGACTAACAAATAAAAAGTCTAGATTATTTATAAAATCCATCGAATTACTTCCCAAATAAGAAACAAAGAACAACAGGGTGGCTAAGAAGTTGTCCTCCAACAATGCAGCAGTCCAGACAGACAGCAGAGCTGCACCACAGGCTGTCCTGCTGCAGCCCCACAAAAGGAGTGGGACATGATGTAGAAGAACAAGTCTCCTCACAGGCCCCATGGGTTCCAGCTCCATCATGCCTCTCGCCATATAATGAGCTCATCAGTCATCTATTTAGCTTTCGAGCCAACAGGCTATTGACTGGATCCAGACTCCAGGGACTGAGATGTTCTTGGATCTCTTCAGACAGACTCATCATGTGACATCGATCAAGCCAATCAATACACCACTTGGCTCTTCGAAGTTCTCTATGTGCAAATAGAGGATAAGCAACAGCCTGCAATGCACCTGCCCCACAGTATGTTAGATGACTGAATGGGCACATCCTTTACAATCAACGTGAGTTCTGATGAAGGGAGATGCTTGGTCAGGATAAGATACATTTTCTCATCCAGAGCATTCAGAATGACTGAAGTCATAGTTCACCATTCCTCACAAAGCTTCTGTGCTTCCCTTTCCCAAAATGTCAGCTGCAGCCATGTGACAGATAAATGCAACCAATGTCAATGGAGGCAGCAGTGTCTTTGGTGACAAACATAGGAGTGGAATATTTTACTTATTACATTTTCCTGATAATGGTGCTGTATTTTTAATGGTTGTGAGTTTTGGGTATCAGCATTTTTCCAAAATTAAAAGGATTTATGTTCTGAGGACTAATATATTACATGTTCATTATAAAGTGTTTTTTTTTTTATTATACAAAAGAGTATGAAGTAAAACAATGACTATGAATCCCATTACCCACAGATAACCACTGTCAACATCTGGGTGACTCGTGTAGATATCTTTGTGGATATACACACACAATTCATATACATATATGTACATATCTGTATATACATTTAAAATCACATCTACCTATCAGCCTACATAAGTACATGCTATTTTACATCCTATTTTTTTTCTAGTTGTTGTAGACATTTATTCCTCTTGCAAAAATAAGTAGGTTAACAGGATGGTTTTCTATGGCTACTGCATTCTGCTCCAAAGCAAGGATAAACACTATTTTACTAATCTCCATATACTCTAATATCTTTCTTAAATCATTCCAAAAAACAAAGCACCATCAACCGAAAGAAACTTTGGCACCATTTCAAAGGACCAGACATTTTGTTGTGAACAAAGGGCCAGGAAATGACAGACACTATAAGATAGAGAAGAACATTAAATATATTAAAAATGGTGAGAGTAGATAAGCATATTAGTATACTTTCAAATGAATCATGTATATCTTATTTTTATACAAATGTACATATTGAGTTCATTTACAAGATAAAATTAAAGGTTACAAAATCCCAAATTTGTAGATTTAAGAACAGAAATTTTGATAAATGAGCTTATTGGCCTTAAGACACATATGAAATTTACTTAGACTAGGAGGTGTTTTCTGATCATGCTTGAAATGAATGAATTTCCTCAGGCCCAGTGTCTAAGGTGGGAAATAATTAGTTCCTGAGAACAGGACTATACATAATATACTGTAATCAATCTTACTCAGATCTGAGCGATACATCTACAATTGTAAGAAGTGTGATATTTAAAAACTTACATCATCCACTCCTAAAGATATCACTTGTATTTTCTTGTGTAATAAAAATATTTCAAATTGATAAAAAAACATAGTTAAAAAATATATAGACACACACATACACACATATATACAAAAGAAGTGTACATCCTCTCTGGCCCAATTATTTGGATTATTTGCACAATCCTGTCATATTTGCATAACAGCAGAGTTCCAAATGCTAACATCAATGGAATACTTAATACATGACAGCCACCATGTTAGGTACGTAGTGTAAATCATTATAATCCTCCAATGTTCTTATGATGTAGAGACTACTATTGCCATTTTTCAGATGCAGTCACACAGCTGAGATAAGGCAGAAGTGAAACTCGACAGTTCAAAATACACATATTAAGTATAAAACATGAAAAATGATTTATTTGGCACACAAAAAATCTATGTGATGTCTAATAGTCCTATAAGTCTTTTTATAACACTCTCCCTTCATATGCATCAATCTGGTTTCTTTGCAATGTTAATGAACATTTTTTAAGAGAAAACTTGTTAAATCCTGAGTAAGGCCCCTACCAAGTCTCACCAGCATCAAATGGCTAAGTCACTCAGTAGAATAAAATCTTCAAAAGCTGCTACTTTTGGTTTAAATCTGGAGATAAGAAGTAGCTAAATAAGTAGCACTTTGTCCCAAGGTGTAAACATTACTTAAAAAATAGCAGACCAGAAGGAGGAGACTGCAAAGGAGCGCTGGTCAAATTTATGCATTCCCACCATCCTTTGTGCAATCTTCAATGCACTGGGTCCTATGCTTGCCATGCACTATGGTAATCACCTTGTTTGCATTAACTCATTGAAAATTTATAACCTTAAAAGCAGGTACTCTGATTATCCTTCTTAAATAGATACTAGGACCCTAATTCCATATGTATTCCAAAAGTGCCTATAAAGTCTAAAATGAAAAAAACCACCATTTTTAACCAAACAACCTTTTCTTCCTTCAAAGAAATGGCAATGGGGAGCCACAGTAATTGGCCTCCTGGTCAAGAATTTAGCATCCAATTAATTTTCAATTGTAGCTTTAAATCACAACAAATAAATCTTAGTGACACCTGATTTTGTGTGTTAACAAAAACACCTTCAGGATCTGCTCTAGCTTTATCCATTACCAGTCCTCTTGGTGTTCATACTGACTTAGCAGCAATCTGATGTCACCATTCTCACTTATACCCAGGCCATTTATATTGTTATAACCATCTCTCCCGCTTTTTCATCTTTACGTTTTTCCTTTTTTAAATGTATTATGACTCAGATAAAAGGTGATCTCCTCTAACAAGGCATTCTCCAACCCTGAAGTTGCCTCCCTCCTATACCTAGAGCAATCACAACACTTACAGGTTATATTGTAATTATCTGGCTATTTGTCTATAAGCTTTTTAAGAGAGGGGCCCACATTCTGTTTACCTGGAAAAATATTCAGGAGTTTCTCATAATCTGTTGAGTGAATGAAAACTCAAGCAAGATTGTTCTAAAAAAGGAAAACTTCAGAGCTATGGAACAGCTATTTGAAGGTAACACGTTGAGCCAGGTGCCACACTACACTCCCAATGTATAAACATGTCCTCCAGGGACATACAATCTACTTAGGGGGAAAGGCAAACAAACTTACATCAGATAATAAGTAAAATTACCTAAATCCAAAATGATATTGGAATTCTAACAAGGGAGAAAAAATTTCTGACTATGGAAGTGGTAAAGTGAGAATAGAACGAATTACCAGAATATATCAAGAGAATGTATTTTGTAAGAAACTTAATTACACAATATTTTTTTCTTCACCTGGACTGTTCCAGGAAGAAAGCAATATGATAAATATCTATCCCTTCTTCTATATACACATATACATATCTTCTCTCTCTCTTGCCCCCGCATGCTCGCACGTAAGCACGCATATGGGTGATCACAGACACACACTCACACATTTCTTAAAATAATTAAAAGACATAGGTTCTTATGTATCCTACTCTCTAAATTAAAAAAAAATCTTGGTTACTAGAACTGAAATTTGAATGCTGTCTTGCAGTCAACATCAGCTATTAAGTCAAACTGCGGATAACTTAATGATATCTCCCCTTTTGGCAAAGTATGTTAATACCAATAAAGGATGGTGAAGTCTTATTACAAGGAATGAGACAGTAGCAATAGGTTTTAGGCCTACTGAAAAACCATAAAAATGCACTGAATATATACAAAGAAGAGAGGTTTTTAAAATGGTGACAAATTATGATACTGTTAAGGCATTTTAACAGTGTGCCACTGTAGAGTCCAATAAAGGAAATCAGGTCTGAAAAGACATGTCACCTGTCACTTCAGATATTTGTTTACATTTCCAGGAGTTTCTACTCTGTTATAAAGGATGACTCAGATGAAATCCAGGCCATCATTCCTCATGGTAATTGGTTTGCTAATTCTGCAGCACAGCTTTTGGTTTCTGCTCAGCAGTTGGCCTAAGGTTATAAACTGTACTATTTATTAAGCCTTATTAAGACTGCTGTCAGCTGTAATCATATTGCTCCTCTACACAAAACCTTCAGTGGCTCCCTGCTGTTTTCCTAATTAAGTCCATACTCCTTATCTTGGCATTTAAAAGTCTTTTACAATATGTTTCTAAACTTTTTCTCTGTTCTGTATTCTCACCACTCCTCCAAAGGCTGTTGTGATCTGATCAAACTGAACTACTTCATGTTTTTCAAACACCCTTTCTCATATCCCCCCTTTACTCATGTGGTTCTGAGCAGAATGTTCTTTCTGCTTCCCATTTTTAACACCCCATTCCCACCCATCCATTGGTCTGCCACATCAGGAGCTTCCCAGGTAAAATGTGAAATCGGCCTCCGCATACAGAGGTCAGTGAGAGCCTGAAGAAAGGCAGGTCACTCCAGACTGGTAGGTGGTAGATGTAATAAGGTAACTTACATTTCAGGCTTGTCTTGAGCAGCTGCAAGATGAGTAGATCTCTGCACCTGCCCACCAGAATCTTTAAAAAAAGGTTTATAAGAGGCATTAACTGGGTTCAGTCACGTATACTGTACAGATGGTCTCAGCAACACATTACTATCTCAAAGCTGTACCCTTGGGGAAGCTTCTAGCATTGGGAAGGTAAGTGGAATGCACATTCCAAGAACAGGTGAGGGGCTGAGGAGCTTCCAACTGCCCAGGGCCCAGCTCAGGGGTCAATAGGTGGCCATGTTCTCATGATAACCTCTTACATTACCATCTCTCTATGTGACTAGAATTACCAAGCTTTCTTGATGTATCTCAAAAATACCCTATTAAAGAATTTAAAGTGGTATGAGGGAGAAAAATATCAAGTTTGAGTGACATAGATTTAATTCTGAATTCTATTTTTTTTTTCTCTTTGCTGATGACCTTGAGTATGTTAAATGAGATCACAATGTAATGATCGTGTCATAGTGTCTGGCACATGATAGGAAATCAATACACACTGGCTTCCCTTTCCCTAACTTCTCCAGTTCAACATGGTCTCTTCTCTCTTTGAATTACATACAACATAAAACATTCCAACTGCGTCACCTGGGAGTCACACATGATCTCTTAGGACTTGTCACTTAGGAAATATTTGTCCTTTCATCAGTGATAAATCACTGACAGCACATTTACAAACCAAACACAGAAAAATCAATGCCACAAAGAAAAATCCCACATACCAATTTCATCAAACTCCAAAATTTACCATGGCTTCTTAGCTCCTTAATTGGACTAAAAATTATTATTGGTTAAGAAGGAAAAAAAGGACACTGCAGGACAATGACAAAATTATTGTAAGATATTCAGTTAAAAGTAGATCTAGCATTAGCTGTATTTTAACCCTATTTTGTTATTTACAATATACTAACTACTATATACACTGAGAACTGGGTCTGCTTTAAACACTAGAAAACATCCAATAAAGACTATTTTCCACATAGCATGGAGTTAAAATAAAATTTAATTATTGACCCTTAACCAACCTGTTAAAATGCATTTCAGTTTTACTAAAAATCTGTCTTGATTAGCACTTATTCAGTTTATAATTATGCTTAATGACCACTAACTATATCTAGGCTACCTTACAATTCTAAAGATATTAGAGTCTTAAGCTTGACAGACTGATGTCTTTCTAAAATATTAGTGCATACATTAATAAATCACAGGAAGTATTGGAAGGGTGAGTTAATTTTGAGAGGAGTGCATGGAGACTACACTAGAATTCTTAGGGTCTGGTACCTGCATGTGCACTGAATACATGTTTTGGCCCAATATCAAATGACCATCTATTCAAAAGCAGTGTGAGATAAAAGTCAAAGACAAAACCAGATATTGTCATAGAATGAATATACTAAAAACAGGCTTTGTATATGATGAATATGGCAGATTAGTAACAACTCTAGAAAAATAATGCATATATTTTTAAAAGCTTTAAATGAAGGCAAAGCTGAGCTTTGTCTAAAACAAACTTTTCTGGGGCGCCTGGGTGGCGCAGTCGGTTAAGCGTCCGACTTCAGCCAGGTCACGATCTCGCAGTCCGTGAGTTCAAGCCCCGCGTCAGGCTCTGGGCTGATGGCTCAGAGCCTGGAGCCTGTTTCCGATTCTGTGTCTCCCTCTCTTTCTGCCCTTCCCCCGTTCATGCTCTCTGTCCCAAAAATAAATAAACGTTGAAAAAAAAATTTATAAAAAAAAAAAATAAATAAAACAAACTTTTCTTTGGTTATTTGCCAAAAAATGTTCTAAGTCAGTTATAGACAACCAAATGGATTCCCTGGCAAGCAATGAAAACTCATATAGTATTTACCAACAATAGCTTTTAGAATAGCAAGTTATCACCTATTACTAAATTTCTATAACATGAGTGTTCCCTTTATGGGAAATAAAAACAAATAAGAATATAGAAGAAATGTACACATTATTATCCTGCAATGAAATATGTATCTTTTTAAAAGGAAAATAATTTATCTGATTACATAAAGGATACATATTTATTATAAAACTTTTGGAAAATACAGAAAAACACCAAAAGAAAAGAAAAATCACCCCAAATACATACATGAATTATATGTATTTGCTCAGCTAACCAATAAAAATAGAGGCTCACATTGCCTGACTTAATTCTTAACATAATTCTGTTTCAGGTCACAGTTTTGGATCTAAAAGTTCTTGACTCCCTGTGTACCTCACCTTGAAAAATGATTATATTTGTTCAGGAATTTTCCAAGCCAAAACAAATTAGATTATGGAAACGAATAAAAACATTTATGGGGGGGGGGGGCTTGCCTGGGTGGCTCAGTCAGTTGGACATTCAGCTTTGGCTCAGGTCATGATCTCACAGTTCCTGAGTTCAAGCCCCACGTCGGGCTCTGTACTGACAGCTCAGAGCCGGGAACCTATTTCAGATTCTGGGTATCTCTCTCTCTCTCTCTCTCTCTCTCTCTCTCTCTCTCTCTCTGCCCCTCCCCGGCTTGCACTCTGTCTCTCTCTCTCTCCTTCAAAAATAAATAAACATTAAAAAAAAATTTATGTAGGAATTGCTCACAGCCCAAAGGTCTGTTTGGTTCTTGATGCTGAAAGCTTCATACTGTTATGTATGGTGGTAATTTTAAAGAAGTCTGGTGATAGTTTCCAAGGTTTGACTTTAAAAGCTTTCATATATACGGCTCAGTCTGAGAGATGAGATGCAGCTCACCTTCTGTCTCAGGGCCACATTTTCCCCATCCTAGCATTTGAAGGACAGGTTGCCTATTGGGATTCTTAGGACTGATTTTTATGCCACTGGCTATGGCTGAGGAAATTTTCTGAGAGACACAAAAAGCCTGGGACAGTCTGATACAGTCAAGAGTGAACGCTGTCAGAAAAAAATTCTAGGCTCAAATGCTAGAATTACTAGTAGCTCACAAGAATTGTGAGAATTACTTAATAGCAATAATAATAAAAAAACACATAACACTTTTGAGTGTTTAATATTAATATATATTGAAAATACAATATGAATTTTATATGCATTTTCACATTCAATCCTCAAAATAATCCTTGTCAAGCAGGCCCTGCTTTTCTCTCCATTTTATTGCTGAGAAAGTGAGGGTAAGAAAAGTAAAACATCACAGAGCTGGTGAGTAGCAGATTCGTGACTAGGTCCTAAGCAGTTTAACTGCAAAGTGTTTGATTCCTATGATGCTACAGTAATACATATATGCTCAGTGCTTTTACAGTCCAGCACTTTTGCTGTCCTGTACGTGACTGGGCCACTTGGGTGTCACCATGCATAAGATGATATATTTTAAACATAAAGGATCAAAGGTAGATGTGGCCTGAAGCCTTATACTCTCCAGACGCTAAAAGGCCATAGTTCTAAGATTCAAAGAGTTATACAGAAATCAAGGACCCCTGGATAAGCAAAGTCTTACTATTGCATTATGAATATTTACAAAAAGCATGCAAACAACATATATATACTACTGAGCACAAATCTGCATTAGGGACAGGGGATAAAATGGACAGTAAGGAACCCTCTCTTGCAGAAAGTTCATATGGGAAAGAAAGCATAATTTGTATGTCTCCCTTATGACACCAAGGGCTTCTTGAATGAATGAGATATGTCTTTCACACTTTTGTGCCTTCACAATATAGTACATAGCAGATACCCCCTTGATAAAAATCCACATGTTTAACCTGGCCTAAAGTAGTGTGCATGATCTTGCCTTGCCTCGTACCACTCCACTCTCTTCCCTCACTCTGTATCATCCTTGAAGACATCAGCACTTCCCCAACCTAGGAAGTTTGCCCACATGCAGGTTTCAGCTTAAGTACCATTTTCATAAAGAAATCTCTCTTCTGTACACTAGATCAAATTTCCCTATAAATCATTCCCATCTCATAAGATACTTTTCCTTCCTAACACTTAATTACAAATACAATTAAATACTTATTTTTGTAATTAATTGTACACAGGCAGAAACAGTACAGGTCTTATTTGGTGTTATAATCCCAGCATCTAATGTAGTATCTAGTACATGGAGGTACTCAATAACAATTTGTTAAATGAATAAATGAGTGAAGAAGTAGATGAATAAGTATTTCTGAACAAATGAATAATTTTTAGAAGACACATATAATCATACAATCATTTCTGGAAGCTACAGATGCAAGAGAAGCAGATAAATCCTGAGAAGCTTAGGGGCTAGTACAACAGAGAGTCATTAGAAATTATTGCTGTTTTCTCTGAGACATTCATTTTATTTATTTATTTTTCATTTTTTAATGTTTATTTATTTTTGACACAGAGAGACACAGCATGAGCAGGAGAAGGGCAGAGAGAGAGAATTTGAAGCAGGCTCCAGGCTCTGAGCTGTCAACACAGAGTCCGACATGGGACTTGAACTCACGAACCGCGAAATCATGACCTGAGCAAAAGTTGGACGCTTAACGGACTGAGCCACCCAGGCACCCCTGAGACTTTCACTATAGAGTTGGTTGTTACACACACTACATCACTCTTCTTTTGCTTATACCAATCAGTCATCCATATAAAGATTTTTTTTTGAGCTACACCCTATGTTAGTTCACCCACATCTTAGGTTTTCAAGTTAGAGGCTTTGACTATCTTTTTGCTATGTTTATAAACTGTCGTGACTTCACTTGGCTCAGCACTCATTTTCAGGAATTACCTTAAAATTAATTCAGTGTCCAGGAGGCCAAGGACCCTTTGGAAGGCTCAGGCTCTTTTTGAAAGAAGACTCTGGATTGATTTTGTGCTAATGAATTGATTTATTGAATAAATAGTCACATCTTTCTTCTAGGGATATCACTAAGAGCCAACATCTACCATACTCCACATACAAAAGAAACTTAATAATCATTGGATTTGATTAGAAAAGCAAGAAAGTAACAGGATCCTTCACTTCCAAGCTAAATCAATTCAGTTCTCTTCTTTGACAAGTTCTCTTCACTGACAAATGGAATATCAAAGCTGAACAGATGTTTAGAGTACCAAAACCATAATTAAGTCAAAAGTTACATTTTATTAATTCTTTTTCCTCTAGAAATAAGACCAAGTACAAATACAAACTCAAGACTTTTTCAGTCATCTAGACCTTAGATTATTACTGAAAAAATAGGAAATTATATACTCTTCACCAGTTTTGGGATTGACATTTTATCAGTGATTTTTAAAAAGTTCGTGTGTGTGTGTGTGTGTGTGTGTGTGTGTGTGTGTGTGTGTATCTCAGATAGGTATTTAAAAAAAAAATCAATCCCAATAAATCAAAGAAGAAACTCTTCACTTTTGCTACTAAGATGAGACCTTCCCCTATAACTCTCCAAGGCAAAACATTTATAAGATGACCCTTTGAGAAAGGAGTGGTATTAAGAAGTATATTTAAAAAAATCTAGGGGTGCCTGGGTGGCGCAGTCGGTTAAGCGTCAACTTCAGCCAGGTCACGATCTCGCGGTCCGTGAGTTCGAGCCCCGCGTCGGGCTCTGGGCTGATGGCTCGGAGCCTGGAGCCTGTTTCCGGTTCTGTGTCTCCCTCTCTCTCTGCCCCTCCCCTGTTCATGCTCTGTCTCTCTCTGTCCTAAAAATAAACAAAAAACGTTGAAAAAATAAATAAATAAATAAATAAATCTAATTCACTAAGCTCATTTTAAAGAGTTTAGTTTTTTTTATATGTTATTTTATATAAGAAAAGAAAGCCTATCTAATTGTTTTTCTATCATTAAGCCCAACTGTAACTAAATCCTTCATAGAGTGCAACTGTATCATCTTGCTATATAAAGCTAGTGAGTGAATCACAAATATTCTTAAATATTTTCAGGAAGTTGTGGATTAATTTTCATGAATGTAATTCCTCTGAGCTTTACTTAAAGTTACTCTAAGTGTCACAAATTCTGGTTCATTAGTTTTACAATTCCATTGGCTTTGTGTACTGAGTACATTTAAAAGTCAAGTATTTCTTATAGAAGATGAAACAAAGAAATTGTTTTCTGAATTTTAATCATTCCTTCTCAGGCCAAACTGTATAATCATTTCCTAAGAATTAAACAGTTATGGACATGAAAAAGTAGCTACACCAAATATAAATAAATAAATAAATAAATAAATAAATAAATAAATAAATAATTTTTGTTGTGTTCAATAGTAAAATCACCTTTCTTTTATTTTTTTTGACAAAAGCCCATCATGCTCCTAATTTCTCTGTTTTTGCGAAATTGATTCCCAGAAGTGATTCTGGAAAAGCTAATAATCATAGGGAAAAGTGATATATGATCATTTCCCCCCTCCATGTGTAGCCAGAATATAAGCATTATTGTATGCTTGAAGCATACCAGGCACTGGAGAGAAAGGCTCAAGAGGTTCATAGTCTAGAGGAGGAAATAAAATATCACACGATAAATACCATTCCAGTGACAGAATCTTTTCCTGTATGATCTCTTGGTTAAATCCCTCTTGATAGGCCAACTGGCTCTTACTGCTCCCCCATCGGCCTGCACAAACACCTGACCACAGAAGAAATTAGCTTTCTTCCAGAAAGCTAATGGGATTATCCTATTTAAGTGCCATCTGTATTTCTCAAACAAGGCTTACTGATACCTGTGTGTTCCCTGCCCAGAGAACAGCAAAAATTGAAAAATATGTAAAATTAAGTTGCTGGATTAAAACTGTCATTAAAGAACAGAGAAGGATCTGTCCACTGAACTTGCCAACAGTGAGATAATAGTAATTTTCTCTGATCAGAGCCCTATATTCTACTCCAAGAGAGAAGATAAAGGAACAGAACTATGGCTTAATCTCTCTCCTTGAAGCAGTAAGAAAAACCCTGTGTATCCAAAACCTTCCAGAAGAGGGGGCCCAGAACAGGAGAAGGAGGAACAAGGGGAGGAGGAGGAGGAGGAGGAGGAGGAGGAGGAGGAAGAAGGGGAGGAGGAGGAGGTGGAGGAAGGGGAGGAGGAGGGGGGAGGAGGAGGGGGGAGGAGGAGGAGGAGGAGGAGGAGGAGGAGGAGGAGGAGGAGGAAGAGAAGGAGGAGGAGGAGGAAAAGTCTTACCAACAAGGAACTGATATTTATGTGAGTCATATTTGGATATGATTGAATATACTTTTAGATTTAAAAAATTGAAAGGGTAGTAAAAACTAACAATGAATTATTACATATCTTGATGTCTTGAAATGCTCATTTTATTGCTTATTTCTTTTTAATTAATTAATTAATAATTAAAGTTTCTAGTTTTTATTTAAATTCCTGTTAACATATAGTATCATATTAGTTTCAGGAGTAGAATTTAGTGATTCATCACTTACATATAACCTTCAGTGCTCATCACAACAAGTGCCCTCCTTAATGCCCATCACCCATTTAACCCATCCCCCTAACCACCTCCTCTCCAGCAACCCTCAGTTTGTTCTCTATAGTTAAGAGTCTGCTTTACGGTTTGACTTTCTCTTTTTTCCTTCCATGTTCATCTATTTCATTTCTTAAATTCCAACCTCTTACACTGTTGGTAGTAGTGCAAACTGGCGCAGCCACTCTGGAAAACAGTATGAAGTTTCCTCAAAATAGAACTAAGCTAAAAATAGAACTGCTTTATGATCCAGCAATTACACTACTATTTACACAAAAGATACAAATTACTGACTTGAAGGGATACATACACCCTGATGTTTATAGCAGCACTGTCAACAATAGCCAAATGATGGAAAGAGCCCAAGTATCCATTGATTGATGAATGGATACACACACACGCGCGCGCACACACACACACACACACACAAAACTGAATATTATTCAGCCATATAAAGAATGAAATCTTACCATCTGCAATGTCATGCATGGAGCTAGAGTATATTATGCTAAGAGAAATAAGTCAATCATAAAAAGACAAACACCATATGACCTATTGTTTATTTTAAAAGGATTAAAGGCACCTTGGTGGCTTGGTCAGTTAAGCATCTGACTCTTGATTTTGGCTCAGGTCGTGATCTCACAGTTTGTGAGATCAAGCCTCAAGTTGGGCTCTGAGCTGACAGCGTGGAGCCTGCTTGGGATTCTCTCTCTCTCCCTCTCTCTGCCCCTCCCCTGCGAGTGTGCTATCTCTTTAAAAATACATAAATAAACTTAAAAAAATAAATAAAAGGACTAAAAGTAAGTCTATCCCAGAGAAAAGAACCATCTCCAGTGTGGTCAAACACCTAAGACAATGCTGTCATTCAAGGTTTCTCAAGAGCAACACTACTGACATTCTGGCCAGATAATTCCTTGTTGTAGAGGGGCTGTCTTGTGCATTACAGGATGTTTAGTAACATCACTGGTCTCTACGCACTAGATATTAGTAGCAACTTCAAGTCCTGTCAATCAAAAGTGTCTCCAGACATTTGCCACATGTCCCCTGAGAGGTAAAACCATCCCTTGGTTGAGAACCATGGCTATCACTGATGTGTACTACCAGATATAGTGGCAACATTGTTAATGGTACCTGGGACATTAGTGAAAGCATCCCAAACAACTGTGCTTGAGTTGAGCTGAGTCAAGGGTGAGCAAGAATTTGTTCAGAGACCAAAATAACTCCCTTTCCCATGAGTATATTTAACCAGAGATATCAAAATTGAGAACATTGAGGGTCCAAACTAGCCATTTCTGAGGCAATCAATTCCCCAAATCACACAGGCACAGTTGCTCTGCCGTATTCTCCTTTCTTCACCATAATGTGTTCTGGACACTTTACAATGTTGAAAGATGGTATAACAACATAATAAACAGTGATAGCACCTAAATCTCTACGTAGCTATGTAATCTTGGGGAGTCGTCTAACTTTTGGAAGTTTCAGTACCAATGCCTATAAAATGAAGGTGTTAAAAAAAAAAAAAATAAAAAAAAAAAAAAAAAAAAAAAAAAAAAAAAAATGAAGGTGTTCAATTAGCTGATGACCTCCAATGCCCCTTCAAATTAAGAAATACTTTGATAAATCTTTCTTGTTTCTTGTAGTAGGCTCTCTGCTCATTAAAATGGACACGTTTCATGTATATTGATTTTAAGTGGGCAGTAATCAAATAGCAGTTCTAATAAGTTAGGTACTGAAAACGGGTTAGTAATGCATGCTCAATTTTCATGCCCCTCAGCAAAAATTATTCATATCCAAATTAGAAATAGCTCACCTTTTAGACAAATACCAGTATTACTGCATTGACAGTGAATCAAACTGCCCAAGATTGCATCTGTTTCAAAGAGGTATAACCTTGTCACGTCACAGATGTATACGTGTATCATATTAATATACTTGAACAATTCTGAAACGTTTCCACAAAGAGAGAAAGGGAAGAATTTAGTTCATTATATAAACCATTGTCTTCAGATACTTCTTTTTAACAGACTATTTTTTGGAGCAATTTCTGATCCACAGCAAAACTGAGCAGAAAATACAGTTTCCATATACCCTCTCAACCTCATAAACACATAGTTTCCTCCACTGTCAACATCCCCCCACCAGAGCGGTACATTTGTTACAGTTGATAAACCTACACTGACACGTCATTATTACCCGAAGTCCATAGATTACATGAAGGTTTACTCGTGGTGATGTACATTCTCTGTGTTTGGAAAAATGCATAATGACATCTACCCGTCATTAACAGTATCAGAATAGTTTCACTGCCCTAAAAATCCTCTGTGCCTGCCTAGTCATCCTTCCCTCCCCCTTATCCTCTAGCAGCCAATGAATTTTTACTGTCCTCATGGTTCTGTCTTTTCCAGAACGCAGCCTTCAGCATGCAGCCTTTTCAAATTGGCTCCTTTCACTTAGTGATATGCATTAAAGTTTCTTCCACGACCTTCCATGGCTTGACAGCTTATTTTTTTTAGTGCTGAATAATATTCCATGGCCTGGATGTACCACTGTTAACTTACCCACTCACCTACAAAAGGGCATTTTGGTTGCCCCCAAGTTTTGGCAATTATGAATAAAACTACTATAAACATCCATGTGCAGGATTTGAATAGATATCATCAGATACTTTTTAAAATGCAGTTTGATGTATATTAATAAGCAAAGGAGAAATGAATATCACAGCGTATCTTCTTGACTGAAAAGTCAGTCAAATTCTAGTAAGTAAACTTCTAATTTACATGTTTCTGAGTCAACTCAGCAGTTCTGTTAGAAAACCAGAAGCAACAGGTATCCTTATAGTAATAAGTAAATACTGTTCTCCAGGTTCTCACAGAAGTACAAAAGCAAGCAGTAAGGCAAGCAGACCCCAAGAGAAGATGAGATCACTGTAAGATCCAGGAAGAAAATCCCACATATGTTCTGGCCATACAAACTATAGATGCTTACCAGTTCCTTAGGAGGAATGGGAGACTGATTTCAGAATATGTTACATTTTTTTTTTTTAGTTTGCTATATATGAACATACAGAGTCTTTAATACAGTGTTTATTAATTTGTTGTTGTTATTGTTGCTCTGTTAAAGAACTCCTTTGATGTATCAATCAGGTGTTACTATAAAACAAACCACCCTGAAATGTACTGGCTAAAAACAACCACTTACTTAACTCATGACTCCGTGGGTCAATAATTCTAGCCGGTCTCGTGTTGCCTCAGTGGCTTCCCCCCCTCATCTGCAACGTGGTTTTGCTTATCGTTTCTGTACTCTCTCACATCCCCGTGCCTGTGTCTGGGACGACCGCAATGACGCAGGCCCAGACCCTATTCTCTCACCCTCCAGCAGGTTAGCATGGTGTCCGGAGAGAGGTCATGAGTGGAAGCACGTGAAGGTTCTTGCAGGTTAGCCTCTGAACTTGCACAGTCACTTCTGTTCACTGAAGCCAAGTCATAAGGTCTTCTCAGATTCAAGGGAAGGGGAAACGGACCTCACAGTTTTGTTTGTTTGTTTGTTTGTTTGTTTGATAGAGAGAAAGCACATGTGCATGCGGGTAGGCCAGGGATAGGGGCAGAGGGGGAGCAAGAGAGGGGGAGGAAGAGAAAGAGAGAATCCCAAGCAATCTCCATGCTTAGTGCAGACCCCAACCCTGGGATCATGGCCTGAACTGAAATCAAGAGTCGGATGCTCAACTGAGTGAACCACCCAGGTGCCCCCAGATTTAACTGATGTGGAGAAGCTGAAAAGTCACCTCATGTAGGGCACGGATACAGAAAGAAATGAAGGATTTGGCCATGTTTGCTATCTGCCATATTGTGGTTGTTAGACTATCAGGACAACATTGTGGTTTAAACTTTGAGCTCTGGAAATCAACCACCCAAGCTCAAATCCCTGCTTTGCCATTCATTGGCCAAGTAGCACTGCCCTCTCGAAACCTAACTCACCTTATTTGTAAAACGGAGATAATAATACTAACTACCTTATAGTGTAATTATTAGTGGTAAGCACACTGCCTGGCACAAGAAAGCATTCAGCAAGTGTTTTCTCATTGTTTTTATTTTATTATCATTACCAACTCTTAAGAGAGAAGTTTAACTCACTCCAAGAAACAAAATTATTTGTCCAGTTTGGACAGAAAGAGATAAACTGCTTTCTCTTTCAAATAATTCATCTTTAAGTCATTTCTTTAAGTCATGTTTCTGAGTACATACAACGGGCAGAGGAGTTATTTCTGGTTAGCTTTTATTTATATGATAATGAATGGCTTTTTCCAGTTTTCATTGACAAGAACAGAATCATCAAAGTTCTCATTTGCTAGATAGTTTTAAGTAAAAATATATTTAAATGTTTGACTTTCCATCTGTCTTTAACTTTTCACTTCCTTAAATTTACTTTCGCCATAATATGTGCTAACACATTGAAATTTTTGAGTAGTAGCTACTAAGCGATTAAATTAAGAAATAAAAAGGATCATTTAATCCTTCAAAACATATACCCTACTTGTACCTATCTGTCAAAAATCCATTCAACAGGATCATGTTAAGTTTGAGAATGCTTTATTTTCATATCAAAATGAGATATTCTGTCTCTAAGAGTGATTCTGAGTGGAACCTTCTTATGGAGATATTTTATTATAGAATTTTCATTTCGTAATGCAACAAATTTAAATCTTATGCATTTTCCTATTCTAAAAAGGAAGATTCAGTATATCAGTCACTAAATTAATCTGCCAACTCTAGTTATAAAATCATAATACAAGACCAAGTTGTGTTAATTTTGAAAATAAGTTTAAAAATGTTATTGTGAGGGGCTCCTGGGTAGCTCAGTCGGTTAAGCATCCAACTTCAGCTCAGGTCATAATCTCACAGTTCTTCAGTTCGAGACCCACATCAGGCTCTGTGCTGACAGCTCGGAGCCTGGAGCCTGTTCCAGATTCTGTCTCCCTCTCGCTCTTCCCCTCCTCTGCTCACACTGTGTCTCACCCTCTCTCTCAAAAATAAACATTAACTTTGTTTTAAATGTTATTTGTGAATATTTTAATACTCTTATAAAAAGAGAAAACTGACTTAAAAGGAATATTTTTGTTACTGTTGGAAAAGTATTGGGATTCTTTCAGTCCAAAAATTTTTAATTCTATTTCATTCTCTTTTGAAGGTATTTTTTAGAAGGTATCCATAAAACCTGAATAAAACCCAGTTAGAATTAAACCTGATAGCTTTGTCATACATACGTAGAAAGTAGTTTTGGGGTGCCTAGGTGGCTCAGTCGGCTAAGCATCCAACTCTTGGTCTCAGTTCTGGTCATAATCTCAGTTTGTCAGTTCAAGCCCCGCATCAGGCTCTACAATGGCAGTGCAGAGCCTGCTTGGGATTCTGTCTCTCCCCTGCCCCCGCTCACACTTTCTCTCAAAATAAATAAGTAAATAATTAAATAGCTTTAAAAAAAAAAAAAGTAGTGTTATTCAACATGAACATGTTTTCCAGTCATTCAAAGGAAATCTCCTTTATTTACACCAGGAATATTTGGCATTTAATAAAAAGAACTTCTGAGTATGTACTATGCACACTTTGATGATGACATTAGGGGAAAGTAGGCAATATTCCTGATTTAAGGATGTTGCGGTATGTTTAGGAAGATGGAACGTGCACACATTGATGATGGGGGTAAGTACAAATAACATAAATCTCAACGATCATTAAAATAGTGCAAACATGCAACTGCTAAGAGATGCAGAGTTAAAAAAATCAAAGTGTCCGGAAAGCTAATAATAATCAAGAATTGATTCAGGGGCGCCTGGGTGGCGCAGTCGGTTAAGCGTCCGACTTCAGCCAGGTCACGATCTCGCGGTCCGTGAGTTCGAGCCCCGCGTCGGGCTCTGGGCTGATGGCTCGGAGCCTGGAGCCTGTTTCCGATTCTGTGTCTCCCTCTCTCTCTGCCCCTCCCCCGTTCATGCTCTGTCTCTCTCTGTCCCAAAAATAAATAAACGTTGAAAAAAAAAAAATTTAAAAAAAAAAAAAAAATAAAATAAAAAAAAAAAAAAAAAAGAATTGATTCAGAAAAAAAGTGAGTCTTGAAAGGGCAAAATACAGATTATTTGTGAGAAAAACTGAAGTGTACAGGGTATTGACAAAAATAGAACAGAATGAACACAACACATACCATTGCTTTATATAACTGCCTGGTAATGAATTTTCTTGATTAGCCAGAAACAAGGAGACTCGAAACAAGGGAAAAATACATTGAGAATGAGATTTTTCTTCAGAACCCTATTTTATCACAGAGGGAACAAAGCACGGGAGTCCAGAGTTTGCAATCTGGAATCAGAACCAGACTGCCTGGGACCAAACCTGATTCTGCCACTCACTAGCTGTGTGACGTTGGGCAACATAATTTGATTTCTTTGTGCCTCCATTTCCTCATTTGTATAATAAGGATGATAATGGCAATTGCCTATATGCTGGACTGTGCTGTGTCAACCTGGCTGAGGCAGGAAGTGCATTTCCCAGAACCTCCATCCCTGTATTGTTCCGGATCACTCAGGTCAAATGAGAAACATGCCAGAGATGCACAGAGTGGAAGGAAAGCAGCAACGGCAACGTCTGAAAGTCACTGTGGTCAGACGTGATGATGGACAGATACAGAGATGCCTCAGTTCCAGCTTGTCCTGACTTTTCCTTACCCCCTGCCCAGCAATTCCTCCCTACTTGTAATGCCACTGACCAACAGCAGCCTCGGCCAGCGGGCACCTGACCGAACACCCACAGAGGTGGAAACTCCAAGAGGCCTCAGCTTGGCACAGACCTCCCCATGAGCTCCCCTACATGTTGTCACTTCAGTTGCTACACATACTTGGCTTCTAAGATTGATTGCCAGGTGACTTCCCTGATCCTCACATTTCTTATGGAACTTCACGTCTCCCACTCCCCCCGCCCCCCCCCCCCCCGGCCCACAACTGCATAAGATCTAATTCCTACAAAAGTCCCTGTAGGCCATGCTTATTTTGACTGATCTCCTGAACAAATGTTGACTGACCGATACTCTTTCTCATAGAGTTTTGTGAGGATTACCTGGGTTAATACTCATAAAATGCTTAGAACAGTTTCTGGCATAGTCAATTCTTGTAAGTGCTTGTTAAAGAAAATAATCTCTAAGTCATTAAATGTTAACCAAATGAGTAAGAAATAAAATCTCCAAAGAAAAACGATGACAAGGCGCAGTACTTTCTGTGATCTGTAACATTCTGGATAACTAGGGTATAGGTATTCTGACACATGGTGATACAGTGACTGATAAACAAATATAATAGCCAAATAAGAACTTCTGACAGAATAATAACAGATATTATCTGTTGAGTGTGTCCTATGTGCAGGTTCTGTTCTAAGTCTTTTACACAGGCTATTTCACATAATTTTGACAAACATCCTGTGAGGTAGGTATTCTTCCCGCTGTTTTGTTGAGTAGATTAGTGAAGAACATAAAATATCTGTAGTACTACAATGAGATACAGCTAAGAAGCCATGTATAAAAGAAATAACCCCCCATGCTTATAGTTACTATAGTTGGAAGGTGGGTCTAATAAGCTGGGAAACACAGGGTTTGATGTTCGTCTCGGTTTCTGTGTTAATCAAGTATGCTACAAGTTGTATCAGGCCTGGAAATCACATAACATACTAGGGATTCTGAGAGATTCTATTCTGTATAAAGACCATTGCTACTGACAGTTGCTCATGTTTCGTGGGCAAAGGAGGCTGCAAGTGACATGATACACACTTTGACACAGTGGGAAATTGGGGGTTCCGATATCCAGACCAATCTGCACATCTCCCCTAACTTTGTGCCCTCCTGCGTGATCCTGAGCAAATGCCTTCACAAGTCTGATCCTAATTTTCCTCAAGAGTAAAACAGATAATAACATCCTCTCAAAACTTTTGCAAAGGTTTATAAAGACCTGTTGATTTCCTAAATATTCTTGAAATGAGACATAAAGTTAGTGCAGAAATTGTATCTCATTTGAAATGTAGTAATACGAAAATTAGGCACTGAACTCACAGGGGATCATAGCAGGGATCAGGAGCACTTTCCAGCGCATTGAGAGAAAACACCTACCTGGCAGGCCAGGCCACAAAACTGGCAGACGTGTCTAACCACAGACATTTGATCATAATTGAAAATCCTGATAGCCTACGTAGTAAATAATAGAAAATTAAAGGATCTGTTTATATTTCCATTTCACAATTAGCTTGGATTGGGAGTAACTTGTTCTGCAAATGTTCTGCAAGAGGAGCGAACATTTTTAATAAATTTTCACTTGATAAACGAGCAACGTCTTGCAATGAGTAGTACGGGATGCCAAATGTCACATGATCACAGCTGAGCCAATGGTTTTTGTTTCTCTCTCTTGCTGCAGGACTGTGGGTGATTGTCTCCCATGCTTGGATGCTCGGTCTCAGGCCATGGTGTTCGGCAGAAATCAGTGATTTTTCAGAATGTTGGAAGGCGCCCACAACTGGCACTGGTGTATTTTTTGCCACTTCAAAGCACCTATAGACAGTCCTTTGCTTTTCCATACAAAAGTAAGCTTAGGAGTGCTTTGCTTCATTCTAGATCATTGGAGATACATTCCTTGTTAAAGGTGCACAAAAAGGAAAAGATTCTATTGAGCCAACAGATAGCAGTGATTCCGTTAGTGATAGTGAAAGTCGTCCTACACAATAACCCTGCTCTCTCTTGTCTCCCCCACACTAGCCACGAAGGTTTTCAAAGGTAAGTACAGGTTAATTTGTTTATTTTTCTTTATATTTTATATTTTACTATTTTGTATTATAATACAATACTATAATCATTTTCGTATGAATATATTTCTTATTTTTTATGAATATAATTTATTGTCAGATTGGCTTACATACAACACCCAGTGCTCATCCCAACAAGTGCCTCCTCAATGTCCACCACACATTTTCCCCCTCCCCCAACCCGGTCCACTCTTAGTTTGTTCTCTGTATTTAATAGTCTCTTGTGGTTTGCCTCCCTCCCTCTCTGTTTGTATCTATTTTCTCCCCCTTCCCTTCCCCCATGGTCTTCTGTTCAGTTTCTCAAGATCCACATGTTTTTACTCATCTATGAATATTTTTCAGTTGTGGAACGAATCATCTGAGTTTCCATTATTTCTTAAGGGGAAACTCACTTTGGTTATACAAGTCCTTTGGATTACAAGCATATTTCCAGAACAATTTATGCTTGCAAACCAAGGTTTTACTGTACTTAAAAAAAACCTATTCTGACTTCTTTAGTTATAAATGCCTATTAGCTAATAGAAGTGTATTTGCAATTTACCTCACATTTCACATCAGGACAACACTCAAACTCTCCTCTAGGAACATATAATCAAAACAGGCTTGCCTTACTTAGGATACAGAAAATTATACTTATTTGAAAGAATTATAAAAAGGATCACGATTCATTAATTTTTATTGTTCCTCTCTGCTGTGGATATTAGCAGGGCGTTGTCAACTGGCAGCTGCGCACTCATATTCCTCTACGCACTCTGTTTCTCTACTTTGTGTTTCATGGCTACGTTACATAAGACATCACATATATTTGGAGTCCTAAAAAGAAATGATATAACTTATTTCATTTTTACTCCATTTTTAGTTGGGTGAGCTCATTCCCTTTTGCATCAGCACCTGAATCAAATGAAATACTAGGAGAAGAAAAATAGGGTTTCTAATCACAGTCCTCATGAGTGTCTGATACTTCCGAAAAGCTTCTTTTTGGGATAGTGAAATGCCATTTTCAATAATGTTCATTAACAATTCACATATATCACTGTAGCACCCTTTTCTGAATCATGAGTTTAAAAACTGATACACTGGATGAGGTAGATGCAGCAGATTATGAAGTCCAAAATGAGCTGTAACACTCATTTTTATTTCAATTGTTCCCAGCCAGGTAAACAGCCACTAACTAGATGGAATAATGATGATGAAATGGGGATTGTTACTATCATAGCTATATCATTAAATACAATAAAAAGTACAGAGACAGAGTCTTTTATATTTGCCAACTCTTTACTCATCTAATCCCCACATGAACACAATGAAGTGCACTAGGATAATTTTGGAATAATTGTATCAATGTCAGAGATGGGGAAACTGAGTCAGGGTTATTTAGGAGGCTTAATATCTAATTGGTAGTTGCTTTCACTTAAACTTCAAAACATTTTAGTATTTTCGGGTGACCTTTGAGGCACCAAAGTCATTATGGCAGGGGCCAATAAAGACAACAGGGACAAAGGTGAAACACAGTATTCCAATTTGAATGTGACTATTTAGTGAGAGAAGCATTAAACTGAAATATTAGAGAAAATGAGACAAAAGTTTCCCAGATATGCATGTACAGGGAATAATTTTAGAGAATACGAATCAGTGAAGCAGTGATGTATCGGCAGGGAAGAGAAGCTACGTTTACCCTCTTAGATACCTGTATTACAACTTAATTTTAAAATTCTGATTTAAAAATGGACAGAGGAGCCAACATTTTCCAAAAGATATCCAAGTGACCAAGAGGAACATGAAAATGTGCTCAACATCACTAATCATCGGAAATTTCAAACAAAACGATGACGAGGTATCGTCTCATGTTGTAAGAATGGCAATCATCAACAAGAGTTAGCAAGGATGTGGAGAAATGGGAACACTTTGCAGAGTTGGTGTTTATGGTTCAGCCGCAATGGACAACAGTATAGATGTGCCTCAAAAAACTAAAAGCATGGGGCGCCTGGGTGGCGCAGTCAGTTAAGCGTCCGACTTCAGCCAGGCCACGATCTCGCGGTCCATGAGTTCGAGCCCCGCATCAGGCTCTGGGCTGATGGCTCAGAGCCTGGAGCCTGTTTCCGATTCTGTGTCTCCCTCTCTCTCTGCCCCTCCCCCGTTCATGCTCTGTCTCTCTCTGTCCCAAAAATAAATAAACGTTGAAAAAAAAAAAATTAAAAAAAAAAACTAAAAGCAGAACTACCGTGCAACCTAGTAATCTTCCTTCTGGGTATATATACCAGGAAAATGAAAACAAGTTATGGAAGGGACATATGCACCCCCTTGCCTCTTTGTAACATTTCTCTGATAGCAATAAACCTGGTCCCCAGTATCTGAAATTTACATATACACATAATGCATATAATTTCGGAATTGCTAACAGGTACTCTTATGAAAAACAAATTTGCCAACTAGAATATAGTGTTCATATACAGTTCTTTTTGTTTCTGGCTTTATAATATCCAACCACAACAGCGTTTTTTTAGTGTTATTTAGGTAAACTACTTTTTTCCTTACTACCTTCTGTAAGGTCATGTCATATACTTACCAAAAAAGGGAAGATTTATTTGTCAGTCTGCATTCCATTCCATCCAAAGATCCCTTGACATCCTGGTTCATCTTTTTAAAAATATACTTGCATGCATTGATGTTCACATTTGTGATACACATTTCTATGGACTTTGATAAATGCATGGAGTCATATATCCCCCACTCGAGTATGCAGAACAGTTCCATCACCTTAAGAATTCCCTCGTGCACCCCTTTTATTCAACCACTAATCCTTCCCCAAAGTCCTGGCAACCACTGATCTTTTCTCCATCCCTATGCTTTTTCCAGAATGTCAAATGAGGAGAATCATACAATATGTAGCTTCTTTAGTCTGGTTTCTTTTCCTTAATAAAACATGCTTAAGATTCATTTATGATGTCGCTAATGTCAACAGTTCCTTCATTTTTATTGACCAGTAGTGTTCCACTGTATAGCTATATGACATTGGCTTATTCATGCACCAGCTGAAAGATAGAGCTTCCAATTTCCAGTGATTATGAAAAAAACTGTTATAAACATCCTCATACAGGTGTCTGTGTGAATATTGGTTTTAATTTCTCTTGAGTACTTACCTAGGAGTGATTCTGGGTCATATGTCAAGCATATGATTTTAATTTTGTAAGCAATTGTTTTCTTCCACCTTTTCTTCCCCCATTTATGTAAGCCATAAACATGACCTTTTAAGTTGTCCTCTGATTTTAAAGATTTCCTATTTTAGAAGTAGCAACATGTCATGATTTGTAGGTGGCTATGTGTCACTTGTTAGAAATATGTTCCTTCCCTACTCAATTCTTAGAATAAAATACTGTCATTAGAATAAAGCATTAGAATAAAGCACTGTCATTGGTCATTTAATCATCTGATGGATAGTAAATCATTAGAATAATTATGGTCTGCTATTTTAGGTAGGGGTTTCATTAAAAAAAAAAAGATTTTCTACCATTTTCCTAAAATGTATATTCTACTAGTTTATGAAAACGTAGTTTATTTTTAAGTGTTTTAAATGTATTTTTGAGGGGGGGGGGAGGGGCAGAGAGAGAGGGAGACAAAGGATCCCAAGCAGGCTCTGTGAACCTGATGTGGGGCTCAAACTCACGAACCTCAAGATCATGACCAGAGCTGAAGTTGACATTTCACTGACTGAGCCACCCAGGCACCCCTTAAAATGTACTTTAAACTGAACTAGCTAAAAGTATCTAAAGAATATGCAAGTGATGCTTTTTTCCTTGGCTAATAATTTACTGTGGTTCTGATAGCATACAATATACAGGAATATGAAATCCCAATGATAACAATATATTATTCATGTCAAGCACTTAGTATAATTTGATAGCAAAAACATATATATAAAGATAATTATATTGTTCCATAAATATATTGTTCTATGTGTATATATATATAATTGACTATAATAGTTACATGTTTAAAGTTCCTACATTTCTTTTCTTTTCAAAGTTTCTATACCTCCATGCTATGTTTCTGATCATAAATCTGAAATACAGCTATTTTTTCTTATCTTTTAATTAAGTTTTCAATTTTAATCCCAGTTTCGGGTGTTTAATATAATAGTTTAGTAATTCCATACATCACCCACAGCTCATCATAACAAGTTTACTCCTTAATCCCCATCACGTATTTCACCCATCCTCACACCCACCTCCCCTCTGGTAACCATCAGTTTGTTCTCTATAGCTGAATCTGTTTCTTGGTTTGCTTCTCTCTCTTTTTTTCCTTTGCTCATTTGTTTTGTTTCTGAAATTCCACATATGAGTGCAATCATATGGTATTTGTCTTTCTCTGACTGACTTGTTTCTCTTAGCATTATTCTCTCCAGCTCCATTCATGTTGCAAATGTCAAGATGTCATTCTTTTTATGGCTGAATAATATTCTATTGCATATATATACCACATACATAAAAAATATAGCTATTTTTAATCCACCCTACATTATATATTTCATGACTCATGAACACTTTCAAGAAGAGGGAAAGTGGAATAAAGAAGTATCCCAATTTTTATTTTGGTAACATTTAAGTGTTAGAGATTTTCAAAGATTTAGATATAATACAGTCTTTCGTATCTATTGTTTTACATAGGCTGTTTAAAAACAGATTATATAATATGTAATATGCACTTTTATAAAATTATACAAATTAGTAGTTGGAATGAAAAATCAAAGCACTGCTATGAGTTGGTGGCCAGATTATAATCCCTAACTGTATTGTAGGGCTAGCCAGGCCCAATTATGCTATAGTAAGCTAAATAATGAATAATAATCCCAAGTAGCTTATGATATGCAAAGATGATGTTATCAATTTATAAGAAAATTTATTTTGAATTAGGTCTCTAATAGTGAGAATAGATAAATTAATGTTCATCCGTACCATTTCTTCTGTTTTCTCTTTATCTTAACATTTGTGAGATCAGCTTGAGTTATAGGTACAGACTGTTACGATGAAAAGATTTAAGGTAATCAACTCATTATGTCAGAGTACAGAAACAGAAACCGTATGGAAGCCTTGATTCAGAAAGGAAAATAACACCTAAATTAAGTGGAGAAATAGGAAGGGGGAGGAAACAGCAGAAGATCCCCCAGGTCCTATGTCAGGAACAATATGGTTCACAAGGGACCTGAGTGCATTGTTTTAAGGCTGTGGCAGTATGAATACTGTTTCTGTTTAGATTTAATGTGATTTGAATTTCACATCTATTGGGTGATAACCCTACCTTGTAAGGAAATATTAAGTCAGGGGCGCCTGGGTGGCTCAGTGGGTTGAGCATCCGACTTCAGCTAAGGTCATGATCTCACGGCTCGTGAGTTTAAGCCCCGTGTTGGGCCCTGTGCTGACAGCTCAGAGCCTGGAGCCTGCTTCCAATTCTGTGTCTCCCTCTCTCTCTGCCCCTACCCCACTCGCATTATGCCTCTGTCTCTCTCAAAAATAAATAAACGTTAAAAAAAATTTTTTTTAAAGAAATATCAAGTCATAGTTATCTTTCCAGAAAATTACCCCTCCATTTGTCCATGTCTTCTATAATACACTTAAACTAGTTTAGGGTTATGACTAGGCTAGAAGAAGTGTTTGAAACAATCTATAGCGCCTTGGTTAAAGAATACGCAGTGCCCTTTGTTACCATTTTTTTTTTTTAAATGATGAGAAATCAAGATGACCACCACTGTATCTCTAAGGTATCACTGCATAGCATATCAAGTCATACCATGTTTTACATATTTTGGTACTACTTACTACTTTACTTACTCATCAGTGTGAACATTCAATAGATCCTTAAGCTCTAGTAACAGTTACTCTCATCTCTTTCCTATGTGACCTTGCTTATGCTGTATCTCAGCTAGGAAAAGTCCTCCTCTCATCACTAACCCAAGTCAATGCTTACCTTTTTCTTTTTTTTTAATTTTTTTTTTAATGTTTATTTATTTTTGAGACAGAGAGAGACAGAGCATGAACAGGGGAGGGGCAGAGAGAGAGGGAGACACAGAATCTGAAATAGGCTCCAGGCTCTGAGCTGTCAGCACAGAGCCCGACGCAGGGCTCGAACTCACGGACCGTGAGATCATGACCTGAGCCGAAGCCGGACGCTTAGCCGACCGAGCCACCCAGGCGCCCCAATGCTTACCTTTTTCGACTGCACTTAGATATGTTAAAGACACCTCAAACTCAACATCATCAAAACTGAGCTCGTGAATCCTTTTCACCAACCCTATCCTCTTCCTTTGTCCTCTACCAGGGTGAATGATATCATCCTCTAGCAAACACAGATGTGAAACAAGAATTTCCTATGTGCAAGAAGACTTTTGTGCAGTGAGAGAAATTCACTGTCATTCATTACTGAGGCTAGACATCCACTGGTTATTCAAAAGTCCTGAGATCTTATGTGACAACAGAGCACCCTGGGGACCCACTGCCTTCGATGAGTATCGTACACAGGAATAGTGCTCACTGCCCTATTTCTTTTCAAGGTCCTGCATCTCTGCCGTTTAAATGTCATGCCTGGGGCCAGGAAGTCTTTTGTCGAGGCTGGGGGTCCTTTGGGGTCCGATATAATCATCACTGCTGCTGTCTCCCTGCCTCTGGAGTAGTGCTAAGGAATAGTGCAAAGGTGCCAATGCCCTCAATGTTTGCTATTTCTGCATTAGAGATTTGCAGGTGACACTTTCCTTCTTTAGCATTTTCTATATTTAAAACTTTCTCTTTTGTAAATGTATCACTTTAACATCAGAAAGAAACTAGCGCTTGGGAAAACACTAAAAAAGAAAGAAAACAATCAGGGATCTAAAAAAAAAATACTGCTTTTTTTTTAAAAAATTCTAAGTTCATAGATCTCAAAAGAATACACAAATGTAGTTCTACTTCATAGGAAATCAACTACGATAAAGAATATTTGTTACGGTATATGAAAAAAAATAAAGCGGCACAGACTTGAAATCTCATTTTAAGTAGAGCACATGTTTTTATTTGTTACATCTCACTATTCACTAGTCAAAAAATATTTAAATTTTTTTTTTTTAACATTTATTCATTTTTGAGACAGAGAGAGACAGAGCATGAATGGGGGAAGGTCAGAGAGAGAGGGAGACACAGAATCTGGAACAGGCTCCAGGCTCTGAGCTGTCAACACAGAGCCCGACGTGGGGCTCGAACTCATGGACCGTGAGATC
The DNA here is from genome assembly GCF_028749965.1 of Puma concolor. NCBI lineage: Eukaryota > Metazoa > Chordata > Mammalia > Carnivora > Felidae > Puma > Puma concolor. The sequence continues at coordinate 32,094,307 of NC_141684.1, forward strand.
ATGACCTGAGCCGAAGTCGGACGCCCAACCGACTGAGCCACCCAGGTGCCCCAGTCAAAAAATATTTTAAAGAAGAAACACATTTTTCCCTCATGATTCAAGTCAAGGAGTGTATGCCTTGGTCATGAAACACTGACATCATTTTAATGAAAATGGTTTACTATTTATTTATACTACCATATGCATAATACCATCTACATAAACTCTTAGCAATGCATGCCACAAATTTCACTTTGGATATTAACCCTGGAAAAATCAGATATAGAGCAAAATGTTAAATTACTTTTCATCAAATATAATATCCACATTTAAAAAAAATTTTAATTATGAAAAGTGTCAAATACATAAAAGAGTAGAGGAATAATGGACCCACCTGATGTAACAATTATCAACTCATCACACATCTTCAATAATTATCAACTCATGGCCAATCTTGTTTTATCTGTATCTCCATCCACTCTCCTCAACTCCAATTATTTTGAACTAAATCTCAGACTTCATAACATTTAAATTTCTACATTGTTTTCAAAGGCAAACCCAGCAACAAGTTAATGGCAAACATTAAGTTAAATGTTACCTTCAATTTAATAACACTGATTTCCCCTTCTTATACAAAATGTAGAGTCATAGGCACAAGGTTGTCTCCTACAGAGAGGATTTTAAGGGGCTCTGAAAGATCAAATGATCAGAAAAGAGATCCTTTAGTCCAACCAACTGCCTGCAAGTGACTTAGAGGCCTCAGACTGAAATGGCTCTAATACCTTGGTAACCTATATCCATAAACCAAAACCTAAAGCCAAAGTCCATGCACTGAAATCCAAGAAAGAAAACTTAAGAGCAATCGATCATAAACTGCCAATTAGACTTTCTCAAATAAAGTAACTGCTTAAGGTATGGCCAAATACTGGTTTTGCTTTGTTTCAGCATCTTTATAAAAACCTTATCCACGGCTCCTATTGGTGAGTGCTCCTACCTACCTTTGGTGTGCCCCATTTCAATCCATGTATGCTCAAATAAATTCTCGAAAAATTTTAGTGTGCCTCAGTTTACCTTTTAACAATAGGAAACTATGAACCTCAAGGTGTAAGGAAGTAAAATGATAGATGTTTTAGATGCTGTGCAACTGAAGTTCAACTTAAAGAGTTTGAAGTCTCAGGGAGCCTGGGTGGCTCAGATGGTTGAGCGGCTGACTTCAGCTCAGGTCATGATCTTGCAGTTCCTGAGTTTGAGCCCCACGTGGGGCTTCCTGCTCTTGGCTCATAGTCTGCTTCAGATCCTCCTCTTTCTCTGTCCCTCCCCCACTGCACTCTCTCAAAAATAAATAAAACATTAAATTTTTTTTAAAAAAATACAGAGTTTAAACTCATGAATCCCAATGGTAATACGTGGCACAATAGTATAAGGTCAAGAACAAGGACGGCATGTGTTTGAAGGACTGACCCATATCCATAAGCATAGGGTGGGGACATTATTATTCCAGCACTTGCTACAGGGTAAGCCAAGTATTTTATTTACATCTGGGCCTTTGAATAGTTTTTCCTGAAACTGGAGAAATAAGGATTATATTTATTCTCACCCACTCTTAAGGTGAAACTCCTAGCTTTTACCTCATGAACTCAACTGTGTTTGCCACTATCGCCTCTTTCTCTCCCTTGCAATTTGCTGCTTCTCGTTTGTTATGGTCTGGAAAGCCACAGTCTAAGCTTTCTACTATTGGATCTACAGTCAAAGTGATATTTGCCTCAGGGGTTTATCCATGGAAAACAAATGGGCAATAGATATTTCTCTACCTATTTTAGGATGTAAAAATTTTTAAATTGATTTCTGGTCCTAAATGGATTCTAGGATGGGAAAGGTTGCAAAATAAATTATCTTAAGATAAATAAGGCGTTATCATAAATGAATTTAGAGTCCCTGAAGTCACCAGCTTCGTACTGATCTGATGCCTGCTACTCAAGTGCTTGATCATAATGAACACTTTCTGAGCAATCTCATTACTTGGGAAATTGAGTGCACTTATATGATTTGTCTATAGCATGTGCCCTCCAATAATCTAACTGAAATTAAATTCTAAAAGAGATGCAACCTTAGACTTAAAATGCTTTTTTTTTTTTTATTTTTAAAATTCTCCATGTGGGAAAAGAAAATGCTATTTTGAGTTCTACTTACAACCCCTGGGTTTTTTCATTATCTGCTAAATATTCCAATGCCCTTACAATATCATTTTTAAAAAGATTCTTAAGAAGAAAAAAAAAAAAACAAGTAAAACCTAGTTCAATAACCTCAGAGAAACACCTACCAGTCTCAAAAGAATGACTTCCTTTCGTAGACCCCATGAGGACAGTAGCACAGGGCTCCTCCTAGCATCGGCTGGAAAATGTAATCATGTCTAGATGGAGAGAGAGAACGGCTGTGGAATTCTCCGCAGCTTTTGGGGATTCAGTGCTGGTAACTTCAGCTGCAAACTCTCAGTGGCAAACAACGACGGGAAAGAATGCATGTACGACTGCATCCCCTGCCTTACGTGTATTTGAAATTATGCTTCAAGGGTGGCTAATCTCCAAATCCGGTAGTTTATATGTCTTTATTCTTATTTATATTTTTGCAGCATGGCATTAATGACCATTTTGTCTTTTTTTTTCTTTTTTGGACTCAGCTTCTACAATATTCTCCTAACTTGGACCAGTAACCCTCTACTGACTCCTGAACTTCCCATTTCTAGCTGTATGTTTCAGGTGTTTATTCCTCATTGCTAGGTTACTGAAATAGCTTCATATTTTTCTCCCTTCTGTCTCTTTTCCACCTCCAATCATCTGATTTATCAATTCATAATCATCTTGTTAAAAGAGCCTTTTTAAAAAATCTGCTAAAACCTATCAGCCTATCCACACAGTAGAAGAATACCTCCATGGCTCTAAGCTCCTCTCTCCAACCTTAACTTCTCCATTACTCTGCCCTTCTCTCACCTCAGCCACACCTGCAAACTCACTGTCTCAAGGTCATCCTACCCTTCTCAGTGACTGTTCACCACCAGGGATGCCTCCTAGGCTGTCCCATTCACCTTTCTGTTAAGACTTAGACATGGTGCAGGTGGGAGAGAAGAAGAAATACAAGGGCAAGAGGAGAATGAGAAAAATCTCCATTATTGCTTCTCTACGATTGAGGGTATTAACATCACAAGCAATGCTTTGGGGAACCCTTCTTAATTGTTTAGATTGATTATTCCTCGAGCCTCTGTCAATTATTTTTTTTTATAAGAGACACATCATTTCCCAGAAATGCAATGTTTTTTCATTGGCTAACTCAGAGGAGAAGAGATAATCTGTATTGAAAGACTGGCTTAATGAAATATATGAAGAATCTCCTGTGTGCCACATTCTGGTTCTTGATATTAAAAATCAGATAAACTTGAAATGGGGTTTCTAGTCCAACTTTCTAATATTGGAGAAATGTATTTCCTCTAGTCAATTTTCCAGTACTGGAGGGACACCAAGGTTGGAAAGATCTTTAATCCCTTTACAGGCTTGAAGTGCTCTGCATTAACTAGGGTTCTTGTTCACAAGGAATGCAATATAACTAGCTTAAGTAGAAAGAATTTTATTACAGGGTATAAGTAGTTACAAAAGTTCTCAACCACAACATAAGAATGTTCTAGAAAAAATCTTGCTGCTGCTGCGACCCACTGCTCAGCAGCTATGATGCCAAAGACCGGATTAGCAAAGAACCAAAGAACCAAAGGCCTCTGCTGCCCATGCATGTCACTTCCATATGCTCCAAGTCTTAGACAACTGGATCTGCCTGGCAGAGCCCAGGGCCTGAGTAGAACTCCAGCTGTAAGAGAGTCTTAAAAAGGGGCTTTTTGAATTTCCAGCCTCCATGTACAGGAGGATATGCTAGAATGGGAGTAGAGTATGTATCAAATAAGCCAATCTGCAGTATCTGCTGCATGCATTCACCATACAATAAATGAGTTTGCTTCTCTCGTGGATAATAAACTGGATAATGAAGCCATATAGAGATTCGATTATGACTGTGGGTCCTGCATGGAGACCACTAAGGTCCAAATCACATCTCAGACACTACTTGTGCGATCTTGGGCAGTCATGTATTACTTCTATGCATTTTGTCTATAAAGGGGATGTTTGTAATTCTTAATTCCCCAATTTAATGTAAAGGTTAAGCATATTAAAATGTAAAGTGCTTGGAACACCGCCTACTACACAAAGCGCTTAATAAATGTTAGTTACAATCATTTCTAGGTTTTTAAGTTTTTAAAACTCATGTAAGCTTAATAAGATTTATGTGCTTCTTTACCAGAAGACAGTATATATGGATTGCAATAAACGAAACATATGATATTTGCAAAGTACCAAGGAGAAACCTCTCCCTAGACTTCCAGACAGCTTGCCTTTGCAATGTTATTATGAAAGAATGGAAAAACATATGTCATTGACCTGTCTCAAATTAGATAATTGCCACGGCCTATTATTGCTGTCGAAAGGGAGGTAAAGGTAATCAAAGCTTTCAGATACCTTTCTTCTCTGAAGGAATTGCACAGTCCTGCCCAGGGATGTTTACTTTGAGTCTGAACAAAACTCTATTTCCAACCCTGGAAAAAACTACTAGAACTCATATGGATAATAACAAAATGCTGTTTAATATTGTTTTGAGTCAATAATTTAAGGACAGTATGGACAACAGTAAGAACCACAAAAGCTTTAGACAACTCTTGGTATCCAGGAAACTGGAAATTTCCATCTCTGTACTAAAAGAAATGTACTTAGAGCCAGACCAAAGAAAATAGCATCCCCTGATTTGGGCAAATACCTAAAACAGCTCCTCTTGCCATTTCTTGAGCATCTCTGAGAAAATTCTTTCACATAAGGTTTGGGAATCTGCCAAATTTAACCGACTGGCAAGTTCTGCAAACTGGTACTCTATGAAATCATTCTCTCTCCTCACACAAGGCATTGCAGTCCTGGAATAGCACTGTCAAGAACTGGCAGCTATTAATATGTGACGCGGTATTACATTGTCATTCAAGACATGGGCTTACATTCTCCCCCTTCCTGTGTGATCTCAGGGAGGTGAATAACTTCTCTGAATCCATTTTATCATCTGTGAAATGGGCGATAATAAGTATGCCTACCTCACTACATTGAGAACATTAAATGAGATAATGTAGTTTAGCATTAGTTACCATTAATGGTATGTATCATCACCATCACCAATATCACAAATTCCAAGTTGGTCTAAGAATTAAATAACAATTTTTAATTAAAACATCTTTATGAGATGCAATTCTATTTTTTATCTGCCTTTGACAGGCTTCACTTTGTCAGTCTGTTCCATAATGTGGCAGTAAGCGTGAGCCATCCTTTGCATGTGACTTAACTCGGCCAGCAGACAGAGGAAGACTTCATCCTTGCCCATCCACCCTTGCTCCCAACTTCTATTAATTCCACCTATTACAGTAGGTGTGGGAGCTCATCACACTTCCGGTTTATGTTGACTTTATGGACACATAAAATCCTTGCGTCTTTTTCTGAGGAGCTGCTCTTATTCCAAGGATCTCTTATTCCGTGGTTTTATGAGTGAATTTTAATTTTATCATAAATGCTACTTGATCAAAGAATTCTGCTTGGAGACCGCTTTGATTTGGCGTGTATGATTTATGGGTCCAGACCATGTAGGTAAATAGGATAAACCAAATAAAGATGATTCCCATGGTATTTAAAATCCAATTATCTATCTGTCTCCTCCACCAGACTATTAGCTATATTAAGCTCAAGTCTGAGTCCTGATCGTCTATTTAACTTTTGGCCAAAAGTGTGCACCGAATACATGCAAAACTGCTAACCTCTATACAGTGAAGTATTGGTTTCTTTCCTTTGTTTTTACCAACCATGCACAAGACAACCTGATAGATTTGTGAACCCTGCATCAATCTCTTCATAATGCAGTATTTCAAATGATGCAGTGCCAAGGCACACATCTGGTTTACAACCAACGTTTCATTTCAATGCAATCTTGGTGCTGCCTGGAGGATGTAATACATATCATCGATAACACATTTCCAAATTAATCCAGCATGTATATTTAGATGTACATAAACTAGTGATATTAACTATGTAAAATGCATGGAATTTTTACATGGAGAAATTTCAAAACGTCTTTCGTGCTATAACCTAATTAAAATACTGATCAACAGTGTTCTTGCCTCGTTACACAAGCAACTCAAGGAATGGCAACTGCTTTTATGATCATTTATTAGTATCAATGGGAAAACATTATTTCCATTCAAATAGATACCTTGAAATGAAGTGAGCATACTCTCAAGAGATACGGTTATCAATCTTTCCTTCCCCATATTCTTCAAGTCTCCCACTTCCCCACCCTTGGAGGCAACTGGGGTGGGATGGGGGGCAGGGGTGTGGACAGGGGAAAAGAGCTTTAAAGTTCCTCCTTCCAGGTAAACCCAGTATTCTTCCTCCCCAGAGTCACCGTTGATGCACAAAGACAGAGTAGCTAAGAGCAAAGACTTTGGACATTACCTGTCAGAGGTTCAGACCATTTCCTTCCACCTACATGGGTAAGTTATTTAATCAAATTAGCCTTAGTTTCCTCATGTATAAGTTGGTGATTACCCAACTTCCAGGACCAGCATAAAAATGTACTGGGCCTAAATTACAGAGTCTAGCACAGTGCTCAGTATGGAAAGCACTCTCAGAGCCCTCAACCCCAAGCTCCCAACCACAAAACAAAACAAAACAAAACAAAACAAAACAAAACATCCACTGTGGTTCACAGACTTGGACAGGAGAATCTGGAGTACAGGAGAAAATACCAGATTGCTGGGACCCTCTGGCAGTGCTGGGATGAGAGGCAAGAATGCTGTATTCACACTCACACTTCACATGAAAAAGGAGGCCAAGGTCCCAGCAAGTGCGCAGATGCTGTTGGGGAGGCCTGAGCCTGGGCCAGTCTGGCAAGCAGGGCTAGATCAATGTTACATGACAGCATTCAAGTAATGGAAACATTATCAGGATTTCTATTTGAAGGATTTACAATCAACGTAAAAAATCAGCAATAAGTAAATATGTGGTGCATTCTACCTTTAAATCAGAATGCTGTCTATCAAACTCGGGGAGGTAGATTAGTAAACAAAGACAGAAAATGCAATTACAGACTTCTGTAAAGACTCACAAACTAACAAAGCTGAAAGGGACTTCCAATTTCATTTCAAGGGAATGGTTTAATTTTACCATAAAGAAACAAAGTGTCCAGAGAGAATATGACTAGACCAAGGACACAGATTACTGCAGAAGCAGGATTTAAGGCTGGGTCTCCTGATTCTGAGTGAGTTAAAGTCTAATTCTCATACATTATTCTCCAGACAGTGATATCACATCGACAGGTAAGCTTCACATAGAAACCGTAAGAACAAAGAGAAAATCATTTGAGGGAAGCTCATAATTTAGAAAGAAATGTCTGGATTGTTGTTCATTAATTTTGCTTCAGCTAAGAGATTAAAATTAGTAATCATTTCACACATCTATATGCCACCTGGAGTTGTGGCATGACTAGAGATATATTTAGGCTACTGAAATACTGAATGGTAAGGAACATCAGGTGAATTTTTGAACTAAAAGCTTGTCTTAAACCGAATGTCACTATAAAAAAATTCAGTAATACAGAATATTCTATAATAAGGAACATTTCTTCCTGAACGAATCAACCCTGATGATTTCATGGAAACTTCAGATGAATATATTATGAGGCAATGTGAATGAGAGAGAGAAATCTCATTCAGGTCAACAGTATACATGACGTGAACAGTACAGATGAATCCGGTTTGTTTGGATCCCACATCTGAGAATGGTCAAGGAGCTTACAGAGGGGGCCTGACAGCCATTATGGAACTGTTCTCTTGGTGTGTGCTATTCTGCCCCTCCTTGCCTCATTAAGAATTTGCCATTACCCTCTCCTTGATGTGCAATCAATTGTTCCTCTCCACACACTTCCTTTTCCCTTGCCTCAAACACACCTAAATCTTTCCAATCTAAAGACTTTCTTCTTCCTTGATCCTGAGTCCACCTCATGACCAGCCTTCTCTCTCCTACTTACCACATTCTAATTTAATTATGTAAATTGCTACTGTCTCTATTTCCATCCCTCTCCCTCACACATACACTGAGAGCACTATTGTTCTTGCCCCATTATTACAAACTATTTTCCTATACCACCAATAACTAAAAGTCTAACTTCTATACCTAATAGCTTATATTTAGTTCTAATTCTGTTGGAACTCTTCATTTTGTAGCTATTCATTCTTTATGGAAACTCTCTCTTCTTTAAAATTATGCATTGGTGGGGCAGCTGGGTGGCTCAGCCAGTTAAGCCTCTGACTTCAACTCAGATCATGATCTCACAGTTTGTGAGTTTGAGCCCTGCATCAGGCTCTGTGCTAACAGCGCGGGGCCTGGAGCCTGCTTCAGATTCTATCTCCTTCTTTTCTGACCCCTCACCCCTTCTCGCTCTCTCTCAAAAATAATAAACATTTGGGGTGCCTGGGTGGCTCAGTCAGTTGGGCATCCAACTTCGGCTCAGATCATGATCTTTCAGTTCACAAGTTCGAGCCCCACGTTGGACTCTGTGCTGACAGCTCAGAGACCGGACCCTGCTTTGGATTCTGTGTCTCTTTCTCTCTCTGCCCCTTCCCTGCTCATGCTCTATCTCTCTCAGAAATAAATACATTTTAAAAAACTTTTAAATAAACATTAAAAATAAATAAATAAATAAATAAAATTAGGCACTGGTTTTCTCCTGAACAAATTTAAAGCAAAATCCCTCACTTAAATATCTTGCATAAATTAAACAGATAAATTTGATGTTGAATTATCATAGCAGCGACCATTTCTACTTTGTGTTTCATTGCAAAAAAAATTCATCTTTATTAATCTCTCTTGCCATATACATAAATCATATCTAGTATTTTAAGCTCTTATCAAAAAAGAAACTACCATGAAATCATGTATCTGATAAAGACCTGCATGTAGGAGATATATATATATATATATATATATATATATATATATATATGTAGTATGTATATATATAATTCAATAATGAAGAATCAAATAACTCAATTAAAATATGGGAAAAGGATCTGAATGGCATTTTTCCAAAGACGTAGCCAATAAGCATATAAAAAAATGCTTAATATCGACATCATTAATCATTAGGGAGGTACAATTCAAAACCACAGAGGTACTACTCATACCCAATAAAGATGGCTATATTCAAAAGGCACATAACAACAAATGTGAACAAAAATATGGAGAAATTAGAACACTTACACACTGCTGGTGGGAATATAAAATGATGTAGTCACTTTGAAAAATAGCCTGTCAGTTCCTCAAGAAATAAAATGCAGACCTACCATATGACCCAGCAATTCCAGTCCTAATTATATATGATGATAAATGAAAATAATGTCCACACAAAAACTTGTGCATGTGTGTTTGTAGCAGTATTATTTAAACAAAAGGTGGAAACAACCCATGTCCATCAACTGATAAATGGATAATTTATATCCATATCTATATCTATCCATATATATATATATATATATAAATACAGTCTATATTCATACATAGTATATCTATTCAATGGAATATTATTTGGAAGGATTTGGAATAATGAAAAGGAGTACTGAGGCTGCTTCCAACATGGATAAACCTTGAAAGCATTACATGAAGTGAAAGAAGCCAGTTACAAAATTATATATTATATATATATATAAATTATATATTATATATATAGTTAGATATATATATCTAATATACATATATATATATATTAGACGGTGCCATTTATATGAAATGTCTAGAATAGGCAAATTCATGAACACAGAAAGTAGATCAGTGCTTGCAGATGGCTAATGACGAGTTAGGAAAGGGAAGGAATGGGGAATGACTGCTAATGGGTATGGGGTTTCTTTTGGTGGTGATGAAAGTCTTCTATTGGTTGTGGTGATGGCTGCACATCTCTGAATATACCAAAAGGTACTGAATTCTGTATTTTAAATGAGTGTATACATGACATATGAATTCTATTTCAACACAGCTGTTATATATGTTTTTAAATAACGTGAAAACCAGAATGGGCAGGAATGGCCTCCAGCAGCACACATTACTCTTAGTTTTAAACATTAAGGAGTAAGAATTATTGTTTTTAATTTGTATACCCCCCAAAAAAATTGGTCCAAAGTTTACATCAATTGGATGCCACAGATAACAGAAAAAGTGTGATCTTATATGCTGATAATTACATCCTTCTGTCAAAAAGCAACTTTAAAAAACAGTTGGAACTGTTAAATATTATCAGAAAGATCTCTGCGTATCAATTATATTCAAAGTCATTATTTTTGGCGATCACACTATAACTCCAGATTCCAAAGAGACGGTTTTATACCATCTGTTCTCAAATTGGAGCTTGCATCAGAATCACCTGGAGGGCTTGATAAAATGCAGACTGCTATATCCCAACCCCAGAATTTCTGATTCACTAAGATTAGGGTGGAGTCTCTAACAAAGTCACGGCTGATGCTCATTCTGCTAAACCAGGGACCACACTTTAAGAACCACACAGTATTCTATACTAGGGACACCTGGATGGCTCAGTTGGTTAACTGTCAGACTTCAGCTCAGATCATGATCTCGCAGTTTGTGGGTTTGAGCCCCGTGTCAGGCTCTAAACTGACAGCTCAGAGCCTGCAGCCTGCTTCCAATTCTGTGTCTCCCTCTCTCTCTGCCCCTCCCTGCTCTCATTCTCTCTCCCTTTCTCTCAAAAATAAATGGACATTAAATTTTTTTTTAAAAAAAAGAACCACTCAGTATTCTATTTAGTTTACCTTGGTTTCATTAATGATTAATTTATCCTGATAAGCTCAAAGAGAGTTATATTCAAAAATCCAACCTGTGCCATGAGCCATATGGTAGATTAGAACTGCCACAGTACAAGGACTGCTTGATTGTAGAAAGCTATTGCACAAGACTGTAGTATACCCAATGGTATACTACATTACCCAATGGTACCCAATGGTACCCAACTCTTAGCTTGAAATATATAGTGAGACCTAGGCCAGGGTAGCAGGTACAGAATTGGAATGTCACAAAGAAAGGCACAGGTAAATCAGACTATTGCCACAGAATAGGAAGAGGAATCAATAAAGTTTTGCTCCTGGAGGCAATGAGATGACAGCCACTAGGGCATCAATGCATCCTAACTGGCCTTCAGTTCCTGAGCCACATTCTCAATTTTATGTGGCCCAATGGTACAGCTGTCCTGTGTTCCCCTGACACTTTCTTGTACTGCTGTTTCTACAGTACAGAAAGCTTGACTGTGTGCCTGAGATACATGTCCTCATTATTCTAAAGTTATTCCTACAATAACCTGTCCCTACTTAAGATAGACTTGAGTGGGTAGCTTCTTGAAAGTCCAATGAACAAATTTCCAAAAAGATTTTAACAAGATAGGGTTGATGGGCTAGCTCTAACAAGATGATGCTTGATATAGATATGTGCTCATTATGGAATTCGAGCTCATATTTGATATCCACATGATAAAATTGACAAAAACAAGACAAAAATGATTCCTCTTGTACTTACAGGAATATACAGCCAAAAGAAGAAGAAGACGACGAAAAAGAAGAAGGAGGAGGAGGAGGAGGAGGAGGAGGAGGTGGTGGTGGTGGTGGTGGTGGTAACAGTCTCATACTGTGCTAGGTCAAACCAAACCTGGTTTTTGTGTTAATGTCATATTTTCAACAGAATCAAAGACAAACTAAGGCATGTCCAGACTAGAGTAGGAGGGTCTAGAAATCATGTAACTAAATCAAGGTTAAAAGAATCAACAGGTTTAATTTGGGAAACTTTCAAGAAAGGGAGCTGAGGGGAAGAAGATAACTCTTACCTAATAATTTTAGAGCTCTCCCAAATAACACCAACTACAAGAAAGAAAATAAGATTCTACAGTCTAAATTTCGAAAACCCAGATTATTGTATCTTCCTCTTAAATATCTCCAGTATAGATCAGAATAGAGAACACTGCGTGCCATGCAGTAAATGCTCAATGAAGATTTATTGAATGAATCAGCCCAATAAAGAATTTGTGGTACTGGGGTGCCTGGGTGGCTCAGTCGGCTGAGCGTCCGACTTCGGCTCAGGTCATGATCTCACTGTTTGTGGGTTTGAGCCCCGCATTGGGGTCTGTGCTGACAGCTCAGAGCCTGGAGCCTGCTTCGGATTCTGTGTCTCCCTCTCTCTGCCCCTCCCCCACTCATGCTCTGACTCCCTCACTCTCAAAAATGAATGTTTAAAAAAATTTAAAAAAAAAAAAGAATTTGTGGTACTGAAATCAAGTAATCTGTTTGAATTACTGCTTCCCCAAAATACTTGATTGTGGTCCCCCCCCACCTTTCCTCATCATACCTGTTAACATATACTATGAAATCAGTAGTCTTTAGAAGACATTTAGGAAAATGTTCTTTTAGAAACAGTATGTATAGAGTTTGCCATAATAAAAATTTTTTAAAAGTGGTAACTAAAGTAGTAGCCTTAGATCCCATGTAAAAGAAACCTTGTAACAGGTAGAGAAGCTCAAGACCATAAGAAAGTCTGAGAACTCATAGGAAGGGTTTTGAGGAAAGGCTGGGTTGCTACTTGCAGGAATTTCTATAGATGGGATTCATGGTTTGGGTAATTAATCAAACTGGATGAGGAGTTCCCAGATTCTTAAATCTATAGAAGCACAAATTTGAAAATTAAAATTGGACTTTTGGGCTGAACACTTCTGATTTTATCAATCAGGGACAGTAATTACTGTTTATTATTACCTTCATCTCATAAAAGAAAGACCATTTAAAAAATTTTTTTAAGGTTTACTTATTTTTGAAGGAGAGAAAGACAGATTGTGAGTGGGGGAGGGGCAGAGAGAGAGGGAGACACAGAATCTGAAGCAGGCTCCAGGCTCTGAGCTGTCAGCACAGAGCCCGACGTGGGGCTTGAACCCACAAACGCGATATCATGGCCTGAGCCAAAGTTGGACACTTAACTGACTGAGCCACCCAGGCGCCCCAAGAAAGACCATTTTAATACCAAGTAATCATACTTTATTATTTCAGACTAAAGAAAGAAATTGAGCAAAATCAGACCAATATTTTTTTCTCTTTTATGTTTTAACAGGATGCTTTGCTATTGACTGGCTCTTGTCCATGAAGCTCAACTTTGTAACCAATGCCCTCTGTGACCTCACAGCTTCCTTCTACATAATATTCTATGATTTGGGGCACATATCCTGTCAATGTCAGCCAATAATTTATAATGATGAGGAGACAAGATTACAAGACAGAGCAGAAAATGACAGAACATGGATCTGAGGAAATTTCTCCAAAGTACAGAGGTTAAAAATCAACACTACAGAATAGGAACAGGGCTGTTTTATTTTCTTAGATACCAGGAAAGCTCTCACCTTAGCTCAAGTGAGCCAGACCTCTAATCCAGTGCTAAAAATATATCCACCAAACTCTTCAGTGCCCAGTGACAAATGTCTGCATAATTTAGACCCAGACTAACCTTATGGCAGTCAAATCACATCATCTCCATTCTCATGGAAGATCTTTTTTTCTTTAATCCAAATCTTCCCACCGATGAGATATACATACACTCCCCATTACAATGCCTGGGCTGGGAAATCAGACTGAGTGGTCTGGTGAATGTTCAGCCACTCATGAGTGCAAAGCACCTGCTGAGTACCAGGTGCCAACAACATGTGGGATGACCTCATCCCTGTCCCAGTAGGTGGCTGTCAAGACACATTCTAACTAGGAAGCTGAAATTTCCTGTATCTCATCACACATTTTCTGTTAACAACTATAACTCAATGCTGACCTTCAATCGATCACATTTACAACCTGCCAAATGTAATAAGCATTTTATACGTCTGTTTTATTCTCCAAACACCAAACTTGAAAAAAACATGGAAGGATATCAAGAGAATTCTCACTTCAAGAAAATTACTTTCTCTTATTCAGTTTATAAGAACTTAAAAGTAATAAACATAATGAATGCTCTCACCATGCAAGAAAATTAATAGATGCCTTTTAAATCTTTTCATACGATCATCTTTACAGTCACTTCAAATACCAAGCTAGTTTTCCATTAAAACACTAAAAAGAAAAAAAAGAGAGAGAGAGAGAGAGAAGTAAGCCAGAAAAACAGATTCTTAACTATAGAGAATAAACTGGGGGGTTGCTGGAGGGGCGGTGGGAAGGGGGGAGCCGCTAACCAGGCGATGGGCATTAAGGGGGGCACTTGTGATGAGCTCTGGGTGTTATACATAAGTGATGAATCACTAAATTCTACTCCTGAAACTAATATTACACTATATGCTAACTAACTAGAATTTGAATAAAAACTTGAAAAATATTTTTAAAAAACGCTAAAAATATTATAGATTGAAAGGATCATCAAAATTTCAGTGAGCCTGATTCTAGGCAATTTCTGTATCTGAATGCAACTGTACGGTATTCTGAAAACCTCAGGGAAAATGTCTAAGTGAAAATGCAACCCAGGACACCACTTAGTTTGAATTTCAACTTTGTCTGTCATACTCATGAAAGCACTTTGTATCAGTAATCTAAAACCAAAGAGTAGTTAACCTAATCTAATTTTTTTTGTCAAATGTTGGAGTAAAACCAATTTTCAATTACAGCAGGAATCTACGAAGCCAGTGTGCATCAAGCTGCAAAACCATCTGGAACAATAACAGCCCTCCTACATGAAATTTATCAGTCAGAAAAGATGGTAAATGTCGCCAAACTTGAGCTTTCCACCACAAGCTCCCAGCTGCAACAGGGAGACCTGGTGTACCTGGCTCTTTCGGGAGAGGTCGCTCTGTCTCTGCTGCCATGGCTGGGCTGCTCTGAATACTGATTTAGCACCGAAGTTATAAATTCAAGCCCCGTTCTATCTAAGCAGACCCAGATAAAAGGAAGATTTTCACTTGAGTTCAACTTGGTATCTATAATTAATAGTTTGAACTCACCAAATATCACTTATGTGACCTTTATAAATGTGAATGTGAGAACATTGGACTTCCCAAATTCTGAGGAATCAAAACACACCAAAAGGCTCAGGCCTACTTATTATGAAATACAAATATTCATATTACTTGGGAGTAGCATTAACAAACAGCATTGAGCAATGAACTGATTTTGCCCATAACAAAAAAGGAGTTTGCTGAAACACCAGTAGGAAAACTTTAATACTATCTGATAAAGAAAGTGAAATTATTGAAAAAAAAAAAGAAAGAAAGGCATGAGTGTTAAACATGACTGAAACCAAATAGCAAAAGAGAAGTAATTATAACCCTGTAGAGAGGCTTTCTGGACAACACATGGTAATGATACATCCAAGGAAGAAGGATAGATTAGCCACGCCTCCTTACACAGGCAGGGGCTTGCCTAGGTCAAATAAAAGAAGAATTACTATAAGCTTGTAAGGCCATTTTAACCCAATGTAGGCAATAAAGTCACTTCTAAGCTTTCTCAATTACTGACTCTATAACCCATAGTGTCAAATGAAGGTGGCAGATATCCATGAATGATTTCTTCTGTGATCTGGATCATGTACCATTGAGAATTAATATCTTGGATTGGAGCCGGTTTGAAATAATTCTGCTCCACCAGAAGTTCCAGACTTTTTCATTTTATAGTCCAATTAAATTAACACACACACACACACACACACACACACACACACACACACAAGATGGGAGAGGAGAGGGATCGATGTTGTGGTTCCAACTTTTATTTTGCCAAGTAAGGACATAAAGAGAAATAATCTAATTTCTCTCTATAATCAGTACCATAAAAGAAACTATATTTTATCACCAAAGGTGTATAAAGGTAATAGTCTTAGAATAAAGGTGATTTTTTTTTTCCAAGGAAGAACTCATGGGAGTTTTATGGCAGTATTCTCTCTAAAACACATGTTAGCACTTGGACAGATGTTGTTTATATCTGGCCCCTTGTGAAAACCACACATATATTAAACAACCAGTACAGAAGAGACATTTCACTGCTTAATGCATTTTTATGTTTATATATTGAAATTAGCCTTCAGTTTGTGGTGGTGAGAAATTTAAAAATAAATGTGAAATATAAGTTGGATAATTGATAATACATTCTCAATTTCCACAATTTATAAAAACGTTCATCAATCTCTGTAAAACTCCTTAATGGAAGACAGAATATTTCTATTGATGAAATACCTTTTTTTTTTTTTCTTAAGTTTTTATTTATTTTTGAGACAGAAAGAGACAGAGCATGAACGGGGGAGGGGCAGAGAGAGAGGGAGACACAGAATCGGAAGCAGGCTCCAGGCTCTGAGCCATCAGCCCAGAGCCCGACGCGGGGCTCGAACTCACGGACCGTGAGATCGTGATCTGAGCCGAAGTCGGACGCTTAACCGACTGAGCCACCCAGGCGCCCCTATTGATGAAATATCTGTTATATCATGCCCCTAATTATTCAGAAATATCAGGTTTGTTGAATCTTTTCAAATGGATGATAATGAGACACAGGCTATATTCATGAAAAAGGTTTTTCATTAACTTACTTTTTTTCTTTCATTATTACATCTTATTAATCATATCTGCAGAGTATATTAAGAATACAAAATGAATTGCTTTCATAAAATCTGAAGATCACAGAGAGGTCTTTTTGAAATAGAAATAAGATCAAGACTCTGCTCCCAACACTCAATTCTTCCCATTACTGAATTTCACTGAATTTATGTTTTATATGAATTTTCACCTGTAATCTGGTCAGTGAGGGCAAAGTTTCCTATCTTATCACATCTAGAATATAATCCAGTCTTCCTCATGCTCAGCATGTCCCCCTGATACCTCTATCAGCTCAGTTCCTGGGACTCTCCCCTCTACTGCCTGTTTCAGCAAACTAGTTTCCTTGATGTTTCCTCAAACACAACAGGGACATGTTACTCTTACAGCCTCTGCCCTTCCTGTTTCTCTGCCTGAAATGGTTTTCGGCTAGGACTTCTATTGGTTATTCCCTCTCTGCTTAAATGTTGTCACCCTGTCCAAGAGGCTTTTCTTGACCAATTCCCCACTCCCCACCATCACTCTTTTTACTCTGCTTGGTTATCCTTCAAAATATTTGTCACTATCGAGTATTACAAAACATATTTGTTTATTCTGTTTATGTCTGTCTTCAGCACTAGAATATAAGCTTAATGAGAGTAGGGACTTCTGTTGCGTTTATCATCCTATTCTATCCACAGCATTGAAAACTGTATCTTGTAGGCACTCAAAAATGTTTGTTGAATGAAGCCACGAATGAATATAAATGTAAGAAAGTATTTTCTAATTTACATAAAAATAATGTACTGCTGGTCTAGATCAAATTAAACTCGACTAATCTATCTCTCTAACTGCACAGGTATTATTGTTAAATTCCTGTGAAACTTGTAACAACACAACTATTCTTTAAAAAAAAGAACATAAAACCAAGTATAAATGAATACATCTGTTTTAGTGACTGTCCAATTGAGTTGAAAAATGTTTTTTCTTAACTACACTGCAAGTTTTAAAATCAAGGTAAACTCGCTTCACAATCTTAAAAACAAATCAAAAATAAATCCAATAAGCAAACAAACAAAAAAAAGACAATGGGGGATATATACCAGGATGACACAGTCATTGAAAATTTTATACACCAATGGCAAAGGATGTTTAAGATTACAAAATTTAATTTTGATCATGCTAAAACAACATACCTTAGCCTACATAACTTTTAATAACTAAAACCATTTCATAGACCATTCAGTGGCCTTTATCTTAATTATTCAAGTCCAAAAGGGCTGGTGTTTCATAACTCTAGTCTTCAGGGTTGAAATGGACTGCCCAGTTTTATGTTAAATTTTCTATGGCCTAAGGAAATATTGCCATGATAATTCACTCTAGTTCTTTTACAAGAAAGTACATTATGATTCCCCTGGGAATGACGAAAAGACATATTTCAAAGCATGTATATAGACCTGGATGATATTCAAAAGGAAAATCATATGGCCCATTATCAAGCCCTGAATAGCACTTGGCTTTAGTGTAAACATATTTTCTCAATACTGACTGTGAATTGCTGATAATCAATCACCTGTTTCTAATGACTTGTGACCAATGGCAAGTTTGGGAAGGAGGCCTGGTCAAGGTCACAGGTATAGGCTTTGGCCAGAGAAGACAGTAGAACTAATTGGTCTCTGTGGGAAGTGAACCTGCAACCTCAAATTCCTTAACTTCACAGGATAACAAACTCCTCTAAGCTGGCCAAGATTTACCAATTTTCTTCAAAATGTGATTTGTGTCTAGTTGGCACTAATGTTTAAGAACAAACAAAAATATTCTGTTTAACTAATTATTTGGTTATTCAAGGAGAAAGGATTTGAAGTTGATATATGGAAAAAAGTATCCAGGTTTCCTATAAATGTTTAATTTTTAAAAAGCCATTTCTGAAGGCACACAGCTCAAAGCCAAACATGATCAGGGATACTAAAATATAATGTGCTTACTTAAAGTGCCAAGCCAAAATCAAAATAGGATTAATCACATTAATAATGAAGAGATTTCTTTTAAATTTTTAAAATTTTTATTTTAGAGACAGAGAGTGTGTGAGCAGGGGAGAGGGGCAGAAGAACACAGAGAGAGACTCTCAAGCAGGCTCCATGCTCAGCACAGAGACTGACATCGGCCTTGATCCCACGACCCTGGGATCATGACCTAAGCCGAAATCAAGAGTCAGCTGCTCAACCAACTGAACCACCCAGGCACCCCAATAATGGAATTTCTATTTGAAAAGGTATATTATGAATAGAAAGAGATACTGAAATTATTCAGAATTTGGTAAACTGACTTCCATCCAATTGTGATTTTGGAAACATATTTTTATCCCTCTTGAATTTTCATTTTGGCTCTTTTATTCTCTCTTCTCATTTCTCCTACTTCATTTGCTCTTTATTCTCTCCTAAATTCAAATTACTCTTCTGTGTTCTGGATCTACTTTTTTACAAGCTGAACATCCCCACGTACATGAGAATTCCTAAATTTTAGGCTCTAAAACATACTCTCTCTTTCCAGCATCTTAACATAATAGTTATTCATTCAATGCACTTACCATCCTGGGAAATACAGTATCTCACCACCTAAGCTTTTCCTATCACTCAGAAAGCCCCGTCTTTTTTTCAATTAGAAATATTAGCTTTATATTTATGTCTAACCTTTTCTCTCTCTCTTCCAATAATAAACTGTTGACAATTCTGACGTTTACCATTTACTATACAACTCAGGGTAAAAACTTCCCTTTGCAGTCTTTCTACTTATCCACATTTTTCCCACTGTGGGTTTCGATCCCTTCAAAAGAGAAGATTCACGTATCTATTTCCTCTGCCATTACTGCCCCTGAGAGGCTGCCATTTAACAGTGTAGGAAAAGTGGTTCACGGAATAGCAGTTAAGGCAACCTTTGAGAAAAGACTCTGATTTTCCTCTGTCCTTAATATAGGTAGAATGCCTCTGTCTCTCCAGAATCTTTTTTTCTTTCCTCCTAAATGCAGGTACCAAAGAATGGTACCGAGTGATTCACTTCTTCATTTATTCTTTAATTGTTTTTTTTAATGTTTATTTATTTTTGAGAGAGACAGAGACAGAGCTTGAGCAGGGGAGGGGCAGAGAGAGAGGGAGACACAGAATCCAAAGCAGCTCCAGGCTCTGAGCTGTCAGCACAGAGCCCAACGTGGGGCTTGAACTCACGGACCATGAGATCATGACCAACCGACTGAGTCACCCAGGCACCCCTTTTCTTCATTTATTCTTTAAAGAAGAACTTAAATTAAAACATTATAATGCAAATAATCTGCCAAAGAAAAGCATATACACTTCTAATTTTGCATCTTTCTCATTTCTAGGATTCTAACACACTATTACTTTTGGATAAAGAAGGTAAATCAAATTAGTTTTCATCTCCTACCAGAGTTTTATTGAACTTACCAACCTTCATAATAGTGTTTTACACTATAAACATATCCAATGAAGACCATTTACCACTTCTAAATTTAGTCAATACATCAATAACTCACACAACCCAGACTTTGCTATATTTTCAATCTATGAGCATCCATGATGGAATGTTTGTTGACTTTTGATAAAATCCTATTAATCAGCTGTAAGTAAATATTTCCTTGACAATTAGCACATTTTCAATGTTTATGGGGGATTTTAGCATACATGACAGCTAATTTTCTAAAGTAAAAAAAAGAGATGAATTGATAAGATACTTTCTCAGAAACATATATTTTCTCCATAGCCTTGATGTCTGCAATCCAAGGAGCTACAACAGCATAGGGCCTCACCAGGTGCCCTGGATGACACAGTGCCTTGTGACCCAGCAGTATTTGAATAATTTTCCTCATGACAGAAGTATTTACAATAGTAAAAAGTGAAAATTAGAAAACACACAAAGGTCCAATCCAGATGAATGAAATAAATAACATTACTACCATACAATGTCACTCAGCCTTTACATGTGATGATGTCATTTTATCTCCATCAGAGAGATGACCCTAGAATTATACATTGAAAACAGAAGATGGCAAAATATCACGCATGGTTTGAGTTGTTTTGCAAAAATATGTGAGTATATATAGAAGAGAAGATACCTCAGCATTTTTAACAGTGGCTTTCTAGGTATGGTAGGGTTTTGGTCATTTTTTATTTCTGCTTTATATTTTTCTATAGTGTTTGACTGTTTGTAATCAGCATACTGCTTTATTTTTAGGAGTAAATGTGAGAGATGTACAGCATTCCTGAAAAATAAGCCATCTCTTCCCATGCAGGAAAAACACATATCCATTTTATTTCCCCAAACACCCTGGCCATACCTTTCAGAAAACTTACCACACTAAATCAGTTATTTGATTATTCTGTCTTGTTGACTAAGAGATGAGCTCCTATAAGAGGAGTCGTTACTTTTTACTAAGACTGCATCTCTGTATTCAGCATGGGGAATGGCACGTTACTGATGCTCACTGGATTTTGAGTGGCTAGTTGGCTTTTTTACTTTCATTCATCCAGTGTCTTCTTTCTCCCATACATGGCTCTGGTTCAATTACCTTCACCTCTGCCAGGTGCCACAGTCTTTAAGATACTGTGAACAAAAGCTGAAATGTGCTCAGGCATCACGACAAAAACCAACTTGGGGTCAAAAAGATGGCATTTTGCAAAATCAGTTAAGACATACTAGGATCTCTCTCTCTGAATACTGGTTAACATATGTAACCATAACACTAATATAATGGGAGTAAGGGAGCAGTAGAGCCAGGGGGAGTCGAAAGTACTTGATTTAGTAATGGAGGGTCTCTATGAGATGGGCAATTGAAGAGCCATGTTGGTTGAATTATAGCAAAGTGCTGATACCTTTCTGTTGTGCCTGTTTTGTATCAAGAGGAAAACCTGACAATTCCTAGCCTGTAACATGACTAGTGGAACTAAGATTTACATTGTGTAGTTTAGGTAGTTCATCTTACATAATTTTGGAGATTCACCTAAGTTTCTAAGAACAACAACCTTTTCACCTCCTCTAGGAAATTAGGGGGCTCATCTACTGCCTCCACATTCTACCCTCAATACTATTCTAATCCCTGATAGTGTTTCCAAGTGTAGAGATACACTTCCTTCCAGGAGAGGCTCCAGGATGTCTATATTTGAGGAAATAAGGGGGAAAATTCTGGTTGGAAATGGGAACTAGGGCACTCACCTCGAAACTACACACACACATAGCAAGGGTACTGCTTTACTCAGATAGTATTGGTTTTTATATGGGTAGTTCAGCAGCTAGGAGTACCAACTAGCTGCCTGAATTCATATCCTAATTCTGCTATTTAGTGGCTGTGGCATACTGGGTACCTTTCTTAACTTTCAGTGCCTATATTTTCCACTTGTGG
Source organism: Puma concolor (assembly GCF_028749965.1). Classification (NCBI taxonomy): domain Eukaryota; kingdom Metazoa; phylum Chordata; class Mammalia; order Carnivora; family Felidae; genus Puma; species Puma concolor. The sequence continues at coordinate 32,116,382 of NC_141684.1, forward strand.
TAACGCAAATAGCTACTACATCTCTAATAAGGTTGTGTGAGGAGTATGTGGGTCAATATCCAAACAGTCTCTAAAAAAGGGCCTGGCACATGGTAAATGCCATGTAAATGTTCACTTTTGATAATATTTACTTAGCTTTCATGTCATAAAAATTTTGTTTCGAAATGAATGTTTTAAAATGTTATATATATGCCCATATAATTATATATACACATATATTATATATATATATATATATTATATTAATCTTATAAAAACATAAAAAAAACAGGTTGAAGATGATTATCAGGGAAGAAGCACAGAAAGTCCTTTCAAATACCCCTCGGTATCACACCATTCCCCTCTTTGTGCTATAGACATAGGAGGACTCTTTTTCAATTCTCTGTGCCTCTTCATGTCTCCTGTTAATTACCACTGCTACCAGAAACAATTCTTTCCCTCAGATCATAGCCTGGAACCTGTCGCCTGTCGTCTGTCACATGTCCATGGATGTCTGTAATTGATTTTGTACATCCCTTTGTCTCTATCTTAACCAACATCAACTCAATCATTGCCTCCCCCTGGAAATTATTTACTGAACAGGAAGATTCATGAAACATCTGTTGTCTGTTACCATGTAATTCTTATAATCAATTCCTACTACTCTCCTCACCTGACTGGCACTGCATAGTTTCCTAGAAACTTGAGTATTTCCTAGATTGTATTTCTTTTTGAGATGCTATATGAAAGGGCCAAATTATTGAATATATATATTTTTTCGAATGTCATACCCATAAGTCCTAGAGCAAGGAAGTTTCTTTTAATATGTAAAAAGGTAATTATCTTACGCTACATATTTAAAAGGTGGGAGGATTGCTTGGATAGTGGTTAACATGAACGTATATTTTCTAAATTCTTAGGTTGTGTGCAGGGATCACAATTAGGCACCCCCGTCCATTAAGCCTCAGAGTTAATTTTAAAACCAACACATGGATATGATTAGATATGTACAGTGTCAAGGTAGGCAGACCAAACTGTTTGCAGACTGATGTGGGTTTTGACTATAAACTCTGCTAACATTAATAAGGTAGCTGAACAGAGGGGAGTCTGGCAGAAGCGGAACTCAAAAGAGGCACAGAGATGAAGACTGGCGTCTTACTCTAATTCCCAGCCATGAAGAAGCTGCCCTGAGAAACAGATGGAGGCGTCTGGCAGAGACAGCCTTACTGACAGACATATCCCGCCAGGTGTACTCTATCCTGAGTCCCTCGAACACTGGAAGCATCTAACTCTCCTTGCTCTGATTATGCAGTCATCGTCCAAGCCTCCGACTTAAGATTCCCATGTCGTTTTCCACAGTTACAGGATGGACTGGTCAGGCCAAATCAAGCATCCGTAAAAGTTATGTATCTTCTTTTAAAGTAATAATCTGTGAGACAAGTTTCTTTTCCAACGTCAGTCAGTATTTTCATGTCTTGGTTTCTAGATTTCAATAAAGAGAGCCAGACCGTGGGCTACAATAATTTCGCTAAACGAATGTAATTAATGCCAAACTCCACACTGTTGTATGATGGGGTGACACTGGCAAAAGACATGAAGAAGTCCCTGTAGGGAAATCTAATGTGGAACGTTCTGTGTAGCCAGAATTAAGGGTACTGTTGGATGAAAATATCCAAGAATTATTTCTATAAAATTTGTACCTTTGACATGGGAAGAATTCTAACAAATTTCAGATATATGAATTCTGTAAGATATCCCCACAACCAAAAGAAATGTTTTAGGATCAAAATATTAATTCACCATTGAATTACCTATTCTGCATTTTTCACTCATTTGTACCTCATAAGTGTGTAGAGCGGCTACTAAATTCTAAGAGGTGTGCTAGACATTTGGGCTGGAAACACAACATACATTCTCTTTGTCTGGGCTGGAAACACACATACATTCACTGTGTTTTGTATGGCCTAACATCACACTGAAGAGATGGCCTCTGACCAAACCATTACATCACATCAGGTCAACTGTTAATTGAGGTACACACCAAGGACAGGTTCAAGTGTTTGCCCTGTCCTGATTCTGTGAACCAAGCCACACCACACCTATCTTGAGATATGACAATCACAGCTGTGTTTTAATCTCCTCCACCTTCTCCTCTTTCCCCTGTTCTCCTTTCTGTCCTCTCCCCTTCATCTTTCTCTTTCTTGTTTGGCATGCAGCCTGCTTTTTGAAGACTCACCTCCAACACAATCATTTGTCAGGAGTATAATTTCCTTAAATAAATATGTCCTTAATATTTTCCAGGGGTTTGAAGGGCTTCACACATTCCGCAGAATTTTTTTTCCTTTTTTAAAAAAAGCTTTTTTAATGTTTATTTTATTTTTGAGAGAGAGAGAGAGAGACAGAGACAGAGACAGAGCATGAGCAGAGACAGAGGGAGACACAGAATCGGAAGCAGGCTCCAGGCTCTAAGCTGTCAGCACAGAGCCCAATGCGGCGCTCGAACTCACGAACTGTGAGATCATGGCCTGAGCCGAAGTCGGACGCTTAACCGACTGAGCCACCCAGGCGCCCCTAATTCATTTTTTTTTAAACTGAGATCTTTAGCACCCAGTAAAAATCCAAAGACATATTTTAGGGAGTCCATAAAAATTGGGTCCTTCAGAAAAACTACTCTCAATCTAAACAACCAATTCTACCCTTTGCCCTGAAGAAATTGCTCACCTAATAAAAATAAATACATGGAGCTAAACTGCAGAAACCAGTCTGTAATGTAATGCTATTTATATTCCTGGCACAAACTGAAGACAACGATGAAATGGACTCCTATGAAAATGGACAGGATTACCAGGTTTTTCTTACATTCACATATTGAATACTGTATAATAACTGTATTACATAATCTGTATTTTTATATATTATACAATCTGTATCTGTATTATATAATATTATATAATCTGTTTCTGTATTATTGTAATATCTGTATAATGTCACTTACTCAGCTCTTTATATTAAAAAAAAAAAGAATCCAAAGTTCAAAAAATTGGCTTCCAATTCATCCCTGCTAGTATTGCTCTTTGTTGCCATAGAAAAGTTGTTGATTATATGCCAAAAAAAAAAAAAAAAAAAATTGCACACTTCTTATTTTAAATTACAAACAGCACTGAAACATGAACTAGAAGTCAAGATTATTCAGAATGCCAGTTATTTAAAGATGTGAATCCACGGGGGAATTTTCTCTTCCATAATGGAGTTCCATTCAGTTTAGTTTGGGTAGATATGTTGAACTAGGAGGCTTGAAGAAAAGCACTGATGAAAAAAGACCTATCCCACCCTTACAGCTGCCCTTACGGCCTGTTATTCCTGCTCCTGGGAACAGAACAGTAGCTAGGACCACTGAATGAGTATTTAATTCCTACTTAACTCTCCCCTAGGTATCGAGAAAGAAAGGTATGGTATGTTATTCAGATTCATAAAAGCCTTGAACCCGTTCCAGAGTCTGTAGATACCACAATGCTGAAAGTCTTAAAATTTTAACTCTAGGTAGCTCTCCTTACCTTAACACAGGACAACAATCTCTGGAAACCAGATTTTTCAGGTTCTTTTTCTGCTCCGGTTCTGACAATAAAACTTTCTTACAAAATATTGCTTCGTGCTATGCATGGATTTGGACTGTAGGTTAGAAAGTGATTCACTTACCATGATAAATTAGATACAGACATTGCAGCAGTTTACAGAGGAGTCTTGTGGAACAGTCTTCTCTAGATTTCAGAATAGGGAACAAGTAGGTCAAGTAGACAAGACCACCAGGAATTCGCTGCTGGAATGATGCACTTCAAGTTTGAAATAACCTATAAAGAAAAGAAATAAAATGATATCTATAGTACCCAGTCTATATGACTTTTCACAAATGTATTTCACCCAGGTCAATAGTTTTGCCATGGTATAAGACACAGAAAAATACATTTTTCTTAAAATATAAGACATGTTATAAACCAAAGATAAAATTAAATCACCCATATGATGAGCTGAATGCTCTACCTTTAAAATAAGTTTAAAGATGAATACAGTGTTCATTCCCTGAAGGAGAGAACACAGGGAAAGAACAGAATGTGTTTTTAGAGGCACCAATTTTTTTCTCCATATGGTTAATCAGTTATGCTCTCTAAATTAGTTTTATATCCTTGTGATAAAAGGATCAAAACAAAGATCCTAATTGGCCACTGCACACATAAAAAAAAAAAAATTCCCTGGCACAAATTATTATCATGTCCAAAACTGTAACAAAAAAATCATTCACTACTACCTCGGAGAAAATATGAATTCATACTGAGTAACTTGTGGGAGGTAAGCCTATACGTATTTACCTAACATTTCCACACACTTTTTATGAGTATCTACTCTATACTGTATCCCATGATCTTGAACCAAAATTTTCATAGGGTACAATTAAATCCATGGTACTATATTAATTAAGCAGTTTAGTTCAGGTTATTAATCCAGTACTGTTCAATTAAACAAACATTTAATGAGGATATACTATGTGCACGTATACTATCCTAGGTAGAGTTCAGGGATAGGGATGAATGACACATAAAGAAGGCATGTTTCTGCCTTCAAAGAATGTTTTATGTAAAAAATATGACTATAGGGGCACCTGGGTGACTACGTCGGTTAAGTGTCCGACTTCAGCTCGGGTCATGATCCCAGGGCTCATGAGTTCAAGCCCAGCATCGGGCTCTGTGCTGACAGCTCAGAGCCTGGAGCCCACTTTGGATTCTGTGTCTCCCTTTCTCTCTGCCCCTCCTCTGCTTGTGCTCTTTCTCTCAAAAATAAATAAACATTAAAAAAATATGATTATAATAAACTGGAGTAAGTGTTCTAATAAAGATTTACACAGAGTATATGGGAACAAGAAGAGAAGCTTTCAGCCCCATCATCGGTATTTAGAAAAAACAACAACAACAACAACAACACCCAAACTCAGAGTGGCTTAGAAAAGACCATTGATATTTCTCTCTCCTATAGACAAATCTTGAGCCTTAAGAAGTCCAGGCAGTTACAGCAATTCCATAAACACCAGAGAAAGAGGCTTCCCTTTTGTCATTCTACCATTCTCAACCTGTGGTCCCCTTCACGTTCCAAGTGGCTGTGAGCTCCAGAGAGTACCGGTGTCCTGGTCAGCAAGAAGGAAGAAGGAAAGAGGGATGCTTCCTAAAATTTACACATGCCATTTCTGCTTGCATTTCATTGGCCAGAGCTTAGTCACTTGGCCACTCTTATTCTAAGGGAGATTGGCAAATGCAGCCATCATTCTAGGCAGCCACAAACCAAGGTCCCTATTAGAAAATGGGGATAAAAGTGGGTACGGAGAAAACTAGCATTGTCTGCCATTATGTTTGTGACTCAATGACCTTTACCCACAATATTTTATGGTTCTGTACTTACTACAAAGTGACAAACAGGGGACAGAGGTGAGGTGCAATAAGTCCATTGTTTGTTGGTAATTTTACGTATTTTATATATAATTTTGAATATCAAACTTCTTCAGTTTTCTTAAATCCTTCATAGAACCAACAAACTATTTTGTGTGCCCTATTATTTATCAGACTCTAAGTACTAAGGATGCAAAAACTAATAAAATATGGTCTTTGCACATACAGAATTCACTAACATAGATGCCATCATGTAAAAAAATAAAACAAAGCAAAATGCACTCTGAAAATTGCTGTGTATTTACAAGGGCGTATGAGAAGCTACAGGGGGATAGAGAAAGACTAATTCTAATGGAGTCTAATTTTAATAGACCCCAGCTGCCAGTTAAGTAAGCAGCTATAAAGTCTGTATCCTAAATTATCTCCTTACATGCCAAAAGAGGTTTTCAAGTCCACCCTGCCGTTGGTTAATTGTTAAGGCATATGGACTTACATCTATTAAGGACAGAGGAGCTCCAAATTCTGCTCCCAAAATTGGTAACTTCAAACTCTCAAGATCTGTATTATCTGATTCTTATCAAGAGTTCCGTTACCAAAAAAAGGAAAAAAAAAGTGTATGTAATATTGTCTGAGGTAATTCATTCTAGATAATCTAATTTTTTAAATGTTTATTTATTTATTTTTGAGAGAGAGCAAGAACATGCTGTGGGGCAGGGGCAGAGAGAGAGGGTAACAGGATCCCAAGCAGGCTCTGCACTGTCAGCACAGAGCCTGATGTGAAGCTCAAACTCAGTAACAATGAGATCATGATCTAAACCAAAATCAAGAGTCGGATGCTTATCCAACTGAGCCACCCAAGTGCCCCTAGATAATCTTAGTTCTTAATTCTTAATTCTATTTTAGAGAGCCGTGTATCTGGATGTCATTATTTTAATATGTAACCAAATTACTTTCACTGAATTATACTTTGGGGTTTTGCCAAGAGTTTGCATTGAGGGGTATCATTAAAGATAATAATAAATAAACAAGCAAAATCTAGGCCTGTGAAATTAGCTATAAGGTTTAGTGGGATATTTGCCAACACAAAAATGTTGCCCTTATGTGCACTCAAAGCAAAAAATGTGTCAGATTTCAACACCAAGAAATTATTCTAAATTTCTTAATTGCTTTAATCCTATGGGGACATTATGCTTCTTTCTTTGCTTTAACTAATGGGAAGTTCTGCAACAAACTTGTCACTTTTCTTTAAGAATTATTCTTAGGCCTCAAGGTCTATATTTTTATCCTAACTTTTTTTCCTTTTCTGGCAACTTTAATTTTTAATGTGTTTTTGATAAACACACATACATTATACAAACATATGCACATACTATATATATGTAAATACCTATAAAACCCTCCCTAAGTCTTATTTAGAGTGACAAAGAATATAATCAAAGACCACAATTGCAGATTTATCTGTTTATGCAAAATGTAGGAATAACATGTAAAGAAATTTGATTCCAGGATCTTTGATCAAACCATTTCGAACTGTTAGTTTTGTAGGTCAAAATGGCCAAATAGTGTCAGTATGACTTCATATAACTGAAGAGTTCACCAAGGAAGGCAGCCTCTTTCTGTTCCCCTCAACCTGACTCAACTTTGGACAGGCTTCCTCCTGACTCTAGACCGTTGACCTCTCTTTTCTTAGAGTGTTTACTACAGAAAACTTGCAATTGTAAATTCTTTCTCTGCCCCTTTGAGATATGAATCTATCAGCCTCTTGCCACTTGTACAACCCAGGAACGTCTTTCTCAAGGACGGGGAGCCATCCATTGGAAATGTAACCATCAAAGGAGATCATGCCTACCTCCCAGTCTCTGTGGGAGGACAGGTGCCTCGCTTCAATAAGCACCAGTTAGCCAACACTGATGGCCTAATCACACTGCACAACCTCCTCCTAACATCCTCCACTGCTTTTCTACTGGTTCACTCTAGCACTTAAAAACCCTTCTGTCTTCTGTTCCAGCAGAATTGAGTTCAGTCTCACTCTCCTATTCCAAAATTTTGAATTAAGTTTTCCTTGCCTGTGGAACTCTGTCTGGCTTAATTTTTCTTTGGGAGGGTATTCTCTTTTTCTATCCCTTAAAGTTTAGGAAAGTTTCCTTACTTGCTGGCAATGTTGTTAAAAAGTGCAGTCTTTACTCAATGTCCTTTATCTGCAGTAACTATTGACTTGGATTTTGATAAGTTTGTATTAAATGTGGATTAATAAAATAAATGTTAGAAAAATGCATTTTTCTTTTTTTTAATTTTTTAAGGTTTATTTATTTTTGAGAGAGAGAGAGAGGGAGCACACAAGCAGGAGAGGGGCAGAAAGAGAGGGAGACACAGAATCCAAAGCAGGCTCCAGGCTCTGAGCTGTCAGCAAAGAGCTTGACACGGGCCTTGAACTCACAAACTGTGAAGTCTGATACTTAACCGACTGAGCCACCCAGGTGCCCCCAAAATTGCAGTTTTCTGATTTTAAACCTAGATGCTTGTAAGAATAAAATGTATGAACATAAAAAATCCATACTGATCATTCCTAATGATTATAATTATCACTCTGACACTCATTTTGATATTGTATCATCTTTTTTTTATTTGCATCCTATAACTATCTCATTTATTTCTCCAAAGGAAGGTACCCACAAGGCACTCAAGAAAGTTCACTAACTTTTATAATACAAATGAGACTATGATGTGATGTTTTCAAAGGCCTTGGAGGTAGACTTGTTATTCCCTTAAAATGGCATTTAAATGACTCACTGCTTATCAATGAAATCTTTCCAGAGAAAACATCTTTAGGATCTTCAGAGAGGTTAAATTTTCTGTTCACTTTGACGATTCACAATCTTTCAGTCTCCATACTTAAGTATGAATTTATAGCTTTCAGGCAAAATTCTAACATTACTAAGAGCCTCCACCCACCTCATTCTCACAAAGAAAGAGACTATATTTTCATATTAGGGAAAACTTTTTAAAATGTATGGATTGATTTGACTTTGCCTGAATGCCCAGCCAGGATTGTAAGTTATAAGCGTCGAGGTCACTCCTCCAGCACAATATTAAGGAAAACGGAATGTGAATTTAATAGAAGATCCCTCATTTGACATATTCATTAAAACTGTGAACCCTTGAACACAACAATGCATTACTGAGATTATGTTTTACCCAAATAATGGATTATTGACATTATGGCTTACCAAAATAAGTCTTTTAATCACTTCATTCGTGAATAAAATTTGGGGCTTCAAACCGAGCTGAAAAGAATACTACAATCTAACACGTTCATTTTGGTTATATAACATATAAGAATTTCTGTAAACTTATTTTCTTAAGCAAAGGAAGCATTTTCATAACCTAGTCCCATGAATACATGGATGATTTTGTATCTTTAAGATGTTAAAATTCCATGAAAATCAGTTTAAGTAACCTGCCATATAATAAGTATATGTTTTCATATACTTCATACTTAAAACAGACAACCTAAACAAATTACTTGGAAGAATGAAAATAATTAAAGTTTCTGACCATACGCACTATTGAGTGTATATAAGTGGAGCACCCTTGCTTTGCCTAGAGAAAAGAGAGTTTAGGGCCCAAAGGGGATACTAAAATTATAGAATAATTTCAAAGTAGGCAAGACCAATGGTCCATTGAATTTCATTTAATTCCACTTAGAGCATGATAACACCTAATGGGCATAAAGTGAAGAATAAAATGCATTAAGTATAGAAAACCCTTTTATACTAAAGACTCAAAATAAATGTTAGAAAAATAAATTATCACGGAAATACTAGAATATTTTATTTTACATGGTGGTTTCCTTTTCATCGTCAAATCAAAGCCCTCGTCCTTGCTTTCTGGTTCCCGTATAAATGAATACCAATATTTCCCAACCTAGATTCCTGCTTCTTTGAGACTGTCTGCTCAAATGCTCACTCCTGAGCCCTGAGTATACTACGAAGTTCTGATTCTTCTCTGTGGCCTCATGTTTTCTTTCCTCTCTAATTTCAAGTATCCCAATTCTTCAAGGATCAATACAAGCTCCAAGATCCTATGAATTCTTGTCTCATAGTTTCAGGTTCTCTGATCTCCTCTCTTTCTGAACTAACATATCCAATTTACTAATTAAAATATATTGAGCATAAAAATGTGTATATCATTTTTCATGTATATTATCTTTACTTGCTTAAATAAACTAAGTTTACAAAGGTCAAAAATTATCTTTTATGTTCAAACTCCAAAGCATCTAGATAAATAGCAAGTACCCTCCAACTGTTAGTGATCTAACAGACAAAAATGTAATACTTTAGCAGCATTATGACTTTAATGACTGAAAAATAACAGTTCGAAAATTAAGGTTTTTTTTTTTTTTTTATATATTCCCATATTTGTATTATGAATTTCAGGGCTTCCATAAATTTGGGAGGATATAAGTCAATCATTGGGGAAAGATATTATTTTTCTTATAAAAACTCTGATTTCATATAACGACAAATTTTTAAACAAAATCAAACTAAGAGTTTGACTTTTCCCTTTATCATATATATGTTTCTCTAGAAGTAAGATTTAAAAACAGGAGAGTGTTCTGCCTTGAATTTTAATAATTTATATAACCTTGTCAATTTTAAAATAATAAATTTAGGGGCACCTAGGTGGCTTAGTCAGTTAATCATCTGACTTGATTTTGGCTCAGGTCATGATCTCATGGTTCACAAGACTGAGCCCCACATCAGGCTCTGAGCTGACAGTGCAGAGCCTGCTTGGGATTCTGTTTCTCCCTCTCTCTCTGCCCCTCCCCCACTGGCACTCTCTCTCAAACTTAAAAAGTAAATAAAATAGTAAATGTATGCATACAGAGAAAAATCAAATGGATATACAATGTTGATAAATAGTTCTCCCTTTTCCATCCTCTGTCCCAGGCATCCAGTCACTTCCCTTCACAACTACTGTTACTCCCAGTATTTTTATCCTCATAGGGATACTCTATGGATTTCTATCTATACCAAACTATGCCTATCTATCTCCTCATCTACCTATCTATCCATCTACTTGGTTTTCACAAAATGGTAGTCTATTATACACACTTTCTTCTACACCTTGATATAATCATATGCCTATATACAATATTTCCCTATCAACATACACATAGAGATGCTTCATTACCTTTAAGAGTTGTAAATAATTTCATTGAATGGATTTATTCTAATTTATTAGCCTATCTCATACTGAAGGAGATTTAGTTTACTTCTGATACTGGCAATTACATGCAATGCTGCAGTGTATATATCCTTATATATATGATACAATGTAGATGCGTGTTTGTGCATAAATACCTGGAAGTACAATTTTTGGGTCAAATCTATGCATATTTTTAATTTTGAAGAAACTGGTGGTAGGTTGCCTTTCATAGAAGGTGTACCAATTTATATTCCTACCAGCAATGTATAAGCTTGATCATTCTGGCATTCTGGCTGTCTAGAATACCAATAAACCTGGTAGGTTTCACAAACACACTCTCTGAAGTGTATTCATGGTCCAAGCCAGAAATACTGTTCCACACATCCAGTTAGTTACTAAGCCTCCTTGAGCCTACCTCCGTGATATCTTTAGAATACGTCCATTCTTCTCCATTCATACTACCTGTGTCCAGTATCTTCTCATGCCCGCATAATAACGATGACCTTATAACTGGTCCCCATTTCTAGTTCACCTTTCATCTAAAACTTTCTTCTGCAGCACACTACAGGCTGAGGGCCCCTCAGGGGATGTAATCATTTTCTAAGTAAGAGCAGAATACAGAGGCAGGCATGGTCACTTCAGAAAACCCTCGGTGTGACTTCCAGATGTGCTTCTTGCTAACTTCTGGCCTCAGGAAAATTGAGTACATTCCCTTGCTTGTTTATTTTTAAGATAGAAATGTTAATAGTACTTATAGGTCATAGTGAGAAGTAAAAAAAAAAAAAAAATGCATGAAAAGACTTAATATTGCCTGGCACATAGCAAGAGTTCAAGAAATGATAATGGCAATGATGATGATAACATTGAGGGAGAATAAGAAGGAGAAGGAGACTGTGATGATAATAAACTTGCCCCAATATCCATTAGCTGCTCTATTTGCCTTCACATTAAAGCCCCAATTCCTTGATATAGTTTATAAGACTCATGATGATTTAACACCTGCTTTCCTTCCCACCTCCCCCTCTCCTCACCACCCTTTCCCAACCCAGCCCCTCACTCTATTTCAGCTAAAAGGATTTGCATTTTCCCAAATTCACCTGTCTCTCTAGTTTACACACCATTCACATGCTAGTCCCATTGCATGTTACACACATATCCTTTCCTCTTCTGCTGGGCTAACTTCCAAATCATTACAACTCAACATAGACCGTGTTTTGCCCAAACTTTCCTAATCCTTGGTAGACGCAGCCCCCTATGCCCTCTTATAACACCTTTTATGAATGCATGAAGATGTTTAAAACCAGTGGTTTAATATTTTAATGCAGGTCTGTATATCCCTCTAGATCGTAAGTTCCTTGAAGACAGACAGCATGTCTCAATATAACCTAGTAAACCCAAGGCCTAGCATAGTGCCTGAGACAAAGAACATACTCAATAAATGTTTGCTGAAAAAAAATATCTGAAATTGAGAAATGTAAAATTCTACAAAATGCTGAAAAGCGGTGTCTCTTTTGCTTCTAAATTATAAAAATATTATTTAACTTTTTAGTCATATTTATGAGTTCCAAATTTTTAAAACGTTGTTACGTTTAAAAATAATTTTGGGGGGCACCTGGGTGGCTCAGTTGTTTGAGCGTCTGACTTGATTTTGGCTCAGGCCATGATTTCACGGTTCCCGGGATTGAGCCCTGCATGGGCTGCATGTGCTGTCAGCGCAGAGCCTGCTTGGAATTCTCTCTCTCCCTCTCTCTCTCTCTCCCCCGCCCCACTTGCGCTCCCTCTCAAAAAAATAAACCTAAAAAAATAATAATTTTTATGTTTTGAAACTTGCATATTAATTATGGAAATCTGGTAGAAGTCATCCCATTTTTCAAATCTGTTTTGTTTCTCAATTTTGTCCAGAATATAAATTCATAGTAAATACGTAAACTAACATCTTTGTTTGGATATGCAAAATAGGGCCAAACAATCCTGATATTCTAGCAACTTTAGCAGCCATCACACAAAGTTTCCAATAGGACACAAACATATGTTTCTCTAGAACAATGGAGCGGTTAAGGTCAGCATGGATGCAGAAGTTCCTTCCAAGTTGTTTTTACACATACTGATGTCCAGCCTGAAAATCCAGTCTTTGCAGAGGATCGAGAAACCCCATGTATTAAAACTTGAGATCCGCACAGATGGTGGCCCTGGAGACAAGCTGGTGCAAAGCTTTATGTGCCCTGTCACTGTAGAGCAGCTGTCGTCTTACTTATATGAAAGCCATTTCATGGGAGGTATTAGTATTCAATTGAGCATGTCAGTAATTGGTCTAAAAGCATTTATCACTGAGATTGGGCTATATTTATGATTATCATAAGTACCCACTTCAGAAATATCCCCTATGTTCAAATTACAGAAAGTATTTACCAGAGCCAGAGAAATAAAGGGTTATGGGCCTTACAGTAATTCTTAAATAAGTTACCACACTAAACGAAGACTACCTTAAAGCAATTTAGGGTTCTTTTCTTCAGAATACTGTCATAACTTTCTGAGAATAAAATCGTTTTATTTTTCTATGAACTACAAAGACAGCTTTCCCACCCGTGCTTTTGTGCTCTGATCTCAATTTCTGTTGAACTGTAAAGCAATCGGCAGCTTCTCTGTGGCCTGTATCTTTCATCTCTACCTCTTCCCGGTCTTTTTCCTCTGTGTTCCCGATTCTACACAACTTTGCTTTGCCTCAGGTATGACTTCCAACTAGCCCTTTCTCTACCCTTCACTGACCAGCTCCACACTGTTCCTCCACATCCGCTGCCTTGCCATTTTTACCACCTACTTTTGCTTTCTGGTTTTTATTCCAATATTCTTATCACCAGTCAACTGGCAGATATGTAACTACTAATTCCAACAGCCTCCGTCAGACTCCACTCTCCTCTGTCCACTTGTTCTGGATGCTCCTTCTCTGACTTCCAGGATGCTGAAGCATCCTCACTCCCCTAACCCTCTCTGTTCATCGCTGATCCATCATCATTCTCCCATTTCCTTTCTGTGGATATTCTCCAAAGTTCTGTCTAATGTGACTTTCCCAGTAGATAATTCTAATTCACAGATTTCCATGGACCTCATCTTTGTTTCCCTCACTTCCAGAACCATCTTTCCTAATGATTTATTCAATAGCTGCCAAATTTTGCTTTTGTTTTTGTTTTACTGCTCAGTAATATCTCTTTAAGCCATTGTCTCCTTTTTATCCCTACCACCACCACCCACGTTCAAGCCCTTACTGTCTTTTGTCTTGACCAGCTTTTTTTTCCCCTCAGATTTTTAAAGCATCTAAAAATAATTAACTAATGAAAGCATATTTTAAAATCTTAAGAGTGGGCCAACAACCAACATACCGAATGAAAAAAAAAGTTGGATTTTTTTTAATGTTTATTTATTAATTTTGAGAGAGAAAGAGAGAGCACCAGCAGGGGAGGGGCAGAGACAGAGAGAGAGAGAGAGAGAGAGAGAGAGAGAGAGAGAGAGAATCTGAAGCAGGCTCCACTGTCAGCACAGAGACTGACCCGGGGCTCTAATCTCATGAACCTGTGAGATCATGACTGAGCCGAAATCAAGTCGGATGCTTTACCAACTGAGCCACCCAGGCAACCCCCCAAAAGAGTTTTAAAACGTTCTTTAGACAATTTTTTTTCTTATGGATTTTTTTTTTTTAATTGAAGTACAGTTGACACATGATTCAACCACTCTGCACTTCACCCTGTGCTCACCACCAAGGCTGCTACCGTCTGTCACCATACAATGCTTTTACAGTATCACCGACTATATTCCCTATGCTGTGCCTTTATTCTCTGGACAGTTTAAAACCTTTCGTGTTTGATAAGCAGCATGTCCGTGTTTGGAAAACAGGCACTCCCACAGCCCTGAGCACTAGTGTTCCATGGCACACGGTTTACAAACCTCTGGCTGGAAACTGGTGCTTTGGCCTTGACACTTGTCTCTGACCCCTAATCCATATCACAAATTAATTTTATCAAGGCAAGGCACTTATACACACAAACTCCTTGTTTATAATTTTTTTTTTTTTCAACGTCCATTTATTTTTGGGACAGAGAGAGACAGAGCATGAACGGGGGAGGGACAGAGAGAGAGGGAGACACAGAATCGGAAACAGGCTCCAGGCTCTGAGCCATCAGCCCAGAGCCTGACGCGGGGCTCGAACTCCCGGACCGCGAAATCGTGACCTGGCTGAAGTCGGACGCTTAACCGACTGCGCCACCCAGGCGCCCCACAAACTCCTTGTTTATAAATACTCATTCCAAGTAAACAGTCATTCCATGGAAATTTTACACTTGGGATCCTCTTCCATATGGCCTGTCCTCCGTTTTCTGGCTTGTCTACATTCACGTTGGGTTATTACTGTTCAGTGAATTTGTTTCCACCCTCTACTGAAGGCCTAGCACGGCACTCTGAACGCTGGAACTAGTCAAACACATTCAGTTGAATTCTCAGTGCAAAACTCAAGTTTTTCATGTGTACATTATTGTGCTCAAGGGTAGCACTAAATAAACGAAGCTTTTAAAAAGTATGATATAGCTAAACCGACTCGTGTTTATAGAATTTTATAATAAACTTTGATGAGTCACTTAAGGTTCAATCCCATGTGGAAAGCCCAGCTGAAAGGATTGCCAAAACTCAGTTTAATTAAAAACAGAAAGAAACAAAGCAGCAGCTTTTTATTTCCCCTAAATATATGTTTCAAGGAAAAAAGTATCCTAGGTATGCTTAATGAATCTTCCTGTACTCTCAGAGCAGAAGCACTTACGCATTTAGAAGTAACTTGGGAGAAGTGAGGACAAGAAGCCATGGACACAAGGCATTTGAGGAATGTCATATACACTTGTTGCTGTTTCTTCCCCGGAGGCTTTTCAGGCGCTGCTTCAAGGCCCTTCACCATGCAGCTGGGGTCACCTCGTTGACCCTCATATCAAGTTACCCCACCCTTTCTGTTTCCTAAGGCCTGGCTACACTTGTGCCTGGTTCCTCCCCAAATAATTCTGCCTGTTTGTGCAGAATGAACACACTGACCGTTATGTTCCCATTTCTAGCAAAGTCTGTCCCTTACCTGTCCAGAAATTATACTCGTCCTGTAGAGTCCAGCTCAGATATCAATAAGCCTATAGAAAATTGGTAGAATTGTATCTTTCTCATGACGTAAGTATTTCTATTGCAACACTTACCATACTCCACTTGTGTTATGGCTTACTCATCTGCTACAGGTGAGTACTATATGTTAGTAATATGTTAATTAACTACTTAAAAAATAGTTCTTGACTTAAGAAACATGGAATTTGAAGTTTCTGGCCACAGGAGTAGGGGAGCACCCTTGCGTTATAACAACTGCACAGATAACCAGGGAGAAGACATAGTAATATTTATTTACAATGTCTTTATTCATGGATAACACTTTAGAATAATTACAAAAGCAAAAAAATACAATATTATTTATTCATGTATCTGGGTCCTACTGATTCCTTAAAAGTAGTAATTGTACCTTGCATTTTTTTCTTCATCCCTCTACTGAATAACATAGTTTATTATCTAGGATAAACAGCCAATAAATATCTGTTAAATTGATTTTAGCTGAACTGTTACATTATTATGGTCATGCAAATTATTGATTTTTCTTCTAACAATGAAGGCATCTGCATAAGAGACACTCAAGCAATCATATAAGAAAAAGCAGCCTACTTCCAAGAGAAGAAACTTAAAAGGGAAGAGTGTCCCTGAAATAATCACTAGTCAGCCCCTACATGTAGGCAATACCTATTTCTTAGGGAACAGGGCATCCCGGAGTGACACATTTTTCACAGCCACAAATACAAGGAAAATATGTGCATGTCACTCTGTGCTTACGCAAGTATTTTCTTCTTCTGGACATTACTTGAAAAGATACAACATAATCAAAATCAATTCACTTCTCTTAAACAAGTCCTTTCAATGAGCCTGGAAAAGAATGGACCTTTCCCCAAGAGCTTTTGATTTTCATTTTGCAGGGACAGACATACTTAATTAAAACTGAAACCTGAAGGAACTTCCACATTTTGGAGCTCAACAAAAAGTGCCTCTAAACATCAGAGTATCACTGATGATTCAAAGCCACAGTCTGTGATGCCACACAGCCCCCTCTCTAGGGATAATGTCACTACCAATGAATTAGGGATGAAAATGTAGCCAGATAGCCATACTGAGATGAAAAACAAAAAAAGCATTTTCTTAGCTTATCATGCAAACTATCTTTCTTCACAGCAGCACCTACTCAATAATTTCTTCATCAGCTCTTTATTTTACTAAATAAAAATTAACTCAAATCTCAACCGTAACTCCTTCTGTTCTTGTAAGACTTCACCCCCCAAAGAAATGAACTGTCAGAAATTATGACTTCTTGCGTAATGACTGAATGCTTGCTTTGTCAGCCAAAGCTTAGGATTTGAGAACCATGCAATATGAAATTTACTCTTCAACATTAACTTTAAGGACCCCGGGTGTTCAGAGTTACCTAGGTTTTAGTTTAACATCAACTTTACATTTTCACTTAAAAACTGTATCAGCCTATCTTTGGAGGCATAATGTCCTGGCTTTTTTCATATTCTCCAAAGATAACATTCATTTTTAAAAAGCCAAATTTTATCAAGAGAATTGGTATTAATGGAAACATGTTAGCTACCTCTGTCAATAATTTTGTTTTTCACTGATAAAAACCACTGCAAGCTCATTACCAAGAAGATGCTTCCTCTACAATCTTCAAATGCTGCTGTCCTGCATCGTTGTTAAATCTTCTGTACCATTCCAGACTTGAAGTTGAAACTTGACTTCTTTGCCAAATGATCCAACTCTTTCATCTTCTTCTTCAGATCTTCAAAGGTATGGGACGCCTGGGTGGCTCAGTCGGTTAAGCGTCCGACTTCAGCCAGGTCACGATCTCGCGGTCTGTGAGTTCGAGCCCCGCGTCGGGCTCTGGGCTGATGGCTCAGAGCCTGGAGCCTGTTTCCGATTCTGTGTCTCCCTCTCTCTCTGCCCCTCCCCCGTTCATGCTCTGTCTCTCTCTGTCCCAAAAATAAATAAACGTTGAAAAAAAAAATTAAAAAAAAAAAAAAAAAGGTATGTAGTGCCTTCAGTGGCATCTACATGGTTTCAAAGTTTAGGATTATCTATCCACTGCATGAGATACTTTTCTAGGTTTCAAACAGACCATACTATCCTTGAGTAACTCAGTGAAGCTGTCCAAAACCAGCACCATAATGTTGTTTTGAATTTTCTCACAAGCATAAAAAAAACCTATCCATTATTGATGAAGGTATATGCATGACCAAGCTTACGTTTCTTATGTGTTCACGTCACTCAATATATTTTATACATCTAATACTCCTTTCTAATGCATGGCATTTCCTAGACCTCTTGTGCTCACCAACTTTTTTCACAAGCTCTTCCATTTCCTTAGAAAACAATGACATGATCTTGTGGAAAACTGCTGAGCTCTATGACAGAAGAACACTCTGCATCCTTCTACACGGATTCACCTACGACTCAAACATTTCCATTGTTGCACTTATATAAACCTGTTATGGTCGAATTTCTATTTGGATAGTAAATTTGGGGTGGAAATTTCTGCATAATGTTATAGCAAATATTTTGCTAGCATGAGTTCAGATAGTGAGGGCTATTTGTATTCTACAAATACATGTGTTAACTGGTCTCTAATTTAGAATCTTTGAATGAGAAACATTTCCCAACTCCTAGTTCCTCCTAGTGCTGATCAGAATTAATTGCCAACAATTAGGATATCTTATTATAGTTTCTGCACATTTCTGATTTTATTCACTGACATACATGTTTTGAGTACCTATTATGTGTCAGGCAGTATGGGGGGGGTAAGAAAATGAATAAAATGTGCTCCCACCTCTCAAAGATGTTGCAGCACTGTAGAAGTAGACAAAAAGAAATACAGAAATGCAATACAAGTTACAGGAATCATGACAAACATTCTTACAATACAGCTGAGGCACAAAGAGAAACACAGATGTTTGCTCACAAGGAGGCTGATCTCAGCAAAGCGTTCTTTCCGAAGAGGACACTTGACAGAACTTGTGAAAGGTGCAGTGGGTACAGCAATAGCCAAGACACACAGGAGGTGTGGAAGAGCATAAAGAGCATGAAATTGAAGGTAATAACACACTGGGTCTTAGAGCAGTGGAGACGAGGGGTTCATAGTAAAAGGTAAGAATGGAAAGGGATCACTAGTAGATCATGAAGGGCCTCGCACTCACACAGGTAATTGCTGTCATGCAGAAATGTGATTGTTGACCATAACACGTTATATACAGAATTCTACCTTTCATGCATCAGCTGACTAAATCTTCCTGTTCACAGCTTCCATTGGGAGGAAGGCCAGCATCCACAGCATCCACTCTCCACCCCAATAGTAGGTCAAAAAAATGGGAGCTAGAGGTCACTGCACCCTGACCTCTGGGGGATTAGGAGAGGATCAACAGCTGGTAGGAAAGATGTGTCTGCTACAGACACTTAAGGACTGCACATATCTTTACCTCAACCTTGAGGTGCCAACCTCCTGTTAAGCAGGAAACTCCAGTCTCTGGGGACATTTCCATGCACTTTTTTTTTTTTTTTTTTAATGTTTACTTATTATTGAGAGACAGAGCATGAGCATGGGAGGGGCAGAGAGAGAGGGAGACACAGAATCTGAAGCAGGCTCCAGGCTCCAAGCTGTCAGCACAGACCCCGATGTGGGGCTCGAACTTACAAACCAGGAGATCATGACCCAAGCTGAAGTCGGACGCTTAACCAACTGAGCCACCCAGGCATCCCTCCATGCACTCTTAAAGTTGCCTAGTTCTGTGCAGGGTAAGAAATGTGGGAAACCCCCAGTGATTTTTAGCTCTTTGATAATGGAGCACACTCATTTTATAACATGTAAGTTAATTTTTGAACTATGGCCATCTCACTCAAAAACATTACCAGAAATTTACTGGGTAAGGATGAAAAGGAAAGCCTATACCCAGAAATTTGAGTTTTGCAGCGGGCATTGGTTATTTGCTGTGTCTAACTCAGGCAAACTACCAGACCTCTCGGTCATCAGTTTCCTCACTTCTTCACGAAGTTGTTGTAAAGATTAAGCAAGTTTAATACATGAAAAACTCTAAGATAATACCTTGAAACATGTAAAGAACTCAATCAATCCTAGATGCTTTCATCATGAGCTTCTCCAATGTTTGTTGCTCTTTCTTCTAGCAAAAGTTTCAATTTCCCTCTAGGGATATATCCTCCCTAAATCTCACGTGGTTTGGATGCAGGCCAATCAACATGTTTCAATACACTAGCAATGGTGACTGGTTCATGAATAGGCACACAGCCCAGTAACAATGGGATAACATGAATCTCTTGAGGCGGAGGTTTGGAGTTCCTTGTTTTCTTTCTGCTGTCCCTTAAAGCTGAGAAGTTGTAAGGCTGCAATGGCAGCCACTGTCTTGCTATCACATTTAACCTGAGCCTGGAGCCAACACAATGGAAGGCAGAACTGAAGGAGGAAAGAAACCAATTCCTATTGACATAATTCATTCCAGATCCATTCTCTTTTTTTATCAGTTCCATTTTCCTTAAGCAATTTGGGTGGAGTCTCCCCTTACTTGAAATCAAAAGAATATTCCATAATAAAGAAATTATCCTAGAGCTGTAAAGAGCCACTGAAGGAGTTTAAGGAAGGAAGGAAGTTGAATATCATTCTAGCAGCATTGGAGAGACCTGGTTAAAGAGTCTGACAGAAGGCAGGAAGACAAATCAGGAGAAAATTTTAACAATCTATTGAAGAACTGATGAGGACCTAAAACGAGGTAGCTGGAATGAAGACAGTGTGGTGGAAGAAAAGCGAAGGATATTCAATGACCAGCTTTGCAGAATAAAGAAAAGCAAGGAGTCTAGGGTGACTCCCAGACTTCTCACTTTGTTGACTTGGTGGATGATGAGGCCATTTATCTGGATAGGAAATCCAGAAGGTGGAGTAATATTTAAGGGAGAAAAATGAATTAAGGTTTTGATATGTTGAGTGTCAGGTGCCTGTGACATAAGTATGTAGAGATATTAAGAAGGCAATCAGACATGCCAATCAGACACCTGGGCAAAATGTCAGGCATGGAGCTTTATAGGTAGGCAATAATTCATGGAATGGCTTGAAGCTTCGGGCATTGGTGAGTTAACAAACACAGCGTGTATAGAAGAGGACCGTGCCCAGAATCATGAGGACATAAATCACTAGGGCAAAGAAAGAGAACCCAGTGAAAGACAGAGGGGAAACAGAGGAAGAGGAGGAGAACCAGGAGATACCATGTCACAGAGCCAGAGGAAGAAGTTTTCAGGGAGCAAGACATCAACAGCATGACACGTGGGCTGGAGGTCAGGTAATAAAGAGCACTTCTTTCCTTTGCTGTAACACTTCCAGTGAAGGCAGAAGCAGACATGGAAGAATTTCACAGAATTGATGTGAAGTGAGGAAGCAGAGAGATTTAGAGGGGACTGCACGTTTGAAAGCCTTGGTTTCAAGTAACAGGAGGGACACAGCAGGAGTTTGCCTTTAATGTTTGAAAACAAACACTAGAAGGTGGAGGGAAATCTGATTTATAGCATCTGCTGATTCCTCTCATGTAAACCATTCCCTGATAGAGAGGTGATTTGAATCACATGGCATTAAGGAAAGCAGGGCTGGGAAGAGGGGCTCACATCAGCTCTCAGGAGCCATGCTGGTGTGGCTGGCTCCAGCACCCAGATGAACTAGGGAAAACAATCTGGATGTGGGGTACAAAGTGCGCAGAAAGAGCTAGCAGAGGGAAAAGCTAACAATATATAAAAATGGATAAAGAAGCAACAAAGAAAATTCTTGAAGAGCACAGGTCAAAACTGGATGGAAAGATAAACTTAGTACAGAAAAAGAAGAAAACCTCCTCTGAAGTTGGGTGTAGATAGAGGAACAGTTTTAAGTACAAAAATGGGAAATTGTGGTAATTATAACTAAGAGATGTCACAGCTTCTAATTCCTTTGAGAAGTAGAAGGCAAGGTCATTTGGTTAGCAATCAGGTGGCAATGGCCTTTCAGAGGATAGAAGAGGTCATATGAGGAATGGGAGGATATGGGACCAGAGGCAAGTACTAAATATATGTGTGTATGCGTGCACACATGCATATTTGATATTCCTGTCTTCCCCCACTAGACTGAAGTTCCCTTAGAGAAATGAGGCTATCTTATTTATCTTCATTTCCCTGATATATATTCAAGATCATTTGGTTATCTTTTAGTATTATTATCTGTTGGTAGGTAAGTATATAGGTAGATTGGCTGAGCAAATAAACAAGGAAAAACATAGGCGTTTCTAAAAGGAAGTACTATTTTAAAGGTATTTATAGGGGACACAGTCAGTGGTATGGTAATGTCATTGTAAGGTGACAGGTGGATGGTAGCTGCACTCGTAGTGAGCACAACATACTGTATAGAGTTGACAAACCACTATGTCGCACACCTGAAACTAAGGTAACATTCTGTGTCAACTATTCTCAAATAAAAAAAATAAAGAAAAATAAACTTGAAAAAAAGGAGGTACTATTTTATATGTCTTTCATTTCCCAATCACATTCAAATCCCATTCAACTGAACTTAAGTATTATATTTATAGTATCTGTTGTTGTCACAGACGTACTGGCGCACCTATATGGAGAATGGTGACCTTAGTCCCAAGATATAATTTTAAGTCAAGGTGGTAGTTGTAATGTAGGTAGGTGGTGTGTGTAGATGACATAAAAAATACTAGAATCCACACACTCGCTGCTTTTTACAGAATATGTACAACCAAAGTTTCAGTAGCAACAGTTAAAATACCGTCAATGCTCTAGAGTCAGATAAACCCTGTAACCTTAGATCTATCACTTAGTGTCTTTATCCACTGTGTTTATATTTGCTTATTTCTGCAGTATGAATAATGTAAGTTTACCTAATGTATCTTTGAAATCACAGTGAGATTTGCTATAAGTGTTTTGCAAATATCAGTAAATGTTGAATAAAAACAGAGGCTTTAGGAGAAAAAGTTTGAGATTTCTAAAATTGTAGCAGGTAGAACAAATTTATAGCAATTTAATCCAGCTGTGTTCCTTAGTGCTTATGCTCTTTATTAATGCATTAATTAATTCTTTTTTTTTTTTTAATTTTTTTTTCAACGTTTATTTATTTTTGGGACAGAGAGAGACAGAGCATGAATGGGGGAGGGGCAGAGAGAGAGGGAGACACAGAATCGGAAACAGGCTCCAGGCTCTGAGCCATCAGCCCAGAGCCCGACGCGGGGCCCGAAATCACGGACCGCGAGATCGTGACCTGGCTGAAGTCGGACGCTTAACCGACTGCGCCACCCAGGCGCCCCTAATTAATTCTTTTGACACATATTTAAATACTATTAAACGATAAGCACTGTTCTATGTGCCAGTAACATAGCAGAAAACAAGCAACAAAAGTGTTATCCTCATGTGGTTCAGATCCTAGTGGTACAAAAAAAAACCACCAAGAACCCAGCATTAACAAAATAATAAAGGGTTATATGATATAAAAAAAGAATAAATGCAAGGAAGAAAAATAAAGCAAAAAAAGGAGCAGTGGGTGATGGGGGCTAGGCTACTATTTTGGATATGGTGGTCTGGGAAGGCCTCTATAAGAGGTGATATCTGGACAGAAAATATAAAAGGGAATAATTTAATTTCCTTCCTAAACTACTCATTGGTTCTTCATTTATTATGTATTAGTTTGGATCTTGAGAGACTGTTTTAAAGTTTTTATCAAAAATGAAAGTAGGGGATGCAGTAGCTCAGGTAAAATTTCTAAAGCATATTATTACTCACAGCTTTGCTTTTTAAATGGAATGAAATAAAGATAATTTCAGTGCTTCCTGGTGGCCTGCAGTGGCCGATCATTATTATGATCCATTTAAATCAAAAGCAGTTTTTCCTTTTCCCTGCCTGACAACGGCTCCAATCACAACCTATCAGTTCATTGCTGCTAATTGCTGTGGTATTAAAATCAGAGCCAAGGCATGAAAGTGTTCAGTGAAAACACAACATTCTGGCTGATGCTTTTGAGGTTTGCCTGCGGAAGACTTTTTGATTGTAGGCTTATACAAGTTCTTCCATTAGCTCTAAAAATTGTGTTTCGTAAACTAACTCTGAGAAAAGGAACATAAAAATACACAAGGTTATTTATATATCAGATAATAAAAGCTAGCATTTATTAAATGCTTACTCTATTTGAGACTTTGTTCTCAGCACCTTATCTCAATTAATCCCCCAAAAAGATAAGTTTGCTCTCTCAGTTTTATTATCTATAAAATGAAGAAATAAATAGTAGCTTCTTCTGAGTTTTACTGATGACCTTATGATTCATCACATATTACATTCAGCAGAGAAAGAAGTATATTTTTATCAGATGGAAAAGAGGACAGTGCATAAAGACTGAGACAAAAATGAACTTGGCATGTTCTACGTCCAGCAAAACGGCCAGTATGATTCCTTAACTATGTACAGCTAAATAACATTATGTGTTATTTTCCAGGATCTTACTGGATATCTGTTTTCCCTGTGCTTTTGTTAAATGTCTCTATGCCTACAGCTGAATATGGGCGATGCAGGAGTAACTCCCAAACAGTAAGACTGCTGATGAATTTTCCGTTATGGAAACAGTAAATGTAACTCTTTTCTGAAACAGAAACATGAAATCCGAAACGTGAATCTCCCTCTATGAAGAGAAACACCTTTAATTAGTAGAAAACTGAAAAAGAAATCACTTTTTTTTTTAATTTGGGTGCTATGTGGAAATTCCTCCTTTTGACATGTGAGAGGAACTTAAGAGGACAGTCTTCACAGCCCCATTTGTTAAGGAATCAGATCAAGATCAGATAGGAAATTTTAAGAAGGGAGGACAGAGAGAGAGACAGAGAGAATGTGATAACAGGTAAGTATGTACTTCCTTTCCAAATAGTAAATCACTGTATAGATTTCAAGAATCCCAAAATATACTTCGGAGAACTGCAAGGTGTAAAGCATGAATAGTTTAGGATATAAGCACAGTTCATGAGTTATGCTTATAAAGCATTTCCGACCTAACAACTTAGGGTGAAAACAGGATTTCCTACTGAAGAATTCAGAGTTTTTCCCAAATCTATAATAAAGCCAATCAGCTTTTAGTTTTTGAGATGGCTATTACAATTTTGTCCTCCTTATGTACCATGTTTGATTAACTAAATTTGGTTTTTTAATTAATTAAATTTCCAACTAGACTTTAAAGATCCACCTCTTCCCTTAGTAGGAATATTTTATTTTGTCCCTTATAACTTGAAGGAAAAGATTTATGTCTGGAACTCTGAGACATTGAGGACTTTATATAACAATTTTGACAATGTTTAAAATAATTCAAGCCAGATCCATGAACATCTGCCAGGTTTTCCCATTATGAGAGCATCCTATGTGCACCACATTAATGTTCAGGAACTTGGGTTCTACCTCAGGATGGTGTCAGAAACCTGTGTGATCCTAAGCGAGTCGTTTAAGGAATGGCAATGTCAGTATCTCTCTGTAAAACAAGGAAACTGGATTATACCATCTGTCTGTGACACGGTGAATAAGATATTTTATAAAATGTTAAACATGATTGCAGTAATATTTCTTATTTATTACTATTATATTATCATTGGTATGGGATATCACTAAAGTTCTTTACAAGCCTTAAGATTCTAGAATTTTGCTATAATGCTCTTTAAAAATTATAAATTTTGAAACCTCAAATGTGAAATTGTGTTCCATTAAAGTAACATTAAATGAATTTGATTGTATTCTAGTTATTAGGTATATAACAATATATTTATCAGATATTTAATTATTTAGAATGCCTTAGCCACAAAACATGCCTTAATAGTACACGGTAGACTCACTCTGTATTTCTCTTTTTGTCTGTTTCTGTCTCCCAGTCTGTCTCCCTCTCTTTACACACAAACACGTGCACACACACACACACACACACACACACACACACCTCCATTTTTAGAAAAAATTGTAATATTCTACTAGGTATGTCCTATGTTTCTTTTTTTATTTTAAATTAATTTCTTTTGTTAATGTCTATTTTATTTTTAAGAGAGAGGGACAGCATGAGCAGGGGGGAGGGACAGGGAGAGAGAGGAACAGAAGATCCAAAGCAGGCTCTGTGTTGACAGCAGGGAGCCCAATGTGGGGCTCGAACTCATGAACCATGAGATCATGACCTGAGCCAAAGTCAGATGCTTAACCAACTGAGTCACCCAGGTGCCACATTATGTCCTATGTGTCAGTGACAGTCTATATTTAGAAAATTCTCTGATTTTTATCATAAACCAATTCCCACAAATGTTGACATATGGACCTGAAATATACATTAAATATTCAGGAAAGAAATGTTAATTTTTCTTCATTTACTTTCTTTTCTTCCCTCCCTCTATATTTCTCAGTTCACTAGTGCTACATTTTGCATAAGTTCTTACTTTCAGTTGCCTTATTTTAGTGAATAAGCAAGTATCATGTGCAGAATATGTACAGACTATAAAATTATTTTCTCATAATAATAATGTCTTCTCGGGGCGCCTGGGTGGCGCAGTCGGTTAAGCGTCCGACTTCAGCCAGGTCACGATCTCGCGGTCCGTGAGTTCGAGCCCCGAGTCAGGCTCTGGGCTTATGGCTCAGAGCCTGGAGCCTGTTTCTGATTCTGTGTCTCCCTCTCTCTCTGCCCCTCCCCCGTTCATGCTCTGTCTCTCTCTGTCCCAAAAATGAATAAAAACGTTGAAAAAAAAAATTTTTTTTAAAAAAATAATGTCTTCTCTTTCTATTTCTTCTGTTTCTATTCATTAAATATGCCATAGGATGGAGATATTTGGCCTTTAAAAAGCACAATTAAAATCTCATCTGGAAACAAGAACATTCATGAATCATCTCTGCACTTCTATGTTAATTACAAAACTAAGTATTTTAAGTCATGCTTTATAACACAGAGATACTGCCAATTAGAATGTTTTCTAAGCATAGCCGCTTGCCATTAAATTTAAACATATTTGTCAAATACAAATACAGCTTTATTTATTAAGGGTTATAATATCCTATCATCGTGTTATAGATATTTGCCTAACAACACTTGAATTAAGCTCAAAGCCTACATAACTCTTGGTAGCATATGCCATTGGTTTATGTCAACATTTCCAGATCATTAAGAAGCCATTCTTGTCCGGCATTTATGATATGAAGTAACAGGAAGTTCTGTCAACCCGCCACAGTGCCAAAAATTCTCTAATTTGGTATTCATCTCCTAAAAATGGTTGAAATAATTCACCAAAAATAACATACCTTCAGAAGAGAAAGTTGAAGTCAATGTATTGAGGCTTGAAATGGTCCCTCCCCAAATGCAGTAATGGGACTTTTATGGGATGGGGCAAAAATTCTGCCCCAAGTTAGTTAAAGCTGGTGGACACAATTTGATTGCAATGCATCCCTTTGAATTTAGGCACAAGTCTGCATTTAATACGTCAATGTGAGGTAGTGCTATAGTACAAAGGGATTAGTGAGTTGGTTATGCCTAGGAAAACCAGTCCCTTAAAGACTAGAGTCTGGTACCTTTCTCCCAAAGAAGTAACTCAAAAGGCCATCATCCAGGGTATTCTGATGGAACACACCCAAGTCTCTGACTCTGCCATTGAATGAACCAATGAATGCCTGCAGTAAAACTGCCTCTCTTCCCTAAAGCAGACAATAAAAGTCTCAGTGTCCTTGGGAATCCACGAAATACTAGACAATGTCTACTTCTACACTGTCAGTATGCACCTTTCCCTGCCTGGATAAACTGTGATCCTTTAATCTGCTTTTTGGCTAGACTTCCTCCCACCTTCCTTCTTCCCAGTGGGTCCAAAAGAAAATTAAATTGGTACTGAAATCAAGTTTTGTATTTATATCTTGTGAGTCTGCATTATCTAGGTAAAATTTCACTCTCTTAGAGAAAAATCAAAGACCTCAAACATAGTTCTAATTCTTGACCCAGATAATTAGTATTCAATCATTTTAGGAAGTGATCCAGGAATCACTTAGCTCAAATAACTTTCTCTGATTTTACTTCAGTGAATGATATACTATAATGATTGTAATCAAAAGGGTGTGATGGGCTGACAGAGGGAAGATAGAAGAAAAGGTCCAAATTGTCATGTCCTCCTATGGAAAATAGTCTGAATACAACTCAGCCTTCAATTCTCGATGGCCAAGGAGGCAATATGAGGATAACAGTAAGCATTCATTCAAGTATTTGGGGGCATTTACTACATACTACTGCTCAGTTCAGGATATCCAAAAATCAAGGAAAGAATCTGATGTCAAGGAGCTCAAGGGAGAGGGTGGGTGACACAGATATAAATGAACAATTAAAATATTACATCATTATTGTATGCCTGGAGATTAGAAGAGGAAAGTAGAAGACACAAAGCCATGCAGTAGCCAAGGGAAGGGAGTCAAGCCAGCTTCCTTAAGTAGGTAACGTTAAGTTTCTAAAAAATGCTAATTGAGGCACTCTGAGAGAGGGAGGAAATATGTGCCAAGGCCAAAGAGAAAGTATGGCGTGTTCAGATGGTTAGGAATAGGGATAGCTAGAGGTGCCTGGGTGGTTCAGTCGGTTAAGCATCTGACTTTGGCTCAGGTCTTGATCTCGCGGTTCGTGAGTTTGAGCCCCACGTTGGGTTCTGTACTGACAGCTCAGAGCCTGGAGCCTGCTTCAGGTTCTGTGTCTCCCTCTCTCTCTGTCCCTCCCCCACTCACACTCTGTCACACGCTCTCTCTCAAAAATGAATAAACTTCAAAAAAATGTAAAGGATAGCTAAAATGTAAGTGGGTATATGTGAACTATGTGTCTGTGTGTGTGTCTAGGGTAGGACATGAGATGAAACAAAAATGTAGGTATGGTTTTCAAGAAAGGTATAAGGCAAATTTTTTTAGACATGATACCTAAAACACAAGTAATAAAAGAAAAATAGATAAGTTGGAATTCTTCAAAATTAAAAAAACTTTTGCATAACAAAGGACACTCTAAAGAAAGTGAAAAGACAATGAATGCACAAGGTGTGAGAAAATATGTGCAAATCATGCATCTGATAAGGCTCTAGTATTCACGACACATAAGTAACTCTGACTACTCAACAATGAAAGAAAAATCTCCCAATTAAAATGTGGGCAATTATGGGGTTAAAATATTGGCCCTAATGTCTAGGAACTACAGCCATCATACATTCCTGGTACAAATATAAAACGTGCTATGGAAAACAGTCTGACAGTTACTCCAAACTTTAAACACAGTGCTACCATATGACCTAGCAATTCCACTCCTGGGTATCTATACAAGACGACTGACAGTAGATATTCAAACAAAAACTTATACATAAATGTTCATACAGCACTTTCATAACAGCCAAAAAGTGGAAGCAACTCAAATGTTCATCAAATGAGTAAACAAAATGTAAAATACCCCTATGATGGAATATCATTCAACCATAAAAAGGAAGGATGTAGTGACACCACAACATGGATGAGCCTTGAAAACATTATGCTAAGAATACAGATCTAAAAGGACACATATTCTATGATTCCATTTATATATAGTGTCCAGAATAGGCAAGTCTTATAGTTGTCAGGGGCTGGGAGAAGGAAGAGTGGGAATTCACAGCTAACGGGCAGAGAATTTTTTTGCAGGAATGATGGAAATGTTCTGGAATTACATAGTGGTTATGGTTGCATGGGTTTTTTGAATATATGAAAAAACCAATGAACTCTATGCTTCAAAGGGGTATATTTTACGGCATATATGTAATCTTTCCATTAAAAAAAAAGATTTAATGTGTTGCCAAAGGAAATTTAAATTTTGCAGATATGCATGGCAGGCCTGAGTTTCGATTATAAGGTACAAGTCTTCAAACCCCAATTTTACCTTTCCTAGATTTTCCTATGATCAACCCCTGTACTATATAGAGGCATTCAGTTTCCTACCAATAAGTTACTGGGGCATCAGTAAAAATCTAATTCATTACAAGAAGCATTGCAAGTGTCTTAAGTACACATGATTAAGATCTTAAGTGTCAGCTTTTCTTCCATAATATTTTAAAAAGTGAAGATCCAACTAGAAGAGGATTCAACTAGGGGAAATACGGCAAAAACACTCTTAAAACGCTGTATGCACAGCTCAAATATTGAAGCTGTTAATTTATCACGTTATAGCCTAAATTTTACCTTGAACCCCCCTCAGCTTTGCATCCCCATTCCTTAACACTGAGTTGATTTTATAAATTTCCAGATTGAAAAAAATGTACCCACCTATTTTATGGGGGAAAAAATGTGGGGGGAGTAGGGAGGAAGGAAAGTAAATGTGTGTGCATGTGCATACACACATCCTATCCTTCCTAAGAAATACATGTAACAAATGTGCCAAAAGCACACTTGAGACATTTTATGCAGTGTTCCCCCATTACAAATTACAAAGAATAAAAAAGTCTGTCAAAATGAGATTTATGGCATTTTCTACTATAGTTCATCACAAATAATTTCAAAGCCATCAGTTTATATTTTTATTAAAAAACTAATAGATCTGTTTAAAATAATTTTGTACTTTATTTCTAAGACACCTCTAAGATGTTGCAGTTGAACTGAGTCTGCAAAGAAACTGTATTTGTATTAAGTGGTTCAGTGACAAATTAATCTATGGTAACAATGATTTTAACTGGGAAAAACATTTGAAGCAATTTTTCAAACATTTCATTTCAATCAACTAATGGAAAATACCCAATCATATTTGCATAAAGTTAATTTTGAAATGTTTTCTTGATATTAGACAATTAAAATGCATTACTGTTCTTTGTCACTAAATGAGATGTCTGTTTACTTGAGGACTGAAGATAAAGTAAATTTAAATTTTTATAAAGTAGGGAAAATAGTATTGGAGTAGTAGTTCATAAACAAATAAGATACAAGCAGGTCTTGAACAAGACAGTCATTTATTATGCTGAAGTTGATTCTGGGCAACTCACCAACACCGAATCGCTGCAATATGCAAATAGAGTAACTCCAAAGTCTAAAAGAGATTTATCATCAAACTTAGTTCCTCTTAGCACTTCATACTTTCCTCAACTACCATTTTTTTAAAACCAGCTGGTCACCCTTTATCAAAACTATCATGTGGAGATCAGAGAAGAATTACTACTTTTGAGACCTTAGAAAAAGTTGCCAAGAACCTGCTACTGAGTTTTGGAAAAGAGACGTTTCTAACATATTTTGCTGTGGTCAAATCATCATGGTTGAGTGTTTCAAAACTGATACAAATGAGAGTGTCACCAGCTTTTCATACCTTGAGGACACAGCTCAATGAATTTGATGGCACTGACTTGCAACCTATATTGGATGATGCTGGTTCTCTCTAGTGAGAAAGATGGAAAGGTGACATCTTGAAAGGACTAGTCATAATCAAGAAGGAGTTCTTAAAACCCGGAAGAAATAAACCACATTCACCCAGAAAACAAAACGTGCCCAGAGAGATTTCTACCCGTTAGATGATTTTTAGCTCTCCTCTTGATACCACAAAGGAGCACGTTTTCCTTTCTTACAGTACCTAATGCTAAATCAAGCTTCAGTTGAGACAGACAGGTTGGTCCAAGAAAATTAAAGGGCTGTGAAAAAGTCACACTTATTAGCCCAAAGGACTTGCTTCTGCAACACTTGCACACCCATGACCCTAGGGTGAAGTAGTTTCTTCCAGAGAGGCTTCCACATTACCCTACTGTGAGGCTGAACTAAAAACAACTACGTGAAGAAACCAATTCTATTTTGAGGAATGAACAGTTGTCCTCATTCAACATTATTTCTTACAAGTCTTCAATAAGTGCCTGGCATTGTGTTAAGAAATGTAAAAGTAAGTAAGATATAATTATTAAGCTTAAATCCATTCAGTCTAGCGGGAGAAATAAAGGAAGTGGTATGCACAAAGGCCAAGAAATATAAAGCAGACTGGCAATTCAGGAGCCAAGAATTTTGCTGTGGCTAACTCATAGGGCAGTATGGCAGAGCAGCCAAGGATGAGGCTAGGGAGGGAGACAGAAGTCACAGCGTAGCCAACGTTTATTAAGATTTAACTGTGTGGCAGCTGCTATCATAAATATGTCACATACATTTTGTTTCATTTAGTCCTTACAAAGCAAGTCGACAAGGCAGATCTCATTTTGATCACCCATTGTAGATGAGGAAGCTGAGCTATAAGGAAGGTATGGACACTGATACCCATGCTGCCCAACGAATAAGTCAGAGAACTGTACTTTGATCTCAGCTCCCAGATTCTAGATCCTATGCTTACCATAAAGGGTCTTGTGTACAAAAACAAGAATCTGCGTTTTCCTTGTCGGTGAGAAGGATCACTGTTGGGTATTAATTACAAAGAGAAGTAGCATGATTAGCATGACCCCAAAGTTGAGCATGGATTAGAGGAGACAGACCATGAAGGTGGCAGATCACTAGAAGGCCAAAGTGGTAATCCATGCTGGACACAATAGGGCTATGAATTTCGTCAGCAGAAATAAAAAGGAGCAATGGCCCTATCAGAGATATTTAGAGATATTTAAATTTCTAAATAATGACTATGGAATAAGAAATAATACTCTTCATAAATCCTAAATCCTAAGATTTATCAAATGTCCGGGTCTAAAAGGATGGTAGGTGATGAGGAATTTTGTTATGGTTCTATTTCTGTTCAAGGGTCTTTTTTTTTCCTGTTACTCCTTTATTTTTTGTCTTTTATTCTGCCTCTGAAACAAAATTATCACCCTTTCAATATACACATCTCACAAAGGAGGCTAATTGACATTGAAGTTCAACATGTTTGCTAGAATCAGCTTCTAGCACAGTTGTGCTTATGTTCTATCCTGACCTTCCTGAGACATCCAGAAGTATAGTTATGCCTTCTTTGCTTATTAAGCTTATTTTTAATTTTTGAAGTAGGAGTTTTTAAATCTAGAAGAATTTTACTGGATAGAAGTAAAATAAATGCCATCATATTCTTCTTCATTGTTGTGGAACAAATGAAGTGAATCTTTAATCTTCAGGGCATCTTACACCTCCCAGATTCAAAAGGGCCCCAGATACTCACATCAGGGCACTGCCTTCTGATTTATGTAGCAACTGAAGACTACCATCTTTCAAGGACAACTTGTGTCCTGACTTCTGAGCACTTATAACACTTTAAGGAATGCTACCTGATAGAAGACAAACACAATATACACTCTACACCAATGTAGTTTGTTTATATTTTTCTAGGAGTTCTGAATAGGCAGCAGGGTTAACTGAGGAGATAGCCATCAGAATGGAAGGGAAACATGCTCCTATTTCTTTTGAGAATACTTGTATCTGAGTTGTCCATAGTTCTCCGAAATATAGACTATCACTTTGAAGATATTCTAAAATGTAAGTGACTGACCTGAGGAACTGTTTTAGTACAGAAGTTTGCTATTTGCACCTCTTGACTGACACTTGGCATCAAAAGGAACTGAATTAGATGTGAGAATCTGCTGCAATTATTGTTTGTTTTGCCTCTCTGGTTTAAGAACTTCCCATCCTCTGTTCATGCCATTTCACCTTTCCTACCTCAGACAGGGAGTCAATCCATATTAGGCAGTTTCTCACCCCTCTGCATATAAATCACCCCTCTCCATGCACATGACCAAGAAGGGCCAAATGTAAACCTTCTGAAGAAATCATAAACAAAAGGGGGAAAAGACTCTCGGTCTCTTCTCTGGGATTGTTGACTATGAGGCCATGTAGGCCTGACAGTGACAGCCAGCTATCTTTGCTGCATGTGTTACCCAAAAATGACGCCAAAATCAGAACTTATTAGCAAAGCAAGAAAGACTCACAGACATCCAGACTCCTACAGATATCACGAGAACCACTGCATCCACTGTATCTGAATCAACCCACACCCTTGATAGACGTCCCATCCCTTTGTCAATTAAGCTAATTCGAATTGAATTTCTGCCACTTGCAGCTGAGAGTTCTGATTACCAATGCAAGAACAACAACAAATTAGTTTCTTCTCAGAGAGAACACAAAATAATAGAATACTGGTTAAAAATAGGTATATTATATAATGGAATAAATTTATGTTTTGCTTATCAATAGATTAACTTGGATTATGAGCTAGAACATATAATTCCTTTGGCACTGAGTAATCAACTTTTAAAAAATCTTGAGGTACAAAGCCAAAAATCATTCTTTTTAGAAGAAGCATTTATTAAAAAACCAACAACAGACTAAAGACACTTTCTTTTGTAATTTTTTGTTTATTTATTTATTTTGAGAGAGAGAGAGAAAGAGTGCGAGCGGGAGAGGGGCAGAGAGAGAATCCCAAGCAGGCTCCACACTGACAGCGTGGAATCCAATGCAGGGCTCAAACCCATGAACCACAGACCATGATCTGAGCCAAAGTCGGATGCTTAACCAACTGAGCCACCCAGGTGCACCTAAAAGAGACTTCTTCAAAAGTAGAAAAGCAGTAGGGATCTGAAGACTTCAGTAAGATTTAAAACAATGTGGAGAGGAGCATTTAGCAAAGTACATTTTCAGATGAAGACAATGGAAAGCATGAGTGAATATATTTCATGAATTATGCATTGTATCAGAACCTCATTTGGGAAGCATTCTGACCTCTGCTATTTTTGTGCTAGTGTCTATTGTACTCCCAATTAATCAGAAACTAAATTAGCTAATGCTAATAATAATAGATAATAGATAATGCTAGAATTAAAGACAGAATGTTGAAAATCCTTATAGTAATTTAACATTGAAAAGCATGAAATTAGTTTTGAAATTAAAATGAAATCAAAGAACAGGAGCAAGAAGTAACCTCTTTCTGGTTCAAGCTATAATTTTTAAGAGGATATAAAATTGCTCTATATTTTTATTCTCCACAAAGGAGTTCAAATGTGACTGAATTAAATATATAATAAAATTATAGAGACAAATTAGTTGATCAATGTAGGCTCTGCATTCAAACTGAATCTAGCACAAGGAAAACGAATTTCCTAGTGGTTATAGAAGAAAACTTTTATGAAGGACACTTCATTATTCAAATTGTAGGTAAATATTTTCATCATAAATGACAAATTAAAATGAATACATTTGTGAATTTTTCTAAAAATCAAAATAATTTAATGATTTCTCTCATAAAGGAAGTATTAATTATATGTCAATTATAAATTAACTTCCTTTATAAACTATGCACTAGTTTACATAATAGAAAGTTCTAAGCAGAGAAATTAATAAAAGGGTACCATCTCCTACAAAGACCTGCAAAGCTCTCATGATGTCCCTCAACTCTTGTCCACTCACCTGACTTTCTTCCCATTGCTTTCCTCTGCTTGCTCTGCTCCAGCCCAATTCACTCCACTAATGCTCCTCAAAAGCTCCACGCATGCCCCAACTTTGCATGTGCTGTTCCCTCTTCCTGGAATGTTCTTTGACTTGATATTCACATGCCTCACTTCCTGTCTTCCTTCAGGATTTTATTGGAGTGCAACTTTCTTAAGAATGCCTACCATGACCATTCTGTTAAAATTCTCTCTCCCGCTTGTACTCTCTCTCTCTCTCTAATTAAAAAAAAATGTATTACTGAAATATAGTTGACATACAATGTTACATTAGTTTTAGTTGTATAATATAGTTATTCAACAATTCTATACAACACACAACACTTACCATGATAAGCATAGTTACTGTCACCATACACCATTATTTCAGTGTTACTGACTATATTCCCCATGTTGTACTTTTCCTCCCAATGACTTATTTATTTTATAACTGGAAGTCTGTACCTCTAATCACCTTGCCAATCCCTCCTTTCCCTCTGCAAGCAACAATCTGTTCTCTGTATTTATGAGTCTCTGTTTGGGGTTTGGTTTTGCTTTTGCTTTGGGTTCATTTGTTTTGTTTTTTAGATTCCACATATAACTGAACCCATAAGGTTTTGTCTTTCTCTGACCTATTTCACTTAGCTTAGTACCTTCTAGGTATTCAGATACTTATTGGCAACTTTAATACAATCCTAATCAAATACTTTTAGATTTTGCTATTCAAACAAGATGGTTACAGTGGAGATATTTAATTCATTAGTATGCTAAATTAAAAAACAAGTATCATAAGCAAAGGTAGTTTGTTTTTTTTCTCCCACTCGCCAAGTGAATAAAGCACTACGATCATATTAGCAGAGAGTGGCTGTTTTCTCTTGCTACCATTTAATTGTTCATTTGTGCAGTGAATTATCTATATATACTAATCAAATTTAACAGCAAGCTGGTAAAAGGGAGATTGACTCAGAGTCCAAAATATATCTTTATATGAAGCAAGTACTATTCTTTCTTTGCAGAGGGCACCTGATTATCTATGTTTTCATCTTAGAATATGCTATCCATTTAAATATGTCTCAGGCACTTTTATCATCATAAAAATATTAGGGGCACATTTTTACTGCTGAAAAGGATCCTAAAGATAATTTAGCCCACTGAGGAAATGGGGACTCAGAGAAGTTAAGTGATTTAGTCAAAGACATGCAACAATTATGATGAAACTGGTGATAGACTCAGGTCTCCTAATTTCCACCTAGGTTTTAACTACATTTAAACCTTTTCAACTTTGGAGACTCTTATACAAATCTGATAGTCTTGAAATATTTCAGAATTATTTCTTATTTCTCAAAACATAAGAAAATATATTGTTGGAAAATGAACGCGTAACTCCAGTAGCCAGAAAAGTGCTCCTTCCAAGTATCTGCAGGAGACCCAAGAGTGTGCCCATTGCTTGGTTGGGTCTACTGGTTGCTACCATACGGACTCTGCTTTTTCTTTCCTCTTCTGCCACAGCTCCCTCTACGGGCAGTTCCCTATTAGTACTAGCACATGCTGGATACCATTCCCAGTCAACCCCAAGATTTGCAGGCACCCACAGCATTTCCCCTGGGGGCCATTTTCACTTTGACTTAGACTCACTGGCCCCTTGTCTGTGGCCACTGTTGTGTTCTTCTGCCAGTTCTGGTGGGTACTGATGTTTCATATCAGAAACACGGCTATCACTTGTCAGACCCTTAAATCTCCCTTCAGGTAGACGGCATGTACTGAGTCCCTCAGGTTCAAGAATTACAATGGTGCCTTTTATGTGACAGAGGAGAACCAAAGCACACAGCCCTATTTTTTTTTACATATTATTAAGGCAAACGGTCTTAGAGCCCTTCTTCTCCCTGGAACTCAGACATTAACTATGGAGAAGACCTGAGAGTAAAGACACCACCAGGCTGTTTATTCCAACAAAATTACTCCAGCCTTTGCTATTGTTAAATTGTTAGCAATACGGTTATGTCTTTTCCCCAAGAAGTACCCTAGTTCCTCATCCAAACGGACTTCGCACTGGCAACTGTCATTTTCCTCTCAACACACTATGAGAACTTTCTTGCACTAGTAACACTAGTTCTTTCTCATAGCCTTGAATGCTTCTTGAAAAGGTAAGAGATGAAGGAATAGACGTGTAGATAAACTAAACTTCTGATAAAAAGGGTGGTCAAAGATGGCACATTCTTACCAAATATTATAATTATCAGCAGTCACAGTCAAAACATTCATCCAAACCCCTTGTAATTCCAAAGATGCCAAAGCAATTGACTTTATATATTTGGTGTCCTGGGGTCTCGAAAACCAGTCACCTTGATGATGACTGCTGGCTATACACATGTCTCCTTTCTATCTTTATTTTATAAGTAATAAAAAATTGTGATAGATTACATCATCGAATTCATTCTTCTATGGATTCTCATATACAGAGGCTTTCCCATCCAAAGAGAACTTTATCTTAAAACAAAAAATAAAAACGGTATAGTTATTTTTATAAACAGATTTTTAAATAAAAATAATCTGTACATATTTGAATAGAAAAGTAAATGTAAAAAATAAAGGTTTTCTCTGTATGTTTATCTTCCTAAGACCTTCAGATCCTACAAAATATAAATCAAGTAAAATAAACATGACTTGCAAATCTCAGGTTGATTCAAGAGTTGATGTGTATTAATAACCACAGTGATAATGGATGACATCTACTGAGTATTCATGAGAGTAACCAGCATATATATGGTGACTGCTGTCATGTATTAGCTCATATAATCTTCTTCACAGCAACTCTGTGTCACAGATGTTATTATTATATTCATTGTAGAGTTGAGGAAACCGAGGCAGAGAGAGGCTACTTAATAAAGGTGAATGGCAGAGGTAGGGGTCAAAACTAGAGACTCTGAATCTGGCCTTAGGGTTCTTAACCCATACACTATATTGTCTCCCACAGGTAGTAGGTCGTCTATAAAAAAAATGTGCAAATAAATTACATGCATATTATTTCTAAAGAGAAATTCTGTAGATTCAGAGAAAACAGCAAAACAAAGATAGGCAATGTTTCTTTTTATTAGAATATGTTACATGAGGGGCGCCTGGGTGGCTCAGTCGGTTGAGCGTCCGACTTCGCTCAGGTCACGATCTCATGGTCCGTGAGTTTGAGCCCCGCATCAGGCTCTGTGCTGACAGCTCAGAGCCTGGAGCCTGCTTCAGATTCTGTGTCTCCCTCTCTCTCTGGCCCTCCCCCCCATTCATGCTCTGTCTCTCTCTGTCTCAAAAATAAATAAATGTTAAAAAATAATTAAAAAAAAAAGAATATGTTACATGATAAAAATTAATAGCTAATCAAACAATATTAAGACAACTTACTACTCCATTGGGGGTAAAAGACTTCCATGACAAAAAAAAAAAAAAAAAAAGAAAGAAAAATTCTCTCCACAATGGCTTTCCTCTTTGGTCTTTTGTTACTTTTATTCTTTTCCTAAAGGGTCTGTTATCTGCTTATAGATAGCAAATGCATCTTTTTTTTTAATATTTATTTTTGAGAGAGAGAGACAGAGCACAGGTGGGGGAGGGGCAGAGAGGGAGAGAGAGAGAAGATATGAAGCAGGCTCCAGGCTCTGAGCTGTCATCATAGAGCCTGACATGGGGCTTAAACCCACCAACCGCGAGATCATGACCTGAGCTGAAGTCAAACACTTAACCAATGGAGCCACCCAGGCATATTTTTAACCTCATAAGTTCTTTTGTAGTTCAGGAGGCCACACTATTAGCGAGAATTATGGGGGAAAATATGTAATTTGAAACTAAAGAATGTGGATTATATTTCTAATTCTTGTACCTTGTATTGTGTGAGGTTTTTTTTAAATGTTTATTTATTTTGAGAGATAGAGAGTGAGTGGGGGGAGGGGCAGAGAGAGGAAGACAGAATCCCAAGCAGGCTCCACACTGTCAAAGCAGAACCCAATGTGGGGCTCAAACTCACAAACCGTGAGATCATGACCTGAGCTGAAACCAAAAGTCAGATGCTTAACCCACTGCCCCTTGTGTTGTGTGAGTTTTGTTCAAACACAATACACATTGTTTTATAGCTGCTTTTGCATCATGTCAGCAGAGATGAGTAATTAGAACAATGATCTTCTAGCCCAAAATATTCACTATATGGCCCTTTATTTAAAAAAAAAAAAGGCAGGGGGGGAGAGGGCGCCTTGATGGCTCAGTCGGTTGAGCATCTGACTTCGGCTCAGGTCATGATCTCGCGGTTCATGGGTTTGAGCCCTGCATCTGGCTCTGTGCTGATGGCTTGGAGCCTGGAGCCTGCTTTGGATTCTGTGTCTCCCTCTCTCTCTGCGCCTTCCCCGCTCATGCTCTGTCTCTCTCTGTCTCTCAAAAATGAATAAACATTAAAAAAAATTTTTTTAAATAAAAAAATAAAAAGTTTGCCCATCCCTGGTGTAAGTAGTAAATGAAATAATACACAGGTAAAACATTTAAATGTCTGGTCCATAGATGTGAGCTCAGCATCTGGGGCAGAGGGTGGCTGAGGTCAACTGAAGGCACTAGGTGCTCTAAAAACATAAAGGAATTATCACTGTACCCAAGGACAAACACAGGATCAGCACATGCATTGGCAGTGATTTCTAAAGTTTTTTTTTTTTTTTTTTTTTGCATAGAACCTTCTTTGCAAATAAAATATTACATTGAAACTCAATATAAAAAAAACAAATAAAAGCAACACTATTGTAACTGAGGATAAGGATGGCAGAGCTACAGTTTAGGGATACTGGCCCTCAGCCTTCTGTTCTTTCCTCTGCGTCTCAATACTGTTCCTTCATATGACAATGTTTTGTTCCTGCTCAGTTTTTACTTACTTGAGCAGTAAAGGTAAACAAGGTTGTAGGGAGAGGTGTTGTAACAAATTTGCTTTCCAATTAATAATCTAGAGCCTTCTCAACTTCAGATCAAGTTATTTCAACATCAAACAGCAGATATTGGGTAGTTCCCAATTAAAGGGGTATTTATTTCACAACTGTAGCATAAATCATCATTCTAGAAAATAGACTCTTTTCAGGAGAGCTAAAAGCAATTTTCAAACATTGGTTGAAATTAACTTTGAGGAAGAATGTGGAGTCTGTGCCTTTGGTCGGTGGGAAAGCCTGAATATATAAAGGGTACAGTCTTTCTCTTCTACTTCCTTACTCTTACTTCTCACTGCTCACCTCATATCTTTTCAAAATACTCTTTAACACCATTTAGAAATTGGCGTAAAGACTCTTTTTGTTTAGTAACACCTAGAGTTGACTGATCCATCTATGCCTTTCACCACCACCATCCCCAACCTCAACATCTACCTCCAAACTTCTGCATCTTACCTGTTCTTGCTGTATCTTGAACCACATACTACTGCCTATCACATGCCCACTGGCTGAGGACCCTCCTCATGATAAAGACTCGATGTCATTAACTGTAGTAGTAAAAAGAATAAGCTAAAAAAAATCGAACTATCAAATCTACTATATTTTTCCTTGAAATATGAATTATCAACTCAAAACATTTAATATGTATTTAAAGTCATTCATCCTTCTATCAACAAATGAAATTTTTCACAAAGCCCTATTCTTGTCGCTTGTGATACCAAAGTCCATAATAGCTAAAAATTATTGTTTTCAACATATAATTTGTAGATGTAAAATGAATCCTAGATTTGAGGAAATTTTTGTTCTTGTCACACGAAGTACTATAGATTTGTGTTACTAAGTCTTACATATATTCAGCAACACTGTCAACGCTGGAAGCAAGTAACAACAGTTGTCAAGAACAGAGAAAAAGAAAGAAAAAGACAAAAGAGAGAGAAAAAGAATTACAAACACAGAGTGATTTCATACTTATCACCAAGAAATTGCTTGTGAAAAGGAATATGCACTCAGTATCTCTTAGCTAAGAAAACATTACCTATTTTGCCCTAAATCTAAATGAAAGTCGTATGCAGTTAGCACCACTGTAGACAAGGCAAGGGAATGATGGGAAGACCAAAATGTTAAATATAAGTTTTCTTAATGATTCCCTCTTCTCCCCTTCTAAAGAGAATTTCTGCTATCTTGTCTTTGTGGGCTAAGCAGAGGTAAAAGATGGACACAAATATTAGGAGAAAGTCAAATCTATGACAAGGGGATCCTGAAGGCAGGTGTGAGCAATGAGAGAGAAAAGAAAATGTCTATGGGGACAGTGGGGTACAATGAAGAGGAGAGTCCCAGGACATTATGAAGAGAGAGCTGAGCACCTACGTACAACTTCAGATGGAGGACTTTATGTGATATATGATATGACTGCATCATTACATTTCAGTACAAGTTACTATTCCTCTAAGACCTGCAGCCTGAGAGCCTGAAAAGAAGTATTTCCTGAAAAGAGGTAGACATTTATAGAGGGTCACCACACTCAGCTTCCCAGTCTCACTCCGGACCACAAAAGGACACTTCTCAAACTGCCTCCACTTGGAAATAGGGAGAAGAACCTCCCCCAACCCACACAGGACCACACCCCCATCCCAAAGGAATTTCACTCAGCTCAGACAGGAAATACTGCTGATCAGCAGCTACCTCTAATCAAAAGGTTTTGTTGACTTTTAACTTGGGTTAACAAGCCAATTCGCAGAAGTGCCCAAAGCCTAAAAAATAACTGACCGCCTTTATTCCTCCTGCTCGAGGCTACTGAACAACACATTTATCTTCATGGAGTTATTCTCTCCAATATTCCCCCAGAATGCTGCCTAAGGGGAAATGGCTGCCGCTGCTTCTTAATGCAATTTTTGTCAGGAAGATAAGTTTCCTCATTGAAAGGGTAAATGGAAGAAGAAAAGACTTCTGCAAACTGTCTTATTTCATGAGAAAAAGGCCTTTTAAAATTCCCTGGGAGTTTGATTTTCTCTTACAAACCAAAAGAGCTTTAATTGCCCGACTTCAAGATGGGCAAGATAGGCCTTGTTTCTTCAGTCCAAACCTAGACAAAAAGTTTGATTCTCTGAAAGGCTGCTCCTCTTCTATTAAATCACGTTCCTTCTGGATAGAAAGTTGGCCAATCACCCGTCTGAAAACGTGCTGCCATTAGCGGAATGTGATTTTCTTCCGTCAAAAGAAAGTCACTTTTCAGCTGGTCCCTCTGGCTCTTTAGCAAAGGGATAGTTCGCCTCCTCTTTACTTTTTCCTCTGGCTCCACTTCAATGCCGTCAGCTAAACAGAAGGCTTTTGGATAGACACCAACCCTAAATTACTTCTGCTGGAAGATCTCATAGAAATAAGAACCTGTAAAACAATTGATTTTTTTTAAATGGTATGATATATTTTAGCTGGTTAAATTCCTCTCATAAGGAATTTTTGGAGAGCCCACAGGTTGGGATTAAGGCTATGGTAAAACATGGGAGCGATGTAAACTATCTTGAGAATACACAGGCTACTAGAAATATCAACCACACAAATAGTCAAACCACTTAAACATTAGGATTAATATACTCATACAAAAAGGAAGACAATGTGCATATTTTCTCCATCGTTTATTAAAATGGCTATTGACAACTGTAGGTCGAACTATGATTCATTTATTTACCTCTTTCGTCTCATTCTAGTGATAAAAAGAGAATATATTATACCTGCTCTCCAAAGACTAAGAAACCAGCAGAAAAGCAAGTATCCTATAATAATGCTGTATTGCAGCCATGTTAGTGATATGAATAAAGGACTGAAGGAATGCAGAGGAGGAAGTAATTCAGCTAGGAATCAGAAGAAAGGATGCAAGAAGTCTTCACAAGAGGGGAGATTCTAGCTGAGCTTTGAAAAACCTCAGAATCTGCCAGGCAGGAGAGTGATGACGAGGCATTTCAAAGACACTGGAAGTCTGTATCAGACTGAAGAAAGGCAGAGAATGTGGCGAACATGAGAAGCAGGGTTACAGGGTGTGAGCAGGGGGTAGCAAGATGGGTTTTTATAAGGCCCTGAAGACCATACAAAAAATTAAAACTTTCTTGAAACTCTGAGGACTGTCAGCAATTTCGGAGCAAGAAAGAAACCTCAAACCAAACCACGGCTACAGAGACTACCATGACTTTTCCATGTGCTTAAACTAAACTTGAAAC
The DNA here is from genome assembly GCF_028749965.1 of Puma concolor. NCBI lineage: Eukaryota > Metazoa > Chordata > Mammalia > Carnivora > Felidae > Puma > Puma concolor. Next base: position 32,159,662 of record NC_141684.1, read on the forward strand.
AAATGGTAAGTGCAAACACTATACAACATACTTTTCAAAACCACGTTTGCTTTTAGATAGAGTCTATAGTTAACCAGTTCTAGGGTGGGAATGGAGAAGAAATCCTAACAAATTACTTTAGACTTTTTTTTTAATTTTTTTTTTAATGTTTATTTTATTTTTAAGACAGAGAAAGAGCACAAGCAGGGGAGGGGCAGAGAGAGAGGGAGACACAGAATCCGAAACAGGCTCCAGGCTCTGAGCTGTCAGCACAGAGCCCGACGCGAGGCTCACACCCACAAACCGCGAGATCATGACCTAGCCGAAGTTGGACGTTTAACCAACTGAGCCACCCGGGCGCCCCTAGACTTTTCAATTTTTAAGTGTGCTCACACTCAGACAGCAAAGTTACACTCAGATAAAATGATATTTTCAAATTTGTCCATTTTGTACCTTAATTATCAAGGTCGGATTTCTGGTTAAGATGCCTGTGTGTATAAGCACCAACATATATTCAGTATTTATAAAACTTATGTAAGAGAGACTGGAGTTTAATAATGTAATCATTATTATATTAACATTATTCTTTACAAAGCAGGTTTATTTTCTTTACTAGCCTTTCCTTTGTGTCCTCTTTTTTGGGCAGAAGGGAGATTAATGTCTTGTACTTTATGGTGGCTGAATACAAAAAAAGTCCTTTTTTGGGGGGAATGTAGAAAAGATGCAAAAAAGATTAAAGGCATGAGAGAGAATTCTCCTCATAAAGATATTCTGAAGGCTTCCTGCTGCGTCAGTTAGATCCCACAGCTGCTCCAAATAGGAGATATCCGGATGCACTGTGCTGTGTAATGGGAAAGGAGCTCTCATTTTTTAACTTCCTTGCTCCAATGGTGTCCTACCTAGAAAGTCATCCGGGGGCATGAGCTAAAGAAAAATACACATAAGGTTAGACCTTATGCAAAATGTATTAATATGATCAATATTTAAAATCAGACCTTAAACCTAGAAATGTTCACTTGCACAAAAAAATTTTTTATAAACACACACAAACACACACACACATATATAAAATAGGTCATGTGTACACAAACTGTAATATAAATATTAAGATCTGTTGCAAACTTGGTCACAATATGCAATTAAACATTTTACGGTGTCTTTTCAAAGAGAAAACAAATGCATTAGGCCACCAATCTTTCCAACATGTGGTATCTGCTATTTGCCCTGAGTTGTGTGCTTTACATAAGTTCTTTCTTTTAACATTTACTTCAATCCTATGAGATACAGTCTCCCCATTTTACAAAAAGAAAACTCAGGATCCAAGGAGGTAAAACAAAACAAAACAAAATAACACTTGACCAAAATAGGATATCTAGTAAGTACAGAATGGCTATTCAAAAAATCTAAGACCCTTTCCATTATAATGCCTCTCCAAGAAATGTCAAATTGACAAGCTTCCAAAACACTAACAAAATCTCTGCTAAAATATATTTTATATGCTGAATTTGCTTATATTACCTCAACTTAATTCTCCAGGAATATTTACTCTCCGATCACTAATACTGAAGCCAATGTCTTCCCCAGAGATAATTCTGAGTGACTATATTGTTACATTCTAATTAACATCAACATTTTAAAAATTCAGTTAAGATCCCATTATTTTCACAGAAGTCAGGATACTCCTTCTTTAATGAGACTTAACAACAGATTACTTGTATTCTGTTCCTGCCTATATCTGCCAGGAGGTAGTTACTTAGGAGGGTGTGTGAGGCCCAGCTGGGCTGGTTTTGAGCCTCTGCTTCACTAGGTTCTGTGGGCCCCTGGACCAGTTACTGAGCTTCTTTAAGCCACAGTGCCATTACCATTTATGAATGCATGTTCTAAAGCTCTTAGTCCACTGCCTAGCAAAGAGTAAGCCTAGCTGATTCATTCCATTAATATTTTAAATGTTACTGAGGTATAGAGCCTATAAAAGGGAATTGGAAATTTCACTGCATTTAACTTTAGCTCGGGCAATGAGCAAAGTGCGTTCAGTGTGTCTCATATATAGAAGTAATTAAAACTAATTTTAGACACATGCATATAATATTCAGCTCCATCACTGATTAACGTATTAAATATTGCCTCCCCTTTGGAACTGGAGAAGTACTGGTGAAAGCTGCATGGTGGGCCATAACATGCACCTTTGAGAGGTCACACCTTGATCAAAACATCAAGAACCACGGTAAAACCATAGTTTGCAACAAATGAGAAATACCTAAAAGGGTGTTTCCCAGAATTTGTTCCACAGACACTGATCTCATGACATACTCCTAGAAGAAAAAGATCTCCCTGCAATTCTGGATTCCTATAAAATATTCCCTTTTGGTGATGCATGAGGATCGTGTGCTCTGGGACCATTTGCAGTAAGGAAGGCTATTTCACTTTGTTTACAGAGCCATAATTTCCTGACTTTGCATGACCACAGATTTCTTTTTCTTCACATAACACCTATTAAAACAAATTCTATGGAAACATAGTCCAGGATTCAAAGTCCTCTTTAAATGCCCACTAAGAGGTGCATTTAAAAAATCCCTTCTTTAATCTCTAGTAAACATAATGGCATTATGTATGTCCTCTCGAGCTTTCAGAAAACTTCTGCTACAGAGCCATGGAGGTACATGTTAAAATTTCAACTAGTTTAGTACTGAAGGCTATAGGATGAGGAGAGCATGTGGCAAGGAGTCTTACACTTCCTACCTACATAAACTGTTTTAGTTCCATAAAAAGCTGTATGATTTTTTTTTTTTTTTTGGCAATGGATTCCTGCTACAGAAATCATATATCTTTAGGCTATAATATGGGTAGAAGAATTCATTTTGTCCTAGCAAGAAGGAGAAAAAAACACACACTGGACTAGGGATTCTTCATCAAAAAATAGCAACATGTATTTTGCAATTGATAACTGTGCTTGTTAAAAGGAAAAAAAAAAAAATCTTCTACAGCAAAACATGGTGTCAGCTTACTGGTCACCAATGTAGGAAAGTCTCATTAAATTCAAAACACCCGAATGAAAATCAAACAACCATGGCAAATAGTGTGCCTCATCTCCATGTTTCTAAAATCTACTGTAAGGCAGAATATGATGTACCCTAATTATATTGGTTTCCAGTGGATTTAAAATTAAAATTACAACTTTCTCAATTAAAAAAAATGGATTTACTTAGAGAATTTAAAAAGTTCCAAGAATGGAACTATAGCTCTAACAGCACGACATTAGGGAATATCTTAACCAACCTTGAAGGCAGTCATCATAATAGCAACTATTTCTCAATAAGGGAGAGGTCAGTATCATCCTGAAATGATATTTCACACAGCATCATGGAATATTAGGATAAAAAATACAAACACATACTGAAGGGAAAAAATCAAGATTTCCCATACCTTCCGTAAAGTTCACTTTGCTTAGTGGTCTCTGACGCTCTTCATGATCACGTTTCTAATGACAACTTTTCTAAATAAGAAAATACCTCCCAAGTGCGTTCTAGGCAGCTCAAAGGACTGGTTCATCCCAACACATTTCTCTCCTGGTGTCATCTGATTATCTGGCCTGCCCAGATGAACCACAGATATATACCAATGTAGGTGCCGTTTATTAACATCTGAGGAGTAATTTTAAGTTCAATTCATTTATAGTCATTAGCTGACAACTGAATTCATGTTATGTAACAAACTACATAGGTTGCTGGGTTAATTTAAGCCTTATAAATAGATTTCAAGAAACTAGCATTTTTTGTTTTCACTGTTCCTAAGTAACACCGTAAGATTTAGTCCGTCTAAGTGCACCAATCTAAGTCACTCAAGCTTGAGAATACTATAGACTGAATGTTTGTGTCACTCCAAAATTCATGTTGAAACATAATTCTCAATGTGATGGTATTTAAAGGTGGGGCCTTTGGGAAGTGATTAGGTCACAAAGGCTCTAATAAAAGGGGTCCCATTAGTGCTTTTATTAAAGACAGCCAAGAGAGTCCCCTTATCTCTTCTGCTGTATGAAATCACAGCAAGAACATGGCTGTGTATGAACCAGGAAGTGCTCCCTCACCAGACACCAAGTCTGCTGGTCTTGAGCCCGGGCTTCCCGGCCTCCAGAACTGTGAAAATTAATTTCTGTTGTTTACAAGGCACCCAGTCTATGGCATACTATCATAGCAGCCCTAACAGATGAAGATAGAGAATAACCTAATAAGTGAGGAAGCCTGGGTAAATAACCAGTGTGGTACCCAACTTCCAGTAGACCTGCAGTGATTCCCATCTCTTGAATTCATACCCCTGTGCATCCTCTCCTACAATGAATAGAGCTAGCTGATCTCTCTAACTAGTAGAATTCTGTGGAAATGAAGAAGTGTGGCATCTGAGGAAAGGTCATGGATGACATTGTGGCTTCTGCCTTGTCTTCTTGGATTGCTCACTCTGGCAGAAGTCAGGCACCATGTTGTGAGGACACTCAAACATGGAAAGGCCCAGATGGGGAAGAACTAAGGCCTCTTGCCAGCAACTAGCACCTTGTGAATGAAACATCTTGGAAGCCATCCCAAGTCAAGCTTCAGATTACTGCAGCCCTGTCTGGCAAACTGATTCAATCTCATGAGAAACCTCTAGTCAGAGAATCCAGCTGAACTGCCTCTAAAGCTTTGAGCAGCAGAAACTGTGTGAAATGATATTTATTATATCTTTAAGCCATTAAGTTGTGGGGTAGTTTGTCAAACAGTGATGGATAGCTATTAAGTTGTGGAGGGATTTGCGACATAGCAATGGATAAGTACACCCAACATCCAATCCACAATGTTTTGTAGCTCCTGAATTGTTATAACATGTCTGTTTTATAAGTAAGATACATAAATACTCTAGTGGTAAGCATTAAATGAGTAGAGACTTGCAAAGACGTTGGGGCACCTGGGTGCCTCAGTCAGTTAAGTGTCTGACTCTTGATCTCAGCTCAGATCTTGATCTCAGGGTCATGAGTTCAAGCCCCATGTTGGGTTCTGTGCTGAGTGTGGAGCCTACTTTAAACACACACACACACGCACACGCACACAAAGACACTGAGCATTTCCTTCAAATGTCAAGGGCTATTGAATGATGAGTTGTAAGTGGCACATAAATATAAGTGCCATGAGGGCATGGATTTTGTCTGTTTTATTTTCTGCTGTATCCCCAAGCATGGAATAGTGCCTGCATTACATTAGATGCTTAATAAGTAGCAGATGAATAAATCTATGCATAGTTGGGATGGCATCTCCCATGTAACTCTCATTACCACATACACTATGCTTCGGAACACTTTCTGTTATTATAGAAAGGAATACCAGATAGGGAAAAGAATATGTGCTTTGCCAGGTCTGCTTGGAAGACACATCCTCCACTACTCCAAATGTTCTTCTAAGCTTTCTTCCTTCTTCTCACTGCAAAGGACCCTCCACTGAAATTGAAGCTGGCCTTATGCTGAATGAACACTGAGTTCGCTATTTATCTCAATGCACTCAGGGTAGAGTTCGGTAATGCTATGATTGCTAATGACTCCACAGAAAGCAAAAGAGGGTAAAGAAGGAGTGTATATTCAGGACAGACTTAGTTCATCAGTATACTGAAATGATATGAAATCCAATCTTCTAAATCTTTTAAAATCTTTAAGACTCCCAGTTAAACAAGTTAGCCTCCACTCCCTCTTTAAGTACATAAAAGTAGTAATAAAGGGATTAAAAAATAAAGAAAGAAACCCAGGGGCGCCTGGTTGCCTAAGTTGGTTAAGCGTCCAACTCTTGATTTTGGCTCAGGTCATGATTTCATGGTTGGTGAGTTTGAGCCCCATGTCTGCTTCCATGCTGACAGCATCCTTGGGATTCTCTCTTCCTCTCTTTGCCCTTCCCCTACACTCTCTCACTTGCTCTCTCTTTCTCACTCTTTCAAAATAAACAAACATTAAAAAAAGATAAATAAACCCAGAAATACTATACAATAGGAAGAGAGATAATGGCAGAGAGAGGAACAGGGAAGGTAAGGATAGAAAGCAAATCCAGAATGCTGGGAAGCAGAAAAATGGGAGATAATTGGCTTAGACCAGAGGAAGCTGAAATCCAATGCCAAGAAGGGATAGGGAGGAGTAACAGACAAGAAACAAGCAAATTAACATGACATAAATCAGGAAAAGGTAAGGATAGAGTGCATCTTGTGTTTCTGAGGGCAGTGGCAAAGGTCAGGCTAAGAAGGACAGATGGTTGAACATCTAAGAGGCCAGAGACTCTTAGATCCAATCCTCCACCCTGAGCAACTAGATGATTACACCTCTTCCACCTAGGCAAGAGATGTGTTCAGTTTCTTAAAAAGCTAAATCAAATTACAAAAGATCACAAGAGAAGGTAACTGCTAAAGTGTCATAAAACAGAGAATAGGTAAATGTCTAGTGAAAGACTATGTCCTGAAAAGTAATCCCCCTGCTCCAGTTCACACTCCAACCACACTGCCCTACTTTAGTTGTAAGAACGAGGGCAGCACACTAGCAAGGACTTGAGATTATTCCTCTCTGAGCAAATTAGCAAACAAGATAAAACACTTACGGTTACTAGTCGTTTGGTACAGTAGATTTAGATGTAGATAGGTTTGATACACACACACACACACACACACACACACACACACACACACACACACACCTCAAGTAAAATGATTGAAAATCAATAAGTGAATACAGTGAAGCTTACCAATCAACAAGTTCTACCGTTGAATAACAGGTATACAATAGGATTTTAAGCGCCTGATTTGCAGATATAAATAGACAATCAAAATATAGATCAAGGAAACAAGAACAAAGGAAAAATGCAGGAATCAGAAGAACAGTTTAGAAAACTATAACCAGTAAGAGAAGATATACAAACATGAAACAAGTATAGGCTATTATACCAAATGATTGTGGAAATTACCAAGAGCAGAAATAATACATCCAATTAAAGCTGAAGAAATCTCACAAAGTAGAATGAGGATGAGAAAAAGATGGAAATTAGAGAGGAATGAGAAAATTAGAAGACCTACGAAGTTGATCTAATATCTGTATTGTAGGAGCTCCAGAAATGCGAAACAGAAAACCAAGAGAATCATCAAAGGAAACATTTCAGAAAATACACTAGAACTTGAGTCACCACATAGAAAAGATCTTCTAAGTATTTCACATAATGAATAAAAAATGATCCAACCTAAAGCACATCAGTGTAAAATTTCAGAACACTGGAGATAAAGAGAAAAAGCAGTACTGAGAAGAAACAATAAAAAAATTAAAAAGCAGGCCAAAACCAAAATATTAGGTAGCAGGATAGCATCGTACTTCTCAAAAGCAACTGAGTGCTAAAAGAAAATGGAGAAATGCTTTTAAAATCTAGGGACAGGGGCAGTCTTTCTAACCTATAATTCTATATTTATTCAGACTTCAATCAAATGTGAAATTAGAATAGACATATTCTTAGACTATATAATATCCCAAAAATATACCTCCAATTACATAATCTTTCTCTGGAAATTGTAAGAGGATGTACCTGCTTAAAATGAGAAAAAAAGCTAAGAGACAGGAAGACCTTAGATCAGATGGAAGGAAATACAAGAAAGAAGCAAAGGGAATTTGGGGATGACAACAAATGGAAATCATGTATGACAGATGTGCAGCAGAATTACAGAACTAATCCAGATCAGAACAAGAGGATAGACAGCTGTAACACAGCTGTAGGAGGAATATCTCTAAGAAAACAGGAACACAAACAAAAACATGGTAGAATACCTGATTTTTATGAAGTTATTGAGAAGTTTGAATTTCTGTTGGGGAGTAGAGAATGAATGAAAATCAGAAGACAGAACAGAGAAAATGCATCAATTATTAATTCCAAGAAAAACAGAGCATTGTTACGGAAATGTAATCAACAATGAATAACATTTGCACGACCAAAATTTTATCACTAAGCATTGATTTAGCTGAAAAGTGACATAACCAACTGAAAAAAAATGGAGGAAAGGACATTTTAAAAATTATTCCTATATTTAATAATAGGAAATCTGAAGACATTACACAAAACAGAAATGTGAAGAAATGAAGGTATTCAGAAACAAAGAGGTAAATCTGAGAAAAATGTGGCTGAAAGTATTGAAAGTAGCTGCCCCAAGGAATAAGAAGAATAGGAAGGTGAAGAGACAGAATACTGCTACATTTTTTTTTATAAGCCCTGTAAAACTACTGACCTTTCCTCTACACATACATATTAATTTGATTTTTAAAAATTTAGATTCAAAATACCAAACCTAATTTGATTGACTATCCCAAAAAGTACTAAAAATGTTATATTTAATAAAACATGAGAAATATTCATGCACGTATAAATACAATAGGAGAAAAATAAATTGCATTTCCCAAAGGGAAAATATTTACCTCTGTAAGAACGAGAAATTCAATTTCTTCATTGTTCCTCTGACATAAAAGTCTTCAGTAACTAAATTTTCGTATTAATATAGTCCAGATAAAGTTTTAAATACTGACTAATATAAAAGCTAAACAAACGTGACTTGAAATGAGCCCATCAAGAAAGGATATAGTTATTCCATGTATTCTGGAGGGTGTTCCTGATATTTCACTGTCTATGTAAACATGTCAACACACATATGTCTACATATATGTATACAAAGGTACATATGTACACAAAAAATATTTGAAATTTGGAAGTAGGATCTAGAACGATAATACTGCTATGACTGTCATAAAATTGATTTTATTCTTCTAACAATGTTTTGTTCAATGTAAGAATTTCAACTTAACTACAGATCAGCGCATTGAACACAGATCATTTTTATGACTATTATTTTGAATAGAAAACAGTTAAATATTTCACCGTTCGGTAGATTTTAGAAAAGTACACATCCTGGATTTTGAAGGTTTTAGTTCCAGAGGTTGCACATCATTTGTTTTCCAATTAAGTGTGTTGACTTTCTTGATGATAAACCCCATAAGTTGTTTTTTTTTTTTTTTTTAATGTTTATTTATTTTTGAGACAGAGAGAGACAGAGCATGAACGGGGGAGGGTCAGAGAGAGAGGGAGACACAGAATCTGAAGCAGGCTCCAGGCTCTGAGCTGTCAGCACAGAGCCCGACGCGGGGCCCAAACCCACGGACCGTGAGATCATGACCTGAGCCAAAGTCGGACGCTCAACCCACTGAGCCACCCAGGCGCCCCAATAAACCCCATAAGTTTTAAGAAAGAATATATTACAGAAAAATTAGGGATTTCATAAGTACATTTATATTTATATAGCCCCCAAAACAGTTACATTTACAGATTAGCAATAGGTTTTACAGGCACCTGGGTGGCTCAGTCTGTTTCTGCTCAGGTCATGATCTCACGGTCCTGAGATTGAGCCCCTGTCAGACTCTATGCTGGGCATGGAGCCTGCTTAAGAGTCTCTCTCTCCCTCTCCCTCTGCCACACCCCTGCCAACTCACATGCATGCACGCCTGCTCTCTCTCTCTCAACAATATTTTAATATTAATATTAATATTTCTCTAAACAATATTTAGAATAGGTTTTACAACAGAAAAAAAAATTGTGCTCCTTTCTTGTATAGACAATTTCTTTCATGTCTTCCTGTAGTCAGAGTTCTAACTAAAGCTTTTCAGAGTAGTACAACTGAAATCACATATGAGAAATATATGTGTTCTTCTCTGTCAACAATTTATAAATAGTAAGAGTAATAAGCAGGTAAATACTGAATATTTTCCTAGGTTAATATACACATTTAGCTGCCTTTAAATTTTATTTTGTAGAGCTCTCTTAATACTACACGGTATTTTATAAAAGAGTTTCTAGGGGCGCCTGGGTGGCGCAGTCGGTTGAGCGTCCGACTTCAGCCAGGTCACGATCTCGCGGTCCGTGAGTTCGAGCCCCGCGTCAGGCTCTGGGCTGATGGCTCGGAGCCTGGAGCCTGTTTCCGATTCTGTGTCTCCCTCTCTCTCTGCCCCTCCCCCGTTCATGCTCTGTCTCTCTCTGTCCCAAAAATAAATAAATGTTGAAAAAAAAAATTAAAAAAAATAAATAAATAAATAAATAAAATAAAAGAGTTTCTAAATGCATTCTACCATTTTTTAAAACAATCTTTTACAGGGTATCAGGCACATATTCTCACCCTAACACTAGCCCTAACCATAGATCGAAGAACACGGATTCCTAAACACATGTTAAGAGAAGATGAGAAGCAGTCTAGTGATTCTGGAGAAGACTCGAAACATTAAAGAATGGGTAATGTTTCTGAACATGGGTGTGACTGTAGAGATATAAACAGAAGGAAAAATTGAATATCAAATTAAAGAGTATTGAGAGCCCCAAAATCCCTCTTTGCCTCAGCTCAGTAGCTGGCTGCTATATCTATTCTCACACTGCCAGAAGTCTAAGATACCATTCTCTGGAGAAGTCTCTGAACAGCTGGGCACCATGCACATAAATTAGCCATAAGTCTAACCGTAACTTTAATCCTAACCCTACCACTATCACTTAACCTTTGACACTAGCCTTTTTTCTAACCCCAACCCTCTGAAGAGGTCTCTGAACTGCAGGTTACCAGGCACATACCCTCACCCTCTAAAGGACACTTGTGATGAGCACTGGGTGTTGTGTGGAAGTGCTGAATTACTATATACACCTGAAACTATTTACACCTGAAACTAATACTACACTGTATGTTAACTAACTGGAATTTAAATTAAAATGGGGGGGAAATAAGAAGGATCTTTTAGGCATTAATCAACAGAGGATTATGTAAAAGCTTCCTATTGTGTAGATATTTACCTAGAGCTATTTTTAATTTTGATCTAACTAAAGAGCAGTTAACAGGGAAGAAGCTGCTAATACACAGAGCTAGCAAGGAATTCTTGGATCCTTCGAAGTCTGACTTGGATTACTGACCTATTATTGAGTAGACACCACTCATTTGCAGAAAGTGGTCTCAGGTAATCACTGCCTTTACACTATATCCTCAGAAACCTCACTCCAAGAATTTGTACCCATTGACCTAGCGTCTTGAAAGCTGTCTACAGACTATAGAAGACACTCGGAAGTCAACATTTAAATCACGTCTTAAATTCATGCCACTATTTTAACAATTCAACCTGTTCAATCATTTAAAATATATCCCTGGGGGGCGCCTGGGTGGCGCAGTCGGTTAAGCGTCCGACTTCAGCCAGGTCACGATCTCGCGGTCCGTGAGTTCGAGCCCCGCGTCGGGCTCTGTGCTGCCGGCTCAGAGCCTGGAGCCTGTTTCCGATTCTGTGTCTCCCTCTCTCTCTGCCCCTCCCCCGTTCATGCTCTGTCTCTCTCCGTCTCAAAAATAAATAAACGTTAAAAAAAAAAAAAAACTTTAAAATATATCCCTGGGAATCAACCATACCCCCACGCCACTGTGCTACCTGATGAGGATGCAAACTTCAAAAGACACACATGGTTCCTGCCATTACATTCTTACATTCTTGTGGGAGAAGCTTACATTCTTTTAATTTTTTTTAGTTTATTTTTGAGAGAGAGCAAGAGAGTGTGTGAGCAGGGGAGGGGCAAAGAGAGAGGAAGACACAGAATCCGAAGTAGGCTCTGGGTTCTGAACCTGATGTGAGGCTCGAACTCAAATCAGGAGATGATGACCTGAGCCGAAGTCAGACGCTTAACCAACTGAGCAACCCAAGTGTCCTGAGAAGCTTACATTTTTGTGGGAGATGTATACAGATAAAAAGTAAGAGAATACAGAACAGGATAAAGAAATCCTGGAGCAAGCAAGCAGGAGACCTAAGAAGTTTGAGCCACAAATGTTGTGTCAATGCCTGACACTGAAAGAACAGCATATGCAAAAACCCAGAATGAAATAGAGTAAGATACATTCTGGAAACCAGAAGGTTCTGGATGAAAGAGGGACGTAAGCATGGAAGAAGGAGGGCAAAAGATGTGGCTGCAGAGGTCAGTGGGTGCCAAGCCATGAAAGATAAAGGTGTTTGAGTTTTATCCGGAGGACAATGGGGAAATCATGATCTTTTAAATTTCATTTCCCTCAAAGTGCTATTGGTACACAATAACATATTTAATTGATGGTTAAACTTGTGCTGAAAAGCAATGTACAAGCAGGCTCCCACTTTCTTCAGCAGTACTATTCCCAAGAAGCAACTGCTTCTACTTAGCTCTTATTTTAAGCCACTTGATGGCTCCCAATTCAAATAAAATGCTGATTTCTTGATGACTCGTGTTATTTACTTTTCCTTTCCACAATCTTTGACAATCATATTATTTTTATACATGTAAATATAGAGTCAGTATCTTCTTGTCCTGCTATGTAACATGAATCTAAGCATGCTTCTACTTCTCCCACCATCTTCACATTGCTTTGTACATCTCTCCTCTTTGGCTAACATTTATTATTATTATTATTATTATTATTATTATTATTATTATTGCAAACTCATGAGCATCTACATTCTGTTTTGAAAAAAAGCATAAAATGTGCACAAAGTGAAATGCACAGATATTAAGTGTGCAACTGCATGTTAGAAGTGCATATAGCACTGTAACTGACACTCCAATCAAAATATAGAACATTGTCCATTTTCCTGGAAAGTTCTCTCATTTCCTCTTATAGTCTAGTCAATTCTCAACCCCCACAGACAATCCCTCTTCTCATTTGCTATCACCCAGATAAAATCTGCCTATTTTAGAAAATTCACAAAAGTGGAATCATACAATATGTACTATTCTCTCACTTAACATAAAGTCGTTAGAGACACCCATGTTTATGTGTGTCAGAACTTCATTTTTTTCTACATTGCTAAGTAGTATTTAATCGTATAAATATATCATCATTTGTTTGTCCATTCTGTTGTTGGTTTTTTTCCAGTTTTAAGCTATTACATTTAAGCTACTATAAACATGTCCAACTATTTTTGTAAATAAACCTTTACATTTGTTTAGAATAAATATCTTGAACTAGTTACAGAATAGGTGTATGATAAATGAGACCAAGCGATAATAGATTCCCACAGCTTTAAACCCCAACTTATTACAAGTAAGAATGAAATAAAATTAACTTTATTTATACATCAATGCTTTGTGAATCCAAATCTGTTGAATCTCACTTGAAGATTAAATCTGAACACTTATGTCTAATATTGCAACTTAAGAGCCATCAAGAAAATTACTCCTTTGATATCACCAAAGGAAAAACATCTTAGTACAAGGAAATTTTTAAAACTAACTGTATAATAGTATCAATAGTTCTTCAAAATCTGAAGAATCAGATTTACACTGCATTTTAATGAAAAAGAAAGGGGGGGGGGGCTTTGAAGGTATGGAGAAAAAAGCACAATGAAGGTAGCCTAAAAAGTAAAGAGTAACCCACTTTGCTATCCTAAAAATCTAAGCCATTGGATAATCTCTTACATTCTCCTGAGGTATTTAGGTAGATTAGCAAAGAGTCCTCCAGTTTTTGCTCTAGAATACAAACAGTAGCTTTGTGTTAGAAAGCGCAAAGAAAAACCTCTCTATCCCAGTTACTGGTGGGAACAAAACAGAAAGAAGATCCACTAACAATTTATACAGTGGTGAAATCTTGCCATTTGCAACTACATGGATGGAACTGGAGGGTATGAAGCTAAGTGAAATTAGTCAGTCAGAGAAAGACAAAAATCATATGACTTCATTCATATGAGTTCTTTAAGAGATAAAACAGATGAACATAAGGGAAAGAAAACAAAAATAATATAAAAACAGGGAGGGGCACAAAACAGAAGAGACTCATAATTATATGGAGAAAAAACTGAGGGTTACGGGAGGGGTTGTGGGAGGGGGTAGGGGCTAAATGGGTCAGGGGCACTAAGGAATCTACTCCTGAAATCACTGTTGCACTATATGCTAATTTGGATGTAAATTTAAAAAATAAATAAATAAATAAAATAAAAAAGACAAAAAAACAAAATAAAGACCAGAGAATGAATCTTAGGCACAGACACTACTAAGAATAGATATTGGTTCCTAGAGAAACCCAGGAGGTACCCTGGCTGAGTCAAAATCATGAGTCAGCCATAGCAGAAAATAATGGATTGGTGGCTAGGGGGTGTTTGAAGGTAAAAATGGAATCTGGAAATTATTATCCACACAGCTAAACAAATAATTAGATATTATTTTAATCTAATCAAACTAATATACATAAATCAATTATAATTTTTATTATAGTGAAAAAAGAACTATTAGCAAAGTCATGAAAAATTATTTAAATCTATCTCCTAAACTAATTTAAATTTCTTTAATTGGAGCATTTTCCTTAGCCAGAGCTGCTAACACTTAAAAATATATTTGCTAAATCTGACTCTGAAGTAACATTCAAAAGTACGTACTTTCACACATGATGAATCTTAGGCTGAAAAAATATATCAACTCTTTTGGTTATCTTTTTATAAAATATATTTCAGAGATTAAGAAATTTTAGGATAACACAAGTTTTAGTATCAGAAAAAGGGAATAAAACATAGCAGAAAAATGATTAAAATACAATTAATTGATGAAGTGATTGCATGGGAAAAGAAAATAGTGTAACATCTTCAACAGTCAACATATGATTTTGCTCTATATAACACTTTTATCTTCGCCTAACTAAAAATTTCTTCCCATTTGGAAGGCAAAAGCCCAACATCTCTAAACCCAGTTTTATTATTTTCTTTATTAAATTTTTATATTACTTAAAATGGCATGTAGTAAAAGAGAGGTGATTCTGGTAAAGATAGGTATAGATACCTTTAATCTCAGCCCAAAACAAACGATTTGAACTAGGTACGTGGGCTTCCATCTATATATTAACTGGACTATTAACTACTATGAATTACCATGTGATCACTAGACAACTGACCCCAATTAAGGATGAAACTAAAGTTCCCCTGAGTCAGAGGTACACCCTGCCAAGACATTTTTCCCCAAATAAAGACCTGAATTGTCCGTACAGTAGCCACGAGCCACATGTGGCTACTAAGTACTTGGAAAGATGCTAGTGCAATGAAGGAGATGAATATTTTTAATTTAATTGAAATATGCTACGAGTGTAAAATACACACTGGATTTTGAAGACTTAGCATAAAAAATACTAAACATCTCATTGATACTTTTTTATATTCCTTACAACTTGAAATGATTTTGGGGGGCAAATTGGGCTAAATAAAATGTATTCTTAAAAATACTGTTTTCTTTTTACTTTTTTAATGTTGCTACTAGGAAACTTAAAATTATATTGTAGCTCACATTACATTTTTAGTAGACAGCTCTAGTTTAAACTCTTTGCAAAAAAAAAACAAAAAACAAAAAAAACCAGTGTCTGGTTCTGATAGGTTTTAAGAGCTACGGATTAGTTTGCCTTTATTCAAATTAAAATGCACAATGATCAAGCCCAATATTTTGGGGGACTAACAAGTTGGTTCTGACACTTTACTAATTAGGCATAACTCCAGGCTTAGACTTAAGACATCAGGAAAAATCAAATTCAAAACACTTATCCAGGAAAATGTGTCTTCGAGCGAAAAGACATAGAATATAAAATGGAATGGAAAGAGTCCAGTTGTTTGCCTTTTAAAAGAAATACATGAAATATTTAGGAATGTAGGTGATGAGTCAAGATTTGGGGCCAACAAAGAAGTTCAGTTATCATTTAGAGATTAGAAAGAGATTAAATTATGGAACAGTAATAAACTAAATTAGAGAGGATTTGATTTAAAACAACTCAAATTGAATCAGGATTCCAATCACTAGCAGAAAGACTTGACTGAATCCATTTTCTTTAAAAAGTAATTACAAATAATATGTACTGACGGAGCCAAACAATTTTACTTAATGAATTACATAAGGCATTTTCAAATAGAGACTTTTTTACTACTTATAGATAAATAAATAACTTCCACAGCTAAAAAGAGAGACAAATAATGATGTTTTATTTTAGTTGTTGTACAAAGATAAGCAAAATGCATACTAGTGTTAAACCACTAATACATACTAGAATTTTGGAAGGTGAACCACATACTCAAGTATATGTACCTAACAGGTATTGGAAGGGAAACCACACCAATTGTAAAACATTTTATTAGAATTTTAATTAAAACAAGTTTATGTATTATACATATTTTATCCAAAAATATGTAAATTATTTCATTCAATAAGTATATTTGTGTTTTTGAGCATGTGAACCATAAATCCTAGAAATGACAACAATGACTGTGAATCCTGGTTTTTAATCTATTTGGTAGGTTTATGTGAATGAATAAGTGAAGTAATATACACAAATTTCCAAGTTTATGGCAGAGTAAGCATCCAATAAAGTGTATTTGTCCCCCCAAAATGTGAAATGTATACATTAAAAACAAGTAAAGACAAATTCAGCCAAATCAATATAAAAAAATTAAAATACTAGCCTAGCTTATTCAGAGCTTTCCTTTTCATATATGTAATTTTACTTATTTTTTTAACATTTATTTACTTTTGAAGGAGAGAGAGAGAGAGAGAGAGACAGAGTGCAAGCAGGGGAGGGGCAGAGAGAGAGGGAGACACAGAATCTGAAGCAGGCTCTAGGCTCTGAGCTGTCAGCGCAGAGCCCAACGCGGGGCTTGAACCCAAGAACTGTGAGATCATGACCTGAGCCAAAGTGAGACACTTTACCGACTGAGCTACCCAGGTGCCCTTCATATATGGAATTTTAAAAAGACAGGTGTGCATTCCTTTTTTTTCCCCTTCTTATCTCAAAATATCAATCCATACCTTTTTCTCCCTCATCATTTTACTGCCACACTTAGGTCATAGCCACTACATGATTCCCAATATTTTTTTAGGCATAGGCTCATCTTTTACTATGAAATTTATTAAACTTAGTATTATGGAAAAACAAATTGCTGAATTCAAATATAGTAGCAAGTTTTTCTGACCAAATAATTTGGGGCAAAGAAGACTGACAAAAAACTTGAGAAAAATTGCAGGTAGCCATGAACTCTTTATAAGGTTATTATGCCAAAACTTCCATATAACCTCAATCTTGCCATACATAGCTAGGTCCTTGTTCGGTTTTTCATTATCCCTATTATCAGTAATTTAACAAAATTAATTTTTATCTATTTTGCTTTTAATTCTTTCATGTGATAGAGGCTTTTGTTCTCTCTTAGAAGGAAAATATGGACAAATTACATTCTTATTTCTGATTCCTAAGAGCAAGTATTTTTACATGAAATATAAACAAGTTATGTTAAATAACTGAGGCATTTACTGCACCCTGAAAATAAGGGTCAAGGCTTTTATGTATTCTTTTATAACTCTTAGAATACCTCTGCAAGTTTTTAAACCTTTCTGAAGAAGTTACTATTATTCATTCACCTTTTTAACAGATAAGAACATTAAAGTTCGGGGGCGCCTGGGTGGCGCAGTCGGTTAAGCGTCCGACTTCAGCCAGGTCACGATCTCGCGGTCCGTGAGTTCGAGCCCCGCGTCCGGCTCTGGGCTGATGGCTCGGAGCCTGGAGCCTGTTTCCGATTCTGTGTCTCCCTCTCTCTCTGCCCCTCCCCCGTTCATGCTCTGTCTCTCTCTGTCCCAAAAATAAATAAACGTTGAAAAAAAAAATTAAAAAAAAAAAAGAACATTAAAGTTCAAAGAGGTTATTACTAAACTTCCCCCAAATCCCACAGATTCTGTATTCCTTACATTCTACAATGGTATCTGTCCTTCTCTCACTCATATGTGGATCTTGAGAAACTTAACAGAAGATAATGGGGGAAAGGAAGGGGGAAAAAAATAGTTACAAACAGAGAAGGAGGGAGGCAAACCACAAGAGACTCTTAAATACAGAGAACAAACTAAGGGTGGATGGGGGTGGGGGAGAAGGGATAGTGGGTGATGGGCACTGAGGTGGGCACTTGGGATCAGCACTGGGTGTTCTATGTAAGCCAATTTGACCATAAATTATATTTTAAAAACTCTTTAAAAAATAATGAAGTAAATAAAGTGATCCCCTATTGATAAAAAAAAAAAAATTCTACAATGCACTTGTTCTGTTCGGATGTATCCCTGAAACCGGAATACTGTTTACAGTCAATGGTGCCTCCGTCTGATCAAATTCAGTAACAAGCATCCTGGGAGGGATTTGGGCCTCGATTTACTCAGTGCAAACCCCTTTGCTCCTCTACAGAACTGCATTACAACAGTTAAATGGGTCTAAACCTGGATTTCAAAACTTGATTGGGCTTCCATCCACTGTAAATTTCATAGCCTGACTACATTTTTATTTTCCTATTGACTGAGTGCTGAAATAAACCCACTGAAATATAAAAAAATAAATCAATACCATAAATGTTTAAATAGCATAGTCTACGTGTATCACATGAAGATACCTCAAATCTTGAATTCTATGACTCAACTCTAAGTAGTGAAATCAATACATAAGTATAGCTGAAATATACAGTGATTGCAAAATTTATGAACACCCTATCAGTAACAAACAACACTTCCTCAAACCGTTTCACTCCAGGTAACATTCACTATTCCTACTTTGGGGCAATTTTACAGTTATGCTAAAATAAGCCCTATATTGAAAGTCAAGAATCCCAGCTTAAACCCCAGCTTTTATATGACTTGGTCTTATCGCTTTATATTTTCGGACCTAAAGTTTTCACATTTTACAACATAAAGGTTTGAGCCATTTTGAAATGTTCCAGTTCTAAACCCCAATTATCCATTCTCTAACCCAGATTTAAAGAAGAAAAAGGGTGAGGAAAAAGAATGAAATTATCCAACAGAAATTATCTAAGAGGGTTTCTGAAAGGATAGCCTGAAGGCAGCTCTATGAAGAAATTCTTCTTCTCTAGTGGAAAATGAGGCATTGATACATAGTGTTCCCAACCTCAATTTAATTGAACCTATTCAAAAAGGTAACGCAAAAGAAGTTCTGTTTTCAGTATCTGTACCACCAGCTTTCATGAAAGAGCAACTGAGGCAAGGATGGGTTTTGTTGCAGGCTACATTTTGATCTGTCTCTGAAAAGTCCTTATGCCACAGATGAGTCACTGCATACCTTGGGTAGAATATTTGTAGAACATCATAAAAACAGTGATTCACAGTGCATTTTATGTTGCATATGACTCATCAATTCATTCTTCCAAACACATTAACGGAGGGATGTATGTATAACAGGGATGATTGTTCAGGTTTAACAGAAATACGGAAATGCACATACGAAATTCATTTAAAAGACAGAAATCTTTCAGGTTATTCACTGGAAGTAGCCTACTCTATCCAAATGGGATAAGCCATAAAACAAAGAGACTTAAATATAAATCTTAGACATGGAAAAGGGAAGAGATCAGGGGCCCAAATTAAAGGCAACGGGTGAAAGGAAACCATCGGGCTCAGTCTGGGACATCCATTGCTCAATTGAAAGGGTGAGTTAAAAAGAAGAGGGTAGATTGTATTGTCACAGGTCAGGAGAATACCCAGAGGCTCGGGAAGGTCGATCTTTCTGGACAGATCTTATGAATTCTATCAAATAACTCCATAACTTTTTTTAACCAGTCTTATCTCTAAGTATGCGTTCCCCAAATTCTATACCCCAAGGCTTTTACCTCACTTCTTCCTTGACTTTTAACAAAATTCTATTGATCCTTCTCAAAACAGGACAGATTTCATCTACAGTGCCTTATAACTCTTTCATTCCCCTAGAATCTACCTTTCTCTTCATCAGCCAAAGCACCATGTAAACTCTCCTCCAATATGTCTGTCTGTTCCACAAAACTGTGATCTAGTTTCATTCACCCACTATAGTGTGTAATCAATACTATTTTTTTAATGAAATAAACTGTTTCCTCCAGGCCTTAAACCACTAAGAAGTGTTTCTGCATAAGATCATAGTGTCATTGAGCACATGGTACTGTGCCTGGCACAGAGGAAATTCTCAACAGCTATTTGACTGAAAAATATAGGGAGTGAACTTTATAATGCAGAAATACTGACTCAATGTCATTAATAGAATGAATGAAAACGTGAGAGAGATGGGGAGAGGAAGGAGAACATGAAAACTAAGTGAGGTTAAAGCCACAAGCAATGGGGGCGCCTGGGTGGCGCAGTCGGTTAAGCGTCCGACTTCAGCCAGGTCACGATCTCGCGGACCGTGAGTTCGAGCCCCGCGTCAGGCTCTGGGCTGATGGCTCGGAGCCTGGAGCCTGTTTCCGATTCTGTGTCTCCCTCTCTCTCTGCCCCTCCCCCGTTCATGCTCTGTCTCTCTCTGTCCCAAAAATAAATAAACATTGAAAAAAAAAAATTATAAAAAAAAAAAAAAAAAAAAAAAGCCACAAGCAATGGTTTGTTCTTATCTATCGCTGTCTTCTCAATCACCTGGAAAAAACACCTGAGAATAGATGGACCAGTTCCTGGGGGTACAATTACATTCTGAAAACTATAATGCATTCACTGAACACCAATACTCCCCTCACAAAAGACATCATTAGAATCATATATCACTATAATGGGTTACTGTACTACAGCAGCTTGCATTATTGTTCAAAAATACTGCTGCACAGATACTCATTCCATGCTGACACCAGGCTTGAGCATAACTTGCTTTGACCAATGACATGTGGGAAGAACGGATACATGGGCAGAAGTTCTTAGATCAGTTATAAGGTCTGTAATGTTCATTTTTTCTCTCTGCTTTGAACCAGACAATATTCCAGATTTAGGCTACACTGTAGAATGAGTGACAAATAAACTTTGGTGGTCTAAACCACTAAGATTTGGGAGTTGACTGCTAACACACAATAGCCTAGTTTATCCCAACTCATTACATGTGTGTACATATGGGAGTTACATAAGCAATGTATCACATATAAACACATGCATACATAAAATACACAAACATATATATGAGTAAAAATGTCTTTCTCATGTTTTGTTTTTGAGGGGTTTCAGGGTCACTAGAGGGGAAGGAAAGGGGTGTCAGTGTGGACAGATTGGTAAGATTCCTATTTGTCTGCCAATAAATAAAACTGCTTTTGTACTGTTTTCTTGCTCAGAAGGGCCTCCTTTAAGAAACAATAAACACAAATACCATTTGATACTCCATATTAAATCAGCTATGTGTGTATTCTATCTCGGCATAGTTCTGGTTATGATCATCCACCTCTGTATCATTTTCCATTCCATTCTACTCTATTCTATTGTACTCATGTTTATTAGATACTTCCATAAAACATAGATATTCTAGAGAAAGAGACGGCACTCATCATGGCTGATTCCAATTATAAGGACTTATTTTCTTCTAATCCCTACTTGATATGCATCAATCAATGAGTAGCAGCAAATCTCACAGGCTGAAGAGCAAATAAGAAAAAGATTTTGTTACCTATCTACCAAAACATTTTTTTGCAATATTTCTTTGCAAGGTTTATACTTGGTCCATTGCTGGATCACTTCCTCCCACAGTGATAAATTTTATGTATCTTCCGGGGCAAAAGCTTGCCATCAAAAATCTGTTCTTCATGTGAAGCATCTGCTCTGTATTCATTAAGTACCCTCACAAGTTTTTGTTTATTTCCTTCATCTTATAGATTTTTCCTTACTACTCTCCCAAGGTGTTCTTAGGTAAAGTTATTCTTAGCATGATAAAACACCCTGAATCATAAGATTGTTAAAAATATGAACTTACATGTGAACAGCACAGTGCCCATCATACAGTAGATATTTAATAAGTGGTAGTACCCCTCCCCTTAAAAAAACTACCTAATCAGGGGTGCCTGGGTGGCTCAATCAGTTAAGCTTCCAACTTCGGCTCAGGTCATGATCTCGCAGTTCGGTTCATGAGTTCTAGCCCCGCGTTGAGCTCTGTGCTGACAGCTCAGAGCCTGCAGACTGCTTTGGATTATGTGTCTCCCTATCTCTGTTCCCCCCTCCTACTCATGCTCTGTCTATCTCTCAAAAATGAATTAACATAAAAAAAATTTTTTTAATTATCTAATCAAAGACAAAAGACTATATTTAATCCTAGCCAAAATAAAACAGACTCTTAGAGTCTATTTGTCTAATATATTCCAAATCATGGGGCTCAAGTTGCTATGTTAATAGTACAGGAATGAGTCACCAGCCACACAGATATTGATAATACAGTGGGGTCAACCTTGTAAGGTTTTCATGAGCATTAAATGAGATTAATGCACATGAAGTAGGCAGCAGTTTCAGGCATAAATGCCTCTAAATATTAGTAGTGATGACACTGAGTGGAGCCACCCTCACAGCTTTAGGGTGTTCTTGGACTTCTTTGGTAAGTGAAGAGTAATTTTTTCTAAGCTGACCAGTGATAACACAGCATCTGTTAGGAGTCTAGATCAAAACAAGTAATGGAAATTATAGGCCAAAATTGAGGAACACTTGTACCAGCATGGGCCAGGAATTAGGTGCCAAAATCTGAGATTATTTTTGTCCCAGCATTATCTTTTCCATCTTGAATCTGCCTTTGGCTTCTGACCCAATCTCAGGGACCATAAAGACAAACATTCACCGCTTGTCCAAGAAGAGAGTGACACCTGGAGATTATATTTAGCCCACAATATGTATACTGGTCTCGTCACTACTCATCAACACAACCCAGGTCCATCAGTAGAGTTTGGTCAATCACAGAGAGCTCATGGGACAACAAGAGCTCTACATGAGACTCATTGGTAAGTCCCTCCCCATTTGATGGTAGGAACCCAAGAGGGTAGTCGTCAAGTTACTTAACTTCTCTTTGCCTTGGTTACTCATCTGTAAAATGGACATAATAATGGTACCTTCTTTCCAGAGTTGTTATAAGGAATAAATGAGAAAACGTCTGCAAACCACACAGGGCAGGAACTCACCTATTTTTAGTCCTCAATAAATATTATTGATACCATGGCTATTATTATCATCGTCAACATCATCATTATGTAAAAGAGCTTGGGGTAATCACTAAAGCTTTTTTATACCTATTTTTAAGAATAGCAATAGGAAGGATATCCTTAGGTACGAGAACACTCATAGCCAAGTAAGAGCTGACAAAACTTGTGATCATCTCAAGGCAAAACAAAGCAATGAAAGGGGTTGCTACAATACAAATTGATGATGGTAAGTCCCTATAGGAACAGCAGACTGGATCAACTAGCAGGAGACTGAATAACGGTGGCTTTGAAAATTGCTGCCATAGCTAGGATCTTCCCTAACGGGTGATACGCCTAAGGGAGTAACAACTGTGAGAACTGATGGAAACAGTCACCTCAGGGAGCCATCACTGGGAACAGCAGACAGGGTCAAGCTAGAAGACTTGCAGGTTCTGAAATCTCTACCAAAGAGGCATGACTCACTCTCCAAGGAAAAGCGTTCAGTTTTGTTATCCTATAACATCTGGGGGTATACACAGCAAAAAGACTGGTGACACTTCATTTTATTCTCCTTAAAGACAAGACCCATGTCTGATTTGTCATTCTATTCCCACCTTAGCTCCTAGTACTTTAATGATACCTGATACTTTTCACACAGTAGATATCTGAAAAAATCTGTTGGATGAAAACAATTGAAAAATCATTGAGCTTCTAATATCCTGATTGGTTAAGAAATCTGCAATCACTGGATGGTAACTAGTCTGCTTGTAACTGTAATCAGATCCTAAGATTTTCAAAGGATTTTGCCAAATAGCACAACTGAACTCCAGCAGATGCTAAAGAAGGGAAGAGAACCTGCTAGATCCCACCAACTCAAATCTTATGGTAACATTACTTGTGGCATAATGAGTTATTCCCTCCATACTGAGGTTATTTTATATATATAATACACACACACACTAGTGTCCTTTATTTCTGAAATATCGCTCATATCAGTTGTTCTCTTTTAAGAGATATGACTGGGAAGTCCAATCTGTAATTTTCATTTAAACATTTAAAACTTTTCTTTACTGTTTGAGGATACAAGAGAAGTCATGTACCTCAGATTTGGGTTAACCTAAAGAAGTCTTTGCTGTTGTAGTTACCCCAATCTGGAAGGTTAACCATTATGCCCAACAGTGCGTCGTTATACTTTTGTTCTTTGAAATCGTGATCATGCTACTCAGTTTTTATAAAGTTTAACTGGATATCTATAATGTTTCAGACATTCTACTGGATACTGGAGTTATAATACACAGTCTTCCTTCTACTTGCTTACAGGTTGGGGGGAGGCAAGGAAAAGCCGGGCAACCATTCTTGATCTAAAATAGTGCTATGACAGGGGCGCCTGGGTGGCTCAGTCGGTTGGGTATCTGACTTCAGCTTCGGTCATGATCTCATGGCTGGTGAGTTCGAGCCCCACATTGGGCTCTGTGCTGACAGCTCAGAGCCTGGAGCCTGCTTCAGATTCTGTGTCTCCCTCTCTCTCTGCTCCTCCCCTACTCGTGCTCTGTCTCTGTCTCTGTCTCTCTCTCTCTCTCTCTCACAAAAATAAATAAACATTAAAAAAATTTTTAAATAGTGCTATGACAGAGGTAAAACACAGACTGTTGTGAAAACACATAAGAGAAACAGTTGGATCAGAATGGCTAGGAGATGCAGAAGGTTTTCTAAATGATGGCGCATAAGCAACATTTTAAAGAACTAAAGCTTAGCTTGAGTTGCCCCTGTGACCCTACTTCATAAACATGAGTTAATTTATTATTTTTTAAAAAATGTTTTCCTAAGCTTGTTCTTTTACATTTCACCACTAACGAAACAACAGTCAACAAAGCGTTTAGAAACCTAGAAATGGGAACTTTAAGGTGCTGTTTCAGAGTATCTTGTAATTCATCAGGTGTGCCATTCATTTGGCAACCAAAGACACCTCTAAAACTACAGAATCAGCCATTCTTCAAGAACACGCTCTACCTGGATAAGCCAGAGACCTTAGTAAAATTATGGCTTTCACTGATGATTTCATCTAAAACAACGCTTCTCAAAGTGAGGGTCACACATGAGTCTGCTCCGGAAACGCTTTCTGTTCTACAGGAAAATGTGGCGCTTGTGCCAGAATGTAAATCAACGTACTGCATCCTTCATTGAGAAAATCTTGCTATGAAGAAGAAAGTCAGCCGATTTACACTTTGGCACAAGCTCCTTATGCTCTCGCAGATCAGTGGCAATAGCTACAGACCAGCTTTTTGAGTAGCACTGATCTAAATGAAAATCATCCAAGCGCAACTGCTCTTTCCCTCACACCCAATATTAATCCATCAGTAAGTGCTACGTGCACTTCCATTTTGGGGGGGCTAACTACCTTCTTCCACATTTTGTGCATGTCCCAAATGTAGGGTCTTTGATCCCCTCTACCACTAAGATCACAGTCCAAACAATTCTTATTTCTCACATCAGTTCCCACAACCGCCACCAACTGGTCTCTCTGCTTCTGCCCCTGACTTGTGATGGTCTTGCCTCCTTGGCAGCCAGGATGAAACTTCAGAAACCATCAACTGGACTGGGTCACTTGTGGGCCTAAGAAATGACCTAAACATTCTCTAAGGACTGCTTTTTTGGCTCTCCTGCTACGTCACTGGCTGCTGCTTCTCAGGCCCCTTGCCTCTCCTCCGTCCCTTCTCCTTCTCTAAATATTACTCTCCCCTCAAGCCAATCCTCAACTCCCTACTCATCTTTATCTACACACCAGTATTGTTCCCCAACTTCGGGCTTATCAACCTCTGTCACATTATTCACATTATTGGAATATGTTTTCTTCAAAGCCTTTATGGAAAGCCTTTATGCTTACCTACTACTAATTGTCTCTCCAAACTAGAATGCAAAGTCCGTGAAAGCAGGGGTTTCTTTGGATACATTCACCACTTGTTATTTTTGTTTTATTTCAGTGTTTGGGAAAGAGTGAGCAGTCAATGTAGGTACTGAATGAAAAAATGAACACATGAGTTGGCTTCCAGTTATGGAATAAGTCAGTCATGGGGGTAAAAGGTACAGCATAGGGAATATAGTCATAAAAATACAGTAAAATAAGTTATGTTGGGAATCCCTGAAATTAATAAGGAATAAAAACTACAATCAGTTTATTATACAATTAGCTGAAGTATATTGTACAAAAATAAGTGTTTTTGGCAGCAAGATGAGGGGGAATGTTCCTATATCAATTTCAGTCTGACACTCCTCCATGTCAGGCTATAGGAAAGGTCTGGACCTTCCCTGTACTTTTGTCACCCAGACATCGCTCCTCTGTGACTCATGCTGTTCTGCACTGGAAAGGTCCTTTCTTTGCATCAAGGCCCGGACTTTCTGTCAGCAACTGTATCACGTGCAAGGCTCAGGGATTCAACACATGACTTCTGCAGACCTAGCTCTCTCTTTTCTTAATTTCATAAAGCTTAAGGAAGCTCCCACATCTTCCAATATACTTGGGCTGCCACTTCTGAATTCTCATTGCCCAGGACCCCATCTGTTTGCATGCCCCACTGTCCCTTGGCTACAGCTAGAGGTCCTGGCAATCAGCCTTTCCACTCTGTGTGGGCATGGCCAGGGCAACAGGATGTGCTTTGAACCTCACTCCTTTTGGTAGGAAGACTGAGATCCAAATGCACAGAAGTGTGTTTTCCAACCACTTAACTGTGTGAGACTAGAAGTGCCCCATGGAGCTGGAACAGCCCAGGAGGACTCTGTTCTTTTAGCCATATAGAAACAACAACTGATAACAAACCAAAACCTTGGAAGCAAACCCCACACTTAAATGTGAATGCTAATCTTTGTTTACTAACAATCTCCTACGGATACAAAGGTGAGAAATGTGTTTTCCGGGTGATTTTTGAGGGGTCTCCAAGGCAATAGTTTATTAAGCCATCAGTTCATTAAACACAGCACAACAGAATTTCATTATCTTTATGCTATTTCTTCCTGTGCAGTGTTTTTCTTCCGAAAATGTGATGTTTTCCCCATTCTATCACCTGGAAGGGAGAAGTCTACTTCCCTATTATGTGAGCACAAGGGATAATAAACACGTCAGTATGTTCTATGATACTTCGTAGAAAATCGTTGTTTATTGTGTTTCCCCCTCTAAGGGGAATGGAGCTAACCAAGATGCTTCATAATGTACTTGGACACCATGCAGGCCATACCCCGGAAGACCATGCTTTCTAGTCACTGAATTACGATATGCAGAGAACCTCTTCTTATAGCTTAGTAACCAGGTTCTATTTTTAGCTGAAGGGCTTATCTTATAACCCTTCTTAGCAGAAATTATTATCCATGAGACAAGCATTGATGTAAGATAAAGTGAGTCTAAAGAATGCCTCTGGTTCCCCTAGCTTTTCTTTTAGCCACAAACAATCCTAATTTATAGAAGTTTCATGTCTCTGTCTTCATGAAGAATTACAACAATATAAACCACTAGCATAAACTTGTAACAGAAATGTCATTCTAGCCCCTCTGCTTTCCACTTTAGGTTCACAGGGCACTGGAGATACTCATTCCCATTAGCATACTGTGTATCTTTCTTCCCTGTCTTTAAAAGGAAATGTCTGTAAGAAACTGATACCTAGGATACCAAATGGAATGAAGCTGTGGCAGAATTCTGCATCCAAAATGACTGACTCATATTTTCTAGCTATTTAACGTCCAAATGAGAACATAAATGTCTTTCATTGCTGAGTTACTAGAAATAGAGGATAATTTGTCTTTTATTATTTTTACTGCTTGTCCCTCTAATCTTGTTATTCATGTTAGAGACCATTACTGGGGTTGTAATATCTTACTTGTGGAAAAATAGACCTTAGAATGCTTCATGCTTTTAGCAAATGTGTAACAAATAAATGTATCCATGGATTTCAGATGGCGAGGCTGTAACTAGGAATCAGCCAGCTACCATTTATGTTTGTTTCTATAATACATAGCAACACCAAGTCTCCTATATATGAGAAAAACTAGGATGCTCCTTCTTCAGAATGTAGTTTAAAAGATCTAGTGCTATTTACAGTAAATGCCAACAGGAGTGAAAAGTTAGCACATTCTTTGGTTTCTCTTGCAAACTCTGTCTGGCTCAGGGAATCAGAGATTTTCAAATCTTTCACAGGCATACCAGATGACACCTTCAGACCTCTCCCTTCTTGCTGCCACCTGAATGCAGGGGCAGTTTATTGGCAGTATGTATGTTTTAATTCTTTTGGTTGAAAGTAACAAAAACCTAACTCAAATTAGCTTAAGCGGAAGTGGAAAATAACGGGTTTGTGGCAACTAAAATATTCAGGAATGGCTATCTAATATGGTGGCATTAACGGGATGAAATGCGCCTTTTCATTCTTTTGTTTCTATTTTCCTCAGTGTGCCTTCATTTTTCAGGTAGACTTTCTCCATTCGTTAACAAAAATCCATCAGCAGTTGTAGACACAAATCCTAGTAGCTTTGTAACCCCTGTGAGAAAGAGAGCATCATTCAGTGTTCTGCCAAAATCCCAGGGAGTACTCTGGCCATCTTGCTGGTTGAGATCATATACCGATACCTGAACAAACCACTCTGGCTAGAGGTGGGGGTACTTTGGCTGACCAGGTCACATGCTCACCCCGAGAGCAAAGGGAGCAAAGGAGGCAGGTCAGCCCCACATCAACCATGGATCTGAAAAAGTTGATTCTACTGGTAGGGGCAGTCCACAAAGGAATTCTGCTCAGACAAGACATATATTCATGGAAGCACATTCTCAAAAACAAACAAATACTGCCTGAAACAAAGAACAAAGCCCTCTGACGCGATGGTTACTCTCTGAAGCTCTTACCAATACCATGTGTAAAGATGCCAAACACACAGAAAAAGAATTCTCTGCGACTTCTCTAGTCATCTCTTCTGAATATCCTTGTCTCAAGGACCTTTCAAAGTCCTTTACAATGTAGATGCAAGAAGTATCCTCTTATATCTTCTCCATACAAGGCAAAAAAGAACGAAGGTACTAATAATAAGCTACTTAAGTACAGGTGGACGCTAGCTGTTTTGGAACACACTGTCTTGGCTTCGTGTGAAACATTTCAGAATTTGCACAAATGTAGACACCCAGACCCCGGGTTGACACGTTGAAAGGGAAGAATGTTCTTCTTGTTCATGTCCAGTGACTCAGAATATCCAAAAACAAAGCCCAAATATCAATGAGAATAATACAGTGAGCCAGCAGCTAATTCATCCCCATTGGTTGCTAATACTATAATATGGCAGAACTGCTCAATTACTTTGCAGAGCATTTCAAAAAGTAAATACATGAAATAAAAAGCGTATTTTATATTCTTACTCAAATGGTATAAAGATTGCAAGAATTTTTCATTCAAGTTAGTGGCTGAAAGGATCATATACACATCAATGTCCAATACTACTATGGCCCATATTCGTTAATCAAATGGGAAAGTCCAAACTTTTCAATACATATAAATGTACCAGAGATTACCATTACTACAAAAGTCTTTCTTGCAAGGCAGTTCAATTATAGTTACAGTACCTTCAGCCTTTTATAATGAGATCCAAATAAACAGGTAAACAATTGCAACTAAAATATCAAGCAGATATCTAAATGGTTTTAATAGCACCCCCCCCCCTTATTAAAGATTGAAAACAATGTTAATAGCTTTTATAATGGAAACTTTACCAAGAAGTCTTCAAAGGCACATGACAAAAGCAAATGGTTTAGAATTCCCTCAGTTCAGAACCTCAAAGAAACAAGTAATTTAACTCTGGAACTGAAACCAAAAGCTTGCTACCCAGAGCTGAAGGTTATTTGTAATATGCGCATGTAGTCTGGTACATGTCTCATGTCCCTTGTGTTTAAATAGCAGACTGTATTTTGTAAGTTTCCAGGCATCCTGCTTTTGCTTGCTGTTGTTTGTACTCTTAGAAAAGAAGTACAGTTACTCTGTATCAATAAAGCACAGCTGACCATGTCACGCCCTGCTTCAAAAACAAAAATCCTCAGTCTGGCCTAAAGATCCTGCATTGTCTCCTGCTGGTTTATCTTTCCACCTCCACTTGGCCCCACCTCAAGCTCCTCCCAGCCAAGCTGATCATCTTTCATTTCCTTATACGTGCCAAGCCGGTTCCTCTGCTAGGAACACCTAACTCCTGCCCTGACTCCAGCCCCATGCAGCTATCAACCCAGAGAGCCCATCCTTTCTCAAACTCAGGTCCCTTGCCTGCTCAGCCTCCCACCCCACCTGCTTGGTCTTCAGAGCACCTTCCCAGCACTATAACAAATGCCTTTCCCTCCAACATCCGTGAGGGCAGGGACCATGTCTGCTTTGCCAGTTATATTCCCAGTGCTGAGCTGAGTGCCAGGCACATACTAGGATCTCTAATATTCGTTAGAAAAGTGTTTCATGGGGAAAAAAAGAAAAATAAAATGTTCCATGAAGTCTAAGACTAATGTTCCCCTGTAAGTATATTTCTGCCAAAATATATTTTGATTTGGCAGATTTCACTATGATCTGTATTCCTGGGACACATCAGGAAGGTCACAGTAAGAGTATTTTATTGACTTCAGGAAATTCCTAGATAATTGTGAGGTTATACAGACCAGACCTAGGTCTATGACAGAAGTAAAACAAAAGCAGATTTTACCCCAGAAGATGCAAGACTTCCTGTCAGGGTTGTCAAAATGAAATAAACTGTCCTGAGAAATTTAGAAACTCTACATAGAGGATCTACAGATTCTCAAAAATGTACCCTTTGCACTTACCAATTGGCATGAAATTTACTAGAACCAATATTTCCTACAGAAAGGCACAGCTGGCATTTAGCAGATCAAGCACAGGGTCTGGTAAATGAGAACTCACTCAACAGCTCAGGCTTTCTGCACTGAGCCGTGTGCACTGAATGGAACTTAATACTGATGAGAGTCTAAGAAAGGTTTTAGGTTTTGTTTTTTTTTTCTTTTAGGTTAGGTTTTGTGGGTTGTTGTTTTTTGTGTTTTTTTTTTTTTTTTAAGTTTATTTATTTATTTTGAGAGAGAGAATCTGAGTGAACAGGGAAGGGTCAGAGAGAGAATTCCAAGCAGGTTTCACACTGTCAGCATGGAGCCCGATGTGGAGCTCGAACCCACAAACCGTGAGATCATGACCTCATCCAAAGTCAGACACTCAACTAAGCCACCAAGGTTTTATTTTTTTTTTAATTTTTTTTTCAACTTTTTTTTTTTTTTTTTTTTTTTTTATTTATTTTTGGGACAGAGAGAGACAGAGCATGAACGGGGGAGGGGCAGAGAGAGTGGGAGACACAGAATCGGAAACAGGCTCCAGGCTCCGAGCCATCAGCCCAGAGCCTGACGCGGGGCTCGAACTCACGGACCGCGAGATCATGACCTGGCTGAAGTTGGACGCTTAACCGACTGCGCCACCCAGGCGCCCCATGCCACCAAGGTTTTAGGTTAACATTTTTATGTGCTATGTATCTTGGGAGTCTGTTAAAGCCTAGGACCTCTTCAAAGAATAAGATACACAGAATACAATGAAATAGTTACCAAATTTTAAAAGGATGAATTTGTGACATGGTAAACAGGTTTCTTTTTGTTTCTTTTTTGAGAGAGACAGAGAGCCTGAGAGAGGAGGAGAAGGGGGGGTGGGGGGAGAGGGTGAGATAGAGAATCTTAAGCAGACTCCACACCCAGTTCAGAGCCTGACGCAGGGCTCAACCTCACAACCATGAAACCATGACCTGAGCCAAAATCAAGAGTCAGATGCTTAACTGACTGAGCCATCCAGGCGCCCCCATGTTTCTTTACTAATACTTTAAGAACAAAGATCTAACAACAGGTCCAATAATAACATTTTCAAAGTAGGGATGAGCATAAATGATTTTTTTTTTAAATACCTTCAAACAACTGCAATGTGAAATGATACCTGTGACTTCCACTGGTAACAAAGCCACAGGTACTGGCAGAGCTTCTATGTTTTGTGACCTCTACCCGCAATTAAGGATGATGCTAAATTTCAATTAGATGTTAATAACAATAACAATACAGACCATTTCTGTATCCAGATTCGTATACTGAGTTCTATCCATGCCTACAAACTACAAGTTAAAAACTCTTGTTTTCGAAGGATATTGCGTGAATTCTAAAGATCCTTTAGCCTGGATCCTTTAGCTCTCAACATGATATACGTTTAAGGTAATGGAAAAGCTGTATATGTATTTATAGAGGACTTTGAGTTTTAAAAATAGTTTATAAGTCAGTCGTATTTTATGCATCATAATGAAAAAGAACATGCAGATAGCATGTAGGACTTTTTTCTTGCTGAGCAAA
This sequence comes from Puma concolor, assembly GCF_028749965.1. NCBI lineage: Eukaryota > Metazoa > Chordata > Mammalia > Carnivora > Felidae > Puma > Puma concolor. Next base: position 32,191,953 of record NC_141684.1, read on the forward strand.
TCAGGGCCTTCGTGTCTCTCCTACCCTTACAATCATCCCCTCTAGGCACCTCCTGCTTTCTCCATAATTCTCTTGATCTACTTCTGGACATTTGCATTTTCTAAAGTGCCATGTTTTTCATGAAACATTCATGGCTCCTGCTTTAATGGCTACCCTCAGTAATTACTGGCACAGTGGTAAGGTCAAGAAACTTTCTTTTTATTTATTTTTATTGTCAAGTAGAATTTTATTCCATGGAATACTACCACAATTTGTTTATTCATTCCCCAACTGAAGGATATCTGGGTTGTTTCTAATGTTTGACAATTATGAATACAGCTGCTATAGATGTTTGAGTTCTCTGGGTAGATCTTCAGTCTTATGCCCCATAAATCTGGGCCTTGGGTTGGCTTTTCCACACCTTTTCTGCCCTTCCTTCTTCATGTATAAACCAAAATATGTTCTTAATCCCTTGCAGATCTCCACTCTGTATCAGTTTGGGATACTGGGCCCAATGGGGTTTCTGTCCCTCCACCAATGGCTTAAGGCTTTTGTATATGAAAGAAGACTTTGTGTCTGCAAGGAGGGGAAGCCTCTCAGTACCTGCATACCTGAGGAACCAAGGGGGTCCCTCTCTGGTCAATTTCCGTGCTCCCAAGCTTTCTGGTAAACACTGAGCAGAGGCCTGTGGGTAAGAACTTGTGAGTGCATCTTCTCCTTGTATCTGTGATCCCACTTATTCTCAACTATATTGCTGGCTTTCACTTGACGTTTAAGAATTCATTAAAGCGTTTAAATGCTTTCTTCTTCACACTTTAATTTTTTTCACTATTTATTCTTTGTTGTGGTAAAGCGTACATAACAGAAATTTACCATCTTAATCATTTTTAAGTGTACAGTTCAGAGGTGTTAAGGACACTCACCCTGTTGCAAACCATCACCACCATCTACCTCCTGTTTAATATCATACCATTTTGTAAATTTTAACTACTTGAATTTTTATTTATTTATTTATTTATTTATTTATTTATTTAACGTTTATTTATTTTTGAGACAGAGAGAGACAGGGCATGAACGGGGGAGGGTCAGAGAGAGGGAGACACAGAATCTGAAATAGGCTCCAGGCTCTGAGCTGTCAGCACAGAGCCCGATGCGGGGCTTGAACTCACGAACCGCAAGATCATGACCTGAGCCGAAGTCAGACGCTTAACCAACTGAGCCACCCAGGCGACCCAACTACTTGAATTTTTAAAGGAAGCTTTGTGTCATTACTTTATATGGAAACTAGAACTTAGCATAAATAGAAGATAAAATAAAAAATAAATGCAATGAAAACAAAACAGTGTATTTGACTTCTGAAAGCTTTACATCCAAAGCCTACTGTTCATTAAAAAGGGAGATATAGGTATATTAGAGAAGTGTTAAAAACTAGCATCAAATTAAAACTTTTCTCCTTGCCTTAATGAGAAACACTGAAAGGGAACAGATTCAAAATCCTTTTAATTCAATTCAATACATATCCATATACCACCCAAAGTCATCCTGTATAAAACCAATCATTGATCCCACACCTTGACAAACATTGCTTTAGCCCAACTAGTCCCCTCCAGTCTTTGCATTAGTACACTGACTGTAGAGGTTCAAGGCTGGCTACCTCTCCTGGCAAAGACAGCCCAGAGGAGGAAAGAGATTAAAGAGAAAAATTACTCCCCACTTCCAACCCTATTTTTAAAATGGTAAAATGAAACAAAGATAGTGATGATATATGAGCAAGGTAATCCTAGAAAACCAGAAGGCTATAAAAGATAATATGAATGAATATGGCAGGGCTGATACCAATCAGGTAGGTACCCAGGTACACAAGGAACATATATTTGTAAAGCAGACTCTGATTAAACAATAAATTCATTCAACAAATAGTTATTGATCTTAGGCTTTACACCAGATATTGTGCAGGATCCTGGATTGTTCTTTATCAGTACCATGGTGTACCTCTGAAACATGTATCTATGTAATCGCTAGAGACCCTGTATGCCATTTTTACTTCTATTTCTACCAACATATAATGTCTGCTCAGTGCTCAAGAAATGTTTTGGGAATCACTAGAGTCCTTCGTATTCCTAGAAGAAGAGAATCTTCAACATGGAACCATAGAGTTATCCCATCTAAGCTCCCTTCACATGCAGAAATTGCTTCTACCTCATCCATGACAAAACTGACCCAACATCTGCTGAGTGCTTCCAGACTGCAGCCCCCACTAACTCTCAAGGTAGCTCACTCCTCTCCTGAACCATGCTAATACAAGAATGTTTCTGCTTACAGTGAGAGAAAATGGCCTTCCTTGAAACTTCCAGCCATATGTCCTAGTTCTTCGTAAGTGAGCAAAGACGACATCTTTCTTCCTTTCAACACCTGGAAGCTCATAGTATATTTATCTTACACTCCTCTTTGCCAAACTTATGGTCTATACTTCAAAAAAATTGCTCTTAAAAACCAAATTGTTTTTCTATTATCTAGTGGACATGGACAGTCCCTAAAAGAGTGCCTAAAACTTGCCATGATAATTCAGATATAGTTTTATAACAGCAAATAATAGGATATTACCCCCCTCTCACTCTTTAGACCTAGCTATGGGCATTGCTGTTTGTTTTATCCATATCACACCTATACTAAGTTGGATAGTGTTCCCCCCAAATTTCATGGCCTTCCTGGAATCTAAGAATTACCTTATTTGGAAGTTGAGTCTTTAGAGATGTAATGTTTAAGATGAGGTTGTAGTAGAATAGTATAGGCCCTTAATCCAATGTGACCTGTGTCCTTATTAGAAGAGGAGAGGAGAGGAGAGGAGAGGAGAGGAGAGGAGAGGAGAGGAGAGGAGAGGAGAGGAGAGGAGAGGAGAGGAGAGGAGAGGCAGGAGAGGGGAGGGGAGGGAAGGGGAGGGGAGGGGAGGGGGGTGAGGCGAGAAGAGAAGAGAAGAGAAGAGAAGAGAAGAGAAGAGAAGAGAAGAGAAGAGAAAGAGTCAGACACACGGGAGAATGAACATCATGTGACGATGGACACAGGGACTGGAGGGATGGATCTATAAACCAAGGAATGTGGAGGATTACTGGAGGCACCAGAAGCGAAGAGAAAATCATGAAACAGATTCTCCCCTCCGGTCTTCAGAGAGTGAATAGCTCTGCCAACACTTTGATTTCCATCTTCAATTTTCCAGAACTGTGAGAGAATACATTTCTATTGTTTTAAGCCATCCAGTTTGTGGAAACTTGTTACAGCTGACTTTGGAAACTGACACAGTACTTTTGCCTTCTACATAGATACTGCTTGGATATACACTCAGTGTCCCCACCACCTCCCCCCCGCCCCCCGCCTTCTTTTTTCCTTCTAGTAATTCATCATCACTGAAGCAAGTTTCTCCATCTTGAATCTATGTAGTGGACATTAGTTTAGTGTGTCTGCCCGGCATCATCTATTTCCATTTTTCTGGTATCAGCAGATCATTGATCATGTCATGGGGTGATTCCATGAGCTCATTAAACACAGGGTCAGTGGACTATCTGTCAAGATGTCCTGATCTTTCCCAGAACACTCTATCTCTCTTTCACTTTCACTTTCTCTCTCTCTCTCTCCTGCTGGGAATTATGAGTCGTGACCACATGACACATGATGGAAAAGAGCTAGAGCTGATTCATCCCAGTAGTGAGACAGCCTTTCCAAGGTCTTGTTCTTCAACATTTCCCTCAATCCCATGAACTCTTCCATAACAATCCAGTAAATCCCTTTATGCTGAGATTAACCAGAATCAGTTCTACGTCATTCATTCAATTAAGGAACTCTGATAAATTAGAAAAGTAAAGCTTTGGATTTTGTTCTTTTTTTATTATTATTATTGTTTACCTTATTTTGACTTACCACTATTAGTAGGGTTCACTGAAATTTCAGTTTCACTCAATTCCCTCCCACAAAAGTCTAAATGATTAGCTCAAAATGCTTCAAGGTACAACTATCTACAATGGATTAGTTATTGGTTTTTTTTTGCAAGTCTATGTGTTTCAGTCCAAGAAGCGGAAGCTGATGGCAAACTTAAAAGAAATTAATGTATAGTTTTCAAGTAGACTATTAGCAACCTTTTTATTCTCATTCACATTAAGGATGACAAAAATAATTTATTAACTTCAATGCCCAAGAAACATTTCCCCATAATATTTAACGATGAACATGATGTGTACCTAACACTGAAACACAAAACTCTTAATATATAACATAATCAGAGCCTGTGCCTATAAGGCTATGTTAAAACAACATCTCCCTAGGTTTTTCTAAAAAATCACTGAGTATTTCTATAGTGCCAGAATGGTTCTTTTTTCCTCTCAGTTGTTCATGTTAGTTCACATCATTAAAAACTATATTTTGCTCTTTTTCTACTATACACTTACCAACATGACTGCTCATTTGACATTTAAAAACATGCTGGTAAGGGGTTAAAATTGCACTTCAATAACACTTCAGTGATATAAAAGATCACCTTTAAACTTCCTTGGTCCTCCTAAGAATGTAAGATCTAAATAGATCGAAGGATAATTAATGCCCTGCTGATTTCTGTTGTTTTTTACTTTTTAACTTCATTGTACTAGAATATATCTTCCCTCATGTGGGAAACTATGGGAAAACCAACTGCTACCTTGACATGCTTACCTCACTCATCAAAGGTAGATTATATTTTATAGTACTTACAAGTTGGCTTTAAAAATGCAATGATGTTTGTATTACTAAGCCATTTAGATGAACGAAAACAGAATAAAATATTTACTCAAAGCCATTTATCACGGTTGTTCACATTCTTCTGCTGAATTGTGATATGCGCTTGTGACATCTTGTCGCGGTGATTTACATAAAGATTTAAACATAGATCAGAAAGAATCGTTAGTCCATTAATATATTAATTCTCAATGTAAGACCACATTTTACCTTTACCACATTTGCTTAACATTTATTTATAACAAAACATGAATCTCAGTGTCTAGCCATCCAGTCTAATGACGTATAATGAGGGACGAGACCTAATGTACATTGGTTTCTTTCAATCATAAAGATTCAAATCTATTCAGTAGTGGAGAGAGGAGAATTCTCTAGACTTTAACCATGTCTCAGATGAAATAAAACCATGACTCCAACATTTTTCTTTAGGGCTCAACAATAATGCAAGGGCTGTAGTGTCCCCTTCTTGCTTATGTGCGTAATATAAAATCCCCCTTCTTCCCCAAACTCCCACCTTTCTATAGAAAAACATACCTCCCAACCAGTCTAAACCATCCTTCTGGCCATTGTTGTTGGTGGAATAGGCTCTTTACCTGACTGGAGACAGCAAGAGGTGAGGGAGATGTTCCCTGGGATTTCTGAAAAGAGCAGTTTCTTCTTTCCTCTTCAAGAGCTATGGAAAGAGTCCCCCCTCAGTAGATTTGAACCTGGCAATATGAAGCCCTACCAGCTCTGGCAGCATTCTTAGGGCCCCAAGGAGAAAGTCTGTCAGAAATGGAGCCAGCATCAAGAAGGGGAGCTAAGAAACTGCAATGGGAAAACAAGGAGCTTGTCAGATGGTTATGAACCCTGGATCAGGTCAAATCTAGAAACACAGTCCCCTCCTCCACTCAGTTACATAGTTATGAAGACCTTCTTTTTTATTTTTTCCTCAAGCCACTTGAAATCAGGTTTTCTGATCCTTGACAGTGAAAGAATCTGAACTGATTCAAGTACAAACACTCATCTTCAAGGGCATAGCTGAACTACAGTAGAATTAGCAGTGTACAAGGACAAAGGGTGCTTGGTATCATGCTAATAAGATCTTTATCTGCTTATATCTCACCTAGTCAATAACGAGAATCATACTCCTAATCTGGTATCTGGTATAGATGTGATTCTCAAAAGATAGGAGAAACTGGAAAGCCAAATAATTTTGGCCAAGTTTTCACAGCTACTAACTAAAAAATAGAGATTTGAATTCAAGTTTGTCTGATTCTAAAGGGAATGTTCTTTCAAGCTTACTGTCCATCCTGCCTTCTATTTTTAAGGCTTTCATTATTGCAAACTGATTATATACCTTCACCATAATTACAAATAAGACAGCATACATAATATAACTTACAATTTACAAAGTACCTCTAATGCATATTGGTTTTTACATTGTTATTGAATCTGAAACTCTTCAAGAAGCCACAATGGCAACAGCACTGAACTGATTTAAAAGAACAGCAAAACTATGACCTTAGCAACAGAACCACCAAAAGGGCCAATCTTCAATTTTCTGGTCATTAATATATATAACCTAGTTGAAGAGCATTACTCATAGTGGTATTTTTGGTTCTTAGATATCTTTACCCAAAATTCTACTTATGTTCACCCCAATGAGGAAAAAAGTAAAGATGTACTTGATCATTTGGATCATGTACATGAACAGCTGAGATGAACTACACAAATTAAATTAGAGATCCATTGATGGCTTTTGTTGCTTATAGAAGACCTGGAACATAACAACTGAAAAGAGAGGTTCTTGAGATACATAAGCATTTTTAAATAAATAGAAGAAACATGGATTTAACCAAGAAAATAAGTATGCTGTTAAGGTAGAGAAAGTTTGGATAGAAACTTTAAAAAATGTACATTCAGCTGAAATGATGCACTGACCGTTGAACGTGAACAAGCCACTTCATAATCCTGAATCCCCAAGACCTCATCAGTCAAAAGAAGACATCAGATGACTTCATCGCTAACATCCCTTCCTAATCTATGATCTACCTCATCGTCCTTTTCCATCTCCCTTTGCTCACCAATGACCCTTCTGACTCTATTCAACCTCTGCCTCCTTCCCTGGACAGTAGCCATTTAAATTCTAGCACTAGAAGGATGTATAAGCACCACCACCACCACTATTTAATAGGTACTTCCACTTTAAAAATATTTCTTCTAATCTTATCATGAACTTCACAGAAAAAAAAAATTATCACCATTTCAAAAATGAGGAAGTCAGAGCTCCACGAAGTTAAAAAAAGAAAAAGTATCTAAAGTCACAAAACTACTAAGTAGAAGGGCCAGATCTGGCTGCAAAGTTCTTGACCCTAAACTGCTGTAGATGTTTCTTCGTAATGTGTGGCTAAGCATTCTGGTTCAGCAGCTGGTCTTTTCCAAATGTATCAACTGATTCTCAGCCCAGTTACAGCAGTGGTTCAAATCAAAATTGTTAAAATCAAGCTTCACAATCTAGAAGACTGAGATCTATGTTTTGGTCAGTGGGGTCCAATGTCAAGTAGCATCATGTCCTCGTGACTATGCTCCTAAGACAAACAGCCAAGTCTCTTTCACCTTCTTTAAGAGGACAGAGACAACTCTAAATCACAAAATTAGAAAGGATTGTTATCAGTATCAACTTAGCCCAGTATTCTGATTCTAAATGACATTACATAATAAATATTCCAGAGTTAGAAGAGACATGCTATTTATAATGAAGGCTGAAAGCCTCAGGAGATGTTCTGGGCTATCTGTTTCTTAAGATGGATAAGCATGTATAAACAAAAGTAAAACCTTCCACAGGCAGGTTGCCTATTTCATGGATTGCTCTCACTCATCCTTAACAATAATAAACAAAACAAAAAGAAATAAAAAGCAGAAACTCTCTTTGCCTTTGCCATAGCATAAATTTTAAAATCCTACTTTTGTTGTTGTTGTTGTTGTTGAGTTCAGCAAAGGCAACTTATGGTGTTTCATAAAATTCTCTCCCCTCACACTACTTTTCTTCTAGCTGGGACAGTAACTGACATGCCACAGGGACCAGCAAGTTGATTTATAAGTAATGGAGCCGCCATATTATTTCATTTCCCTCTCCCCCCAAACAAAGCATACATATTACCTAGTACACAGAACAGCAAAAATGCTCAGTTCTATAATCTTTCTATTAGTCACCTCAAAATAGTCACATGGCATGCTCTATCTTTGAAGGTGTGTATACAAAGCCTTTGTTGCAAACATTAGGACAGAACTGATTTCAAATTCTGCTTCATTCTAACCATCATACCAGCCGCCCCACTGCCTTCTACCACCATGACTATCAGCAGTATAAAAGACCACACATCTATTCAACAAGTAACTGCAGGGAAGGAAACCATTTCTCCTTGTTCAGATGTCAAACAAAATCAATAACCACTTCCTACAGAAAGGCAAAGGGAGACAAGAACTGACCCCTTTCACCTCAAATCGCTCACACCCCTTGTCTAGTCTATATAGAGATCCATGTAAGTCTCCACTTTAAATATTTCTTCTGCCTTCTACATTTCACCATGTTCAGAAGTATTTTCACAGATTAAGCTGTATCTCTATAGTTGCTCCCAATTTCATGAAAATGAATAACCATCCTGCCTTTATTCTTTACAGAGTTTTAAAGATATAAATAGAATATATACATAATCTCTGAATGAACTTTGTTTTGAAACTGGTTGCAATGCACAAGGCAGCTTGACCTCGCAAATGCAACAGTCCCAGTGCCTAGAGTAGAACTTGCTACCGTTGAATTTACAAATGCTTGTTGAATTTATAATATATAATACTCACTGTTTCAAATCATGTTTGTGAGCTTTCATATAGTCCAAAGATAGGCACACTCTACCAACATCAGTGTTGCTCGAACTGAAGTCCTATTTTCCTTGGTTCTTTCACCATTCCCTTGGGAAAGAGGAAGCCTTCCTAACAGCAATTAAACAAACATTGAAAAAGCAATTTAAACTTGCAACCAGAGACACAGAGGTTGCCTTTGTGGAAAACAAGGATTCTCCAACTGCCTTTTTCCAAAAGAGACACCAATGTCTGTTCCACATGGAAGCCAGAAGGAGCTGTTTGTGTTTGTACACACAGGAGAAAAGGAGGGATTATGGGGTGCCCCAGAGATTTAGCAGGAATGGGAAGTCTCTTCTGCTACACAAACTCCTGAGGGACTGAGGGATCGCAATGGCCGAGAGTGAAGGAAATGGTTATTAGGACAAGAAGGGAAGTAAGCAGTCCTAATGACAATCTATGGAGAATGAATTCTGAAACCAACCAACCAATCACCAAACAAAAGGGGGAGGGCAGGGCCAGAAGGTAGATATAGTGACCAAATCTCTTTAGTTTCTCTAGGCCTGGGTGTAATAATGACAAAGCTTTTACCTAGTAAGTGTTCTGAGTTCCCGCACACAGGCGATATTAGAACTCTTCCCTGATCTTATTACATTTATGAGTGGAAGCCATTGTTCCTTCTCTCTAGGCAGACTATTGTGCTACGGGCTAGGAAGGTTTGTTTCTCAATACGTGCCGTGCTGTCGATTTAAAATTGAAACTAAATACATGAAAATTATATGGGATTCCTACCTTCCTGCACAGATGTCTACCAATACTAAGGTTTCACTTTGGAATATTTTATGAGGCATCTAATAAATATTCATTTAAATTTTTTCTCTCTGATTCTGTTCAATCCCTCATTACACGAAGAACTTACTAGTTACAGCCTTAAATTAACTTTAATTAAAAAAAAATGTAACTATGTATGTTAAAGGAGAATTACCAAACAAGTTCAGTGAGAAATACAGTAGCTAAACAATTTTATAATTTGCTTTCATCAAAAACGTTTACTCAGTTCATAGGCATACTATATAACGTATCATTGTAAACATTCCTAATACGTGTCAGGATTATTTTTTAAGGCTGAAAAGAAGTCCTGCTAAAGGAAACCTCTTTAATTTCCCTTAAAATGAGTATTTTAGAACATGGAGCCATTTTGCAAAGAAAGCCTGGTCCTGATTTTCAAGAGAAATTCCAATAGGAATATATGAAAGCATCCTAACAAGAATTGCTCTTAATTCCAATCATGTCTTGTGTTAAACCAGGGTTTTTCAACTTCAGCACTACTAACATTTGGGGTCGGGTAATTCTTGATTGCTGGGGACTACCCAGTGTGTTGCAGAATGTTAGCAACACCCCTGGCCTCTGCCCATGAGATGCCAGAAACACCCCTCTCCCCAAGTTGCGACAACCAAAACCTCTCTCCAGACGTTGCCAGAGGACCCTGGGGGAGTGGGTGCCAAATTGCCTGTGCTGGAAACCACTGCTCTAGGCTTATCAGTAAGATGCCCTGAGGTAAAAGGTGATTTCTCTTCTTCCATGTTGACTAACATTTTTCTCTTAGTTCTGCCTCATCAAACCATTTCACCATTTTTTTTAAATGCCTTTACCTTAGGGAAGCAAAGATTCCACTGACTCTTTTTTAAAAATTTTTTTTAATGTTTATTTTTGAGACAGAGAGAGACACAGCATGAGCAGGGAACGGGCAGAGAGAGAGAGGGAGACACAGAATGTGAAGCAGGCTCCAGGCTCTGAGCTGTCAGCACAGAGCCCGACGTGGGGCTCAAACTCACAAACTGTGAGATCATGACCTGAGCCGAAGTCGGACGCTTAACCGACTGAGCCACCCAGGCGCCCCTCCACTATTTCTTTTTTTTTTTTTTTTTTTTTAATTTTTTTTTTCAACGTTTATTTATTTTTGGGACAGAGAGAGACAGAGCATGAATGGGCGAGGGGCAGAGAGAGAGGGAGACACAGAATCGGAAACAGGCTCCAGGCTCTGAGCCATCAGCCCAGAGCCCGACGCGGGGCTCGAACTCACAGACCGCGAGATCGTGACCTGGCTGAAGTCGGACGCTTAACCGACTGCGCCACCCAGGCGCCCCGCCCCTCCACTATTTCTTAAAGAATACTTGGGTTTAGGAAACAATCCTCCAGGAAAAGTACAGTCAAAATGTGCTTCTGAGGACTAAGAACCAGCCCAAGGGTACAATCCTCTGTATTTCCAATGCAAGAGATGAAGGGTAGAGAGGGAAGGGTTTTCTCATTTCACATTAAATTAAACATTCTATAAATGAAGAATCCACCTCCACATGCTTATAAGATGTTCCGGTGCCTGAATTCTGCCTAGTTTTGATTCCAAAATCAATTTGCCCAATAATCACTTCTCCTTGATCCCCAAACAAACAAACAAAATAGGCAAACATATAAGGTTATGTTTTATCTGAACAGCACTTCAGGGAGAATTAATGGCTACAAATAATTTATCTTATCTTCACCACATGTTCTAATAATAATCATCAAAGGGGGGGGGGACAGTAATAGAAGTGAAAACTGACATCATTAGGTCTTTATTCAACTCTCCACCTTTCAGATGCCAGAATCATGGACATATTTCAAAAGGACTATGCTAGAAACTGAGAAAGCCATGGTCACATGGAATATGAGGCCGTGGCCTGGCCATTAGAAGCTTGCTGTCCTTTTTGCTGTGTGCCTCCATGGGTCAGTGATCACCCTGTGACAACCTACACCATGAGCCTTATCACTTTCTTGGAGAATTCTCACTGCCCTTCATCTGAGTCTCCCCCCTGCATTGTGGATGTGGGAACTATTTCTGATGGTTGCACAACAACGTCAGAACCCATCCCTCTTAGATATCCACAGACCATAGGCACAATGGTCACTCTTCTTCTTTTGAGTCCTTTCACAGGTGACACAGGTTGCAAGAGTCACCTTCATCCTCATTTCCCCACATCCGGTAAAGCCTCTCTAAAAATATGGCAACGACGACAGAGCAAAGCAAGCTGGATGGAGTCTGAGAAGCCACGGACATGATGACAGCTCCTGTTTCCCCCCACCCCCACCCCAGATTTCCACCCTGTACGCTGCAGAAGCTCTTTCCCTTCTTGCAGTTGGTGGGTGAAATCTCTCCTAGTGAAAGAGGCGTTTTTGCATAAAGCCTTTTGAGTGAGATGCTGGTTTACTCTATTAATCTGGTCTTTTTCTTGTTAAGTTACATTTATACACGGGGAACCCAGGGAAGACCCCTGCTCTCGAAAACCTGCGAGTGTTGGTCACTCTGCAGGGATTCTCGGGCCCCAAAGGCCATTTGTAGCCATCACGCTTCCGGAGTCCGTGGGGCAACATCACCGCGTCACCTGCAGGGGCAGCAGAGTGAACTGCGGACCCCCGGAGCGACGCCCCAGGTAAGGACCCGAGGACTCAGGAGCCTCTCTGAATCACGGGGACTCCTAGGATACCCTCCCGCACACAAGGGACTGCTGCCTCCTCCTCGGGGTACCAAATCAGAGGACTAGACCCGCGCCAGGTTTGGGGTGTGCGACGGCAGGGGGAGAGGTTAGAAAGGCGCATCATTGGACGAGCGAAGAATGTGACCCTGGAGAAAGGAGATAGAAGAGACGTAGGAAAACACGTTTCCCTTAATCCCCTCCCCGTGCTGCCTGTGGATCCCAGGATCTCCTCGTCATGGAAACAGACTGCAGCAACAGACGCGACCCTGGGCAGGCAACACGCACACACGCGCGCACACACGCCCCGCCGCGAGTTGCACGCCGCAGACTTCTGCCTGACTTCCCAGCCCAAAACATCTCACCTCCCGGGCCAGAACACGGATTCTTTTGGCCCAGAAGCGACCACTCCTCTCCACCGCCCTGCAACACACACATTCCGACTCTACATTACATCCCCAGGGTGCCGGGAACCACTTAAGGGAAGCCCTGGCAGTTCCCGTGCAAATGACTACCTTCCCGGCTGCCTTATCTGTCCAAATCTCCTACTAGCTCGCCTAAAGCAAGCCGCCCTGGGACCAAGCCAGGTAGGAGAAGGAGGAGGAGCCTGGGGTGCAAGTGAACCTCAGAGAACCGCTACTAAGTCAGTATTCAGGCGGACCGCACGTAGCCTCCAACCCCTTCCTGAGCCTTTTGGCTCCAGCAGCAGCCCAGTTCCTCCACCCGATCTCTGCACCGCTGCCCTCCTCCCCTTCACCCAAATCCCTCAACGATTTTCCAGCTGGCCGTTCCAGGCCACTTTCTGCATCCATCCTCTCTCTCCAGACGGTTCCCAACATGTGGCCTCGCATACTCACTCACTCCAAAGACCTCGATTCAAGGCTGCCTCTCACCATCATTATATCGCCCTCAACCTGGCACTAATTCCCCCAAATTATCCGGGTCTACTCGTTTCTCCGGAACCTACTGTCCCTTCCACCTGCGTCCTCTGCTCTCGTTCAAATCCGCTTTCCACGCGCCCCAGTTTTCATCCATCTTCCCTCTGCCGCTCCGACCTGGACACTCTTACCCCCTACCATGCCCCCCATACTGCGCTCTCACGCTCATCCCACCCTAACCCCCCGGAGACACCCCGCTTTCCCTCTGCGGCTCTTCTCGGCGGGGCGCCCGCATCCCAAACCCAGCCTCTCCATCCCACACCAGCCCGCCTTCCCGGCCTGCCCGATCCTCTCCCTCACCGCGCAGTCCTTCCCTCTCCCCAAGTTGGGCCCCTCGGCCCCCGCCAGAGTCGGTTCGGCCCTCCTGCTTTGCCGGTCCCCCCTGCTCCAGCATCCCAGTGGCCGCCCGCTATCAAATTGGCCAAGCGGCTCGCCGGGAAGCCGGGACGCCGGGCACCGGGGCCAGCGGCCAACCGTGCCTCCCGCCTGCCAGCCTGGGCTCCCCCGGACGCCAAGCCCTCGCCCCACCGCCCAACCACCTTACAAACTTACTTGCGGGTCGCCAGGAGGGGGCTGCGGTGAGCGGCGGCGGGCCCCGCGGCGGCGAGTGCGCCCCTCTCGGCGGGGCTGGGCGGCGCGGCGCCGGCGCTGCGCTCCTGCGGCCGCGCGGTGAATGGGCTCAGCCTGACGCAGCCCGGCTCTGCCCGCGCCGCCGCCGAGGCCGCCGAGCGCTTCCACACATGCTCAGTTTCCGGACCTGCCTGCGTGGACGCTACCAAGCGCGAGCAGCGGCGGGGGAGGCGGAAAGCGGCCGGGCACTGGCGGCTGCGAGCGGGAGGCTACCACCTCGGAAGCGGGGGAACCAGAGGGACTACGCGGCCGCTAAAAATAGCTCCTGCGGAAACCGCGGCTCCGGCTGCCAGCGCCCCCCTCCCACGCGCGTCCCCGCCGCCCGGCGCTCGGGATCCTGCGCTCGCAGCCGGCGAGGGGACCGGAGCGCGCGTCCTGCCAGGCCCCCTCGCCCGCACTCTTAGCTGCACCCCGGCGCCTCCCTCACAGCTCCCCCCCCCCCCCCCCGCTAGGCTGCCGGGATTTGGGGCTCCCGCCTGCCGGGCAGCCTTAATTTCACATCTCGCCAAAGAAACGGAGGAAAGTTGGGTTACAGCGATGAAAAACCTCCGCCACAACGAAATTGGCTCAGACTTTTGGAGAAAAATAAGTTTCTATGGATGCTTGGCTTTGTTAGGAGGAGGAAAGGGTGACGGTCAACATCCCAGAGAGGGGAGCCGTGGGGCGGGCTGAAGGGGGCTCTGGAAAGACCTGCTAACGGGAAAACTTGTTCTCGCGGCGTTGCTCACTCCTCTTTCTGCGAGTTTTTTATAGTCGCTGACACCCATCCTGATCTTGTTGGCTTCGTTGTTCTTGTTACCCGAACTATAATTTCTTTACCGCTTGTCCTACCTCCATCCTCCCTCCACCAGCCCGGCTTTAATTTGAGCAAAGAAAAGGGTGCAAACTGGAGACGGCTAGGTTCTGTTGCCTGACTCGGAACCTGGCCTTTTGGTAACCGTGCCGAACGAGGGTTCCAGTCCTGCTGTCAAGTTCGGGCCACGATGTGTCTCCCTTGGTCTCCTGAGCATCCAGCACTTTCAGCCTCAGATTCTCTCAGAGCCGCCGCACCTGCAAATTAACTATTTCCCTGCTCTTCGTTTCCAGTATATGCTACCTTCATTCCTGACAGTCTACTTTTGAAATCTTTCCGCCCTTAAACTGAAAGTTACAAATGTTTCCTGGGTCAGATTCCCGCCTTTTTGGTTCACCCCCCTCACAGATATCTTATAAAAGAATCATTGTTCTGGTTTGACAGATGAAAACGTTGACGTTCAGAGATGCTCATCTTTTACCTGGAGTCATAATATAATTTTTAATTTAATTATTAACCCAGAGCCTGCCAAACTAGAAACTCCCTTGGTTTCTGTGTAACTTATTCCCCTGAATCAATAGCTTTACCTGAGATACAGGCTGAGGAAATTTAGAAAGTATTCTCCGTGGAGTGCCTAAAATTGAAAAATACCGACTGGGAGTTTTGGGGGTTTGGGGGTTTTGTTTTGTTGCCTGATTTCTTTCTGTGCATTCATAGTTTAGATTTCATGTGTTTTGTGG
Organism: Puma concolor; assembly: GCF_028749965.1. Lineage (NCBI taxonomy): Eukaryota > Metazoa > Chordata > Mammalia > Carnivora > Felidae > Puma > Puma concolor. Next base: position 32,207,140 of record NC_141684.1, read on the forward strand.
GAGTGATAAATTTCGTTTCTTCATTTATTCAGAGAATTTACTGAGAATCTTCTAAGAGCAATGTTTTCACTTGGAATGTACTTTAAACATCTCACAGTTCAGTTTCTTTGCTAAGGCTACTTTCTTTTGCTATTGTTACAAATCAGTGGGGTTTTGCTAACCCCACTAAGCTACCAACATGGATGTGCTTTTTCACAGAACTGTGATGGTACATGTCTTGTTTGAATAAACGGTTGTCCTCCCTCCTAAGTTTCCTCCTTGCCATCCTATTTAAAATTTAGGGTCCTGTCCAGCCCAAAATAGATGATCAATTAATCTTTGATCTTTTACTGCCTAGTTTTCAGTTTCTTGATTCATTCTTCCCTTAAAGCATGTCTCCACTGAGGTGCCTGGGTGGCTCAGTTGGTTAAATGTCCAACTCTTGATTTCCACCCAGGTCATGATCTCACAGTTCATGGGTTAGAGCCCCATGTCGGGCTCTGTGCTGACAGCTCAGCGGAGCCTGGAGTCTGCTTCGGATTCCGTGTCTCCCTCTCTCTCTGCCCCTTCCCTACTCACTCTTGTCTCTCAAACATAAATAAACATTGAAAAAAAATTTTTTTAAGAAATAAATAAATAAGGCATGTCTCCAATAGATGTCATCTCCAGGACTAGAGCCACTTTGAAATGACAACAGCATTTTCCTAATTTTCCATGAGTGATTAACTGGGAAGAAAAAAATGGAATTTCCTTAGGGCATCAATACAATTCACCCATTCGTTTCTGAGGCAATAAAAGAAGATGAAAAATATACTTCATCTTCAGCCCAGTGGTTTTCCTTCTTCCTTTCTCAGTCGTTAGTCTTAAGGTGGTTATGATGGTCTGAAGATCTCTATGCTACAGCATGCACCCTAGACATAATCACGGACGGGGCAAATTATGATTTGAAAGTTCACATTTCGATTTCCCATGAAAAATGTAATTCAAAAACATTGCATTCAGGACTCTTAATAGCAAATAACAGAAACTCAACACTAACTAACCTAGGCAACAAAGAAAATGCACTGGGCCGTGTAAGTCAGAAGTACAGGGGGTAACAGGAATGAACCGTGGCTTAACAGCACCAGCAAGAATATGTTTCTCTCCTGTCAGCGTTGCCTTCTGTGTTGGCTCCATTCTCCATCAGACTGTGTCCATCGTGCACTTCCAGCCCTACCCAGATGACAAAGGTTTCGATCTTACAAAGAAAGCAGACCTTGTGCTCTGATGAGCAGATCAATCTTTGACAAAGGGCTCTGGTCGGATACCCTAGGTTGCACGCATAACCTTGTGCATCCTCTGGGGGAAGAAACCTCTCAACAAGAAAGTATGCAGTCAGCAGAAGAAGGGGTAGGGGATGCTTGCAAGATAGAAATAATAGATATCTGCTACAGCTATTTTTCTTCATAGGCAAAAAAGGACAGCAAGCCCCTGGTGGGATATCAGTTGGTTTGAGTTATTCAGAAATGAGCAAAAGAATAATAAAGGTTTGAAGTGATTTTTCCTATCTTTTTTTAGGCTCAGATGCTTTGATTTGCCTGCCTAAGGGTAGCAGTTAGCCTGCTTTTCGTTGCCTTTTCATCTTTATTTCAGGACCCTGGTTGTTTCCAAAGTAGTGCCACTCATTAAAGTTTTTGAATGAGACTCCAGTCAGCTGAGGCCTCCAGTCCACAATCTGTCTCTACAGGAAAAGGACATTTTCCATATACTTTTTTTTTAATTGAAGTATAATCAATATGCAATGCTGTATGAGTTTCAGGTATATACTATATTGATTCAACATTCTCCATATTCTTGAAGCTCATTCTTTCTTTTTTTGACTTATCATTTAATATTATGTAACATGTTTGATAAAAGTGGGCCTTCTCTCTTTTTCCTCCAGTCCAAGTATATGGGAGAAATGCTGTTCTTCCTATAATAAATATATTATGCCTTTCATATGGATCACTGTTAGAATTATTTACATAAATGATTGTCACCGCTTTTCTCTTTACTTATCCCCAAGCCCACACAATTCACTTGTTACCTCTTAATATTTGTCTGTGAATAAACAAATGTGATCCATGAATCACTTTATTTAAAGTGCATTTTATAGTTAGATTAAAATCATCAAATCTGAGATCTTTTCCTTAACTTCTTCCTCATCAACTTTTTTGCACACGGTGTTCTGGGAACTCACAGCATTTGTCATAGCACATCTTTGTAATCCACACCTCTGATTATTACTCCTTTCTTTTCCTAGTCCTTCTTTATTTTACTCTGTAGTTCTTTCTCCTTCTTTTACACCACTCTCCCATTGGTTTTAGTTATCTATATGCCTTTTCCTTCCCTACTGAACCACAAATTCACAGAGGATTGGGAATATGGCAGATTTATACATGTGTGCATTTGTATCATCTTCAGTGTTCAACAGATGCTTGCTAAAGCATGAATGGATTATAAGGGGAAAATGAATATTTAGACCTGAAACGAGAAGACTCATGGGGTGTAAGGGATCAGCCTTAGGTCCTCTGATTTCAGGAAGTGGAGAAAAGATGGCCAGGGCTCATGCTGGAGGTAGCATGGCACGGGATATAGATTTTTGCCTATTCCACTATTTAGTCTGGGGACAACTCTTTTTAGCCCCTTCTTCTGACCTTTACTTTTTCTTACCAAATTTCTCTAAGTTGCAATTCCTTCAGTATGATCTATGCCACATTACCAAGTGTCTCTAATGTTTCCAGATACTGGCACTGACCACTCAGCACACTCTGCTTCTATTACATGGAGACAGCCTGCCCATTTTAGACTGTTGGGCACTGGTAATTAACTTTTAGAAAACCAGAACTAAATTAAGAATGTAAAGTAATTCATACCTGAGTTCTTTAAGGGGAAGGAAATATCAAGATAGCTTCGTTGAGGAGCTATTAAAAGCTTATCTTCTTGATAGGTATTTTCCCATTGTAAAACAATAATTTTTAATATGGAGAATTAAATGAGAGTAAACCAAAGTCACTAATGCCCAAATTATTCTTTCATTTTATAGATAAATGTCATAACAGATCAACTAATGATATGTACTCAAGATATAAATGTTCATTTCCCCCTCTCTCTGTACTTCAAGGCAAACACTGCTCTAGGTAATCATCATGGGATATTAAAAGTGCTCACAATGGGGCACTTGGTGGCTCAGTTCATTAAGCATCTGACCAGCTCAGGTCATGATCCTGTGCTTTGTGGGTTCGAGTCCCGTGTCAGGCTCTGTGCCGACAGCTCAGCAGAGCCTGGAACCTGCTTCGGATTCTGTGCCTCCCTTTCTCTCTGCCCCTCCCCTGCTTGCACTCTGTCTCTCTCTCTCCCCAAAATAAATAAACATTAAAAAAATTTTTTAAATGCTCATAGTATTAGTGAATCGACGATGCCTCTTGACTAACAGACTTTAGCTCTGATGGCCCTTTCCTCAGGGAAGAAGAATGTGAATAATTGTGTACTTCAAATATCAGGCTGCTCTTTATTTGCCTCTAAATCCAATATAAACATTACTTAGTTATTGAACAAGTAGCAAGGTCTTGATACAGGTGCAACTCTTCACTTCTCATTGAGTCCAGTGCTCTAGTAACAAAAGTTCTTAAGATATGATCTCAGAGTCTCAAGTATTATCAGGTACCTCTATGTGTCTCACTCTGGGTAGACATTCACTTTGCACACTACTTATCACTTAACTCTCAGAGCAGTCCATTGAGATAATATGTTACTTAGCATCCTGTTGGTTGTACATATAGAAATCCAACCTAAGCTTGTTTAGATGAAAAGGGAGATTTTCTGGCATAATAATGGTACAAAATAGAATCTCCAGAAGGCAGGAGCTTCTGTGATCCTTAGAGGGTAGAAATGCTGTCATGAGTCTCCCCACTTCTCATCAACATCTTTCTCTTGTGTCAGTTTTATTTTCCCACCTTATAGATAGCCTTCCTCTACAACCTGCAGAGTCTAAGGATTCCCAGCCCCCCATTTCTTTTGGCTTTAAAATGCCCAGAGAACTTAGTGACTTGCTTTCAAAGAAAAAACCATGAAAAGGAAAAAAGAGCAACTTTATAATAGAGAATTCTGACAGACACCAACTTTAGCAAGTGATAAAAATTAACATCATCAGTGATGCCAGGTGGATATGTTTTACTTTCTGATATGATGTGTTAAGGGCACCTTATCTCTGTGGAATTATTTCCAAAAACCTACAATTTTAGTCCTATCATGAGAAAATATCAAGCAAACCCAACCTGAGGGACACTACAATATACCTGGCTGGTACTCCTCAAAACTGAAAGGTGAAATATTATTCTAATATTGTTTTCCAAAAATTTAAAAATACATTTTAAAATACAGAAAATAAAGCTAATGTCAGTAAAACAAATTTCTGGGGAGAAACCACCATCCAACGAACTTGGATTAAGTGTCTATCCAAGACCAACTAACAGTGAGGAGCAGGCAAAGTCATCTAATGGGATAGATGTCCCCTGGGTCCTACATTTGCTATTTCAGCCATTCCCAGAGAATGGGAGGGGTAGATAGTTGTGAGCCAGGCAGTAGTCCAGTTGGTGAGACTAGGAGGAAGACCTAAAAGTCAAGGGACTGAGTATTATATGTCAGTTCTAAGATAAAATAGTCCACATTTTAACTTCATGAAGTTGGAATGCTTCTATTCTTTCTCAGTGATATCAATTATGGTTTAGATTTGGTGAAATATGGGAATTTGCCTATGAACATAATAAATGACGAGACCCAGAATTCAAACAGAGACCTTTAACCACTCTATGGTCTGGACTCTAGAAAACTAAATAAACCTTTGAATGTCATTCCTTTCAGGCTTCCCTCCATACTAGCCATAGTACCATATAACACCAGTGCTAATTATACCTACCCAAAATGCAAGAACAAAAGCGGAATTAAAACCATGGAAAATCTGGCCTAAGAATTTGTTATTCTAATAAAGTTATCACCAAGACGTTACACATAGCTAGAAAATTAGATGGAATTCCGATAAGTTAGGGCAGTCAAGGGCCAGACTTTAGGCTATTTTACATGTATTATACATGAAACGTTATAATATTCCAATTTAAAGATCTCACTTTGATATTTCAGCCTCAATAGCTAGAAAGAAGCTAGAGATATTTTAAAAATAAATTTTCTGGTGGCACCTGGGTAACTCAGTTGGTTAGGCAGCCGATTCTTGGTTTCTGCTCAGGTCATGATCTCATAGTTCGGGAGTTTGAGTCCCACATCTGTGCTGCACAGTGCTGACAGTGCAGAGCCTGCTTGGCATTCTCTCTCTCACCCTTTCTCTCTGCTCCTCCCACACTCTCCATAAATAAACAAACAAACAAACTTTTTAAAAAATAAAAAAATAAAAATAAGTTTTCTTAGCCATGTACCTCATTGGTTCAATAAGATATGAAACTCGGAAACATGGAGATTTATTGCTTCATATCTTTAAGACACCATAACATGCTATTAAAATCTAATTTGAGAATGAGACAAAGCCTCTGTCAATTCAACCAAATTCATAATCGTTTAGTGTGCAGCTGTTATTAGCCGACCACCATCCTAGGCCCTCGTGATGTATTACCCAGAGAGATACTTGGTTTCTGCTTTCATGGAGCTTTTATAGCATAATTACAAATGAGGTAAGAGTTTAGAAATTCTAGGAGTCCAGAGAGCATATGATATGACCAGGGAATCTAACCTGGTCTGGATAGATAAAAATGGCCTAAAGATATGGTGCTTAAACTGAGAGAAGGAAAACGAGTACAAACCTTTATTGAGCGCTGGCCGCATGCCAGTCACTACCTGAGGTGCTTTCCCCAGCCTGACAGGCACCGTTCCAGACGCCAGCTCATCATACGTTCACCTCTCTTCCCAGAGATTTTACCTGTAGGCTCAAGTTGAAAGACTGAAAGTCTGCTTTGCCCAAACATCCTTGTACCTGGAATCCCAGATACAATTTAGGCTCCACCAATCAGAAGCTCCTATTAGACTTTTGGAATTGCCACCGAGTACATGGGAGAGACTTGAGACTTGCTGGAACAGTAATTGCGGGTGTGACACTGTCTCTCTGATCCTGGGATAACAGATGGTGATCTGACATCAGATCATGACCCAGTCATGGCTACAGTCGTGTCATTCTCAAGCTGAAGACACAAAATCTGTATGAAACCCCACCTCCCTTGCAGCAGAGGTAACTGTTCTCCTGATGGGCTATTTCTGGGGAATTTTTCTGAAAGTGGATTCTGGAGGCTCCGTGTATAGCATGCTCTTGGAACTATGCTCATGATTTTTGTAAGCGCTGGTTCTCTGAATAATTTCTTCAACATGTAATAATCCTGGTATCTTCTGACTGCTACTGAGCCATGGATTAGGTGGCATTTGGTGCCAGAAGTGTTCGCAGACCATTAAGTAAGGATATCTGGGATCCGCCCACTGACCTGGTTGGGTTAGGAGGGTATGAGGTACAAGAAGTCCATAATCGTCACTGGGCAAGTGTTACCTGTACTATAACCTGGGGTTAAAGAGTGACCTGTGCTTAACTGAAATGAAGTGTCCAATGAAAGTGCAACATCAGTGGTCCTTGTGGTTGTTGCCATGATGCACTATGATGAGGATGGGAACTGTAAAGAACGTGGGGTGGGCTAACTGTTTCTAACTCTAGTAGAGAGCATAATGGAAGAAAATGAGTGGTTTACGGATTTCAAATCTTAGCTCAGGGGCACCTGGGTGGCTCAGTCAGTTAAGCTTCTGACTCTTAACCTTGGTTCAGGTCATGATCTCATGGTTCGTGAGTTCAGGCCCCACATCAGTCTCTATACTGTTAGCTTGGGATTCTCTCACTCCCTCTTTCTCTCCTGCTCAAACTCTCTAAACAAACAAACAAACAAACAAACAAACACTTTATAAATAAAAAATTAAATAAATTAAATAGAACCTTTGCTCAAAGCATAGTCTGAGAAAGCTGAAGTTTCTATATGGTTCTAACAAACATCTCATCCCTTGTACCTAGGGTGCTAGACTTCTATATTAAAGCAATCATATGTAAAAACTAATCCTATAGGTCCTAGAGTTACAATTTAGTGTGAATTCATGGCCTGAAAACAAAGAGACTGATTGGGGAAGTATATGCTTCAAGCACTGAAATGGTGAAAAATGTATATTTGACATTTGGAAGAATTATTCTGTATTTCCTGAGTCCAAAACTCTACTATGCCTACATATCTGCTAAAATGCCTTCCTTTGATTGCCTTACCTGTAGTTACCTTGTCTGAGGTAGTTGCTTTGAAAGATATCTATTCTTTCATCCACCTCTACCAACTTTCTTCAGCCTAAACCCTAACCCTAACCCTAATTCCTAATCCCCCCTTGAGTGAAACCCTAGCATGCCAAAGAAGTTGGGTAGGAGGGGGTGGAGGCAGTTATGAAGTCAACCCAAAAAGGAATTCTACGTGCTTAAAGAATACAATATTTGGCTGTTTTAAAATTATATCGGCAAGAACCAGTGGAGTGTGTGTGTGTGTGTGTGTGTGTGTGTGTGTGTGTGTGTGTGTGTTGTTGTGTGTGCACGCATGTATTCTGAGATTGTCAGACCAGGGAAGAGAGAGGGACATAATTTATCAATGTGGAGGTGCTCATTAGAGACTTACATTTGATGTGCTAGCGTAAAAAGTTGGGAAAGATACTACTGACTTGTTCACTTGGGTAATTAAATCCTTGTCATACTGGTGGACTACACTGAATGAAGTTGAGATGCTAGAAATTCCTAGGTGCAATACAAAAGAAATCTGAGAAGTTATAAAGATAAGGATATTGGAGTGGAATTATCAAAGATGATTAGCTCAACCACTCCCTAACGATTGGTCTCTGAGAAGACCCAGAAGACGCTTCTGTCATCAAAACACTAAATGCTACATTGACTCTCCTCTTTGGCCAGGATTGAAAGTAGGAGATGCTGACACTGAAATGGTTTCTAAGATTTAAGGGAAATAAAGAATTTTCAGGACAAAAGGGGCCAGGTAGCAACTTAACCAGCAGAGTCAGGTGGGTGATTTTCATAATGGGCGATAGGACTGAATTGGTTACAGAAAGTGTGACCTACAGAGATCCTTGGAAATGGCTAAAAATCACAGGCTCCTTAGGACTGTAACACCTGGATGACACACTGAGGTCTTCCTCAATCTATACAACCAGAGTAGCTCTCATTGTGATGAAAATCGCTCTGACTTAAGCTATCACAATACAAAATCATGGATTCCCACCTGATTTCTAGGCCCGAGCGAGAGCACTGGAGCCTAGGTGCACTCAGAGAGGAATCTTGCATCACTAGTAGATACTCGATTCTTTCCCCCAGTTTTTCCTCCAAAGGACTTGTAGTTATTTACCAGGGTGATTGTATATTGGGCAAAGCAAAGTACGCAGTCTTTGCCAGTGATTGTCAACATTCTAATTCTGATCCAGAGTGCCACTGTGGTCCAAAGGCAAGTGATAAATTGAAATTCTGTGCTGAGTTAGTGTCGCAGAGAACTCTGTGGTTCTGCAAACCAATTCTGTGCTTAATTCCCCCATTCCTGAGTGAAGGGTTGGAATGGTATACTCAGCAACTGTTAATTAACTTCCTGACATTTTCACAATGCTTTCGAGGTAGAAAGACCCCCTCAAAACAAATCTCCCGCAAACCTAGTCTTCAACTCTCTAGTAAAAGATATATAATAAGCCAAAGAAAAATCACATTTCTGGGGGAATCATAGAGAAAAGTATCACCACCAAATATTTAAAAGATTCCAGGGTAGTACCTGCGATCATAACCTCCATGCAACTCACTCGTTTAATTTATGCACAAACTATGTGAATTCTGAAAAAAAGACAGAAGGTTCTCAAAAGCTTAGATGATCATACCAGTTGCAAGTGATTTTTCAAATGTGACCCATTACTGGAACAACTTGAGACAGCCCCTGACACCAGGTACACAGCTATTTATTGGCCAGATATGGTTTTCATGGTATCCATGAACACAGAACTCCAGAAGGTATGTGATTTCACCTTTACTTGACAGGAGAGCAATACAATTTACTGTCTTATATCAGGGCAAGATCAACTCCCTGGTTCTGTGCCATACATAGTAAATAATCCAGAGGCCCCTTGATTATGTCACCATCCTCTAGGTTTTATGCTGAAAAACTTTACTGATCATATTCTACTAGTATGATCTGGGGATCAGAAAACAGTAGGTACGCTAAGTGCCCTGGTAAGACAGGTGACAGGAAGATAGATTCAGATCAAACTCCATATATGAGAATGTATGAATATATGTACTTATTATCCATTTATTTATTTAATGTTGCTCCTCTTGGCTAGAATGTATGTTCCATGAGATCAGGGACTATGTCTGCATTATTTGACACCACATTCTCAGCACAATCTTGGCACCTAAAATAAATGAGTATCCAACAGATAGGTGTGTTCTTTACTATACACCCTTTGCTAAAGAATGGTGACACTTATTACAGCTATCTTCTTCTGGTAGAGATCAAGTTTTCGGTGCTAGGCATTATGATTCAGAAAGGTTTTGGATTCTGCTAAAACAAGATTTGATGTGAAATCATTTGGAGGAAGAAGTATGGTTTGGAATAGGTAATAAACATTATAAATTTCCTCAATTCTCAGTGATTTCTATTTGAAAGTACTTTCATTTATGAAAAAGGACAAAATAATTACTTACTTTAAGAAATGCTAGGGAGATACTGGTCACATGGGTCAATTATGATATTCTATTGAGTATTTGTTGTTTGCTTTTACCACTTAATATTGAGCAAAACACTTTGTGAAATATGAAAATTTAATAAGAGAAGAGGTCAAGGAAACAAAAGAAAGGAGTAAACAAAAATGAAACATCACTAAGACATTTCATATCAGATTTTCTTTTTAAAAAGGGGGTAGTATATAATGTTTGTTGCTTATCCAAATAACAATTGGTAAAGAAAAAAATGTTTTTTTTTACTAAAAATTAAATTGCATTGTTTTTAACTTCTAGAATAAGATATCGAAATGATCAGAGACATCTTTCTAAATAACCAGTATATTAGGCCAATAGAGGAAAATCCACACAGGAAACCAGGAGTCTCAATGTCATATTTTGCTAGCGCAGGGCAGATGAATTTGCTTTATCTACCCACCTCCCGTCATCTGTCTAGCATCAGCCTAGATGCTACTTCACCAACACCCCATCCCCACCATTTAGAGTTGGGCTGGAGGCACTTCCTAGGTACTGTCATATTGTCATATTCTATCATGCATTATTCTGTAAGGCTTAATGGTTGCAGTTTCCTATTTTCTCATCCGATGCCCATTTTGAAGAGAGGGGCTATTTCTTGTTTCGGATGATATCCCCAACACTCGAACAGTGTCCAAGCCCAAAGCAGCCACCAATAAACATGGGTTGAATAAACAAGGAGACAAAACATGACAATTGACACCATGTCTACTGACAGAACATTTTCTCAGATTTGATGGAGAAGGGTCTGGTTGCTCCTGATGACATTTTTTAATTCAGAGAAACAAGGGTGGAGATGAGGATTGACCATGGGCTTAGAAGACCCACAACCTGGACTTGTGTTTTCTTCTAAGGATCAGCCCCATTTTGACCCATTCAGCATTGGGAAAAGGCATGAACCATAAAAGAAATAATTTATAATCTGGAATTCACTAAAATTAAAAACTTCTGCTCTGCAAATGATAATAAATGAAAAGACAAGCAATAGACTGGAATAAAATATTCGTAAAGACATATTGGTTAAAGGTCTGTTATCCAAATTCTACAAAGAAACTCTTTAAACTCAGAAAAAAGAAAACAATCCAGATTAAGAAATGGGCCAAGGGCCTTAACAGACATATCATCAAAGAAGATATACAGATGGCAAGTGAGCATAAGAAAAGATGCCCCACGTCATATGTCATCAGGGAAATGCAAATTAAAACGAGATACTACTTCACACCTATTAGAATAGTCACAATTTAGAACACTGACAACACCAAATACTAATGAGGATGTGAAGCAACAGGAGCTCTCACTTACTGCTGGTGGGGATGCAAAATGGTACAGCTACTTTTGAAGACATTTTGGCAGTTTCTTACAAAACTGAACACACTCTTAACCATCTGACGCAGCAATTATGCTCCTTGGTATTTATGCAAAGGAGTTGAAAAATATGTCCACACAAAATGTACACAAATGATTATAGCAACTCTATTCATAATTGCCAAAACTTGGAAGCAACCAAGATGTCCTTCGGTAAGTGAATAAACTATATAGTACACCCAGAAAATCAAATATTATTCACACTAAAAACAAATGAGCTATCAAGTCACAAAAAGACATAGAGGAATCTTAAATGCATATTACTAGTTGAAAGAAGCCAATCTGAGAAGGCTGCATACTATATGATTCCACCTATGTGACATTCTGGAAAAGGCAAAACTATGGAGATAGTAAAAGGATCAGTGGTTGCTGGTGATAGGGTATGGGAAGGATGAATTGGCAGAGTACAGATTTTTAGGGTGGTGAAAATAAAATACACTGTATGATGTTATAAATATGGTATATGTCATTGTCCCTATGTCTAAACCCATAGAATGTCCAACACCAAGAGTGAACCCTAAGGTAAACTATGGACTTCAGGCAATTATGATGTGTCAGTGTTGGTTCATCAATCGTAACCCATGTACTATGTGCATTTTCTGACCACAACGACATGAAATTTGAAGACAGCCACAAGAAAAAAATTGGAAAGCCCTCAAATAAATGGAGGTTAAAGAACATCCTACTAAGAATGGGTTAACCAGGAAATTAAGGAAGAAATAAAAAAAATACAGGGAAGTAAATGAAAATGAAAACACGATAGCCCAAAACCTTTGGGATGCAGCAAAAGCGGTCATAAGAGGGAAGTATACAGCAATACAGGTCTACATCAAGAAGCAAGAAAAATCTCAACTACACACCTAACCTTACACCTAAAGGAGCTAGAAAAAGAACAGCAAATGAAGCCCAAAGCCAGTGGAAGAAGGAAGACAATAAAGATTAGAGCCGAATTAAATGATATAGAAACATTAAAAAAAACCCAGTAAAACAGATCAGTGAAACTAGGAGCTGGTTCTTTGAAAGAATTAACAAAATTAATAAACCCCTAGCCAGACTTACCAGAATGAAAAGAGAAAGGACACAAATGAAATCATGAACGAGAGAAGAGAGATCACAACCAACACCACAGAAGTACCAATAATTATAAAAGAATACTGTATTATGAAAAATTAGATGCCAGCAAATTGGGAAATCTGGAAGAAATGGACAGGTTCCTAGAAACATATAAACTAGCAAAACTGAAATGGGAAGAAACAGAAAATTTTAACAGACTGATAACTAGCAAAGCAATTGAATCAGTAATCAAAAATCTTCCAACAAACACAAGTCCAGGGCCAGATGGCTTCCCAGAGGAATTCTACCAAACACTTATTTTTTAAAAATAATTTTTAACTTTAAAATTTTTTAATGTTTATTTATTTTTGAGACAGAGAGAGAGGTGGGGGAGGGGCAGGGAGAGAGGGAGACAGAGGATCCAAAGTGGTTTCTGCACAGAACGCAGAGAACCAGATGTGGGGCATCATGACCTGAGCTGGTCACTCACTTACCTGACTGAGCTACCCAGGCACCCCTCTACCAAACATTTAAAGGATTAATACCTATTCTTCTCAAACTGTTCCAAAAGATAGAAATGGAAGGAAAAGTTCCAAATGCATTCTATGAGACCAGCATTACCTTGATTCCAAAACTAATCAAAGACCCCTCTAAAAAGGAAAATTACAGGCCAATATCCCTGATGAACATGGATGCAAAAATTCTCAACAAAATACTAGCAAATCAAATCCAGCAGTACATTAAAATAATTACTTAAGACAATCAAGTAGGATTTTTTTCTTGGTCTGCAAGGGTGGTTCAGTATTTGCGAATCAATCAAAGTGATACACCACATTAAAAAAGAAAGGATAGGGGCGCCTGGGTGGCGCAGTCGGTTAAGCGTCCGACTTCAGCCAGGTCACGATCTCGCGCTCCGTGAGTTCGAGCCCCGCGTCGGGCTCTGGGCTGATGGCTCGGAGCCTGGAGCCTGTTTCCGATTCTGTGTCTCCCTCTCTCTCTGCCCCTCCCCCGTTCATGCTCTGTCTCTCTCTGTCCCAAAAATAAATAAAAAACGTTGAAAAAAAAAATTAAAAAAAAAATAAATAAAAAAGAAAGGATAAGAACCATATAATCCTGTCAATAGATGCAGAAAAAGCATTTGACAAAGTACAGCATCCATTCTTGATAAAAACCCTCAACAAGGTAGGGATAGAGGGAACATACCTCAATATCACAGAAGTACCACTCCAGTGGGGGATGTTGATAATGGGGAAGCTGTGCATGTATCCAGATAGAAATTATATGAGAAATTTCTGTACTTTCCTCTCAAGCCCAAAACTGCCCTAAAAAGCATAGTCTTAAAAACACTATGTCTTTTACATTTTTTCTAGTGTTTCTATTTTCTATTTCATTGATTTCTGCCATTATCCTTATTATTCCTTTCTTTCTAATTACTTTGAGTTTAATTATGTTCCTGGCTTAAGGTGATAATTTAGACAATTGATTCTGAACATTTCCTCTTTTCCAGTACAGGCATTTTAGAGTTATATGTTCACCACTAAGCACAGCTTTAGTTGTATCCCATACATTTTGATCTGTTGTGTTTTCATGACTATTGAGTTCAGAATATTTTTAAATGTCTCTATTTCTTCTTTGAGCCATTGGCTATTCAGAAGTGTGTTGTTCATGTTCCAAGTATTTGCAGTTTTTAGGTGTCTTCTTGTTATTGATTTTTAATTTAATTTATGTTTTTGAGACTCATATATGCCAGTATGTTGACTATTGTGGTGAAGGTCTCATGTTTACCTGAAAACTGTGTGTATTCTGCAGATTTTTGGTGTCCTGTTCTGTAAGTACTAATTATGTTGAGTTGGTTAATAGTATTGAGAAGATGTTCTATATCCTTACAAATGCTTATCTATACTTACTGAGAATGGAGTGTTAAATTTTCCTGTTATGCTGTGAATATCTTTCTTTAGTTGGGTGGGGTTTTGTTACATCAATTGTGATGCTCCTTTATTATCTCTACCCAGTTAGAATTGCTATGTCTTGTTAATAAATTTCGTCTTTCATTATCAAGTAATGTTTTCCTTTACCTCTGTTTCATATTAACACTGTTATTAATACAAATATTAAGAGAATAATACCAGCTTTCTTATCTTTACTGCTTATACAACATGTCTTTCTCCATTCTTTAACTTTTACTTTATGTGTGTCTTTGTATTTAATATACATATTTTATAAACAACTTGTAGTTAGGTCTTGCTTTTTTATAATTTTGAATGTCAATTTCACTTACATTTAATATAATTATTTGTATGATTTGGCTCAAGCTCACCATCTTCATATTTGGTTTTCGTTTGTGATTTTGTGTTTTTGTTCCTCTCTTGATCCTTTCGTTGTCTTTTGGGGAGTTAACCAAATATTTTCTAATATAACATTTATTTCCTCTACTGATTTCTAAACTATATTTCTTCTTCAGTTTTAACTGGTTGCTGTAACACTAGACCTCTTTTATTAATTTATTATATTTTAAGTGGTTATTCTAAAATAATAAAATGCATGTTTAACCTATCAAAAACTAATTTGAATCAATATTGTACCATTTCACATTACACTGGATATTTTACACCTCTACTTTCAATTTCAAACTTTTCACTTTCCATCTGATATTTCCCATTTCACAAATGTAATAACCTTAGAACAATGCAACTTAATTTACTTGTCAATCTGCTGTACTTCATGTTATTGTTTAATGTTTTTTCCTTCTACATATGTTATAAACCTTACACTGTTATTGTTTTGCTTTAAGCAAAACAGTCGGTTATCTTTTAAGGAAAAATGAGGGGGATAAAAACCAATCGTTTACATTTTCCAATTTATCATTATTTTTGGTAGGTCCAACTTTCTATCTGACATTTTCTTTTAGCCTAAAAGACATCCACTCCCTTAGTACATTTCTATCTACAAGATTTTCCCCATGTCAAATTCCCCAAAATGGCAGTATGATTGGTCCAGTTTGCCATTGTTTGATTATGTTTCTTCATATCAGTTTATAGATTAGCTACCATTAGGTTATAGAATCTACACTTGACCTAATCAGCTGTAGACGAACTTTGAGGATGAGTAACATAGCAACCAGAACTTTGGATGAGTAACCAAATATTGCTGACTAGGGCTACCTCTTCAACAGAGTCTATAGTTAGAATAGTTTATTCCAGAATAATATTCATACCAGCTACCATTCACTGAAAGTTTATAAGGCTTTATAACTTTATAGTTCAGTGGTTATCAGAAATTATTTGATCTAATCCTTACAGTTACCTTAGGAGGTAGTTATTTTTATGTCTTAAATAAATTTTCTAAAGTCACAAAATCATTTATTGTAGAACTGAGATTCAAAGCCTAAGCTGCATGACCTCAAAGACTATGCATATTTTTTAAAACCCCATGCTGTGCTGTTTCCTATAAAACTAACTGCCAACATTGCCTAAGTGATCTATTTGAAGATGCACGATAGAACAAAAGAATCAGGACTAGAAAAAAATTTCTCAAGAATGACGAGAGTTTAGTTGGGAAGTGTGGGCATTAAAACTTTTTAGACGTGTAGAGCTAACTCCAGGTAGTTGTCTTACATATGGTTACAAAGCTAATTATAACCGTGTTTTTTTACTAGGAAAGATATAATATGAGCACCAGGTGATGTATGGAAGTGTTGAATCACCACACTGTATACCTGAAACTAACATCGCCCTGTATGTTAACTAACCAGAATTTAAATCAAAACTTAAAAAAAAAAAAGTAGTAGAAATGTTAACAGTGATTACAACTTTACAAATGTTCTATTTTTCATGCAAGGGTTTTTAGAAAATGTTAGTTTTTTAGATCGATAACAGAAGAAATGAGAGAAAAATAAACCAGAAGTCACAAGTGGTGCTCTTTGGATGGTGAAATTATTTCTTATTTATTTCATTATGCCTTTCTATATTTTTCAATGCAATCAAAAAGAGAGATAAACGTTATCAGAAAAAATGTATTTCCCCTTTGATGCTGTGAAAGGCTCAAAACACTTGAAACATGTAGCAGCTATGATGTTTTTATTCCAAAAATACATACATCTGTGCAGGAGATACTCCCTTTGAGTCTGCCTAGTCCAGTCAAAGCCCCCATCTAGCCAGGCTGATGGGAAAGGTAGCCTTAGATACTCCTGGAACTCTTCCTTGCAAGAGTCCTGCAAAGGCCCTGGATGTTGTACGAACAGCACAACGTGTGAAGGCCCCATGTTTCATTGATCCACACTGGTTGCTGCTAAACTGGCCAGCATCCAGGAAGAGCTGGGTTTTTGAAAGCCAACAGATCTCTCACTATCTTTTCACCTAGCATGTAGGAAATTCTGCCGTTTCCTCGAGGTCCTGCTATTTGTAGGATTTATGGCTCTCTTCTGCTTCCTAGGCTAAAGCAAATGATCTCTTCATTACTTCTCTCAAGTCCCTCAAAGCACTTACCTCTCTTCCTTTCCCCTGTGGGATAAATCTCTTTGTACTTAGGACTTTCACAGAAGGTAGGAAGACATCTTGTCTTGGGGCATTAAAATATATATATATCTCCATTTTGTTCTTCATGATGAGTAGACAGCCAAAGATTTTTTGGCAGTCAGTGCTGAGCAAAGCTTTCAGCTAGGTGTTGGAGTTGAAAGGAGCTCACAACCCAGCTGGGAAGATAGGCCACCCATATGGATAAATAATCAGCCAGAGAGAGCCAATGATAAATCCGTTGGTGTTAGTTTTATTATCTCTTTCCACCGTCTTTAGATCTTTTCACATGTTTTGCTTCCCTTTCCTTTATCTATGTTTTTTTTTTCTTTCATATGTCCTTAATCAGTATCCTCAGTCCTTTCCCCCAAATGGAAGCAGACAGATTTCTTCCTTCCTACACAGATTACTCAGTGGGTATGTCAGAGAATTTTTGTTTTTCTCACAAAGCAAATTAGAAATTTGAAATGTCAGGTAGACAGACGTGTTAAAAGTTCTTGTCAGGTACAGGAAGAGAGATGATTCAACATCTATACATACAGGAAACACAACAGAATTCAGTTCTATTATGTTTTGGGGAGTATACATCTCATAAATTACAGTTCTGGATCATTTCTACAAAATCTCTGCCCTATCAAAAGTTTCTCAAGAAACACCACCTTGTTTAAAAATCAGAGCGATACACAAGTGACTAGCTCTCTCATTTCATCCCCTGAGCTGTCAATCTATGAAGCTTTTTATGGAGCATTTCTTCTTCTCTAAGTATGCCTTCGTTAATGAAAGAAACCTAACGTTTTCTTAAATCAACTAGTTTGTCCAATACAGTATAATCTCATCTAGCTTTCCAGATCACTTCAGTGTCTATTTAATGAATCAGAGAGAAAAAACAAATGTAGAGGAAAACAAAGAATAAGGGAATATCTGTCTACAATTTTCTAATATCAGAAGATTGGAATGAAACACAGAGAAACCCACTTAACCCCTTACTGTCCCTCCAACATTCCCTATGCTCACCTTTCTTATGACTGTTATCATTTTGAAGCGGACGATGATTTCCAAAATGTCCTATTTTCAGGATCTCAAGAACACATGAATAGTGTATACTAAATGCACATTGCATTATACATTATTGTTCTGAGTTGAAAGGAGCTTTCTTCTTGGATATCACAGTTTTAGTGTGAAGAATTGGGTTCCAATCCTCACTCCTCTTCCTAGACAAGTGGTGTTAGAGATGTGACTGCTGCTCTGTGTTTTAGTTTTGTCATTAATATGATGAGGGAAAGACTAGAATCAAGCTTCGAGGACTGTGGTGTGGGATACAAGAACTGCTCCAGTAGTCGCAAAGACTAACATAGAGAGTACATATTTGGAATTTTTCATTCTTTTTATGAGGGGCACCCAGGTGGCTCAGTCAGTTGAGTGTCCAACTCTCGATTTCGACTCAGGTCGTGATCTCACGGTTGTGGGATCGAGCCCTGTGTTGGGCTGCACGCTGGGCGCGGAGTCTGCTTAGGATTCCCTCTCTCCCTTTGCCTCTGGCCCTCTCGCTCACTCCCATGCCCCCCCCCCTCTCTCTCTGAAAAAATAAAAAATGCTTTCTTGAATATAAAGTAAAAGAGAAACTAGTTTAAGAGTTATACTTAGAGGTTTGGGATTTATTCGTATATTTTTCCTCTCTTTGGATATATATCAGATGCCGTTGGACAGAACCCGAAGAGTTCTTTTTTTTTTTTTTTTAATTTTTTTTTTCAACGTTTTTATTTATTTTTGGGACAGAGAGAGACAGAGCATGAACGGGGGAGGGGCAGAGAGAGAAGGAGACACAGAATCGAAAACAGGCTCCAGGCTCTGAGCCATCAACCCAGAGCCCGACGCGGGGCTCGAACTCACGGACCGCGAGATCGTGACCTGGCTGAAGTCGGTCGCTTAACCGACTGCGCCACCCAGGCGCCCCAAGAACCCGAAGAGTTCTGAGGAGAGCCTTTTCGAACTAGTATCGCTCTGCGAAGGGCTCTCTGCCAAACCTATGATTTGCTTCTACCATTTCTTCACATTGACTTCTGGCCATAACCTACCTTGGATATCACCTGGGGTTTTCCATTTCAATTCCAAATTATCAGTTACCCTTTGCTGCCGCCTATTTTCTCCTGCTGATTTTGCCATGCGCTTGCCCACAACAATTGGCTTTGTTCTTCTTTCCTCTAGAAATTACCCTGGTAGCAATGTCTGGCAGCGTTCAGGACTGTGCTCTCCAAAGAAGCATAGGAAGTAATTTAAAAGCTATTTTGGAGTCAGAGCCAAGGGAAGAAGTGTTGGTAAGACAACAATATTAAAGGCTAGTACTTTATAACTCAGTATTTGCTTACTTATTGGATTCATTTAGCTCTTTTCCTCAAAAGAGAGCAAGTTTCTGAAATTTCTTCCATTCTAAAATGAAAGATAACCCTTATTTAAAATTTAAAAGACAGAAGAGCCTTAAAAGTGTTATGTAACATCATGTTTGTGGCTCACTGCATTTGTTTTTTTATTCTTTCAATTTTAAGTAAGCATCTAATGAAGGAATGCATCAGATGCTGTGTGGGTACAAAGTCAAATCAGATGCAGACTTTGTATTAAGAAGCATTACATATTGAATAGAGAGCAAAAATGCTGGAAAATAAATAAAAAGTGAAATGTTGGAGGAATACATCTCATGGAAACTTGAAGGAAAGGGAGATTATTTCTAGCTGGGGAAATCGAGAAAGCTTTTATGTGGAAGTAGGTGTCCTTTTCTTCTTTCATTATTAATTGGGATTCTGTTGTGAAAAAAGATTCAGTGGAGGCTAAGCAAGAAATAATGCCAAAGGATGAGTGCAAGAAAACATATTTAATGAAATAAAACTTTTACTTCCAAAGTTTAGCAGTGGAAAGGGGAACTAGTTAGGTCTGTGTTAAGAGTCAGAAGCTCGACTGTAGTTTAAGAAAGGCAATGCATTGGGCCATATAACAGTAAAGCCCGGAGGGACATTAATTTCATGCATAATTGGATGCAGGTTCTAAAACAACCTCATCAGCCTCACCAGGCACTCCCTATCTCAGCCTGATGACTGTACTTCCTTTTGTATTAGCTTTACATCCAGGAAAACTCTTTCTATAGTGGCCATATTGGCTGTTCTAGGCTAGAAGTAGCCAGGTAATCAACTACAGTGGAATAAAGTGTTGGGGCTGATTTTTTGGGTTCTGTTTCACCAAGTTTGGGTTTCCTGCCTGTCCCTAAGCCAGATCCCTACTGTGGCAGGCAGAAAGTGACACTTTGACTGACCAAGCCCATATTATGTAGGAACCCATAGAGCCTGAGAAGGGGTCAGCCCAAGGTAACCCATGGTGTGAGAATGGGGAGAAGTACCTCATTAGGAAAGTCTGGTTGAAACGACTGGCAGAAGGAATGGATGTTGGGTGCAGCTAGAACACACAGCAGTCCATTACCAAGGGGAAACCCCACATTATGGGGAAGAGTGGCTAACTAAGCAACCTTGACTGTCTCCCTGGTCACTGCCACCATCTTTTGGGCACCACACTGTTCCTTCCTAACACTCTGGTTCAAGTATATATATATTTTTTTTTTTTTTAAAGCAAACAAATGTCAATTGGGTCTCTCTGGCACAGCTGAGCTTCCTTTAAAAAACACTAAGAAAAGGAAAGGAAATAAATACTACTAAAAGATAAATGAAGGGATATTAAAATTCTTGAGTTTATTTGAGCAAAACTTAATTCCAAAAGGGCAGTGTCAAACCAGAGGTGGTTAGGAGTGTTCCACTGGGAGGAGTGAGGAAAGACCAACAGAGAAGGTGCCAGGACAAAAAAAAAAAAAAAAAAAAAAAAAGGAAATGATTTGATTGGCCGTCGCTTAAAGCCTAGTTTGCTGTTTGTGATTGGTTGTCCTTACGTTTGGCTTTCCTAACCTTGAGGCATTTACAGGCTTAGGTTTTAGTTTGCTTACACAGGCTACTACTGTTTTAGAGCCACCTCAGTCTAATGGCCTCTTTGCTTAATTCATTGAATAGTACACAGGAATACCAATATTAGAATTACAAAATACGGATTTTTTTGGACAAAATTAGCATAAGGGAAAATATTGGTTGCCAGTATCTTTTTCCTGCTTCCTTCTTTCCTGATATGCCTAGATTTTTGTCCCAATACTTTTCTCTTTCCAACCGTGTCCAAATACTTCAAAGGAAGCTGAATGCTTCCTTGGCAACAAAGGAGCTGATACAAATGTCCTCATGAACAGGCATGAGAACCCCTTGAAAAAAAGTGAGATGTAATGAAAGATTTCCTGGGGTTTTCTGTAAAGATATTTCCCTCTTTTTAAGAGTAAGCCTCCAGAAAAAAGACTGCTTCTTATTAGCACATGGTATGTAGACATTAAGACTCACTTTTATTACTGTTACTTTGCAACCACAAAAGAAACCTCCTCTTGTCCCTCCTCCTTTTCTCTTTCCTCCTTCCCCTCCCCCTTTTCTTCCTCCTCCCCCCTTGCTTCTGCTTCCTTTTCTCCCCCTTCTCTTCCTTCTCCTCCTCCTTTCCGCTCTTCTGCTTTTTCTCTTTATAGAACAACAAAACCAAGGCAGAATTATATCTAAGAATTACTAGTTTTTGGTGCAGAGAGATGGGGTTATCTACTTTGAGTGCAATCTCAAAAAAGAAGCATTATCTAAGTGTGAAGCACTACAAAAAAACAAACAAACAAAACATTGACTCTGTTTATTTCCCAGAGTATGTCACTTGATTTCTTGTCTAGAGCTCAATTAAGGTGACCCGATTGTTTCATGACCCATTAGATTTGGGCTCTTTATTCACAAACATCTTCAAATAATGTGAGTTAAAACCTTTATCATGGACCCATTCATTTCTGCAGGTTTTTCTCCCTTCAACTAGATTAATTGCCCAGTTACCCAAATTTAAGTAAAACGAATCATTGGCCCTTTTATAAATAAATTCACAACAGGCATTCTTTGGGGCCATGCTAGAATATCTTCCCTTGGCTTTCTTTTTTGTTAGATTCACTGTTGGCAGCAAAATGTCAATTTCTGCATCTGTTTGTATGTTCAGAGCCTGACTGACACCATGGAAGAGGAGAGTGGAACAGAGTGTGAAAGGTCAGGTCAAATTTTATCTCGCTCTGTAATGATGAAGGCCTTGGACAGCTGCCTTGCTTGTTTGCTCATTCCTATCAGATGATACTGGCTGTGATATGTGTTTTCACACTCGTGTGAAAATTTGTCAAAAGCTTGATGAGAATAAATAGAATCTAGGAAAACTGACATTTGGAAAGAAAATGTTCCTTTAGTCTGTGGGTCACTCTTTGCATGTATGAAACTTACATGGTTTGAAACCCATTTATGTCTATGTGGAAAGATATGTGGGGCATCCATTAAATCCATAGCATAACTTAATGACAATGAAGTCTTCAATAACGAGTGGAGATAAGCCCCATTAGAATAACAATGTGTTCTTTCACATTTAAGGGACTTGTTTTTTTTTTTTTCTAAAACATATGAATGTGTTTGCGCATAAAATCCTGCAAATATTTGGGTCATAAATGGGTTTTAAATGAAGTTTGTGTTATTGGTGTTTTAACCCTTTATTATCCTTAAGATTTTTTTGTCTGTTTTGGTTGTTCATCTTGTAGACCTCAAGTTAAGCTCTGTGATGGTTAATTTTATGTGTCAATTTGAGTCGTGGTGTGCCTAGATAAAATGTTGTTTGGAGTGTCTGTGAGGTGTTTCTGGAAGACATTAGCATTTGGAATCCTTGGACTCAGTAAGGTAGACTGCCTCCCTGTCGCCCAGCACCTCCACCCCTCCCCCCACCATTATCCAATCCATTGAGGGCTTGAATAGAACAAAAGGCAGAGGAAGAATGAACTTGCCCCTTTTTTCCTTCCTCAGTGTGTAAGCTGAGACATCTCCTCTCATCTCCTGCTCTCAGATTGGGAGTTATTTCATTGACTCCTCTGGACCTGAGACTGAATGACACCACTGGCTTCCCTGGGTATCCAGCTTGCAGATCGCAGATCAGGAGACTTCTCAATCTTCATAATTGCATGAGACACTTCCTCATTCTCTCTCTCCCTCCCTCTTTCTCCCCTCCCCCGCCCCTCTCCCTCTTCTCTCCCCCTTCCCACTTTCTCTCTGTCTCTCTGTTTCTCTGGAGAACCCTGACTAATACAAACCCTGTATAACAAATTTCCACAGTTTTGTTCCCTGGACTTTGAGGTCTGAAGGAAACTACACCATTCTCTCTGGAAGAGAAAAAGGCTTTGTCCTTTAATAAGTTTAGGAAACACCAGGCATCAGGAGACAAAGAGGCTTCTTTACTTCACAACTTTTTGAAGCCTCTACTGAGCTAACAGTGTGCATGGGGACTCTGGAAGAGGGAGGATCTCATGTGCAGTATTTCCTTGGCCTATTTTATTACCAAAGTTTGGGGAACACACATCTTACAGGAGTCCTGTTCCTTAGAACACATTGTGGGAAGAGGCCATTGTAAGGCCTTCAAGAAGTGGGTAGAGAAGGACTTATGATAACATGCTTGCTTTCTTTTGCCTCAGACATTTGGATTCTCCAGTAAGTAGATGAATTCTGCAGCTCTAAATTCATCTGCTGCATTTTCTTGGTTACTGCCAGGTCAACTTCCACAAAAAAGTCATTATCAAAATGTCACACTCTAATAACTTAGAGCAATTCAGGAAAAGTCTTGTAAAACTACACACATTTTTAAAAGTTTGGAGTGACCAAGAAATATTTAAAGAGAAATAAAGGTTTCAAAAAACATCTATACATTTTAAAACCAATATACTTTAATGACTTGCAAGTTATTTGAAATCATGAAGGTAATAGCTACAGTAACATCATGATCTCTAAAATATATTCTGAAGAATTTCACAAGACTTCTACAAAGAGGAAAATGATAGCTCTTTAATTTTTATTCCCACTAACAATGAATGTAGAGAGCGAGCGAACTGATGTTTTCAACTTCTAATGATTTTTGAAAAAGGACAAATAAAACTTCTGCATTTTCACAGTGGAACTCAGACAGAATACTTACCCAGATGATTTTTGGAGTTAGAGATTTTTTTCTTACTGAGAATTCCCTGTAAATGATCTTAGCGTCTTTGCAAATAGAAATCTTGCTGCCAGATAGTTGTGCTTTCTGGGAATTTTACTTTACATTTCATTTATTCATATATTCATTATTCATATGTAATGACATATAATATGAATGAAAATTTTATTAGTATCCCTTCTAGTGAGTTCGATAATAATCGTTTCTATCAATTAGTGCTAGCAGAATTTCCCCTTCCTCCCGCGACCTGAGAATATCTGAACTATAGAATAGGCACTTATAATCTTCTTGTGGCCTTACTGCTACATTAAATTTTTTTTTAAATAAATAGAAAATTATGCATTTAAAAAAGCTTCAAGTCAGGGTGCCTGGGTGGCTCAGTCGGTTAAGCACCTAACTTCGGCTTTGGTCCATGATCTCATGGTTTGTGGGTTTGAGCCCCGCCTAGGGTTCCTTCTTCCTCTGCCTTTTGTTCTATTCAAGCCCTCAAAGGATTGGATAATACCCACCCACATTTGGTGGGGGGGGGGGGGGGAGTCTACTTTACTGAGTCCAGGGATTCCAAATGCTAATGTCATCCAGAAACACCTCACAGACACGCTGAACAATATTTTATCTAGGTGCATCACAACTCACTCAAATTGACACATAAAATTAACCATCGCTGTCAGTGTGGAGCCTGATTAGGATTCCCTCTCTCTCCCTTTCTCTCTGCCCTTCCCCTACTTGCGCTTTCTCTCTCTCTCAAAAATAAATAAATAAACTTAAAAAAAAAGTTGCCAATCAATTCATGGTTATAGGAACAACAAAACAAAATTCCAAACTGTTCTTATCCTCAACATCCCAGGCTTCAGTGAGTCCTTCCTTTGGTTCACAGCAGCTGGAGAGGGAAAGAACGTTGCCCATCCTGTCCAGCCTGCCAACCAGCTAGTAACGCCACTGATAGATCACTCCTCTCTGCCTTGCCTCCCCCAGGATCTCACTGTGGGAATCTCTTCCTGATCTGTTAGATGTTCATAGGCAGCTCTATCAGTTGGTGCATGGTCTTAGCAAGTTTTCTGTTCCTAGGATTACTATCAGTTGATCATGTAAACTTACTTTCAGCAGAAATGAGAGGAAAAGTCACAGCTTCTTTCCTTCTAGATCACCATCTCACTTATAAATTTAGGTTTTATTTTCTCCTTTGCAATTTCCTTCTTCTCCAAGGGTCACCACGCCGCCCCTCCACCATGATATAGTCATTTCTGTTCTTTGGTTCTTCAAAGGTATGATGGGTTAATGGACAGGGCAGTCTTAGAATCAGACAGATTTGGATTTGAATTCCAGTTTACAACTCTTATTAGCCACTTGGTCTTTAAAAATAACTTAGACTTGGTTTCTTCTATGGCAGAATAATAACAACAATCCAAATTTCATAAGGTTTTGGGAGTATCAAATGAGATAAATATCTATTAAAACTCTGGCACATAATTGGCATTCAATACGTATCGAGCCCCTATGGAAAATTCTCTCTTTCTGTACAAACTCCACATACTCTTCTGCAATTATCTCCTCCTTCCAGTGAAAACAGCAGAGTCAAAACTATTTGCTAGTCCTTGCATTGGACTCTTCAGTGCAATAAAAATAATTAGGAATTAATTTATTTAGCAAGTATTTAATGTGTAATCCATGCACACTGCATTGCACTGGGGATAGTATAAAGAAATTTAAGAAACAGCTTCTCCTTTCTAGAAGAAGCATCACATCTATTTGGGTAGATCAGAAATGAAAC
Source organism: Puma concolor (assembly GCF_028749965.1). NCBI lineage: Eukaryota > Metazoa > Chordata > Mammalia > Carnivora > Felidae > Puma > Puma concolor. The sequence goes on from NC_141684.1 coordinate 32,232,755, forward strand.
AGCAAAATACCAATTCAAAGTTATATATAATAATTGAAAAAATGAGTGTGGAATTTTTGTTGTTGTTGTTAAACTAGAGATCTCAGTGTAGGAATATTTGGAGAAGGCCTTTTGGAACTAGCTGAGATCTAACCACCTACCAAAGGAGGCTTATGATAAAATGATTCCACAAGACTATTTCTGTTTCTGTTTCCACAGCTTGCTGTTTTAAAGTATTCTATGTTTGTGGGGCGCCTGGGTGGCGCAGTCGGTTAAGCGTCCGACTTCAGCCAGGTCACAATCTCGCAGTCCGTGAGTTCGAGCCCTGCGTCAGGCTCTGAGCTGATGGCTCGGAGCCTGGAGCCTGGAGCCTGTTTCCGATTCTGTGTCTCCCTCTCTCTCTGCCCCTCCCCCGTTCATGCTCTGTCTCTCTCTGTCCCAAAAATAAATAAACGTTGAAAAAAAAATATTATAAAAAAAAAAAGTATTCTATGTTTGATATTCTGAGTATTTTCTTCAATTCCCTTCATGACAAAATCAAAGGATTGCTTCATAGAGGTGAGGTGTGGTTTAATTATATGGGAAAATAATCATTTTAACTATGAGAGAAGAGATTATTTTAAAGACTGTTTTAAGTTTTATAAAAGGCAAGAGGCTATCGTAGTTAGACACATAATAGCTTCTGAATAACATTTTTCAGATAACTATTTTCAAATGAAGTTATTTAATATTATAGGTTAGAAAGTATCAGATTTTAATGATATAACTGTAATTCCTCTTTGATGTATGAATTTGTCCACTCAAAAAATGCTAGTAAGTATCTTTCATGAATTAGAGGTAGCCCCTACCCTCCTGAAGCCTATGTTTTAGTGAGGAAGATAGGGATTTACGCGCAAATGTGTGGCTAAATAATCACAAGTTTTGATGAATGATAATAGAGGACAAGAATGGGTACTGCATGAGAGAGAATAAAAAGAGAGACTAAACTTAGATTTGGGAAAGGGTAGGGGAAGGCCACTAGGAGAAGTGACTGGTACAGTAAACCCAGAGAATGAGCAGGACTTAGCTAGTGAAGAATACTTAACAGTGAAGGGGGGAAGAATTCCAGGCACAGGGAACAGTATGTGCAAAGGTGCTGAAGTTAGAAAGAGCTCAGTACAATGTTTCAAGACACTTAAAAAGGCTGCTTAGCTAAGCACACAAAGAGCAAGGAGAAGTATGAGACGAGTGTGAGGAGGGTCTAGGAGACCAGAGCAAGGGGTTTGAGTTTTATTCCAAATAAAAGAGGAAGACATTGAAAGTCAATAGTTATCTTTACATAGTAATTGTTACATAATAGCATGTAATAAATATAACCTAGTAGCATACTGTCTGGTTCTCAGCAAGTGCAAATAAATTAGTATATCATTATCAACATGATCATGGATTAAAATAAAGTGGATTAAATCTGAGAAGTCAGTTCTAAGAGGAATTTGTTAAAATTTTGTATTGCTATTCCTGAGCCCCTGAATTCTACATGCTAATATGAACCCTAGTTAAAACTGAGTCTTAGGGAACTGGCTCCTAGACACTCCAGCATCCTTAAATGTCAATGCCATAAAGATGCCAGGACTACTCAGTAAATCAAGAAATTATTTTTTTGGGGGGAGCACCTGGGTGGGTCAGTTGGTTAAAGCATCTGACTCTGGATTTTGGCTCAGGTCATGAACTCACAGTTTGTGAGTTCAAGCCCTGCACTGGGCTCCTCTCTGAGTGTCTAGAGCCTGCTTGGGATTCTCTCTTCTTCTCTCTCTGCCCCTCCCCTGCTCTCTCTCTCTCTCAAAATAAGTAAACTTTTTTTTAAAAAAAGAAATTTTTTCAATGGTAGTATCAACTCTTAAAATACTTTGAGAGTATATTTCTCGAATTTCAAAAAGTTGAGTACTGTGATTATCAACTATACACACACACACACACACACACACACACACACACACATATATTTAACACATACTATGACTTAGGTACTTGAGCTACAAAAGCATATAAGTAACAGCCCTGGGGGAGTTTGGAATCTGAAGGATCAAAGTTAAAAATGCACATGAAAAGATAGGACCAGATTGGTGCATTGCAGGAATTCAGACAGGAGGTATCACCAAGAAAGGAAATAGTCTGAAATTTCTTTCTACAAGCAGATAGATGAGCTTAGAATTGAAGAGAGAGCAAGTCCTTCAAACAATTCAAGGGAATGTCCCTAAATATATGCGATGTTATTTCACTGTAAGATATTAAAATATTGGTGCCAAATGCATTATTCACAGAAATGAGTCTCCTCCCTACACCTTTTGTCAGTGAGAAAATCTGAAATTGGAGAAATTCACCCAGATCTGATTAATTAACTCAACACTTAACTCAAATTCCACACTTTCATTAGAAGCAGCAGCAAACATGAGATCTATTTTAGACCCAATTTTAGCATTAATAAAGACAGATTCTTCCAAAAATGACTTTTTAAAAAGGGCACAGCAATAATACTTCATCAAATACTAGTGTTGTGTTTATAGCCACAGAATCATTTAACAGGTTTGATTTTGCTTCAGTTTTGTGCAACTTGTGTTAAATTTGATGGAGTTTTTCTCTTAAGTTCCTAGATAGTAAATTCATAAATTGATGTTACCTCAAAATTTTAATTTTGACTTGCATTTTGAGTTTGCTCCATATAAGTAAGTATACTTTCACTCTAATTTTTCCAAGATTACTTTTTCAAGTTCCAAGAGGAGTCACCTTCTTCAGGATCTACTTTATTCATTCCCTTACAGAATTTGCTCGGACATATCTAGGGAGTGCTGTCTGCCAGAGAAAGTATGAATTGTCCATGGGAAACATTTGACTTTTTAAGAAACACACTCAGAGTGGGACACTTGGGTGGCCCAGTCAGTTGGGCATCAGACTCTTGATTTCGGCTCAGGTCATGATCTCAGGGTTTGTGGGATCAGGGCCCACGTGGGGCTCTGTGCTGACAGCGTAGAGCCTGTTTGAGATTCTCTTTCTCTCCCTCTCTCTCTCTGCCTTTCCCCCACTTGCACTCTCTTACTATCTCAAAATAAATAAACGTTAAAAAAAAAGAAACAGACTCAGAGCTTAGAAGAGTCAACCTGTGTTCATTCCATATTTTAACATCAGTAGACAATTTTTAAGAGCTCTTCAGGTTTATATAAGAACTTTACAAGAGCAGAAAGTACAGACAATTCCCATATGGCTTCTCATCCTTCCCGTCTCACAGTTTCCTTCATTATTACCTTCTTGCATCACTGTGATGCCTTTGTTACAATTGATGAGCCAGGATCGTTACATTATTATTACCTACTTGTTGATGTTGTATATTCTATGGGTTTTGGCAAATGTCTGACACATATCTGCCATTACAGTGTCATACAGAGTAGTTTCACTGCACTAAGCAGCCTCTGTGTTCCACCCATTCTTCCCTTTCTCCTTCCTTCAAATTCCTGGAAATTGCTAATCTTTGTACCGTTTCCATATTTTTGATCTTTCCAGAATGTCATGTAGTAGGCATTACATAGTATATAGCCTTTTCAGACTGGGTTTTTCACTTGGCAATATATTTCAGTTTCCTCCATGTCTTTTCATGGCTTGATAGCTCAGTTCTTTGTATTGCTAAATAATATTCCATTATGAATGTACCACAGGTTGCTCCTCCATTTACCTACTAAAGGACATCTTAATTCTTCTAGGTTTTAGAAGTTGTGAATAAAGCTGCTATAACTATCTGTGTCCAGGTTTTTGTGGATGGACACACACACACACACACACACAGAGGATAGTGCCCGACACATAGTACATGCTCTATAATTGCTAGCTCTTATTGCAGTTCAGCTCACAACCCATTATTTCCCACTCACATTAGCAAGACAATGTGTAAGGGAACCATTATCTGGAATCAACTGAACTGTAGGTTTGGGCAGAGATTGCTAGATCCTCAAGAAAATGACTTTACTCTTCTTCCTAGGCACACACTGAATCTGTGTTTTGCAGTCTCCTTCGCAATCAGGGATGTACAGATGCCTGAATTTAGCCAGTGGAATGTGAGCAGAATTGATGAGTGAGGCTTGCTCCATAAAAACCTCCTCCAAGCGCCTCCCTTACTCCCCAGTCTTCTTTTCATGACTGAGATGGCAAACACCGAAGCAATCTTGAAACTCTTAAAAGATGCCAAGGCAGCCGTCGGCCTGAGCCCAAGACAACTGTGCGTAGAGATCCTCCCACCAGCTGAAACACTTGAGTTAGGCTGTTATATGAGCAAATAATGAGTTTCTATTGTATTTGATGTAATATAAATTTGGAGGACAAATTATATATATAGCACAAATTATATGTATAGCAGCTCATATCACTCTAATATTATGGTTAAGTGCATTATCACCAACCACCAAAAAGAATTTGCTGTGATTTTGTAAAAAGGTGCAAAACAAAAATAAATTAATATACCTGAAACCTACATATTATTTGGCTTGATCTTTCACAGAATGTCACTTAAGGAGACCATGTGACTAAGCATATTGTGATTGATTACTACTATATTAATGGTAGACATAATTATTTGCTTTTTTGTTTGCCTTTCAGTTTGGGTTATACCTTAAATTTTAAATAATATCCATCCTAGTGGTTTGATTTTTTTTGTATTCTGGTCTTGCTACTCAACAGAAACATTACCCATTTTCACATATATCATTTTAATAATTGCATAATCTTTTATTTAATTGATATCCCAATTTTCTTAACCATTCCCTTATTTTTATACAGTCAGGTGGTTTCTAAGGTATTATAATAAATCTAATGGTACAATAAGCATCTTTTGAGCATTTTTATTTTAGAATAATTCCGTAAGTACAAATCATTAGGTCAAGTGATACAAATAATTTTATGACGATATAGTCTTCCAAATTAAATTAAAAAGTTGTTGCAAATGACTACTTCACAATAAGTAAGTTGTTAAACTATGTTCCCAGCCACTTCTCCAAAATTAGGACTTAGACTTTCAAAAGTCTAAGTGAGTGAGATACATTGATCTTGTCATGACCATGAAAACGAAGTCACAGTTTTTGTATGTTCACAGGAATCATAACCTGCCTAGCTCAGTCTAGCATATTAAAGTGCTCAATGAATACTTGCTGAAAGGATGCATAAATGAATAAGCAATGAATAAGTGACTGAATACGTTTAGAAATGAGAGTATGGGGTTTGTTCTAGTTTTGATATTTTCTCGGTATATTAAATGTTCCGAGTTGTTTTTTTCTTTTAATTGTTCATTACAAGGAATGGGTGTGCCCTCACACTGACATACTGGTCAGGAAAGCGGAGCTGGACCTCCAGGTTGTTTATATCACTCGAGGCAGGATAATGTAGGAATAAATGGAAAAGAGCATCTGAAATAAATTCCTTTAAAAAGAGCCAAGAGGGAAGCTGCAAGACCAGCTACGGGCACTGAGTTCAAAGATAGTCGGATTTTTATGACTGTAACCTCTTCCCCATCCCTGGTCATGGTTGATTGGTATGTGAATGGACACGTGAGCTAAGGTGTATGAATGAAACCTTTCCAAGTGACTAGAGATGAAAGAGAACATGAGACATTTTTTTTTCCCCTGAAAGTTGTAGTTCAAAGAGTAAAGCCCAGGAGTTGCAGATGTGCAAATATTCTGTCAAGGGGAGTATTATTATATAAAGGGATTTAAAAAAAAAATGGAGGAGCAGCTCTTTGTCTCTTGTGAAGGTCCAAGTTAATTTCTAAGTTAATCCTACAGGAAGCAAGTGAGAGGTTCAGCATACTAAAAGATATTTCTTGGGGTACTTGGCTGGCTCAGTAGGTAAAGCATGTGACTCTTGATATTCGGGGGGCAAGTTCGAGCCCCACGTTGGGTATAGAGACTACTTAAAATCTTTTAAAAAATAATAACAGATAACTCTCAGAAGTCTCTTACAACCTAGTCCCTTTATTTTCCTAAGGGGAAAAAAAATGTGCTAATTTGATTCTTCTCTCATGGCTTCTCAGGATCCTACTTGTCAGCTCCTTCTCCTTTTTTTAAAGATTTAGTCAGAATTCCGTTAAAATTTCCTCACTGTCTCACCAACCAGCTGTTTCAGAAGGAGAGGGTGGATTGAAAAAGGATATTTTTATGGTTAAATGCCCCGGATAGTTCCCACCACAAGGAGTTCTTGAGATAAACTGCCTTTTTCTTTCATATCCAAGAAGATTCACAAAGATTTTAGCTATAATGGATACATATATATATATATATATATATATATATATATATTTGTCCCCCAAAATGTCAGTGATTCTTTCTATCCAGCTATTGTACACCAGGCTTCTTCTTGGTATTCCTTCCTGTAAACGTGTTATTCTTCCTGCTCCTTGGCTGTCAAACTTGTTACGACTTGCTTTGGCCAATGGAATTTGAGCATGGGTGATGTATACAATGTCTGAGCAGTAAATTTAAGAAACATTTCAATGTTCTGTGATCGTTCCTTTCCCTCTGCCAAAACAATGGCATGTTGCAGGAAGGGGCTACTCCTTTACCCTAGGACTTAGAGCAGGGAAGACACAGGGAAGAGTCATAGCTTTCCTCCAGGCAACATGTAATGTGGACAAGAAATTAACTTTATTATTGTAAACTGCTGAGATTTTGGCATTGCTTATCACCCTAGCATAACCTAGGGAAAGCTGAATATACGATAGCCAGTGCCCATTTTTCCTTTCTCACCTGGGACACTGAGAGACAGTCTTCTACTCTATAACAGAACACAAAATATCTACTTGCAAAAATTCTTAGGATATTGTGGAAGACAGAATCCCTAAAATATATTCCATGCTTCTATTTTATTTCCTGTTATGAATTATATAAATTATCTTCTGCTATGCCATACCATCTTAATGGTGTTTTATCAATACCATATGTTCAAAAAGAAGGAGATAAAGTCACATGACAAATAGATTCAACCTCTCTCAGTCTGATATGGCACAAAAGGCCAAGAGACCATGGTATTTTCCACATCTCAATTTTTTCCTATTGATTGTGAACAGATGGGAGCTATGCTATTTAAAGAATAGTAAATCCTGGTATTTGGCCATTATCCAAAGCAAAACGAAAGAGGGGGTGGCATTCATCTGGCTCAGTAGCAGAAGAGAACTAAAAATAAGCACCCAGCCCCATCACAGGAAGGCTGAGGATTGCTAGGCGAGAGTGCATTTTCCTCAGCAGTTTAGGGTCATCCATTCACAAGTTTTAAGTTGTCTACTGATCTGTCACATGGATTGTTTCACTGTTGTGCTCATTTAACATTCACCTCTATGTCCTCTCCATTTGATATTAACCTAACATACAGATTAAGATGATTTGCAAACTGAAACAGGTCCTGTTTTTTCCCAGCCCATTGAGTCCAAGTGTGATACTGCTGGCTCTCAAAAGTTTCTATCCAAATATAACTTTATTCTCAAAAGCGACACAAAATTCATAAAAGTTACACTATGAATTAAGGTCTCTGTGACTGAAGGTGTGGTCCTCTGAGGGTTACTGATATTAACATCAGATGCTTTAGGTAAGTTGCCACTCATTTCCTGAATTGCTAAGTCTTTTCCCACAGATAGAGGAGTAGTTGAAAAGGCAATAACCAGCTCCTAGAACAAAGCCAGGTATTTCCAACATGCTGCAGTGATTTTCAACTTTCAACCAGAAGAGTAAAACAAGTCACTGGAGACTAATGTATATGCAAACATAGTACTGATACAGTGTATTGATCGGAAGATCAAAAATGTATGGGTTCTCCCAAGGCTTGCAGGTGGCTATTGAACAATTCTCAGCGGATCTCACTTCTTTATATACACTTCAGATGGTATTGATTAAATTATGCCCTGATGAAATAAACAAACTATAAGAACATGAAACAACATGGAGGAAACTCACAAACATGATATTGAATAAAATAAGCCAGGTAAAAATAACCTATAGTGTTAGAAATCAGTTGTATTTGCAGGTGAGGGAGGCCAAACAGTGGGCACCAACATGAGGCCTTCAGGGATGGTAGTCATATTTTATTTCTTGATTTCAGGGGTAGTTACATAGATGTATTCTAGTCATGGTAACTCATCAAAGTAATACTTCGAATTTGTGTACTTTTCTGTAGATATGTCACACTTCAATAAAAAAGGAAAAAAATCATACTCCAATGCTAAAAGCACAGTCTTCTGTAAAGCTGTCTCCACCGATAGATGCTGTCTAGGTGTATGATTAAGTGTTATTAATATTAAACCTGTAGTTGGTCTCTGGGAATTAAGTTTTCCTAGTTTGTATGGAAAGCCTCATGAGTGGTTTCCAGATATTCTCTAAATAGGGGTGGCTTTGCTTTCCAGGTCTTATAGATAATTGTGACCAGAGAAATTTGTGTAAATTAAATCGTAATGACAGCACGATCAAGAGTAACTTATCATCAGAATGAATGTGACTGGGGACCCAGAACGGAAAAGTAAAACTCTTACCAAGTGAAATCCTTAATATCAAAGAATTTGGTAATTTAAAGTTATATTTTTCTTGTATTTGTTCAATTCCACATATAGTTTTTCTTAGGTTCTCAGCATTCCTTTTTTTCTTTTTTTTTTTAATATATGAACTTTATTGTCAAATTGGTTTCCATACAACACCCAGTGCTCATCCCAAAAGGTGCCCTCCTCAATACCCATCACCCACCCTCCCCTCCCTCCCACCCCCCATCAATCCTCAGTTTGTTCTCAGTTTTTAACAGTCTCTTATGCTTTGGCTCTCTCCCACTCTAACCTCTTTAGCATTCCTTTTTTTCCTCATAATTAACCAATAACTTGTCTTTAATTGGTCAAAGGAAATTTTCATGTTTATGTAATATTTTGGAGGAATCATAAAGTCATAAGTCTTTGATCTGATTTAATAAGTGAGGAGCCTAATATTTATATGATTTTTCCAAAAATTTGACTTCTATTTTCATCAATCATGTATTTTTGTATAATCCAGTAAACAAGTAAACTTCACTTTTATGTCCTCCGCTTGGGCTTCAATAAGGAAATGTTTAAGTCTTTCACTTGTAGGATCTTCCTAATAGTTATGACAGGGTATACATACCTGGAGAGGGAGGGTGATCTGATTTATTGATCAAGTTTATTTCCTTCACTTCATTTTTTTCTTTATTCTTTGGTTATCTGCTAGAAGACAGGTCACTAGCACCATAAAGGTTGGGTTCATTAACACTGGTCCCAAAAGGGAATTCCCATTAACAGACCCAAAACCTGCTAACATTTCAGAGTGGTGAGGATTTTGATCTCTGACTTAAGTAATTTATTCAATAGTTCCATTATGTCCATCGCTTGGAGGTGAGAGCAAGGTAGAAGTTTCATTTTATATAGATACTATGCTCCCTTTCATAAACAATTCTAGTTGTGAAATATATTCCTTGAGCAGGTATTTTGGGACCAGAGATCCTGTATATTTGAACAACATTCACATAAGACTGCAAATGTTGTCAGCATTAGCCAGAAAAGTAATCCCATAACCTGAATGAGAATGACACACAAATCTATTTTTTATCTGGATGGCATAACATGTCCCAGAAATAGACATGCACGCATTGTTATACATATGAAAAGAAACTCAGCTTCATTCATAATGAGACAAATGCAAAATACAACCAAACTGAGATGTTGTTTTTCATACATAACACAAGCAATGTCAAAACAGTTAATAACTTTGTCCACGAGGGATAGAGCATACATTTTTACAACTTCTATGGAGTGTAATTTGGCAATGCCTATTAAAATTACAAATGCATTTATACTATAACCTAGCATTTGTCCTTCTGGAAATTTATTTTATGGATGTACTTGCACCATACAAAATGATTTGGGTAGAAGAAAACTCATTAAAGCATTAGTGCTGTCATAGTAAGAGATTAGAGCGACTTAGGTGTCACTCAACATGAGAGAAATGAAACGCGGAAGGGTACATTCATACAACGGAACAACATGCAGTTATTTGAAAATAATGATGAAGCTTTTTGTGTATTGAAATGGAAGGATTTGCAAGATATACGATATTAAAGCAAGAAGCCAAACAGCATGTGTAGTCTATGACTGTTTATGCAAAAAAGGAATGAGACTAATAAGCATTTGCTCATATAAGTATAAAACATCTCTAGTGAGCTGTGAGAAAGTGGTGACACTGGTGGCTTCGAAGGAAAGGCAGTGGGGGGTCGGGAGGGGCAGGATATAAGGAAGAGTTTTTAATTGCATGTCTTTGTGTATGCTTTGAATTTGAAAATTGGTAAATAAATCACTTACTCAAAATATAAATGCAGTTAGAAAAAATAAAGAATATATTTTCCTGATGAACAATCTCACTCAATCAAGATTTAAAATATCATCCTAATATTAGTAATAAAACCCAGACCAGAACAACTGTAGTGGTCACAAGCTCAGTTAACTTTCAACATCTTCAATTAATCTACAAGACCCATCAGTCTTCATATGAGACCAAATTGGCTATTGAAAGGGAGAGTTAGTTAGATGGATTACCCAGTTCCTCTTTTCATACTTCAGTTGTGATTTTAATTGTTCCTCCTGTGTCCTGTTAGTTTTGTATTTGTATTTGCATTTTGTATTTGTAATTGTGGTGCTGTGGGGGAACTCCAGAAATTCCTGTTTTGTATCCTATTATCTTGAATGGTATCCATGTAATACAGCCAAGCCAAAGCCCCTCCTTCCTGACATGTTGCTACAAACACACACCAGGGGAGAGGGCAATCTACCCCAGGGAATACCTGTAAGCCTCTGCAGCCAACAAGAAAAACACAATGTACTGTAACTGAAATTCTGGATTCCTGCGTTTCCAACGGCTCTGTTGGTTTGAGGAGTCCCTCCCCTTATCCTGGAATTAGTGCTTCCTCTGAACCTGCATTTTAAAGTCCTTGAAATTATTTTATTTGTATGTTTTCTCCAAAAGACCTGGACTTTGGCATAGGACTAATGTCTTTCTAGAAAGAATATGGAAAAAAGAAAATTGATATATATAATCTATATCTATATCTATATCTATATCTATATCTATATCATCTATATCTATATGTATGGAGAAAAGAAAATTGAACTATTTATCTTTTTCCTTAGACTACTTAGGCTAAATAGGATAAATTAAAATTTGTTTACCTTAGTGTTAGCCCTTAAAATTGGAAAAGAAAATTCTGGGGCACCTGGGTGTCTCAGAGGTTAGGCATCCAACTCTTGATTTCTGCTCAGGTCATGATCTCATCGTTGTGAGATCAAGCCCCATGTTGGGCTCTGTGCTGACAATGCAGAGCCTGCTTGGGATTCTCTCTCTCCCTCTCTCAGCCCCTCCCCCCCTCCCTCCCCTCTCAAAATAAATAAACATTAAAAAAACTGAACCAGTAAAAAAAAGATAGGATGATTCTTCAAAAAAAATTGGAAAAGAGTTCTAGTAGGGTGATTATGAAACCACTTTGCCTGTTCACTAGTTATGCACACATATGACATCTAAAAGAACATGCAAACCATTAATCCAGGCCCAAGAATCACATTACTAACCCATACTGGGTACATGGTATGGCATTGCGAGGTGGGTAAAAGATGCTGTGGAGTCTGGAAGTGACTTCTCTGCTCTTTATAAATTATCCTCAGTTTACCAGAAGACTAGGTACCTCACAAGGCTGTCTCTCTGGTACCTCCTCGGATTTAGACTCTTGCTTTCTGCTCCCTCACCAGCTAATGCATAATTTTTCATCCCAAGATTTTTGTATCTTTTCCTCTGCCTCGGGTATAGTGTTCCATTCAGTCCACATTGGATGAAAAAGCTGGGTGGGGCAGGCGAAATCACTGCATATTGCCAATAGACTCTCAAAATAATCATACTTCCGTCACTGGGCCTCAAAATGGTCTCCCATGACACAAAAACAGTCATTCCCCCCCCCCCCTCCGCTTTATCTTGGATTACATTTCTAAATGCTGCTTTTCACTCTCAGTTTGTAGTAGGTGCTAGGACTAGAGGAAGGAGAAAAATCTCACTCTGTTCTATCACTTTTTTTAGGAGAAAGAAGCATCCAACATTGAGCCCTAGTTTAAAAGCATGTTTTTGAGTCAGATTAACTGGGCACCATTCACTTTGGTTACCTCTGACTTCTCCCTGCTCCTTATATTTCTGTTCTGTTCAAGAAAAGTATCTATCTTCTTTACCAGCTTTTCCTCGACTCAGCTCTTTACTTAATATGAATAATTAAAACTATGCAACTAAGAGTACCAGAAAGCCCACAGTCAAGCTAATTCATTTTAATTAAAATTTGATTCACGGAATTTAAAGTGGTCCCACCAGGCACAAATATGCAGCCAAATTCAGAAGATGCTTTGGGAGTCTGGAGAAGCTCAGTCAGCATTCCCAAGGACCAATGCAGGTTTAAGATCATTAAAATGACCTTAGAGAAAGTAAATGGTAATTGTGAAATAGATACAAATATTAATGCATATTTCAGTGTATAGTGTGGTGGGACTATAGACTCCTTTGGGCTTCTAAGTTTATAGATATTGACAGACCTGAAAAAAAATCATCTATAAATATTTAAAATCCACGTGCACAATTATAAATTTGTGGATGCAAGTTAAGGTTAAGGTAAAAATGGGTATCCTGCACTCAAGAGCGAAAATGGAATGCCTGCGTTATGTGGAAAAGAGATTCCTTATTCTGTCATAACTCAATTTTAGAAGAACCATCTCTGCAAGAATTGTCTATCAACTAGCATCAGCCAGTTACTGAAGCCCATATTATAATAGTATCATGTCCTAGAATTTCCATTTATTTCATTCCAAATCCTCATGGCAATGTTAACCAGTCAGACACCCAATTCTCTAATGCTCTCGGGCATTGCCTACTAGCTTAAAGCAGTTTATGATTATTTTAGGCTATTTAAAGTTGTCCATAGTGAGTAAATATTTCTCAGCTACGGCATATGTCTTGTTAATTTGCCAGTGGTTGAGGTGACACTGCATCTTCTCAAAATAGCTGTCGCTACCTTCAACTGAATGCAATCTCCTAGGACTTTTGATTGCACCTTCCTTTGAGCAGGTTATTAATGTAGGAAATGAACCAGATGTTGAACACTTTCCATTCCTGTGGACTTAATTACTATTCCTGGCACACAGAAAGCGTTAAAATAATATTTTTGAATGAACATTGAACAACTATTTGATAATGAATATCTTTCAATTATGCTTGTGTTTTATAGCTTCCATTTGACATTCTGGTGGATCTTTTTTATTTGCTACTCTTCTTTAGACCATTACAACACAGAGCTGCCATACCTTTCATCCAGCAGAGGTAGGACAAGATGAGACAGAGACAAAGATATCACAGCCACAAATTAAAAAATGGATTTCCTGAAATTGCCATGTATGTGAAGTTCACATTTATATAAACTCACATATGCTGTGTTTTACTGGTGGGGAAATAGGGAGTTGAGATATATATAAAAAGGAAAAAATAATAGAAGAAATCAATCAAAAATAGAATTATGGTTAATGCATTTTAAAAAATTTTCCTTAACATTTATTCATTTTTGAGAGACAGAGACAGATTGTGAGTGGTGGGGGGCGGGGAGGGGGCCCAGGGAGAGGTGCAGAAAGAGAGGGAGACGCAGAATCCGAAGCAGGCTTCAGACTCTGAGCTGTCAGCACAGAGCCCCATGTGGGGCTCAAACTCACTGACTGCGAGATGATGACCTGAGCTGAAGTTGGATGCTTCACCAGCTGAGCCACCCAGGTGCCCCTTGGTTGATGTGTTTTTAAGCATTCTTCATTCCTGCAACCTCCAAGCAAGTTCAGTCTTTAGCTCTAAAAAGGCTTTAAAGATTTTAACAAAGTAGAAGTGATAATCTTTACTGAAATTTTCCATTTAAAAAGCCTGGTTTATAGTTATATAAAATAAAAAATTGCTAGTACAGGCTAGGTTGGTGTGTGACCTAATTTGGAGAAGACCCAGTAGATTTCATCCCTCCAAGACCATAACTTGCTTAGGATAATAGGCTTGATCTACCTACTTTATTTCATCCCCAGGGCCAACATTATGACTTTTGTAAGTGCTAGGCATTTTTGTCTTTGTGGGTCCCTTTCTCTATAAAAATATTCAAAACTCTATTGTTCAACTGGTATAAAGACAAATATGTTAATATTATATGCTAAAATATTTTCTTGTTTCTTTTTTTTTTCTTCTAATTAAAAAAAATTAAACACTTTGTGAGCCCCTTTTGGGGCTCAGTTGGCCCAGGCACAATGCTTACTGTGCTCCATGGATGGTTCACTTCGTCCATTCCAGGGTGCCGGCCAAGAAGAAAGATAATTCAGAATGTTGGAGCTAGAGGGATCTTTAAAATAGAAGTTTAGTGTTCTCTTAGGTACTGGGCCAAATAAACATCACATTGAAACAAAAACACTGTATGGGAACGCATCTAATTTGCGCAATTCAAGGATGAGCAGTCTTTCTTTAGAGACCTTAAATTTAAATTAAAAGTCAGAGCTTTGCAAAGAATGAGCTGCAAACGAATATACATTAACAAAATATCATCAACATCTTTTAAAGAAAACTTTGGATTAAAATATAACATACATGCTGCAAAGTACGCATGTCAAAAGTGAACAGCTCAGTGAATTATCACAAAGTGAACATCCGCAAGTCACCGCTACCAGAAAATGCTACCAACATTTCAACACAGAGAATATACAAGATGCACTCTAGAATTCGGGGCTGACATATAAACACATGGTTTAATATATACTTTCACTCTAGAAACAAATGACTAAAATAAACGTGTAAGTGTTCGATTTTCTCTCAAGTCACGTTTATGACAGGTCCCCCTCACCCTGCCTCCAAGCTCCCACCTTATTCCTGAGCTACATATCACTCCTGACCTCCCCTCACATCATCACTGACATGCCTACCCCTGACACGTACTCTGTCATTCATTCATTCCCAAATATTTGAGGACCCATAATGTACTAGACACAGTGCTAGGTGTTGGGATACAACAGTGAACAAGTCAAGACCATCATGGAGCTTCAAAGTTAATGCAAGAGACATCGACATATCGTGGATAGTTATTAAATTCCATTGTGATGCATACTGAAAGGAAAAGTATGGCATGCCCCGAGAGTGAATAACAGGGAGACCTAATCTAATTTTGGGAGTAGTTTAGTCATTCTTTCCCTTTTTACTAGGCTAAAGATGGTAATGGTCATACTAATGACCAGTGACAGCTAGGATGAGTATGAGACCTCGGGTAAGAAATAGAAACAGTTTCATGTTAATTAATGAGTGAAATTGTTGTAAACTCCCATGCTATTTACGGCTGGTTTTAAAATGTTTGGGTTTTTGGGGCGCCTGGGTGGCGCAGTCGGTTAAGCGTCCGACTTCAGCCAGGTCACCATCTCGCGGTCCGGGAGTTCGAGCCCCACGTCGGGCTCTGGGCTGATGGCTCGGAGCCTGGAGCCTGTTTCCGATTCTGTGTCTCCCTCTCTCTCTGCCCCTCCCCCATTCATGCTCTGTCTCTCTCTGTCCCAAAAATAAATAAACGTTGAAAAAAAAATTTAAAAAAATAAATAAAATGTTTGGATTTTTACCCTTCTGAACTGCAGCATCAAAACAACCACATCTTACTGTCCGTGATATCCAAATCACTGGGCCAAATGCCCTTTTATGTCTGTTTATTCTCTCTGTCGCTCTCTCTCGCTCGCTCTCTCTCTCCCTCTCATGCATGTGCCGCCATCACCACTGCCTCAGGGGATCTCCAAATCACAGTTTTAAGCCATTTCCAGACCTCCACATTTTTTTTCTCTTTATTTCAACCAAAACACAAGATTAAAACATCTGGCCACTCAAAATCCTTATAGATTTATATCAAATGGCATCAGAAAGAGGCAATCATATCACTGGCTGATTGATTTCTTCGGCCAACATTACTTATAAATGTGTAACAGGAGCTGGCTCACACAATCACGTACGCATGTCTAGGCTCTGCTTATGTGTCAGCAGCTCAGTGAGCAGTTAAGGAAGGCTAGCTAGATATTGCTTTTCTATGCATGTAATCAGTCCCTCGTTCTCAGAGACAAATGCAGTTTCAATTTTTCAGTATATTTATTTTTCATTAGATTGAGCTAATGGAGTTATAGTTTATCACATCCTTGGCTCGTTTTACTTTTATCAGCCTTGTCTTTTGAAATATTCCCCAAGTCTTTGTGGTTGGCACTCAGCGGAAGTAAATGCTCCCCCTACCTCAGAAACATCTCTAGCCTCTATGGACAGAGAGAGGATAGAATCCCGCAGAAGATCAACTTGGCCATCCTGTCTCGGGGCAATTAATTTTCCTTGTCCAGCCTATCATGCAAGTCCTTTAAGCCGACTGCTGCCATTTGGTGATATCCTCCCCCTGTTTCTTGAGTCTTCTTTCTCACTAAGCTTCCCGCTTACCACTTTTCTTAATGTGTTTACTTTTAGTCCTTGAGTATGCATGCCCTCCTGTTCAATATCACCGGGCTTGACTTTGGCCATAATTAAGTGAAAGACAAGTAGAGAAGGTGATACTGTCCCAAGTCTACCATTTCTCAAGGTAGAGCTGTGGTGGGGAAGACATATAAGGCCTGAAAATCCAAGAAGATTTAAGTGCATTTATGTCACCAGATATTAAACTGAAGTACCTGAGTTTGGGAATATTTGGAAGTGTCTCTTTTTTCCCTGGCACCTAGCCCAGTACCTGACACCTAGCAGGGACTTGGCAAATGTTTGTTGAACTAATGATTTTGTTTTCTTTATTCTCTCATGTACTTATCGAGCCAGCAGGATTTCTTTTGCAGAAATAAGGTGGAGTTAGGTTAGAGGTCAAATATGTGCAGTGGCCCAACTTTGACAATGGTGCCAGGGCTATTGTTTCTGTAGTCTTCTGGGACTGTGTGGGTGGGGGGGGGGGAGGAGAGGGGGTTCTTCTCTTAGAAGAAGGCCTCTTAGAAGAGGGCCACATTGGCAAACTCTTCTCTAGCACTGTTCCATTTATAAAGAAAAGGGTTTGATTTGTTTTGCATTTGGGCCAAAAATTCAACCATTTCCTCCTTGGATTAATTTAAAAATTTCAGGTAGCTACCATCTGGTCTCACAGGTTTATCTGCATTTAGTTTGTTCCTAATTTCTGGAATAGCCTGGGCATTTGCCAGTGTTTGCCCAAGCACCTTGTACCTGTATACTTCAAATGCAATTTGGGAGTGGGATGGCTTTTACCTTCTTCCCTAAAAATGTTGACAAATAACTTGTTTACACTCTCTGTTATCTGTTATTTTCCTTTAATATGCCCCGCAGAGCATGATTTTCAAGTGATTGTTTTCTGTGTTTAAAGACACAGCTTCCTCATTACTGTCCCTGGTAGGTCCTTTTTCTCTTCATTTTTCATTGATACATTTGAACGAGCTGAAGTCTTTTTACATGGCCTACAATTACATTTTTTTGGAAAAACAAAGAGAATATTTCCAGGATAATCCCTTTACATTTTCCAGTTAAGGATGTCAGTATTTTTGTTGTTGTTTAAATAGTCATTTCTGATAGCATCTTTAATATCAAGATTCTTATCAGTAATCTTAAAGAACTTCTCGAACGCTTGTAGATAAATGGATTTTTATGTAGTTTCATTGAAATTTTCTACACTTTGTTCCCTCATTTATCAAAAATACCTATTTGTATTTATAGGGGTATTAATATAGTATAATTGGTTTGAACGAGACATGTGACAAGTGGGATAGATGATTATCATCATCAAATTGAGGAGTTTGAGGATGAAAAAAAAAATTGTCCTTATGTGCCTTGAACAGGGCAAGCATGAAATAATTAAGAGATTGAGTCAACCTTAAAGAAGATGCCTGGAGTCAGGCTGCCGGGCTCTGTAATTGACCTTATGCTAACCAAATAACAGTTCACAGGAAGACTGATGTAATCTTGGGCCACAAAAATGGTATAAAAGGAAAAAGAATCAGCCTATATTCTTATCACATCTGCAGTGTGCTCTTCCTCCTAGGTGTCAGGACATTTTATTTTTTCTTTTAATTTAAGAAGGACACTGTCAAACAGTAGTATAACAGGGTGGGCAATACTAAGTGGCATCTAGCTTGAAAACAATGATAAAACAAGACAAAGTGCCAACATGGGAACATGAACGGTGACTTCAAATATTTGTGGGAAGCCGCGTAAGATAGGGACTTATCTCAATTTAAGTCTAGGAAAAAAAAGAAAAACACGTAAGGTCCATAATTGGAATTTAAAAGGCTACCAACTTCAGTTCACTATGAAAAGTTTTTGAAGGTCATTCCAACAAAGTAGTGATGTAGCTTTGTTAAGCAGTAAGCTCCCCGTTGCCAGCTGTTAAAGCAGATGCTGGATAAAACTCCGTCAGAAATCCCATCAGAATGGATGTTAAGATAAGTTCCTACGTTCCCCCTCCAAATCAGTGAAGCTTCCAGTTGGGTTAATTCCATTTTTCCACGACTAGGGAAATAAGGCTGATTTTAAGTGCTGCACTCACCTTCCAAACGTATTCAGACAAACTCCCCACACTTAACCAGTCACAGTAATACCAGTAACCCAGATAGCTGTGCACTAACCATCCCCATGCTCTGATCTCTAGAGGAAATGGTACAGAACACAGCCTACCCACAGGGGGGGTCTTAACCTGAACTTGCCTCCTTCTTTTTTTTTTTTTTTAAGGTTATTTATTTTGAGAGAGAGAGAGAGAGAGAGAACATATGCACATATGTCCCAGGGAGGGAGACAGAGGGAGGGAGAGAGAATCCCAAGCAGGCTCCACACTGCCAGCACAGAGCCCGATGGAGGGCTCGACCCCACGAACCCTGAGATTATGACCTGAGCTGAAACCAAGAGTCAGATGCTTAACCAACTGAGCCACCCAGACGCCCCCTGCTTCCTTCTTTATCAGAAGTAAACATCTATTTCCATAGAACCATTCGTACAATCCAAAGTGCTAGGGAAGTTGTTGGCAGACACTTTTGGTTGGCTGACCCACCTCTCTTTCTCAACGGTTTCTCCTGAACCCCTTCCGGATTGGCATGAAATAGAAGCAGAGTCCTTCGGTGAGATTCCTGGGAAAGCCTTAGCTTTCCTGATACAGGCATTGCCACTGCCTCCTCCTTCAGGACTGAATCATAAAACCTGATGGCAGAGCTGCAGCAGTTAATGCACAACCATGAGCAAAAGCCCCCGGAGAACTTTAAAGACGTCAGACCAGCAACTGCCCTACAAATACTCTTTCTATTTATTTAAACATTTCTGCTCAAAAAAATTCTGCTCAGGATTGTTTTTGTTGCCAGCACCTGAAAGCATTCCTAGCTAGGACGTGATCCTTCATGATTCCCCCCTTGGCAATGTAACATTTCTAATTATACGATTGCTTAAACATCTTGTGCAACCAATTCCACAAAACAACCTTCTCTTGTAACGGAGAAGTACGAGGAATATATTAGATGTTTATGGAATCAGAATCTTGGAAGGAAACTTCAGAGAAGCTCATCAAAGTAGAAAAGTTCACAAGTACAAAAATTTCCTTCTAAAAGAGCTCTGATAAAGTTCACTCATACAGTAATTCATAAAATATTTTTTGAGTGGCTACTATATTTGAATGCCTTTACTAACACATCTCAGTACTTATCAAGGTAATCTTTGAATAGCTCTGATAGAAATTATTTTGTTTATAAACCCAAATATTTTGATTTTATAAAGGATTTTTTTAAATCTTGCTTTTAGAGGGTGATGTCTGAAATAGTTATTAATATAAGTTTTAGGAAAATGACTTGTCACAGTGGAAACTACATGATCTTTGAAATAGAAGATAACAGTTTATAGAAAGAATCTGCTGGCGCTTCCTGTTGCCAAGTTCAGCACTTTTCAGAGCACAGCACACCAGGCTCCCTTTCTCTCTGTTACTGGGTGGGCTTGGCCAGGGGGTAGCATCTTTCGGAGACTAGCCGTTGGGAGGAGAGACAGTAGAGAGGTCAGGCTATTTATTCCCCAGTAGACTTTCTCCATTCCCCGTGGGTCTGCCAGGGGCTGCATGGCTCTGTGATTGTAACTTCTATAGGATGACTCTCTTCCCTCAAGCCTTCATGTGGCTCTAGTAACATCCATCTCTCCCCTTTTCCTTTTGGGTCCAGGTGTGGACATGGTTTCCTACTGTTGCCAGTTCTATTGCCATCATTGCATGTCCTTTCTCTCTACTTCACCGTCCTTCATAGGGTTTTTTTTTAGCCACTTCTAGCTTTGAAAATTATCCCTTTCAAATATATCATCTGTTTCCTGTGGGTCCTCAATTGCTACATTTTAAAATCTCTCTGGACCTCATGTGCATGGGGATATTAATAGCGACACCAAAGAGTCCCTCAGAGGGATTAAATAATGCTACCTCTGTAATTTAGTCCAGTGTCGGGCACGTAGTAAGTGTTCCATAAATATAAGATGGTATGAATATTATAGCTGAAAACATAATTAGCCTAGGAGGGCGTGCACTAAGAGCACTCTTCCCATTTTTACATACTGGCATACTGGCAGGGGCCTTTTTCCTATACAAATAGAGCCTAACATGCAGCAGTAGAAGGACCATGCGATAATAGCAAGGGCTGCAAGGGTAACAAAGAGTATTGCTTCTCTTGAGATCCTCACTCTCCCCTACCAAGCCCATCTATCTTTTTCTCCCTGGGTGTCTATTCATTCAAGAATGAGTAATAGGTAACACTTCACAACTTGAAAGCAGTGCACCTTCATTCATTTTATGAGCAGCATAATTACCTAAGAACCATTTAAAATACCACATCACTACCGTTGCTTCTGTTTTTATATTTCACCGAAGGAAATGCTGATTAGCGTGTACACGCTTTAACATAAAGAAAATCTTTATGCACATTCTTTCCAAGGTGCATCTTCTTCCCTTCGAACTTGCACATCCTTCCACATACTGCTTATGAAACTGTTGTGTAGTTAGTTGCTTGTATAGTGCTCTTCCCCGTGAGACATTTTTACCCACAGTACCTTGCAGAGTAGCCTTTCACTCAATAAATGTTTGTTGAATGAATGGCACATATAAGTTAACAGGGACAATCGCTTTTATTTAGGATCCAGAATAAGATGCAGATGGCTTGGCAGATGGCATGTAAGGTCATGCAATGCCTTCCCAGGGAGCCTGAAGTTATTCACAGAAAGCCATTGCGTCACCACTGTGAGCAGCTTGAGTACTTCTGTGAATCTTAGCAGACATGTTAGCTAGCAAGAGGATGATTAGTGGGGGAGAGTTCAACATCCTGTCTCCTGTTTCCAAAAGACAATACACAAAAGTGAAAGAAATAATGGCCTGAGGACATCGGCATTGGCCAATGAGACCATATCTTAGGCTGAGCCACAGTCAGTGTCAACCACACAAAAAATGGTGTCATTCTTCTTTCTTCCTGAGAGCTTTTGGGATTAGATGCTGAACATGCTTAAGTAATAGACAAACAAGGAAAGGTGATTACGAAAGATTTAAAGGCATGGTTGAAAACATATCGGCAAACAAATCCAAGGTCTGTTAAGAATTTTTTCCTTGAGATCACCTTCTTTTATACTGACGGCTGTCATCATTCAAAAGATATGCAGTGATTTAAACAGTATAGGTACTTGATTTCTCCCAGGGCAAAGGGAATAACATGTGTAGTCTTTTCCCCCCTAACCTTTATTTCTGATGCCAAAAAAAGAACTATTCAAATAGTATCAAATGCCTTGCAGTGCACTGAACATGGCATACTTCTTTACGTGGCTTTGGCCACAGCTCTACCCCTGCTTAACATGCTTGCCTCTCCTTTTTATCTGCATAAATCTGACCGTGAAGCCTTCCATAATTATATTAAGGTCAGGATAATCACCCCTCCCACATGCTTCCCCTATAAAAATACCTTTGCATCGTAGATTTGGAGTCAATAGCATTATTGGGCAAACTCACAAATAACTAGTTAACATTATTTTGTAATAGTTTTTTTATGGGGTTCCTCTAGTCTTCCTTTTTTTCTCCCAAAGGCACAGTAGTACTGGCGGTGTCCCCCAAGAGATTACCTGGCTCCAATTATACTCTTCCCTGTTCCCACTGTGAGGCAGATATGTTTCAGTGGATGGGTTTTTTTTCTAATTTTTTTTAATGTTTATTCATTTTTGAGGGACAGAGAAAGGCAGAGCGTGAGTGGGGAAGGGAAAGAGAGAGGGAGGCACAGAATCCGAAGCAGGCTCCGGGCTCCGAGCTGTCAGCACAGAGCCTGATGTGGGGCTCGAACTCACGAACTGCGAGATCATGACCTGAGCCGAAGTCAGCCGCTTAACCGACTGAGCCACCCAGGTGTCCCTCAGTGGATGTTTTGATATGCTGTATGGGATACGAAATGCAGGCCTATTCACCTATCTTCTGGTAGCACTACGAGTGGATGGCCCCCTCCTGTCAAGCCTCTTTGGACATCGCTTCAGGTGAAGACAGCCTCCTGATACAGCTGGCTTTCTGTAGCAACCCGGTTTCCTTTCTCCAACTCGCGACAATGTGAAGGCTTGTTCCATCTTCACGACTCCTCACAGAGTCAACTGAAGCTTTGTCTGAGGTTATGTTGCTGCTGTACTTCTCCTTCCACCTAGTTCTGCTTGCTTCCCTCCCTTTCCCTTCCAGGGGTATTGAGACAAAGGGCACTTCCTAATAAACCTACTGTATGCAGACCTCTTCTCAGAATCAAGAAACCCAATCTGTGACTGTTGGTGGTAAGAGTGACCCAAGAGAGCCCACACAAGGACAGGATTTGGAGCAGGATCACACAGATGCATGGCAGGTGACGATGACCCCATTACTGGTGATAGAACACAGAGAGCCCCAGCACGAGACAGTGTGGCTGTTAAGACTTTCACCGGGAGAGTCACTCATCATCAAGGTAATATAAATCAAAACCATGATGAGATACCACCTTACACCTGTCAGAATGGCTAACATCAACAACACAGGAAACAACAGATACTGGCAGAGAAAGGGGAACCCTCTTGCGCTGTTGGTGGGAATGCAAACTGGTGCAGCCACTCTGGAAAACAGTATGGAGGTTCCTCAGAAAGTTAAAAGTAGAACTATCTTATAACCCAGCAATGGCATCACTAGGTATTTATATAAAGAATACAAAAGAAGGGGCACATGCACCTTGATATTTACAGCAACTTTATCAACAATAGCCAAATAACAGACAGAGCCCAAATGCTCATCGACTGATGAATGGATAAAGAAGACATGATATATACACACAATGCAATATTATTCGGCAATCAAAAAGAATGAAATCTTGCCATTTGCAACGACGTGGGTGGAGCCAGAGTGCATTGTGCTAAGTGAAATATGTCAGTCAGAGGAAGACAAATACATATGATTTCACTCATATATGGAATTAAAAACAAAACAAAACAGATGAACATAGGGGAAGAAAGAAAAAAAAGTGAGGGGACAAACCATAAGAGACTCTTAACTATAGAGAACAAACAGGGATGTGAAGGGGAGGTGGGCAGGGTATGCGCTAAACGGGTGATGAGTTTTAAGGAAGGCACGGGATGGGATGAGCACCGGGTATTGTATGTAAGTGATGAATCACTAAATTCTACTCCTGAAACTAATGTTACACTATATGTTAGCTAATTAGAATTTAAATAAAGATGTTTTAAAAAAGAAAAAAAAGGCTTTCACCTGTGGGAAACAAAGATGGCAGACAGGTAGAAGGG
Organism: Puma concolor; assembly: GCF_028749965.1. Taxonomy (NCBI): domain Eukaryota; kingdom Metazoa; phylum Chordata; class Mammalia; order Carnivora; family Felidae; genus Puma; species Puma concolor. The sequence goes on from NC_141684.1 coordinate 32,256,604, forward strand.
ACTGCCCTAGCAAGTGTGATGTGTGAAGCGTCTGAGAAGTATGGGGAAAATAGTAACTACGTGCATGGACTTGGTGGCTCTGGCTAAAGCTCACAAATGCTTTGGAAAAATACCGAGAAAAACAAAACAAAAGGCTGAGAATGATTAATTGTCACTTAAAAGCTAGGTTTGAAAGCCAGAGGCCTTCTTGGTAGCGTAACAGAAGCTCTCATCTGCTGCAGCAGAAGGACAGAGAAACCAAGGACCAGGCTCGGGACTGACTGAAACGTAATTGGGCTTCATAAAGGTCCAAATCCTTCCAGGGAAGGTCTACTGCACCAAATCAGGGCTCTGGATGAAAAAAAAAAAAAAAAGAAATGAGATTGTGACCCATGGGATGGGATTGATGTCCTTGAAATTTTGAATCCCCAGATCTCCTGGCATCCTATGGGCCTTCAAAAAAAGGCTTATTTTTTGTTAAAAACTAGGAACCTTCTTACATTTGGAAATGATGCAGAAGCCTCTCTCCCCAAAGGCATGTGTCACCATTTCTCCAGGATCTGCCCTCAGCTCCCATTAGTCCACTAGGCAATAATAAGGGTTGAATTACAACATACTCTCACCTAAAGACATGCTGGGCATGATAAGGAAAGGGACTATATCTCCAAATTGCCTCACGACCTGCTAACACGCACCCTTAGAACCTGGAGAGTACATATGACCCTTGATCAGGGTAGGCAAAACATAAGGGCTGGAAAAGAGAGGGTTTACTTATTTATTTGAGATCACTCCCCTGAGACAGACAATTGAACACCTTGGCAGGGGTTGGGAGGAGATGGTGAGGACAAACTACTAGTCACTGACCACGTGTGAGGTATGAATGCCAAAATTCCCAAAACATATAGTGTTGGAAGAAATCAAAGGGCTCAGAGACATGGGTGTGGTAGTGGGAATATATTATGTATATATTATGCAAGGTCAAAGTCTCACCAGGAGCCTATGGTCCACAGAAGAGCCCAGAGGATATACCATTCACTGAAGCAATGCAGAATGTCCTGGTGAGAGGGATATCAGCATCAGTGAAAAGGTCAGAGGTGGGCATCATCCATAGATTAGGCCTAAGAGCAAGATTTGCAGTGGGGAGGCAAAATCCTTAAAACAGCAGAGTTCAGTGGCAGCACTTAACTGCTGGAAGTCAGGCAGACACATTTAATGAGTGGCAAATTTGGAAGGGCTTCCAGGTGGGGCCTGACTTTCAGAGAGTGATAGAAATGGTTTGTAGGACATGGTATCTCTAAGGGCAAATAAATGGGCAGCTAGTAAAGTACTACTCAAGCTGTGTAATTAAGGGAGATCAAGAATGAATGATTAGGAGGCTGAGGGCAATTGGTCCCCCGATGTTATAATACCTTGGCTAGACCTGAAATAGCTGTTGGACCTGGAAACTACTGACTGAAAGAGAGACCTGATTCTCAGAAATAAGGACCCTGAAATACCACAGTAAGTGTGCATGTTATGATTCTTCTAGGTCTTCCCCAGTCCTTAGTTTTAAGCTGCGAAATTTTGGGGTAATTTGTTACACAGCAATAGATAACTGATACAGCTACTCTGGTCACTTTGTGCATGAGCCCACTGAACAGCAGTGGGGTGACTGGGGAAGGACCCAGAGTGAATCATATTTCCTCCTAATTATGAAACATTTTTTCTATCTATCCATAACTTTTCCCCAAACTTGTTTGTCACTGACCTTCACCTTTTTTTTTTTTTTTTGGCCCCCAATTCAATGCCCATCATGTCAAATCATTAATTCTTCACAAGTTGGTGTCGTTCTTGATTTTGGGACAACTTTCCATTTAGACAAAGAGGACAAAGACCTGTATTGTCCAAAGTTTTGCCTCCTGATAAGACTTGCCTTATCCACTGCTTTTTAAAGTTATGCTTGGGGCGCCTGGGTGGCGCAGTCGGTTAAGCGTCCGACTTCAGCCAGGTCACGATCTCGCACTCCGTGAGTTCGAGCCCCCGCGTCAGCCTCTGGGCTGATGGCTCGGAGCCTGAAGCCTGTTTCCGATTCTGTGTCTCCCTCTCTATCTGCCCCTCCCCCATTCATGCTCTGTCTCTCTCTGTCCCAAAAATAAATAAATGTTGAAAAAAATTTTTGAAATAAAGTTTAAAGCTTAGTGTGGATATAAATCTCCAGAAGTCCCTTCTAGCTGATTACAACAAACTGAGCAGAATACTCTCTAAACCACATAGTGGTGGAGGAAGAGAGGTGGTATTCCAGGACAAGACACACAGGTGGCTTTAGACAAGAATTTAGAGGTTGAGCGTCTCATTTGTTTTTTTAGCTGACAAGTGTTGCTAAAAGCCCACAGCCCACTTTGCCCTTCATATGTCATTGGTGACACTGACCTCCAAAGTTTTGCCTATGGTGGTTATTTCATTCCAAGGGAAGTCAGGGCATAGTTTTATTAGATGCTACCTCCCAGATTTCCTGGAGGTTTTGTGCTATAGCCGCTCCTGGTACCATTTTTTATAAGGTGAGGATTCCTACCACCAACAGAAGCTGACCTTAGCTGAATTAGACTGAAAAACAATTTATTGAATAGATAATGGATTACTTAAAGAATTTTGACAACAAAACAAAAAAACAAAACAAAAGAGGGAGCCAGGTAGAAAACGGGCAAGTATAAAAGGTGACAGCGTAGCTAGAATCAAAAACTAAAACCAGTTTGGAGAAGCAGTCCAGTGAGAAGACTAGTAATCATGCCACCAGACATGAATGCTACAGCTTGTGCCCACACTGTTACTGGCACAGGGCACTGACTATCACCATGGTGATATTGCCAATCCTACCTCCAGACACTGATGTTGCTGCTGCCACATATGCAACAGTAATAATTCCCCTGCTTCTTTACGTCACTAGCTCCAGACTCGAAATCCAAGTTAGATGCATCTGATTGGCTGAACCTGGGTCACAAGCCTCAACAGTAGCCACCACAGAGGCTCAGAAAGCAACAAACTGGCCTTTCTGGCTTTTATAGAAGGACTCTACTTCCTATAACACTCCTGTTTAGAGAATTTCTGAAACGTAGAAGGGAAGTCAGATATCAGACAAAGAAAAAGATAAATGCCCTCTATATAAGATCCCTCTGTCTTCTTGATCCCTGGTCCATTTCTCCCACTATATTTTATGCACCTCTTCTTTGGGAATCTGTTTTTACAGGATTTGAGATAATAAATTTCCTAAACTTGAACATGCCAACTGGCAGGCTAAACTTCTGATGAATTACAAATCTGAGTAACAAAAAAGGAATTACATTATTTTTCAAGTGAAGAAACCTGTACCAAAGGAACTCCAAGTTACAGAAACACAAATGTTTGAGAGTTATTTGTTTCAGTAACTAAAATCCACAATCAGTTTCAGAGAGTTAGAAATTGGCACTGTGGTGTATGAATACAGATGAGTTTTGAAAAAGAATTGCGTCAGAGCCATTAGAAATGAAGTTAGCGAATTCAGATGAACAAAACGGAGTGAATATTTTGAAGATATTAGAATCTGAACTTAAGGTCTTTCATAAAAGACTGAGTCATACTGAATGAAAAATAATTTTACATCTTCTGTGACAACTTCAAATGAGATGTTTAAATATAATTTGGCCTCTGGCTTCCTTTTCGCAGATGAGCCTTACTAAATGCAGAGAACACATGAAAACCTGAATAACATATGTTATGGAAGACAGAAACAGTGAATTTAAAAGATTCCTTTTACCCATGGCTACTGGCATTAATGGCTAAAAGAAAATTGCCACAGACTTATCTAATGACGTGTTTCACCATCCTGTTTCAAGGAGATGTGTCCACAAAGGCTCTAGTTAGGAAATTTTTTTCTGTATGGATACATGAAGTGGGTGGTTGGGTTTTGAGCACATCTGGAAAGGTCATGGTGCCCGCCAGAATAATTGCAAACACCATGTAGTGGGTCTGAAACGCAGGTTCTAACATAGGAAATATGCAGGTAGATAATGGGGATGCAGGGAATATGCTCAGAGAGACCATGGAGTCTCCAGGATGATTCTTCCCAGGCTTAGACAAGCAACCCTCATCAAGTCGCCTATCAGTGGCACTTTCAGGTTTGTGTATGGTCTATTCCCATAAAGATTCTAATTTCTATCATTGTTTGCAGAGAAATGCAATCACAAACAGAAAAAGTATATAATTTACGTTTATGTACCTATTTCCCAGCTTCAATAAGGATCGATATGTGGCCACTTCCACCCTTCCCATATTATTTTGAAGCAAATTTCTGACATTATAATTGGATCTGCAAATATTCTGGTAGATACCTCTTAAAGTTAACAACTCTTCTGTTTATTTTTCTTGTTTTATTTTTTATTTTTTTAAATTTATATCCAAATTAGTTAGCATATAGTGAAACAATGATTTTAGAAGTAGATTCCTTAGTACCCCTTACCCATTTAGCCCATCCCCCGTCCCACAACCCCTCCAGCAACCCTCAGTTTGTTTTCCATATTTATGAGTCTTCTGTTTTGTCCCCCTCCCTGTTTTTATATTATTTTTGTTTCCCTTCCCTTATGTTCATCTGTTTTGTCTCTTAAAGTCCTCATATAAGTGAAGTCATATGATTTTTGTCTTTCTCTGACTGACTACTCTCACTTAGCATAATATCCTCCAGTTCCATCCATGTAGTTGCAAATGGCAAGATTTCATTCTTTTTGATTGCCGAGTAATACTCCATTGTGTGTGTGTGTGTGTGTGTATATATACATACACCACATCTTCTTTATTCATCCATTGGTGGACATTTGGGCTCTTTCCATACTTTGGCTATTGTTGATAGTTCTGCTATAAACATGGGGGTGCCTGTGTCCCTTCAAAACAGCACACTTGTATCCCATGGATAAATGCCTGGTAGTGCAATTGCTGGGTCATAGGGTAGTTCTATTTTTAGTTTTTTGAGGAGCCTCCATACTGTTTTCCAGAGTGGCTGCACCAGCTTGCATTCCTCAGTTAACAACTCTTCTTAAAACATAGCTGTAGGGGCACCTGGGTGGCTCAGTCGGTTGAACGTCTGACTTCGGCTCAGATCATGATCTCATGGATTGTGGGTTCTAGCCCCACGTCCAGCTCTGTGCTGACAGCGCAGAGCCTGGAGCCTGCTTTAGATTCTGTGTCTCTCTCTCTCTCTGCCCCTCCCCTTCTCAAAATAAATAAAAGAATTCAAAAGAAACCATAGCTCTAATACTGTTACAAATAAAATGAATATTTCCTTAGTATTATTAAATATCCAATCAGTGTTCTAGTTTCTAATAATCTCATAGATGTTATAAATACAAGCATGTTTTCTTGGAAGGCAGTAGAATCAAAAGCCAGATAAGGTCCATGCATTACGATTTCTTGATATGTTTCTTTAGCCTTTCTCCATCCGTAAGATCCCCCTTTATCTTGTCTTTATGTCCCCCGCAGCCCCCACAACTTATATGTGGAAGAAACTAGGTCATTTGTCCTGTGGAGTTTCCCAGTCTGGAGCTGTGAATTTTTGAGAACAAAAAATAGTAATATATGAGGTGTGAGAAGTCTGACCTTGTCATAGAAGTTCTTGGGGTTTTGTGCCACAGAGTGTGGGCAACAACAGAGAGCAATGGGCTTGGGAAAAGCCAGGATGGGAAATTTGCCTCTGAAATCGATAACATATACATGCTTGGGGCAAGGAGGAAGGAATGAAGGTAAAAGACAGAAGGGGGCAGAAAAAGAGGGACTGAAAGGAGTTTTGTCTGTGGCTGTGAGCAGCTGTAGATTGGAAGGTAAAATTGGGAGAAAAAGAGGTCGAGGGGAATAGCAGCTGGCTTTTCTATGAATAATGTTGAGGTCTCAGAAACGGACAGAGGCTTTTGCTTTCTATGTAAATTAGAGATATGCTAATTGCCCCCCCCAAAGCTTTAGGTGTTTTTAAGAAGCCAAGGAAATATTGGAATTACTTTTGTGATTATTATTTTTAATGTTAACACTGCATAGAAACTGAAACATATGTTCCCAAGTACTTTCCTTTGATCTCTTACTTCAGATTTCTTCTCCCAGAATGAAGTGCAGGATGGTTAGTTTTACCTGCTCTCCATACCCATGGTGGCTGGAAGTCCATGTTTGTCCTTTAACCTTTTTCTCATTCCACCATATTTATTAGGGCTTTATTAGTTGTTAAACTTTTGGCTGCGAGTAATTAAAAACCTGAACTTGAAGTCATAAAAACAAAGCAAATTTGTAACAAGGAGGTTGTTGTCCTATAACAAGGAGGTCTGAGGTAGGGCAAGTTATTTATATACTTTCAATCAGTTTGATCTCCAACAGCTCAGTTTTGCCCTCCTTTAGCACCTCTTAGCTTAAGATGGCTGCAACAGTTTTATTTTTTTTTATTTATTTTTTATTTATTTATTTTTTTTCAACGTTTATTTATTTTTGGGACAGAGAGAGACAGAGCATGAACGGGGGAGGGGCAGAGAGAGAGGGAGACACAGAATCGGAAACAGGCTCCAGGCTCCGAGCCATCAGCCCAGAGCCCGACGCGGGGCTCGAACTCACGGACCGTGAGATCGTGACCTGGCTGAAGTCGGACGCTTAACCGACTGCGCCACCCAGGCGCCCCAACAACAGTTTTAGTAATCATCGTCAGCAAACAATGTCCAGAGGCAGGAAGTTTTGTTTTGTTTTGTTTTGTTTTCTTATCTTCTGTGTTTCTCTTTCAGAGCAAAAAATTCTTTTTCAGAAAGAATAGCTCATTTGTTAGCCTCCCTCTCTTGTCTCATTCTCCAGAACTGGGTGATATGACCTTTCCTAAGCCAGTGACTGGCAAGGGTAGAATGGCCATGAATCCACCGGCTTGGACTAATCAAGACCCACAGTCTTTAGGCTGTGGATCCTAACACCTTCCATGAGCACAAAGTTATATGGAGAGCAAGCACCAGAACAGGGTCTGTCACTACGGAAAGGTGAGGTGGGGGATCCATTCGCTTACGCATCCAATAGTGTCTGCTACAGGCCTTACCAGGCACCAAAGATACAGGAATAAAAAAAACCACTGTAGAAATGAAGACATTCATAGAGAGGAGAAAGCTTCTTATTAGAGACTTATTGGCATCCTCCTTCCCAAAACTCCTGCCCCAGACATCTCCCAGCTCCTCTCTGAATACCTGAAAACTATAGAATCTAAAATATTTTATTTATGGGAATGAAGTGATTGAAGGGGTTATGAAAAGCCTTTCACTTTTATCAAGCAGCACACTGGGGATAAGCCTAGGGAAGTCACACTAGGCTGGCAGGTGAGGAGTTTCAACTTTGGCAATACTTTTAATTCCTTAGAATCATAAGGGCCAGAGCCAGGCTCGGAGCAGAGAAAGCAAAGTTACGATGGGTAAAGGAATCCTTCTCATTCCATAGCCATGCTCAGTATGGCAGGCTTTCAAAATAGTGTGATAGGAAATGGAGCAGGTTCATGTGAATGGAATGTCTATGTTGTTGTATTGAGTAGAACCTTGACATAAAAGTGAGCAGCTGGATAAGATAGAAAACAGGTAAAGGAGGAACTAACTCTCTAATTCAATTGTCTAGAAGCTTTCTCAGAAGCAGTGGCCAAGGAAGAAGGAAGTACATTTGAACAAATAGGCTTGATCATGTGAGCTTCTAGATTCTAGAAACAAAATTTAACATTTTATCATTCATTCATTCACTCATTCACTCAACAAAAATCCCATACTCATCCCTTTACTCCTTCCCCTCTAGCTGTGCTCAGTCTTGTTTGCATAAATAAACCATGGACTATTTCTGCTATAAGCGAGGAAGATACTTGTACACATCTAATTATTCTCTATGTATAGCATTCGTTATCTCTTTGGTCCTGGGTGAATCATATGCTGTATTGAAATATAGTTCTATTTTCTATCCCTACTGAAACATTCAGACACGCACTAAATAAGATTATTTCCTCTACCATCTCTTTTCTCATGCTACAGGCTTTTCCCGAATATGTTCACCCACTCCCAGTCTCAACTCCATTTATACATTGATGACTTTCAACTTGGTATGTTCAGCCCAAACTTCTTTCCCGTTATCAAGCCTTAAAACCAATGTTTACATGAACACGTATGTCTGAAAATCTCACAGGCTTCTGACACTCTGCATCTCGAACCAAAATGGTTCTCCTCATTTTGACCTCTACTGGACCCTTCTGAGGTAATCAGAATATAAAGCATGTTTTGACTCATTTCTTTTACCAAGCTTGGTCCTGGGGACTTTGAGGAGTCATTTGATGCATAGTCTGTAGTTCCCTTAAGATCTTACTCCTTGGTATTTTACCTTCTAATGAAAAAAGAAGAGAGGGGAACAAAAGTCAGTGACAACTCTCTTCCTTGTCTTCTACAATTCTGCATTCTTGGCCACATTTTCAAAAGGCTGTATGTTTTAGCTACCGTAGGTTTAAAAAAGAACACTTTTGCTTTCATTTCAATAGACGTGGCTGAAGTAAGGGATTGGGGTTAAGCCAAATAAATAAAGTAGATGACCTGAAAGCCAAAATGGCATGATGATGTAATGTTATTTTTATCAAGATGATTGGTCTGATTGGTGGTGACCTTGAAAGCTTTCATGAAGGCTTTTAAGTGACATGAATTAGCGAGACAAGATGGAGAAAACAATGACTCATCTGTATTAAATGAAAAAGGCATCTTAACAAGAGGAGAATTGAAGTGGACAAAAAATGAATTGAGAAAGAAGACCTGGATCACATAATTAGCTTTCAGAGAATGAGTCTACTTCTCATCTGATAAAATCTTTTGTGATGATATGATATAAAGGTCACTATTCTCTGTTACTTCTAAGTATAAAAAGTTCCTAAAGTCGAATTTCTTGTCGAAGCTGATTTGAGAGTAATGCCCAAATTATTACTTCTGTGAAATGTTTTTATACACATGGGTTAGTGATAATCATAATATAGATAAAAGTAAAATACTTAATGTGGATAAATAATCAGGACTAAAGAAAAAGAGTGTTTATTATGTGGTCCTCATACCACAGATACTGTCCTTTAATTATGAAGGTTGGACATTTGTAGGGAAGTGAGTCATACTCACAAGCTCGTTCTATACAAGGTAAATATGACGAGTTCTGGAAAACTCAAACAGAGCTATGGGAATTCAAATAAAAGGAGTTCATATATAATAGTGGTAGCAAGGATGTCTTCATGGAAATGGAATCCTTTGAGAAGGGTCTGCAAGATGAACTGAGCAGTCAGTGCAAGTCAGGCATGGGTCTGCCTGCTGGGTCCTGATACTGGTCCATGGAGTGCATGGTAGGATGCAGGATCAAATGAGCATGAGGAGCTGGATAGCAATGGGAGTTGTAAGATTGCAAACTCCAACTGGTTTCAAGACTGGGTGATGAATGAGGACCATGGTGAAGAATAAAAGAAGGAATCAGAGAAATGAGTAGGGAGTATGGTAGTAAGTTGATTAAAGCAAGTACAGAAAAAAATGAAGGGTAGATATTTGTTGTGGCTTCTCATTGGATCCCTGTGTGGGTTTCCATTACTGAGTTGTGTTTATTTCAAGAAGTCCCCAAAGGATAGGTCAGAGATCTTTTTCAAACAGAAGGAAGGATGTGAATTAAACCTAAATTTGGATAAAGAACCTGACTGATTTGAGAAGCAATAACAAATCTAAGTTGACTGGTATTTGGTGTATATTTAGAGAAAGAGAGATATTCAGACAGGACCTGGGAGGATAGTTGTATTTAGATGTTAGAAGGAGGAAGAAGAGCCAGAAAATAATCAAGCAGTGGTCAAATGTTCCAGCATCTGAGAAAAGATATTGAAAGACCAGCCTCACTAGAGGAAAAGCTAGATATTAAAGTGGGATCTCTTCACTGAGGATGCCCATAAGCATGGTAATTAATAATGCAACTCTAACTATGGTTATAGCACAACCCATTGCATTATTAGTCCTTATTTTATTCTTGATAGTTTCAAAATACAGAAGGGATACATTTTGCTGTTTCCTACATTTATTCGTTTTGAAAATGTTAACGTAGAAACTTGGTATCTTGAACAAAATTTGCAAATAATCCTTTCTCTGGAACTCTCGGCTTGGTTGGAGTTAAACAGAATCAGTATATGGGAGCCACGGAAGGGAAATTTGCAAAGCTAGGACTAGAAAGAGGAATACAAAGAAAGATGAGGTCTTCAGTGTCAATACTGTCTTCGTTATCTATAGCTGCGTAATGTAGCTCAAAACTTGATGACTCAAAATAACTACCATTTTATTATTTCTCTTGATTCAGTGAGTTGCCTGGGCTCAGCTGGGTGCTTCTTTTGCTCTGCATGAGATTGGCTGGGAATGCAGTCATCTGAGTCTATTGAACACAAGGTCCAAGATTTCTTATTCCTGTGGTTTGAAGTTAATGCTAGCTCTTAGATGGATGCCTACCTGGGACTTTCAACTGGAATATTTACATATGGCCTTCAAAGTATTTGGAAGGTCTCCTATTATGGTAACTGAATACTGAGATAAAGTGTCCCTGGACAAGCATTCCAAAAGGAAGAAAACAGAATTAGCCACCCTCTTAAAGGATATGCTTAGAACTGGCCCAGTGTTACTTCTACCATCCTCTACTATTGAGCAACTACAGGATGAGCTGGATTCAAACAGAGTAGAAATAAATTCTGCCTCTCAATGGGGAGAATGAGAAAGAATTTACAGCTAATTTTAATACAGCAAGTACAAGAGAATCAATTAGGTAGTTGGAGAAAACCAAGGCAGAAAGTTGTTTTGCTGTGAATTTTTTACTGTTTATATATATTTCATGTGAGAGATTTCCTGGTATATTCAAAAATGTATGGAAACTCCCTCGGGTAAGTATTATATTATGCTTAAACCAAATTTGGCCAGGAAAGGAAAGAGGCACATACAGGAAAGGCATCATATCAAAATAAAACATAAGGCAGGAAAAAAAAATGGTTTTTCCCCACCACCAGAGGGAGAAATCCTCATAACAAAAGTTCTCAGGAGAGACTATGTACTGTATTTCATAGTTTGGCTGAGTAGATTGGGGCTTGGGATTATTTTAAAATTTGCTGTCGGGGCAACTGGGGGGTTCATTTGGTTTAACTGACTCTTGATTTCAGTTCAGGTCATGATCTCATGGTAGTGAGATCAAGCCCTGAGTTGGCTTCTGTGCTGAGCATCGAGCCTGCTTGGCATTCTCTCTCTCTCTCTCTCTCTCTCTCTCTCTCTCTCTCTCTCCCTCTCTCTCTCTCTCTCTCTCTGTCAAAATAAATAAACATTAAAAAATAAAATTTTCTGTTAAGGTGACTTTAACTGAGAAGTGAAACAGAGCATTTGATGTAATTCTTATATGTGTATTTCATTTCTAACTGTGGGTTAATATTTTCTGCATGAAAGTAAGGCATTGCTATGGTAAAAGCACTGAAGAACATTATTCAAATGAAATTAAACCATGAATAGAAAGTTCCACGTGGGAGTAAAAATAATTAACCGTTAATAATGTTACCTTTTACCTTTTGCATTTCATCATTAAAAATATTTCTAAGATTGAAAGTTAGATAGAACAGGAAATCTTTTCTAAATGGAAAGATCCTCAAAACTGACTCATTAACATTTTTAATCTTCGAAAATATCTTCAGTAGGATAGATCCATATTCAAACTTAGAACAATTGCATCCCAAAGCCTCCAAATACCCAGGCTTGGGAATGAAGTCACATAGTACATTGGTTCAGCAAGTTATCACATACATTAATCTCCAAATTCAGTAAGAAATTGAACTTTTCTTTCTCTTTTCTTTCTTTCTCTCGCTCTCTTTCCTTTTTCTTTCTTCCATCCATGCTTCCTTCCTTCTTAACTGAAACAAGTCTTTATCGTGTGCTATTATATTCCATGCGCTGGGCTAGCCCTAGGTGTACATTGGTGGGTGGATATTAAAGCTCCATGTTTCCCCACTTCATGGAGCTTTTAGTCTGTGGGATTCAGGCCACAGAACATGGATATATTCTGGATATATATAATTCAGGCCACGGAATATGGATATATATATATTCTGGATAATAACACAAATAATTATAGTTAAAATTTTAATTAAGTAGGTCAGGCCCAATTTCAAAGGAAATTGTGAAGGAATCTTTAAAGAATTAAATTATGCTTTTGCCTCCTTTTAAGTCCTATCTCACATTGTGAAAACTGTAGAATGTTATATTTGCAGAGACAGTGTTATATTCGTGAAACAGTCTGGGTTACCTAGACACAATTTTTAAAAAGTTGGTCATCTTTGTTGTATTTGGAATTCTATGGCCTCTTCTGCCCATCCTCTTCATTATCCAGAGTGCCTGGCACCCACCTCGATTGACTTAAGTGCATTAGTGCCACACTTTTTCCTAATGACTCCATTCATTCTGTCTAGAACCTACAGAGCACTGTTTATTTTTAATCATCCATCTATCTCACAGTCAAACCCATAGTCTTCCAGTGCAGTTAATAAGAGAGAAATGTTAGGAGTGTCTTCAACTTGTCGGAGTAGATGATTCTTGAATATTTATCCCCAACTCAGATCTTCCCTGAACTCCACTATAAATCCAGCTGCTTATTTCACATTTCCATTTGGGTACTTTGAACCCACCACTTTAAAAGCTAAGCTGACTTCTCTACAACACTGTGGGTCTCCTGAGATTTATGTACCCACTCACTAGGTATTCACTGAGTCTCTACAACGGTCTATGGTCTATGGAGTGTGCTGCTGGGCTCTAGGAAGATCATATTACAACTGACTCGTTACTTGTCAATCTCCCTGTCTGTGCTCTGATTTAAATACCACTGATTTTTCAGGTCCTAATACAGATAAGGAGAACAATAATATCCACGTTTTAGAGTTTTTGTTTTTTGTTTTTTGGAAAAACATGACAGGTTTTCCCAGGGAACTATTCCTCTGAAGGTTCCTTGCTTTTATCATCTCCCCCTCCCGCACTGCCTTCAGTCTTCAAACTTTGCCCTTTGCAGTTATCTTCAATTTATATTTTCAGCATCCAAACACCTTGCCCAGATGATCTATTTCTGCAAGGTTAGCAATTATACTGATTGTTAAGCATCTATTTCGAATACTAGATGGATATTTGGCAGCAGCTTCTTGCAGACCAGATCACAGAAAAAAAGGTTTAGCTATTAGGTATCAAGTAGGGGCAGGTGCTCATTAGGTATCTGCATGAAATAGCTTTAAAATGTATCTTTAAGGGCCCAGTGTTGTGCAGGCCTATATCTGCATCTGCATACAGATGAAAACACAATCACACAGTGTGATAAATGATAGGAAGGATGAACCTGTCTTCAAAATGTGATCTCAGCAGGCACAAGATAGAAAAATAGCATGAAATTGGAACCAACCACTGTTTGGCTCTTAATTTCATGACTTCTACAAAAGTAACTTGTTAGAGTTCTTAGTTGAAGTTCTTATTGAAGTTGCTAAGGTTCTGCTATACATAAAAAGTGAAATGAAAAGAATATTCTTTCCTTTGGTTTACCAGGGCTGTGATTTACCTGATACCGCTGAAGACTCTTCATTTACATCTATGTTTGAGGAAGGATTGTTTGTTTCATAAGAGCCAAGGCTGCTTTTGACTACCTGACAAGATATATGTGGAAAGATTTATAGTTTAGATCATTTACTCTGGTTGTGAGAGAGTTAATTTTCTTAGAAGATTATGCTGAAGACAATCTTTGGTACAATTTAATTTAACCTCTTTATTTTACCAGATTTAAAAAAGGAAATGAGGGCTTAAGCAATTAAGTGACTTATCCGAGTTGACCCAGCTTTATTGGAGACATGTGGCAGATTTAAAGTAGGCTATAAGCACTATGAAGTAGAAAGTATGTCTGTTTTATTCACTACTCAATATTTAGTGCCTGCCATATTGACTGGCATAGCGTAAATACTTAATACTATGTTGGATGAATAGAATAGTGATATCAATCTTTTTTATACTTTTTGAAAGTTACTATGTCCATGAAATCTCTTTAACCTCAAATACATGCATTTGTCCTTCTGTACTTAACTACTAAAATTAAGGTGGTGTTTATTCACAAAATGGGGGATTAAAGGAAGCAGGGCCAAAACGTAGAGACTATTCAGACTACCTGAGCCAAATCAGGTGAGAAATAAGCCCCACACATAGGAGAAGGAGGAGACCATTCTGTCTGCATCTGGATCCAGCAGTCAGTAGCACATGGGTGATGGGTGGGAAGGCAGTCCTATAGAAAGCCAGTTTGAGACTATTTTGCTTGGTAATGTGTGGAACATGATATGAAGGATATTTGGAACCAGACGGTAGGGTCAAGGCCACCAACCCAGGTATCAGGTGGCTATTCAGCTCCTTGGTCATTGGTCTGGGGTTCAGGGTCAAGATTCATCTCTAAAGAACAATGGAAGTCCCTGTGATCAGAGAAGAAAGAAATTGAAATTCTAGCTTACCAAACCAGGGCTAAGCATTGAATGACCCAAACAGGGATTGAACTACTGAAAAAGTAATGAAGTTATTGTTCCTAAACAAACTAAATGTGAAAACTAAAATTATAAGTAGGTTAAAGTTTTCACAAAACTTTGGACTCCTTTGGAACATTATCCTTTTTTGGTAGCATTTTCAACAGAACATGTTCACAGGAAGGAGCTGAGGTGTTACCCTTAGCATAATGTAATATTCAGTAAGTAGGAGCTGATAAAAACTGTCAGATTGATGACCAGCATTACTGTTTCCAGTCTCCCTTTATTCCTGTAATTTATAGTCAAGGGTCCTAGTCAGACACCTTAAAAATTCAAAAATTTCTTATTTCTCTCAGACATAAATTTACTAAGTTTTTAAGACTAGAATCTTGCCACAAAATTCTTTGAAAGACAAAATTAGAATGTTCCAAAGGAACTTCTGTACACATATTGTAAAATTTAATGCTTATGAGAAGAATTAATTTAAAGCTATTAATGGATTGTTATGCAAGATAGACAACAACATAAATTGGATTGTAGATCCTTACTAATTCTGGAATAAAAATAAGCTCAGACACATAAACCAAGGTCTCAATTGAAGGGCAACAGGCATAATAGCCAAATAGACTTTTCATTTTATTTTGTTGGAAATTTGGGATCTTATAGAAATTTAGGATCTTCTCATGAACAGGGATTATATGTTTGAAACAGCTTCACAGAGGGCTAGCACAACACACTATTGATATTACAATTTACTAATTAATACTGCTTTTGATTAAGTCAATGGCAGTAGTTGGAGAAATTACTGATTTAATAAGCCGCCCATGAAAAGCAGAAAACTATAAATAACGGAAATCCAAGATAATTTATGACAAAATCCCAACATGCTTGTACCCTGATTTTCTGGCCATTATTTTCTAATAGCTGAATAATACTTATTTTTTCACTCCATTGTGTTCCTGGAGCAAAGTCACAGGCCTGGAATCACAGCTGTAGGCAGGGGCAAGAGTTTTCGGGTTAGCAGCATACAGAGCAATAGAAAGGTAGAGATTTACCTTCCCCTTGCCTTTGAACCCTGTATCTTGACAGATACTCCATTTGGGCTTAGCCCCGAACAAGATTCAGAAACTATTTCTCCATATGCTGTGATGTAAGGAACTCGAGGTCAGTATTTCATTGGATAAGAATCAAGTCAGCCTTCTAGCTGGGCCTGCTCTGACACTATCCCCAGTTCCAGAGTCCAAGCTTTCCATGTATTCTTTGTATTTTTTGTTTTTTAATTTTTTAATGTTTATTTTTGAGAAAGAGAGAGAGAGAGAGATAAAGAGCAGGAGTAAGGGAGGGGAAGAGAGACAGGGAGAGAGAGAATCCCAAGCAGGCTCCACACTGTCAGCGCAGAGCCTGAGCAGAGCTCAAACCCATTAACTGTGAGATCATGAACTGAGCCAAAATCAAGAGTCAGACACTTAACCAACTGAGATACCCAGGGACCTCTCCATGTAGTCTTTGGGAATAAGCCCCCACTTATCATGTAGTTCTAGAGATACTAACTCCTGTGGGATACCTGCTCACAGAAATAAGAATCAGGACCAAGGGACAGTAACAAGAACCGTGATCCAAGGTGGGGATCATTTTAAGATTTTAAGGAAGGGGCGTCTGGGTGGCTCAGTCAGTTAAGGTTCCTACTTGGGCTCAGGTCATGATCTCATGGCTTGTGAGTTCAAGTCCCATGTCAGGCTCTGTGCTGTCAGTTCAGAGCCTGGAGGCTGCTTCGGATTCTGTGTCTCCCTCTCTCTCTGCCTCCCGCCCCTCGCACTCTCTCTCTCTCTCTCCAAAAGAAATAAACATTAAAACAAAATTAAAATAAAATTTAAAAAAAATTTTAAGGAATAAGATGATATTCCAGTTGGTAGAGCTGGACATGATTCTGTCTGGGCAGAATCACCAGCATATTTTATTCGATACTGAGTATCCTGCTGGAGTATTGAAAAGGATCCTCTTTAATCCCTCCTGTGGTGAGGAATTACAAACAGGGTATATACAGGATCAAGCTATCTCAGTAGTGAGGAGAGGAAAGTCGTTGCCCAGGTAGCCAAACATACACTAGTATACTTGACACAGTGTGTATTTTCAATTTCTTGTTGGGCTGGAAAGTGGCCAAAAGATTAGAAAAAATATTGCTACTGTGCACCTAGGCTACAAAAGTCAGTGAGACACCAGTCAACCGTTGAACATGAAGCAAACCCAACATGCCATCTTTCTAAAAGGCTGCACAGAAATCTGGCACAGCCTTCTAGCCAGCAACCAAGGGCACAGTACTTAGAGATCATTTTCACTGCGAGTTCTAGTGTAGACTGCTCGTGGACACGTGTGCATGAGCATGTGTGTTTCCCCTTGATGGGAACAGATCTTCTAATCTGAAAAGAGAGATTTTGTTTTAAAAAACTCTAAAACGGGAATATCTTAAAACCGAGTCTTTTGGGTCCTAGATCCCAGCAGCTCTATCAGATTCTGTGCACTGCACTGTGGGCCTGCTTACTTCTGAAGTCCTTCTTGTTCATATTCCATGCATGGGTTTTCAGTAATACAGCGTTCCCACCATGTGGTTCTAATCAATGTTAAGTAATAAAAACATTCTGAGATCAGATGCTGTTAGGAAATGCTGGGCAGGACAAAGTTGAACAATTTTCTTTGTCATAGGATTTTACAGAGACATAAAGATGCTGATAGCTGTTAATCTCGGAGAAGAATTGGAATGTTGGATCTTTATTTGAAAACAGAACCCTCCTCTATGTTTTCTCCCCCATGAGGAGCTCTGGGAACTATTTTGTATTTGAGCACATTTTGGAAAAAGCTGCTGTGGAACCCAAGGAAGAAGCTTCAATAAATCCTTTCAAGTTGATTCCTTGTTTGCTGCTCCAAAAAAGCAGGACGAAATAGTCCTTGTATGTCAGGTTCATGGAGATGAGCAAAAAGCAGACCCTCCTTACAGTTTTAACTTTGCATTCCCTGTGCCTTTGTCTGGCCCTGATTCCTTTGCTTTGAGGCATGAATTTTCCTTTCCTAAAATAGAAAAGGTTGCTGTAATCAGTGAAGCACAATCATGGATCTGAAAGGCGCATTTTTAGATACTATTTGTATCACAGACATGACAGCTATATGCTAAAATCTACTGGAGACGTTTTTATAAAAAAACAACCCCAGGGGCGCCTGGGTGGCGCAGTCGGTTGAGCGTCCGACTTCAGCCAGGTCACGATCTCGCGGTCCGTGAGTTCGAGCCCCGCGTCAGGCTCTCTGGGCTGATGGCTCGGAGCCTGGAGCCTGTTTCGGATTCTGTGTCTCCCTCTCTCTCTGCCCCTCCCCCGTTCATGCTCTGTCTCTCTCTGTCCCAAAAATAAATAAACGTTGAAAAAAACAATTAAAAAAAAAATAAAAATAAAAATAAAAAAATAAAAATAAAAAATAAAAAAACAACCCCAGGCAAGGTAATATTACTAGATGTTTGACATATTTATAGCTACTAAAAGTACATAAGGTAATATATGCAATAAACAACAACAAGGAGATTAAAGTATATGGTATGAGCTATAAATTACTGTTAACTAGCATTCATGGCAAGAAAGGACATGCCTGCTTATAAACTAGTATCATGAAGAAATGTGAGAAAATTATGGGCTATTTCTACAGAATTCATAATCAGACTACCCACATTAATTATTACTGCATCGCCCTCTAAACTTGATTTGAACATCTCCTTATTTTTTTGGTCAATGACAATAGTAATTAATATTTAATAGAGCTTTACATATTACAAGGTACAGCAACCTTAGTTACTTCCCCAAATTCTGCAAGGTTTGTATAATCATTAATTCCCTTTCAGAGATTAAGAAGGTAAGTAAATAACTCCATTGTAATCAACCATAAATAAATCTTTGAGCTAAGATATGGATCCACTTCTTGCAACACTAAATCCCGAAGTCCCAGTGCCGTCATCTGTGCTATTTGAATAGCTTTGTCACTCAATGTCTATATTTAATGCATGTGATGATTATATAGATAGTAGTTTGAATCTTCATCTGAAACTATGCGAGCAAAGCATGCAATTACATTCCAATCACATTTCAATTAGGCAATGGTAAAGCTTTCAGATTGTGATTATTTTAAATTCCGTCCTCCTTATTCCCCTTGCTTTCACTACTCTTTCCCCATTTCATTGTGCCAGAGAAAAGGCAGTAAACATTCCATAGGAGATGATAGGGAAGGTGTTCATCTAAGTTGCTCATAGACTCTGCTGGATAACTTTGCAGCATACCAATGTTACACAGCGGGGCACCCAGCATTCCAGAGAGCACAGGGCTAACCTGACATGTACTTCTAGAACAATTGTCAGAACATTCCCAGGTATGTAAAGGTGCCATTCACCTGGATAAGTAAACCATTTGGTTACATATCTGGCCTCTGCTTGTTTCTATTCTCCTTTAAAAGGATCACACTTAACCCTGCAAGCCCATGTTAGGGCACCTAAAAATCCATTAGTGCCCATTCTGAAATAAGGTGTCGATACAAGCATATTGGGATCACCACAGTTGACCTATTTCATATGGCTAGATATTAAAGATGAGTTTCGGTTTATTTAAAGCAAACTACCATTGCTATGTTTTCTTCTTTGCCACACATCCTTTTCAAAGTTTTTCAGGGTTCCCCATGAGAGGGGTGAGGCAGAAAATATTATTTCTTACCATTCTGACTAAAGATTTTCTTATTTGCATTTCCTCTTTCCCCCACTGTTGTCATCCTTACATAAATGAGACAATGCTTTTCTTCCTAAAAATCTCCTTCTGTCAATGACAACTTACTCGATAGATGTTATTAGATCATAAGTATACAATATGTTTTGAAATATTTCGAATGGACTCAAACCTACCAGGCCCACATGCATCTACCACTCACAAAAATTGTTTTAAGTTTATTTTTTAGAGAGAGACAGAGAGCATGAGCAGGGGAGAGGGAAAGAGAGAATGCCAAGCAGGCTCTTCACTGTCAGCACAGAGCCCAATGTGGGGCTTAAACTCACAAACTGTGAGATTATGACCTGAGCTGAGGCCAAGAGTTGGAGGCTTAACCGACTGAGCCACCCAGATGCCCCTTGCAATATCTTTTTTAAGAGGCTGTATACAATTTCCTGCCTACTGTAAATTCATTCTGAATATCCCACAAACAGATGCTTAGAGGAAAATAACATACATTGGATATTCTCTAGTATTTATAATTTTCATTAGAGATATTCTGACTCTTTAAAGAACAAAGTCACATGTACCACAGTTAGTTTCCATACTTATCTCTAACCATAATTTCACAAATTTGAAAAATATCTTTGTCAAGTGGCAAATAATTTTATGGATGGAAAAGCTGAACCAGGAGGGGTTAAGGTTAGCATAAAACCACAAAGCTTGACAAGATAGGTAGAAACTGAACTTTTATACTTTTATATATCCTTGTTCTGCTTTTGATGTTTTGATGTTTCACAGATTATGGGAAGCATGGTAAGAAATATTTAGGAGCCCTGAACTTGAATCCCAGCTCTGCCAGTTACTAGCTGTGTAACCTTGGTAAGTTATATGCCCTCTCTGGGCTTGGGTTTCATTCTCTGTATGCTGGACAGAATGCAGTTAATTTGAGAGTTTGTAGAAGGATTAAGTGAGAGAGCATGTGTGAATGCACCTGGCATTGGTAGGTGCCCACTAACTACTAAGCAGTATTTGTAGATTTCCAATAAGCAGTTTCACTGTGGGGAAATGACACTATCTGCTTCATTTGCATATCTGACATTGGGATAAGTGACTATCGATGGAAGAGGCATTTTGACTTTAAGGCAAGACTGACATGCATCCAAGGAAAGTAATACTCCAGGGTATAGAATCTTGTGGCAAAACCTTGCCCCACAGGGTTAATGAGGTTGAAATTAGCAGAAAATTTAAAGTTTGTCTTTCAGAGAACTATCCTCCCCTAATCAGCTAAGAAGTCCACTAGTCTCTGAAGAATCCATTAGTCTCTGAAGAAGCCTGGACTCAAGGTCAACTGATGTGGTTCCAGCCTGGGAACAAGCAAGGCCCTGTGTTCTGTACTTGACATAAGGAATACAAGACCCTATCTGTTTATACCAGCTCTTAGAGCATGCCCATAGACACTTCTCCTTATCCTAAGATAACGTCTTGAAGTTAGGGGCTAATTTTTGCCTCTTTCTGATGTTAAATCTCCACCCCAAAATGAACATAAGATTTTTTTTATATGTTTGCTCAATGCACGTGCTCCATTTTTCCTCATGAATAATAAGCTTTCCCGCCCCTTTCATCAATATGTATACAATCTCCTACCTGAATTTTTCTTTGAAAAACCCTGCTCCTTAACCCAGAGCCTGGCAGATGGCCTTTAGACATCCCTTTAGACAGTCTCCCCAGGTTGCCAACCTCCTGAATAAAGCAACCTTTCCTTTCCAACCAACACTTGTCTCTCGAGTACTGGCTTTCAGACAATGATCATCTGAACTTGGGTTTCGGTAACAGTGTGAACAAGAGGAAAATATCTGTGCTGAAAACCTGTCTTAATGTAGAGAAAGTTGTCTGAACAATGTATCTCAGGAAATGAGGCCAGTGCACTGAGCAATTTAATTATATCCTCAAATAAGGAAGAGGGAAAAGAAAAATGAGGAAAACTCACAAAAACTCTAGGAGAAGGAGTACTTTTTGTATAAGAGAAAGAAATGGATAGAAGTTGGATGACAGGATGGAATTGAGAATAGGGGAGAGTAGCCCCAAAGAGAGAATTCAAAAGGCAAAATCCTTCCACACACTCTAAAGCATTCCATTGTCTACACTGGAAGCCTGTGGTGAGCTTCTAGTCTGCACATGCCCCCGCTGTTAGAGTTCTCATTACAAGGGAATGGCCTTGAGTCAGGGGTTTTTATGTTGAGGTGTTACCGACTGTACTGTGGCGAAAAGGTGTAAAGAGAATGTGAAAATTGGTCCAGCAATATGCTCGGAGCAGGAGCAGAGAAGAATCAGAAATAATTAATTCAGATCATTCGTATTCTAATTGTTCAGCAAAACTTTCTTCTGAGATTTGATAACAAAAGCAGCTAATTTTATTTCTATTGTCGAGCTAACACTACTCATGTCAGGCTTGCTTTGTTGACATTTGTAAGGTGCAAGTACGATAGTTCTACTAGGCCAAAGGGAATGTTAATGTCAGTCCTTCTTGATAGAAAACAAGAGATGGACACCAGTGAGAGAATGACATCATTGCAACATTGTCATCACACTGTGGTGGAGAAGAAGCCTCATTCATGCTACGGTGAGCTTGAAGTTCTAAAAGATGTAACCACAAAGAAATTAAGAAAGTCTGAACTGCTATTAAATCTTTAATAAAGTCATGTATGGCTGCTGCCGTGTTCTTTCATGACGTATTTTAAAGCCAAATTCAAATTATGAAGAAGTTGGAAAAACAACCCAAAATCCTATTCCCTTAAATAAATTTTATTTTAAGCAGGCATTTGCACAGTTCTGCAGCATAACCAACAATTTATATAATCTCTTGTGAGTCACCAAGGGAAGCTGGCATGATTGACCTAAATGCTTTTGATGTGCAACGTAGGAGACCAGGGAAGTAATGGAAATGTATCTGGAATCCCACGGTCATGTTTACTACTTTGGGAGGGTTCTCTCCCAGGTCTACTTTGCAACACTCACTTGAAGCCAACTTGGTCATATAAATTACTATTAATTAAGATTACACTTGAATCCCATTTTTCTCTGCTTTCTTCATTTTGATGTTTGGGAGTACTTTTATCAAGAGTATAAAGCAATGGGGCGCCTGGGTGTCTCAGTCAGTTAAGCATCTGACTTCAGCTCAGATAATGATCTCACAGCTCATGGGTTCGAGCCCCGCATTGGGCTCTGTGCTGACAGCTCAGAGCCTGGAGCCCGCTTCGGATTCTGTGTCTCCCTCTCTCTCTGCCCCTCCCCCGCTCACGCCCTGTGTCTGTCTCTTTCAGATAAATGTTCAAAAAAATAGTATAAAGCAATGATGCCACAAAGATATAAAGAAAGAAATAGAATATAGTAAATCACCCTATTCAAGGTGTCTTCTTGTAATAACTTGTTTTTTTCTTCTCATTATTGCTTTTGGTCCAAGGGAATGGCAGTTTTTTCAAGAATGCATAACCTTCCTCAATCTGACAATTTGCAGGACCCTTGGAGATCATCAATCAGGAAATATTGGCTACAACAAAGATAAAGTTTTAAAATTGTGATGGACTTCCAAAAAAGCTCCAACGGTTGTAAATGTTTCTTAAAAATGATTTAAACAATTGTGAAATATCCACAGTGAAAAAAAGTGAAAATCTTGTCCTTAATCTCCTCTTCTCCCTTAACAGAGTGGTATGAATTATTTTTTTTTAATATTTATTTATTTTTGAGAGAGAGAGACCGAGCACAAATGGGGGAGGGGCAGAGAGAGGGGGAGACAGAATCCAAAGCAGGCTCCAGGCTCTGAGCTGTTAGCACAGAGCTTGACAAGAGGCTTGAACTCATGAACTGTGAGATTATGCTCTGAGCTGAAGTGGAACACTTAACCAGCTGAGCCACCCAGGTTCCCCAGTGCGGTATGAATTTTAAGGAAGTTTTCTCAGTATTAATCTAACCACATACAATAGTTTTGTTGTTACAAAAGTTAAAATAGAATCAGGCTATGTGTTCATTTCTTCCCGGAACAATGTAAACTTTGAGGTTGTTCCTTGTTAGAACACAGAGAAACATCTCATTATTTTTAATGACTACAAAATATCCTGTAATGTAAATCCACCATAATTCATTTAACTTCTCTGTTCTTGTTGACCACTTATATTCTCTAATTTTCTATTTTTTTCAGAAATAAACATTTTTTACATATATATAAATAGCACTGAAAATATTTCTGTATGATAGATTCCCAGATGTGAAATTATTTAATAAAATAATTATTGTATTATTTTTTTGTTTCAAATTTTATCTAAATTCTAGTTAAGTAGCATATAGTATAATATTGGCTTCAGGAGTAGAATTTAGTGATTCATCACTTAATATGTAACACCAAGTGCAGGATTGAGTATTTTAAATGTTGATGATTGTCCCCCAAAAGATTGTGTTGATTTGCTTCCTCATCCCAGTGTATGAGAATGCCTGTTTCCTCACATGCTTGCCTACCCTGGGTGAGATCACTGTGATAATTTAATTTTTTTTTTTTTATTTGAAGGGGGGGAGGGAGGGAGAGAAACAGGGGAGAAGGGCAAAGGGAGCGAGAGAGAGTATCCCAAGCAGGCTTCACGCTCAGCACAGAGTGCCACACGGGGCTCAATCCCACGACCCT
Source organism: Puma concolor (assembly GCF_028749965.1). NCBI lineage: Eukaryota > Metazoa > Chordata > Mammalia > Carnivora > Felidae > Puma > Puma concolor. Next base: position 32,280,527 of record NC_141684.1, read on the forward strand.
GGGATCATGACCTGAGCTGAAATCAAAAGTCAGAGACTCAACCAACTGAGCCACCCAGGCATCCCTAATCTGTGATAATTTAATAGGTGATAAAAGTTATATGATTACTGTTTTTAAGTTGCCACAAAAGAAACATCAGTGCTATACCCTTTGCTTTAATCCCTTCTCTTGATCAGTTCTCTAGATAGAATTATTTTATACCCACATATTTTAAATCCTTGCTTTATTCCTACTGGATATTATTATAGAATTGTAGCAATTCAGAGTGACAGAGAATTCATGATCTTCTGAGGCAACCTATTTCATCTTTCAATGGTCTTTCACTGTATGAAAGATTTTTCTAAGGAGCCAAAAAGCCATCTCCCTGTAGCTTCCACCCATTATATAGCTCATGAGCTTTTAATATGAAATCTAACGTAGGTGGTTCCCTGTTGCTAGCAATTTCTCCTTGGAAGAGGGTACTCTTCCCAACGCTACTTTGCATATCTATTAAATAGTTGAGATTAATTGCTAAATAGAAGCCTTGCTTTCATTCTCTGGGACACTTCAAATATCTCAGATTAGAGGTTTATTTTCTTCTCATGCAACCAATAATTATGCACTGACTCCATCACTTTCATGCCTCCAATCATTTCTATTGTTTGTGACTTGAGACACTACAGCATGAATATATATATTTTCTGAGATTAAGAGAATAAGTATGGCATTCATAGAAAGCCATCTACTTTCTTCTAAATGATATTGGTTACAGTTAGATTTGTTATTTAGGGAGTGGATAAAAATTAACTAGAATGGATAGATGATGGAAAATCTAAGGGGATCACTTACAAAAATCAATTCTCAGGTTTGGTCTAGACTAGGAAATAGAGGGACTTTTTGTTTTCGTTTTCTTTCTTTGGCATTTCAACTTCTGTGCATTATGTTTTCTTATTTAATATATTTAAAATAAGAGATATTTTTGTCTGGGTTGCCATTGCTCTTGTTTTTCCTTTTTTTCCCAAATTGAAATTGGATTATTTAAGATACACATATTTTAGTCGCTATTCCTGGAGTCAAGGAAGGAGGCCTTCCTCTCACTTGGGAATGAAGTGGGAAGGGGAAGTGGGTGGTCCTAGCTCCTTTTTTTCTTTTCTGAAAAGCAACTTTTGTCAACCAACTGGAGGGCACCCAACTTGATAACTGTACATGTGAGAGTATTTCCACTTTCTGTCATTTACTTATGCTATATTCTAGGTGAGTGGATTATCATTAAACTTTTGGTGTTAGATAAAACAGTTTCAAATTTTGTCTGTCTTTTTTCCTTTCTTTTTTTTTTCAAATGTAATAGCTACATGAAGGGAATCAGGTAGTTTGGAAAGCAAGCTCCTTTCCAAATTTCCTGGGAAATTTTTAAATTAATTCAGTAGTTCCAACTTGCTTTCCGATTATGTTTGGATCAATCTGTAGAAAGACTGATTAAATGGGAGAACAGGTGGCAAATTATTGAGATAGAATGAAGTTTTTTGTTTGTTTTTTTAAAGCTATTTTAGGCTTTCTCCTGAAGAAAGTAGGACTGGATTCTATTTCTATTGAAAAATCTTTTTATATGCGTAACAGCAAGGTGCAAAAACTCAAATAGAAAAGAAGCTTTATTTAAGCTTATCACTCATAAATGCCTTCAAAAATAACCATTTGAAAAAAAAAGAATCTTACACACTGTATGTGATGGTTAGTACTATGGATCTGTGAGAAAATTTCAAGTAAAACTCAATTCAAACTGAAATCATGTGCAGTTTTGGAGATCAAGAGAGAGATATAGGTAAATATTTAAGCTCTGTCACTTATTGACTATATAGATTTGGAGAAGTCCTTAGATGGATTTTCAGCCTCACTTCCCTTACCTTTAGGTAGACCTAAGTATAGTACTTCCTACATTAAATATTCTAGGATTTTTGAGAATTAAATGGCATGCCAATGAAGACAAATGAGATAGTGATTTAAAAATAATAATCCTGATCAAGTTATATCACTTCTTAAAACATTCCAAAGATTTCCAATTATAAGTAAATTAAAATTTAGATACTTTATCTTGACTTGCAAGGTCCTCTGTGATTTGGACCAAAGACAGTTTTCCAGTTTTTCTTGTATAATGTTTGCTCATGTTTCATATAGTCCAGCCATGCTGGCTTTTGTTGTTGTTGTTTTCCCTTGACAGTTTCTTGAATATAAACAAACAAACAAACAAACAAACAAAAACATGTGTTTCTCCCTCAGCACCTCTGAATTCACTTTTTGGTCTTTCTGGAATGTTTTAAACAAATAAAAACATGTGTTTCTCCCTCAGCATCTCTGAATTTACTTTTTGGTCTTCCTGGAATGTTTGTCTTTCACAAATATTCCAGAACTGATTCAAGAAACTACTTAAATTGCATCTCCTCAGAGAGTTTTTCCATCCTATTTAAAACAGTACCTGTGCTTCCAAGTAGGAGGACAGAGACATACGTCAGAGCCTTGGTGATACTGAATGAAAGCAGGTGCCAAACCAAGATTCTATACCCAGTGAAAATGAAGATCAAATTGGTATTCTTTCAGCTAAGTTGTCACCAGAAGGCCTGCATTAGAAACAAAGCAAAACTTAAAAAAAAAGAAAAAAAAAAGCAAAGTTCTAAAGAGAAATCTTCAACCATGAGGAAAGTAATTTCTGACAGAAAAGCAAGCATTTAGAAGGGGTATGTTTGTATATAAATATAAATGAATATTGACTAGATGAAACATTAATTGAAAGCTTTTGTAAATTTTGTGTACAACAAATATGTGCAACAACAAAAAATATATGTACAAGAAAATGCATGTGATAATACAAAAGCTACAGGAGGGGGTACACATTTTTTAAAAGTTTTAAGTTTCTTCAAAATATAGTACATAATTAAAAGGAAAAAATAACAATTCCAAACTCAGATTTGGAGATTTTTAAACTACTCTCTCAGCAACTGACAGAATCAGTAGAGAAAAGAATAGTAATGACAATGTTGATCCAACCAATGCTATCCTATCGACCACCTTGACCACATTGATATTTACATAACACCACACCCAACAACTACAAAACAAGAAAATGTTTTAAAACATGCAGGTGGTACAAGGATAGATCTTACTGGCCAATAAAACAACTTACAATAAATTTTAAGAGATTGAATCATTCTGGGTATTTTTTTTTTTTCAGGGAAGAAAAGAATATATCAGCAGCAATAAGATAACCAGGAAATCACAAAATATTTGGAAATTAAATGACATACTCCTAAATATTATCCATTGTGAAAGAAGAAATCACAAGAGTAACTAGGAGATAGCTTGAACAGAATGACAAATATGGCATATTAACATTTGTAGGATGCAGCTAAAGTAGTGCTTAGGGAAAAGTTTATAGATTTAAATGCTTGTATTCGAAAAGAAGAAAGGAAGAAATCTGTGAATTTATTTTTTTTTTCAACTTTTTTTTTTTTTTAATTTATTTATTTTTGGGACAGAGAGAGACAGAGCATGAACGGGGGAGGGGCAGAGAGAGAGGGAGACACAGAATCGGAAACAGGCTCCAGGCTCTGAGCCATCAGCCCAGAGCCTGACGCGGGGCTCGAACCCACGGACCGCGAGATCGTGACCTGGCTGAAGTCGAACGCTTAACCGACTGCGCCACCCAGGCGCCCCAGAAATCTGTGAATTTAGCTTCTATATTAAGAAGTCCGCAAAGAAGACCAGAATAAATGCAAATAGTTAGAAGGAAATAATAAAGGTAAGAACAAATAACCAATGAAATAGCTAACAACACATTTGGAAAAAAAATCAACAAAACTGATTGATTAAACTCTAGCTGGACTAATGAAGAATAAGTGAATAGGGGTGCCTGGGTAGCTCAGTTGGTTAAGAGTCTGACTCTTGATTTCAACTCAGGTCATGATCTCACGGGTTTGTGAGTTCGAGCCCCATATAAAGCTCTGTGCTGACTGTGCAGAGCCTGCTGGGGATTCTCTCTCTCTCTCCTCCTCTCTGCCCTTTCCCTGTTCGCACTCTCTCAAAATAAATAAACTTAAAAAAAAGAATAAGTAAATAAACACAGAAATGTAAACTTAACATTAGGAAATCAGACAATTTATGTGATTAAGAGAATCAAGAAGAAAAACCATATGATTATCTAAATAAATGTAGATAAAGCATTTGACAAAAATCCAATATCCATTTATGATAGAAACTCTCAGGAACAAAGAATAGAAAAGAACTTCTTCAACCTAATGAAAAGTATCTACAAAAAAACCCTACAACTAACATAATACTTAATAATGAAATAGTGAACTCTTTCCAATATTAAGAACAAGGCAAGGATGTTCACACTCAGCACTTCTACTCAAAGATGTATTGTTGTCAAATAAGTGATTCATTTATACACATTGATGACCATCTCAAATACTGCATGTTAGCTATTATTCTTTTGATGGTACTCTTTGGATCTTGCTGTATGCATTTGTGAAGGAGTATTATTCCAGTTGTTTTATTAGTCCTATCCTGCCTGATTAAATGAGGACATCAGCAAGGAGGGACCACGCCATGGAAAGTAACCTCATCCTAGTCAATATCTTAACCAACTTACAGATAAAGACCGCAAAGAAAAGGTACCTTAGGTTCTCATAGAAGCCCACTGCCATTGCAGGAAAAGCAAGGGCATATAAATAAGGGGTGGTAAGTTTGATTGTTTCGATTTACAGAGAACAAATATTTGTAAAGTATTAGATTAATTTTGTTTGCATCTCTGTTGAGCTGGATAAGTGTCTATATCAGAAAAGAGGAAAAATATCTCAGCACTCCAGGTACAAGAAGTATGACATTTTCACATTGTTACATCATCTTTTAGTTGAACTATTTATTTACCTGCCTACATCAAGTCTGCTGCAAACTGACAATTATAAGACAATGCCAACCCACAATCCTCTTTAGAAGTGATATTGCCTCACTAAACAATGGTGAGGGACGGCCACATGTTATAAGATGAGATGAATGTCAGATCCAGCTATTGAGTTGTTTTGGGGCATCCTGTTTACCAGGTCTAGGATTTGAGTTACAAAAAAAACCAGGATTTTTTTAAAAGAGCATTTCTTTTCATCAATTTATATATGGGGCACCTGGGAACAATCAAGGACATTTCCAGATGAAAGTTATGTTGAGGACTATACAGTCATAGCGACGTGTTTTGTTCTTCTGTCTCCATTCTATCCCAGATAACAGAAAGATTTATTTCTGGTATTAAGGTGGCTTGATGAATCTATTTTCACCCCCACAGGCATTTTGGTATTGAGGTAACTCAAAGTGGAAGCCAGGATTTGGGGAGCCATCTACAAAAGGTTAAGTGTTAGCTGGTATTTGGTTGCCAACCTGGCTTTTTCTTTCGTTTCATTAAAAGTGTTTTAAGTGAATGCCCTCAGGTGTTGTAAGATCTCTGTTTAGTTTTCTGTAGAAGTAAATGCACCAAACTAGAAAGAGGGACCTGAGAGGCAACTCCTTCTTTTCGGGGACGTAGGGGACAAGACCTCTGATAACAAAAATGCTTTGCATGACCTCCTACTTTACTTCTGTCAGTTTCAATGGCATCAAGAATGACAAAGAGAGGAAGAAGTAGGGTGGAGAAAGAAAACAGGTCCTTTCCAGAAGCGGGGTTCACTCTTCATCCACCCCTAAGAGCAAATCCAGAAACCAAATCATTCTTTCACCCCTAGGATAGATCTTATGGTACTATTTTCTTCTTAAATCTGACATTGATTGAAAAAAATAGTAAATTTTCATAAATACCACCAAAGTTTGGGGTTGAGTTGGAGATGGGTGGGCAGTCTTTTTTAACAAATTGATTAGCTAGGTCAGGGTGGGGAGGAGGGAAAGGCAATTTATTGGTGAGTTTAAAAGAACACAGTGAATGGTTTAGAATTAGATTATGATGTTGATAATGATGGCAATGAAAATTTATAGATCAGTTACCATGTGCAGCATCAGTGTTAAGTGTTTCAGTTGAGGAAAGTACGATTGGGACCTTGAAGTATCTTGCTCGAGGCCACGCAGATAGTAAAATGTGGAATAAACCCAGCACTTTCTGACTACAATGCCCATATCCTTAAATCTCAACTACAACTTAATATTGCCTCTCTTGAAGCAGAAGGAAATGGGGACACCATTCTAGATGGGGAACACATAACCAATAATAAGGAGGAAATAACCAATATACTGTTGCTCAGAAGACTACACATTTGCCTGTTTAAAAAGTAATTACTTATTGGGGTGTTATGGACTCCAAGCTACAATTTTCTTGTGAAATTCTAAGTGTTCTCATAACCTAAAAATGTTTCGTGCAGTGGGAAAGGTTATATCAACCTGTCGGAACTTTAAAAAGGAAAAAAACAAAAAACAAAAAAACTGACCTGAAAGCTTCCTGTAAAACTCTTCACCCTAGAAACTTCTCCAAATTATACTTCCTCTGCCAAAGAGGAGTCACTTTCTTTTGGGAGTATAGCTTCTCTTATGACATTAAACTGGTGCTCTCCTACTACCCAGTTATTGCCTGTTGTTCATTCATATGGATTCAAGTTGTACAACCGAAAGACTTTATTAATTTGGAAGTAAAGAAAGTTTGGAGAGGAACTAATTAATTTTAGATTCACTTGAGTTTTTAGATACTAAATTTTAGGCTATGGGATATCCAAAGTAAAACACCCTAAAGCATACTGGGATGGTAGGAATAAACCATGAAAGACAGATTCATAATGAAGATTTATATTTGAGAATGGAGAATAACAGTATTTCATTGCTTGAAGGGATCTTAGACAGCATCTGGTACAAACTTCTCAATTTATAGATTATGAAATTGAGCCTTAAAAGCTTAAACAACATGCCCGAAGTCACAAAGCAATTAGTGTAAGAGTTAGAACCAGCTCCCAGATTTTCTGACCATCAACTGAGTTCAATGTTCCTATCATGCAATCAACCTATCATCAGGATAGAGAAGATCACTAAAACTATGAATGAAGTGAATCCAAGGGGAGTGGGGAAAAATGAATTCACAGAATTCACTTGGGGAAAGAATGCTGCTCCCAAAGTTTGGGGGAACATTTATAATCAAGATATGTATGGAAAAGGAAGAGCAACTTCTGAAGGAGATGGGTGGTTAGGGGGTTGGAAGGGAGGCAGGAAAATGCTTTTCCCACAAAGGAATCATGAAATGCTATCAAGTGTTTCCCATAGTGTGCTGTCTAGGAGCACAGAAGTGAGCTGTCAATTGAGAACATTGAGAGTGTAAGTTTTAAAAGGATAAAGAATGTTCTGGTGAATTTCGCTCACTACATGTTCCAAGCATGTAGTAGATCCTTAGTAAACATTCACTGAATAAGTGAATAAAAGTCTTCCTTCCCTGTCTGTAGTTGAATATGTTATTCTTTTTTCATAAATAAAACTCTTAAGTGAATTATGATTTTGAAAAAGATAACTGGTTTATAGAATTAAACTAGTTTCTAGTTAGACCAATAATTTTTTTTAATGAATTTATTTTAAATGTCTATTCATTTTTGAGAGAGAGTGGGTGGGGCAGAGAGTGAGAGAGAGAGACCAGGAACCCTAAGCAGGCTCCATGCTGCCAGAGCAGAGTCCAATGCAGGGCTTGAACCCACCAACTGCAAGATCACAACCTGAACTGAAATCAACAGTCAGGTGCTTAACCTACTGAGCCACCCAGGTGCCCGTAGGTCAGTAAGTTTTTAAAAATTGCATAGGCCTACTAACTTCAAAGTCAGTTCAGATTGTCTGCATTGTATAGGTAATTTGAGTTAGGGACTATTCTAAAATTGAACTAGAATAGTGAGAAAATAATTCATTGGTGAGTAATAATATAGGTTTTGTAAGGAAGTAATATGCTATAAATATACATGATATATTTTGTGTCTATTAAATTATAAAGAATTACTTGGTTGCTTTTATATATAAACAAATCTTCCTATAGAGATTAAAATGACATCTGGATTGAAGGAAAGTACCCATATTATTAAGATCCAATTTTCATGTCACAAATGTTTTACACATTTTGGAGAAGTATGCTATGCAAAAAATGTATTGTTATGACTAGCATATTTAATATCAATAACATTGGCATTTTGAACATCTAGAAATGTCATCACACTTGAATGTAGTATTTACTCTCTTAGATTTGTTGAATTTTAGTATACGGAAACATAAGCATGGACAGTTAAAGAATACAAAAACTTATAAGGGGCAAAATTACTTTATTTATAATTCAAAATTGTACATCATCATCATAAATGCTTATTTCTGTATTCCTTCTCTTAATCAATGTTTTCCCTTTTATTTAAAATTAGAATTTTGAGTGCTTGTAACATGCACAGATATCCTCTGAATGCTTTTTATTTAGTAATTCATAGAATGTTCACAACAATATTAAAAAATAGTTAGGATTATTGTCCTTATGTATGAAGAAAGTGAGGTAGAGGGGAGTTAGGTAACTTGCTCAAGTTTACACAACTAGTAAATGAAATAGCTGAGATTTAAACCCAAGAAATGTGTCTCTGAAGACCACATTCTGAGCTCCTACCTTATGTTGCTCATTTGCAGAGTAACTATTTATTCCCATTAACCCCTCCCCATTTTGGGTTTACCCTACCTGGGAGTTGTTAAGCTTCTTGTATCTGTAGACTTATGTATATATATATATTTTTTGGTCAAATTTGGGCATTATTTCTTCTTCTGCTGCCCACTTCTGTCTTCTATTGTTCTGGGATTCCAATTATATATATATATATATATATATATATATATATATATATATATATATATATATGTTTATATATATATATTCCAATTATTGTATGTATTCCAATTATTATATATATTCCAAATATATATGTTCCAATTATATATGTATTCCAATTATATATATGTATATATGTTGCTAAACACACACACACTAAAAACCAACAGAATGAAACACATTCAGGATTGTCCTTACCACTTGGAGGGAGTTGGAGGAGAAGAAAATAGGTAGATGCTATGTTATGGGTTACGTTTTATTATTGGCTTGGCTAGTGGTTTTATGGGTATCTGTATATTATAAAATAAATAGTTAAATTCACAAAATAATAAGGATAAAATAAGTTCACTATACTAATGATACTGATATATCGTGAGGAAAGACTTATGATTATATATGGAACAATTCTGTGTCTCTGTAGGAGAATTTTAAAATTTAAAAGAAAAATAAAATTTGAAAATTTAAAAGAAAATTAAGAAATAGACAATGGGAAATAATGCTGGAACAGTAGGAGATATCAACCCATTGTTTGCTCTGCCCCTTCCCATTCTTAGAACTCACTACTAACTTCATTTACAAACACTAAGAAACAGATTCCATCTTCAGTTGAATTTTGGGGTCCATCCTTCTTCAACAAATAGTACCCCAATGATACTGGCATCCCAGCACTCCTTCTAGAAAAGCTTCTGCTTATGAGCCACCCATATGAGTTCCCATATGTGGGAACCAGATTAGACATAACCACTGAACCCCTTAATTACCTGATATATCCCAAATCTTCAGCTCTCTGGGGTTACTCTGCACACATTGGTAACCTCCACATGCTCCTCTCCAGTTTTGTTTTCTGTGCTACCAACTATCCAAACATAAACACACACACACACACACACACACACACACACACGGAAGGTGGGGGCTACTTCATTGGTCTTTGTTACTAAATTCTGATTGTCCATGCCTGGTCTGCTTTGCCTTTTTTATGCTAGTCTGTGGCTCTAGGTCTCGGACTTTGTTCCATATTCTCACCCTTGTGGTTTAGGTCCTGCCATTGCTTGACTTTCATGTCTACCCCGTTGTTAATGATGGTTTTCATCCTTGCTCTCCACAGATTAACTCATTCTTATAGATTCAACTCAGGTGCGTCCTTCTCAGGGGAGCCATCCCTACCTGGTAATGACTCACTTCTTCACCCCCCAGCACTGATAACTCCAGCAAGGAAATTCCTTTATATTTTTTTTTATTTGAAGATTTTTTTTTCGTTTTTAGTATGTGAGCATTCTCAAAGTTGTCTTCCCAGTGTTTTTCCAATTCAAGTAGGGTTATTTCTTTGCCAACCCCTTTCCTGAGCTTTTTGTGGAAATAATTGTGACAAAAGGCAGAGACAAGCAAAGCTAGGAAGGCTACAGACAGGGTCAGTTCCTGGGCTTGCTTTTGTGATGAAGAATCCTTGTACTTGATTAAGAACAGTAACATCTAAATTTGAAGCTAGAGAGAAAAACTGAAAATCCACCTGGTTATAATGGGGATAAATTTTTAAAGATTTAATAAATAATAGGCTCTAAAGCAATTGCAGAGAAAGGAGGGATTTTAGTGGACAAGAAATATTTTTTGTAGAGTTTTGCTGTGCTGCTGTAGGATACAAATCAAATTTCTGGTAATGTTTTTCAAGAAGAGCATATAAAGACTGGAATTACTTTTGAATGACTATCAACTGCTTGACTTAAAAAATATAACTCCATCAGTGTCCTGGATCTTTTTGGTATGCTGGGTTTAAAATCATTTTTGGTCCTATGATGCTAAATTTAGATCTATAGGCATGGACTGTGTACCCCCAGCATCTAGAATGTACCTGGGCACATATGTACTCAATAATCTTTGTTGAGCATACAAGTAAATTGTGTTGAGATTTAAGTTCTAGGCAAGAGTATGGATTTTGTTTTGGGTGCAGTGGAGAGGCAACAAAGGCTTTCTTTCTCCCCCTCTCTCTTTTTTTTTAACCAGACAAATATCTGGATTGGATTTCTTTTAGAATTGGTAACTATGGAAACAATGTAGAGGGTTATTTGGTTATGAGAGGAAGGAGAGAGACCTCTCATAAAGCTGTAACAATGGACAATGAAAGAGTTTATATGGGCTTGAACTGGAATCCATGAGAATGAAAATAAGCAAATGAATATAAGAGTCATTGTGTGGGCAGAGCTGTGAGGGCTGACATCAACTAGTATGCATCTTCAGGAAGATAATACTTGATCTTTGCATCTGCAATAGCATGTGAGGATTCCTTGTGCTTATTTAGAATTAAATCAATGGTTACAGGGCTGGGAATAGGTCATGAATTAAAGTGATAGACAATAACATTTGTGTGATGAATCTCAAAAATCAAAATGATGAAGTGGTTATAAATTGGGAGGAAAAATACAAAATGAAGGAGAGATAGGATTATGATGTAAAATCATGTGTTCTCTTTGAAATACTTTGATTTTATGCTTTGTACTACAACCATGTAGGATGTAGAGGGTGTCTAGTTTGGTTTCAGGGCTTGAGACAATTTAGTTGAGAATTATTGCCATGGAGTTATAATCATAAGAACTATCAAAATGGTATTTCTGATGGGATAGATCATAGGGAAAAACATGATGTGCTAAGATATAAGCTTTGGGCAGCATTTATATTTGAATGTCGGACAGATAAAAAACATGCCAGAAAAGCATCAGAAGAAAAGAACTAGGTCATTACAGACTGAAAGGATGTTCATTGAAAAGAGGAAAAATTTTAAGGAGGAAATGGCCAATAATGAGGGTCCCTGCAGGGGTCAGTATAAACTGATAGAAGAAATTGACTTGAGGAGAGGCAAAGAACCAGTGAGGGCTACAGACATTAGTGGTCACCAGAAGGAGATCTAAGAAAAGACCATTTAAGTTCCATCAATGAACCCTAATAAAGAAGATTGATTCAAGATGGGGACAGTGCCCAGATTATAGGGGCTAAGATAGAGGAAGGGAGAGAAGTGGAGGCAAGAAATAGGCTGTTTTTGCAGTAAAAGGAGGAAGCTAGCTAGCTTAGGGAAGAAAACAAGTTGAAGAGAAGTAGATTTGAAGCTCTTTATAGTGTTGAGGAAGGAAGGGAAGTGGAAAGGAAGAATTTGAATATGTGGGGAAATGGAATAGACTGAGACAGCAAATTCCTGGAGAAGTCAGGGAGGACTATCAGTTCCCATCGGAACAGAGCTCTTAGGTATGTAAATCCTTTTCAGGAAGTAACACTTGAGGAGGAGACAAAAGAGGTAAGGGAAGTTATATCAGATGGCCTCAATCATTTCTGGGATGGAGGTATTCTGATTACCTGCCAAGAGAAGGATTGTCTTTTCTGGTGTAGTGGTTTAGGGTTGTATGGTGAATAGACATTCCGATTATCTCCTTTTGTGTGTTCCTAGAATTTAGAGGATGTTGGCTTATCTTTGAAATCCTTTCAGGTTCTTTGGTGAGTAGATATTTTATAAAGACAGAATATTACACTTTATTTTGCTCCCCAAATGGATTTATAGCCTTTTCACCTTGGAAACTTGGAAGCCGTTCACCTTGAATCTGTACATTATGCAATAGCCATTGCAATCAGATTGTCCTCTCCAAGTGGCAATTAGCCTTTCATCAGTTTATTTTCCGCCTATGACATTTTGCAGTGAGTTTTCTGTAGCAGCCCTGGGTGAGTGCATGTGCAGGCAGGAGCAAGAGCAGCTCCGGGCCAGGCTGCCAGCAAACTGTTTCCTCCCCAAATGTCACTGCATCTAGTAATCAAGCCTCCTCATGCATCATTTTAAAAGGACAATTCTCTGTTGATCAGATCAAAGTTAGATGATATTCTTCTAGACAAATAGTCTATGTTACATCGTCACTGTACCCCTAGGAGTGTTATATATCTAAGTGAGATAGATATATATATAATTTGTTTGTTTACAATGAATAACTCTAGCTAAGGAAATCTTTTAAAGTAAGGTTGTTCTATCGCCCTTAAAAATATACATGCCTTGGGCGCCTGGTGGCTCAATCAGTTAAGCATCAGACTTGGGCTCAGGTCATGATCTCATGGTTCATGAGTTTGAGTCCTGCATCAGGTGAGCTCAAGCAGCACTTCAGGTGAGCTCGTGCCCCACTTTGGGTGAGCACAAGCCCCCCTTCAGGTGAGCCCTACTTCTCTCTCTCTCTCTGCCCCTCAATCACTTGCACCCCCACTTATCAAAAATGAATAAGTAATAAAACAATAAAAACGTACATGCCTTTCACCCCATGTAGGGAATGGATTTCTGGGTGGTCCTGGCATTTGGATTAGAGTTCTGAGCATCATTGGTGTACTAGTCAAAATCTGAATGAGTTCTGGTCTACTGTAAATGCTGTATCTTGTGTGATAATTGAGATAGGATTCACCTCACTTGTAATTGATGAAACAAACAATAATAACAACAAAACTGTGGTTTAAAGAGGATAGACGTCTTTGTCTCTCAGTCAAAAGTCTAGAGGTCTGCAAGCCATGGTTGGCATGGCAGCTTTGCTCTGTGAAGTTCTCAGGGATCTAGGCTCTGTCCAGTTCACTTGGGCTCTATGTTCATAATCCAATAAGGCAGAGTTTACGTTCTAAACAGTATGATAGCAAAAGGATAAATAAGAAAGCAGGCAAGGAGTATTCATGAGAGCCCCCCAAATTTACCACATAGAACTTTTGCCAGAATTAGGCCATGTGGACAGAATTCTGTTACATGGTCACACGTAGCTATAAAATACTCTAAGAAACCCCTCCTTTTTCAAGGTGCCTAAGTGCTCAACTAAAATTTGAAGGCTCTATCACTAAACTCAGCTAGGAGTCCTGGCCACAATGGTATCTATTATTCTTTGCTCTGGAAGGGAATATTCAGAAGCAAGGTTAACAAAGAGGCCACCTACTGGATGATATAAAAAGAATGAAGAAGTCTCTAAGCAGGAAACAAATGAACACTGGCTCTATGTTCAAAGCAGAATTGAGAGGTTTTAGCATCCCTCTCTAAATACAAATTGGTTAACACCCTCTTTGGTGCCATCCTCACTTTCACTCTTGTGTATATGGTTTCAAGATTCTAAGTATGACCACCAGTGCTTTGAAAGGACAACCAGGGTTGCCCACATCCTGTCAGAGAGTGAGTCAGCTGCTGAGGGAGGTGTTGAATACTGGCTCTAGAGTGACAACCTCATGCATGTACGAAATTGTTAAGTTGAAAACATATGTTCTACAGATATTCACTTAGTATAATAAAGAAGTTAATACAACTGGCTTAGTAACTTGGTAGTTACTTGAGGTTAGGGAAAAAAACATTAGCTCTGAGAAATTAATATTTTTTTGTATATTTTAGCATATTCTATCCTTAAAAATCTTTTTAAAGCTGTGACTCAAAGTTAAATGATAAGCGTTAAAACCAATATTTAATAATAGGATTGTATCCATTATACATGGGAAATTCATGTCAAGGAAAGAACTTATGGTATTTACTATATTTCACATGTGTTATTTCACCACCCCTAGTAACAGTCCCCTAGCATTCTATAGGTAATGAGTCAGTCAATATTTGCCAATTTGTGTAAAATACATTATAATTAGTAAAGACCTAGAAAGTCCTAAAACCCTATCATTTAGCATTCTGTTCTTTCATCATTGTATTTCTGAGTTCTTATAATTGTCCTTGCAACTGACAAGTAAGAAACAGATGAGTTGCCGGGTTTATCTTTGCAAGGATTGGGGGGAGTGGAAATCTATAGTGCTTGTCTTGCCATTGATTATTTTTCTGATCCTGCTTGGCAGCCTGCCTCACCATGCTGACAGGCACTTATCTTCTCTAGTGGTGAACAGCATATGGAGAGGATCGATAACATAGTCATACAGCCTGCCTTCCTACTTTCCTTCCCTTTCTTCCTTTTCCTTCTCTTCCCTTCTGCTCTACACTCAAACTAAAATAAAAGAAAGGGAATGCATTTGCATGGTAGCAAATCAGACCTTGCAGCATAAAGATATGTCTGAATTAAACTTTAGATTTGAGTCTTTAAGTTCTGGATCTGTTAAAAGATGTTTTCATTGATTGCCAAATGAATCTAAGAGTCAGACAATAAAAAGGAGACAGAAAGTAAAGAGAAACACTAACATATACAGAGAAGACAATAAGAATAGTTTTTTTTTTCTTTTTTAATTCCAAAGAGAAAGCTCCATACGATGAGAGGTCAGGTAGTAGTTTATGAAACTCCTGACAGTATTTTATCAGTAAAAATTTCTGAGCTTTCACTTCCAATATATATAAATTATAAACTTATCAGTGATATATTTTTAGTTAAAATATTTTTTAAAATACATATTTTAAAGGATTAGGTACAAAACAAAATTGAATATACCTTCTCCTATAATCTTCCCACTCTTCAACTGTACTCCTTCTCTCTCTTTCTGCCAATCTCACTTTAGACATCCTGAATATAATGCTTTTGAATGAAGACAAGTATGGCAGAATCTTGAATTCCCCAAGTACTAGCCTGCAAACAGTGAATCAACTAACTGATTGGATTTTTAAATCTTCTGAGACTGCAAAATTGATTGCCTGATAACATGACCACAAATTTCCAGAACTCGAGTGAATAATTTGGGATAGTGGTGATTCACTGGAATATAGTTCTTCTATTATTGTAGGGCAGTAGGAAGGTTGGGTGGTGGCATTCATCTCGTAGGGAGGAGGATGGTGGGTTAAGACTCTATAAAGCTCTGGATGTGATCAACTCATCTGGAAGAGGTGAACTCTCATGGGGTTAAGAAAAACTCCCTGGTGTAATTTGATTACCATCTCTATGCATTCTGCACAGTGGGACTGCTCATACCTATAGTATTTAGAAAAACATTGATGTGACTCACTCTAAATCCAACACACATTTACTGTCATCTTTCATGTTTTAGGAACTGCATTAGATGCTATGGGAGCAACAAATAATTGAGTAAGTCACTATAATATATATGACTTCACAAAGAATAATGAAATTGGGTGTGAGAATAAAATACAAGAAAATATGATATAGTCATGAATGAGATTCAAAAGGAGATAAGAATGGTTAACTTCATGGGAAGATATTTATAGAAGGTAACGTCTGATCTTGCTTTTAAAAGATTTAAAATGTTGTAAGAACAACATGGGGGAAACCACAGAGAAATGATATGATATGATTTTGGCTTGGCCAGAATATTTACCTGACTGAGCTTCCATTTTTTTCTTATCTTAAAATGAGTCATTTTGGTTTTATGGTCTTAATTCAAAAAATCTGCTTGTATACTCACTGCATTTTAGAGGAAATAACAATGAATAAAACGTGGTACGTTCCCTTAAGGGACTTTCAATCTATTAGAGGAAAAGGACAAGTAGGCAAATAACTAGACTTAAAGCAGTCCCTGTGAAAGTTTTGTTAGCCTAGAGAGTCAACAAGGAAAATTTAAAGGATTGCCTAACAACAGGGAAGACACATGAGGTTAGGTCAGACTTATCTTACAATCAGTGATGATGAAAAGGATTACAATTAACATTTCTTGAGTAATTTAATATACTAGCCCTACATGCATTACTTATATTACCTAACTCTTACAAAAAAATCTGTGAGTTTAATATTATTATTGATATTATTATTATTCCATTTTATGTGAGAGGAAACTGAAGCTTAAACAGGTTAGATGACATACCCAGATCCCAAGGCAGTTAATACCAAAGTTGATGTTTGGTTGCAGACAAGCCAATGCTAGACTCTGGGATCTGGATCACACCCTGTGATCTATTTTGTCATATCCCATAGCTATGATAATGGGGACAAACCAGAGCTGTGGCTGAGATTAGGAAGATAGCATGGCTGACAATAATGCACATCGGAGAAATCTGGAGTTAGTAGAGATCCAACCACAAGAATGAGGATTGAGGAACAGGACGTTAGATCCTCCATGGATTGAGGAAAGGTGGAAAAAGGAGTAAGAATCTAAGATGGGAACATAGGCCTTACAAAAGGAACCAGAAACCCATTTACTGAACTTGGAGCTCAATGCAAGAATTAAGGAACAAGTACAAGCCCAAGTCCCAGAAGAGGACAAAAATATCAGAGAAATGGCAATGGTGAGTTGCGGTACAGAAAGGTTGCTGTTATGCCTATAAGTAGTGCCTTAGGAGTACATTGAACATATAGGCTGAAGCAGATTATATTCCGTAAGTGCCAATATGGTATGTTAGCTGACAATACTTGCTTCAAGATGAACAAAGCTGTTTCAGAATGCCATTAACTCCACTTTCTAGCTGTAATTACTTCATTTCTTTGAGCTTCAGTTTTGCTATCTATAAAATTGGCAGAATAATATCCACACTTCCTGAGCTGCTGTATACGTTAAATTACATAGTGCATATAAAGCATCTAATATGGAACCTGGCACAAAGTTAGCATATTGGTAAGAATTACTTTTGGCAGCAAGTGACAGAACACCCAAGATAACAATAGCTTAAATAGGTGGAAATTAGTTTTTCTCTATGTGTGCTTGAAAAGAATGTGTATTCTGCTGTTTTAGGATGGAATGTCCTCAATAAATTGGTTAAATCCATCTGGTCCAGTGTGTCATTTGAAGCCATTGTTTCCTTGTTGATTTTCTGTTTGGATGATCTACACATTGATGTAAGTGAGGTGTTAAAATCCCCTACTATTATTTTATTTACTATTGATTAGTTCCTTTATGTTTGTTATCTGTTTTATGTGTTTGGGTGCTCTCATGTTGGGTGCTTAGATATTTACAACTGTTATATCTTCCTATTGGATTGTCCCCCTTTATTATTATATAGTGTCCTTCTTTGTCTCTTGCTACAGTCTTTGCTTAAAGTCTATTTTGTCCAATACAAATATTGCTACCCTGGCTTTCTTTTGACATCCATTTGCATGGTAGATGTTTTTCCATCCCCTCACTTTCAACCTACAGGTGTTTAGTCTGAAATGAGTCTCTTGTTGGCAGCATAGGTCTTGTTTTTTTATCCACTCTGTCAACCTATGTCTTTTGATCGGAGTGTTTAGTCCATATACATTCAAAGTAATTATTGATAGATATGTATTTATTGCCATTTTGTTACTTGTTTTATGGTTGTTTTTGTAATTTTTCTCTGGGATATTCTCCAGACTAGATCACATATCAGGCCACAAAACAAGTCTCAACAAATTCAAAAAGATTGAAGTCATACCATGCATCTTTTCTGACCACAATGCCATGAAACTAGAAATAAACCATAAGAAAAAATCTGGAAAGAGCTCGAATACATTGAGGTTAAATAACATGCTGCTAAACAATGAATGAGTCAACCAAGAAATCAAAGAAGAAATCAAAATTACCTGGAAACAAATTAAAATGAAAATGCAATGAAATGCAGCAAAAGTAGTTCTACAAGGGAAGCTTAGAACAATACAGGCCTACCTCAAGAAACATGAAAAATTTTAAATAAACAACAAAAACTTACACTTAAAGGAGCTTTTAGAAATACAAAAAAAACAAACCCCAAACCCAGCAGAAGGAAGGAAAAATCAAGATTAGAGCAGAAATAAATGATAGAGAAACTGAAAAACAAACAATAGAACAGATCAATGAAACCAGAAGCTGGTTCTTTGAAAATATCAACAAAATTGATAAGCCTTTAGCCAGACTCATAAAAAAAATGAGAGGACTCAACTACACAAGGTCATAAATGAAAGCAGAGAAATAACAACCAATACCACAGAAATACAAACAATTGTAAAAGGATATTATGAAAAATTATATGCCAACAAATTGGAAGACCTAGAAGAAATAGATCAATTTCTAGAAACATATAATCCTCAAAACTGAAGCAGGAAGAAATGGAAAATTTGAACAGACCAATTACCAGCAATGAAATTGAATCAGTAATCAAAAACCCCCAAATGAACAAAAGTCCAGGGTCAGATGGCTTCACAAGCAAATTCTACCAAACATGTAAAGAAGAGTCAATACCTATTCTTTTAAAACTATTCCAAAAAAATAGAAGATGAAGGAAAACGTCCAAATTCACTCTATGAGGCCAGCATTACCCTGATATCAAAACCAGATAAAGATACCACAAGAAAAGAGAACTACAGGCCAATATCTCTGGTGAACATAAAAAGTAGCAAATCGAGTTCAACAATACATTAAAAAAAGCATTCACCACAATCAACTGGGATTTATTCCCAGAATGAAGAGTGGTTCAATACTTGCAAATCAATCAATGTGATACTTCATATCAATAAGAGAAAAGGTAAAAACTATACTATAATTTCAATAGATTCATGAAAAGCATTTGACAAAGTACAACATTCAGGCAAGAGAAAAACCCTCAACAAAGTAGTATTAGAGAGAACATACCTCAACATAATAAAGCCATTATATGAAAAACCTATAGCCAACATCATCATCAAGAGCTTTTCCTCTACAGTCAGGAACAAGACGAGGATGTCTATTCTCACCACTTTTATTCAACATAATACTGGAAGTCCTACCCACAGCAATCAACAACAAAAAGAAGTGAAAGGAATTCAAATTGGTAAATAAGAAGTAAAACTTACACTATTTGCAGATGACATAATACTATATAAAGAAAACCCTAAAGATTCCACACACACAAAAATGACTAGAACTGATAAATAAATTCAGTAAAGTCACAGGATACAAAATCAATATACAGAAAACTATTGCATTTCTACACACTAATAATGAAGCAGAAAGAGATACTAAGAAAACAATCCCATTTACAATTGTACCAAAAATAATAAAATAAGTAGGAATAAACTTAGCCAAAGAGGTAAAAGACCTATACTCTGAAAACTATAAAACACAGATGAAAGAAATTGAAGATGACAAAGAAATGGAACGATATTCCATGCTCAGAGATGGGGAGCACAAATATTGTTAAAATGTCTATACTACCCAAAGCAATCTACAGGTTTAATGCAATCCCTATTCAAATACTAACAGAATTTTGCACAGAAGTAGAAGAAACAATCCTAAAATTTGTAGGGAACCACAAAAGACCCCAAATAGCCAAAGAAATATTGAAAAAGACAAAGAAAACTGAAGGTATCACAATTCCAGACTTCACTTTATATTATAAAGCTGTAGCAATCAAAACAGTATGGTACTGGCACAAAAACAGACACAAAGATCAATGGAACAGAATAGAAAACCCAGAAATGAACCCACAATTATACGGTCAATTAATCTTCAACAAAGGAGGAAAGAATATGTAATTGGAAAAAGTCTGCTCAACAAATGGCATTAAGAAAACTGTATAGCTACATGCAAAAGAATGAAACTGGACCCTTTTCTGTCATTATACATAAAAATAAACTAGACAGGAAATAATGACCTACATGTGAGACATGAAGCTATAAAAATCCTAGAAAAGAACATAGGAAGTAATTTCTCTGACATTGGCCACAGTGATATTTTTCTAGATATGACTTTAAGGCAAGGGAACTAAAAGCAAAAATAAACTACTGGGACTACATCAAAATAAAAAGTTTCTGTACAGCAAAGGAAACAGCAAAACCAAAAAGCAACCTACTGAACAGGAGGAGATATTTGCAAATGACTTATCCGATAAAAGGTTGGTATCCAAAATACATAAAGAACTGATACAACTCAACACACCCAAACCAAAAAATCCAATTAAAAATGGGCAGAGGACATGTGCAAACATTTTTCCAAAGAAGACATACAGATGGGCAGCAGACAAATGAACAGATGCTCAACATCGCTTATCATCAGGGAAGTGCAAATCAAAACTACAATGAGATGTCACCTCACACCAGTCACAATGGCTAGAAAAACAAAAAACACAGGAAACAATTGTTGATGAGGATATGGAGAAAAAGATACCTTTGGGAACTGTTGGTGAGAATGCAAACTGGTACAGACACTGCAGAAAATGGTTTGAGGTTTACTGTTAAAAATAGAACTACCCTATGATCCAGTAATCACACTACAGGATATACTACTGGATATATATATACACACAATGAAATATTACTCAACCATAAAAAAGAATAAAATCTTGCCATTTGCAAGGACATGGATGGAGCTAGAGTATGATGCTAAGCGAAATAAGTCAGGGAAAGACAAGTATCATATGATTTCACTCATATATGGAATTTAAGAAACAAAACAAAACAAAAAAAGCAAAGTGTGGGGGAAAGGGAGAGGAAGAGACAAACCAAGAAACAGACTCTTAACTGTAGAGAACACACTGATGGTTACGAGGTATGAGGATGGTGAAATACGTGATGGGGATTAAAGAGTACACTTACCATAATGAGTAATGTATAGAATTATTGAATCACTATATTGTACCCCTACACTAATATAACACTGTATGTTAACTATAAGAAATGTATGTTAAGTGTATGGAATTAAAATGAAAAACTTAATAAACAAAAGAAATTCGTTTTCTCTTATATAAATGTACGCAAGCTCAGGATTGGTGTGGCACCTCTAAAACCATCAAGGACCCAACTTCCTTTTATTTACTGACCTGCTATGCCGAGCATGTCTTGCAGCTTATGGTTTAAGATGTGTACTCCAGCTATAGCCATCAATCTCTGCACTCCAGCTGGCAGGAAGGAGGATAGGGGCACTTCTCACAAGTTACATACACCTTCTTTTCTTTCAGTTTCCTTGCCCCAAGTTAGACTAGTGATGAGGGACTGAAAAATGTCCTTAGTCCACGTGAACGTGCCCCAAGCTAAATATCAGTGTCGTGTTACCTGAGAAGAGGGAGAGCATGGATATTAGCAAGTAGACAAGTAGAGTTTCTGGGACTCTTTGTGATTCAGTCGCTGGAAACTTCAGGAGAAATCTTCTAGTAGTTTTAGTACTACATGTGGGAGTACTAAGATATTCTACTTGTGGGAATTAGATGAACATTCCAGAGGGAATTTGGAGTTTTGAGCAGTCACTACCGGAGAAGACCAGGTGTCTTGCACATCAGAACTTCTATTAGAGTCAGGATTTGAAGTCTGACTTTTGTAGCTATTGCTACCTAGCTAATTCATAAACTTGTTTCCTGTTCTTACTGAACTCACAGGCTGTATTTTCCAGTTTCCCTTGCAGTGAGGAATGGCCATAGATATTTCATCATCTAGCCAATGAAATATGAGTAGAAGGATCCTGCTCCTCCCAGGCCTGACATATACAAATTTTCCATGCATGAGTTTTCAGGTTGTTGTTTTTTTGTTTGTTTGGTTTTGTTTTGTTCTGAGGTGACCTACGAGATCACCCATTTGAGAAGGCAGAGCCCATCTTACTCTGCAAACATACTGACCCTGTGTCTGCTTCTGGGTCTTGAGAAGCTCATCTCTCTTTCAGAACCCTGCTACTTTTATGGCTGAAACTCCTTATTTGGGCCTTAGCTCTAGAACTCTCTCTTCTATTTGTAGTTTTTTGCTACAGTTTTTATTTTTCCTTGATTTTTATTGCTGATCTCCTTTTAATCTCTACCCATCCATCTAGTCTCCTCAAGTTAGGATAGAATACCCATGAAGGAAGGACCTTGTCTAGTTTGCCCATAAGTTTACTCTAGCACTGGGGTAGCACCTTGTACATTGTAAGCATTTGCTAAATATTTATAGAAAGATCAGGAAGAAATTTTATGCTCATTTTTCAAGCTGAAACTTTTCCAGTAATAATCACAGAAATTGATTCTCCTATATTATGGGATTCAGGGGACCATATCCTTGCAGTAGACTGGAGAGTATACAGATTCATTTATGCTCTATTGGCTATAAATGCTTGATAAACAACACTTAAGTTATTTGGATATAATATACAGTGTACATATGTGTGTATGTATGTGTGTGTATATATATATATATACACACACACATAAGGCAGTAGATACCTGAGTATATAGTAATTGTGAATTGATAGATGTAGAAATTGTCACATCTAGACTGTAAATTGCTCGATTTCAGTGGCCTTTTATTTCACAACATTATACCTTCTTAGAATGTTGTGATTAGTCACTGTATGATAAACATGTTTATTAATTGAAGAAGCAAGCTTTACCAATAGTTTATATTCTTAGGGGAGTATTTTAGCATCATTTCCACCAGAGAAACAATTTACTATCAGGTATATGGTAGTTACACTTTTCTCTTTGTCCTACTGGGATTAAGTCTAAGTCATGACGGTATTCCCTAATATTTGCCAGTAAAGAGGAGAGAGGAAGATGTGTTGTGGGGTGTTCTGGAGGTCAGAGGTTTTATCTCACATGTATTTAGCTAGTGGGCAAGGAAAAGGATAATGAAGATAGATAAAAGTATTTATTAAAAAAAAACAAGTAATTTAAAAATTAATTGATTTAAAAAAATAAAAATAAAAATCTCCCCACAAATTCAGCCAATAATAGGTCTACCTACCGGACACAATCCCGAATTCCCAGATCATGTGCAAGTCTCTCCAACGGCGCCAGTTTTTATGCCCAGACTGCTGCCTTCTTAGGCAATACTACCTTGACACCCAGAATGTAAAAGGATAATTCAAACAGTCTGGTTATGCAAATATTTTGTGGGATGTCTTCAACTTCAAACGACCAGGGAGAGGGCATAGATGATGTACCTGTGGCTATCTAGAGGTTTGCTTGTCTGAGCAGAACATCCAAACCTAGTCATTTTGTTGGGCCAAAGGGAACTGAAGTTAACTTGATAACATCTTAAAATGTATTTGACTCTACATTGTTCCTGTGACTGCAAAAAACTACACCTACCAAAGCAATGTATCTTGTACTGTTAGCAAGATGCTTGACACAGAATAAACACCGAATTAGCCACTTATGAATGAATTCTTGGAACCAGCCTGTTTGCAGAGGTCAGGACCAGTGAGGTAAACCAGATGGTCTAGCTCTGTACTTCTTAAATTTGAAAGTGCATATTTATCACCTCTTAAATTATAGACACTGGCTTTGTAGTTTGGGGATGTTGCCTGAGATTTGAGGTACCTCACCATTTCTCTGGTCATGTCAATGATGCTAGCCCTCGGATGACACTTAGAGTATCAAGTATCTAGTGCCCTGGTTCTCAAACATGGCCACACATTGTAATCACTTGGGGAGCTTTAAGAAATGCAGACACTTGGGCTCTACTTCCAGAGGTTTTGATTTAATTAGTATGGGGTGTGGCCTCATCTTTGGGGTTTGTAAAAGCTCCTCATAACCCACTGATGTAGAAGACCTGAGCAAGATAGGTGAGAGAGGAGCACAGTATTGTTGGAAGAGAGTTTTATTATAAAAACTATCTTCTTTAAT
The DNA here is from genome assembly GCF_028749965.1 of Puma concolor. NCBI lineage: Eukaryota > Metazoa > Chordata > Mammalia > Carnivora > Felidae > Puma > Puma concolor. The sequence continues at coordinate 32,304,706 of NC_141684.1, forward strand.
GTATGTGGAAATTTTACTGGTAAATTTGGAACATACTGTCATTTCACTTTTGGATAGATCTGTTATGAGCAAGAATAGTTATCCTTTGTCAAGGCAACAGAATCACCTGATCACTGGATTTGCACCTGTTTTGACTGGCAAAGCAATTAACGTTCTCCAGCTCCCAGAGTTGAAAAACAACAACAATAGAAAACAAGTTCTCCAGTGTGCTTTTTCATTATATTTTAAAAACATAGTCATATGTTTCTCATCCAGTTCTAACTACATGGCTTCCTGGAGGCTAGTTAGTTTTATGGGGAAACGGAACTAAGATTGCTCCTGAGATGCATGCAAACATGTCCTTTTCTAAGGGGAACCTATGGTGGCTGAACAAGGAACAAGGATCTGGCTCATCTCTGATAGGCCCAAGTGAAGTCACTGAGTCATTAAGATGAAAAAAGCTCTGGACTGTCTGATAATGGGAAAATCCTGATGAATCTATATACAAAAATTTAGCAAGTATCTGATTTGGAAAGATCTTTCTAAGTATAAATGCAGTATAAAGAACAATCAAAAGAAGTGAGCATGGGTCTGAATGTTTAATTAAAAAATATACTCTAAGTATTACTATCAGAAACATGCATTTATTCTAAAAACTAAAGCCTTATTTTATTGGATGCAGGTGTTGTACTGGTCCCCAGATACACAATGGCAAGGAAAATGGGCATGACTTGTGTCTTCTTAGAGCAGGAAGAAGATATAGAAAGAAAAGACAAACTTTGGAAAATACTTTGGAGAGAGATTCTGGGAACATAGCGACCAAAATACAACTCTCTGGCCATCTTCCCGTTTCTATAGCCTAAATGCAAGGTATTTGCCTCTAGCGATACAAATGCTACAGGGTTTATAGGCAGATGTGTACAATGCTCTAGGCTTTGTTGGCATCTTAGTGGAGAAAACTGGTACTAGGATTTCTTGCCTACAGACTGGGAGAACAGCTAGAGAATAGCATGAGTTTCAATGTAAAGTCTGAGAGTAGTGGGTCCTGGTAAGAGCTTGGCCCTTAGAGAAGTTGAGATGCTCATGAAGAAGACTCTTATTGTCCCTACAATCTTCCTGCAAGGGCCTCATCAGCAAATTGGCAGCCAGCCTGTGTCTATACCATCAGCGCACATGGGTAGGACTCATTACCTTCAACTGCCTTGAAGAATGCTTTCATGTAGGGAACTTCAATGCTGGCAGAGCCCTCATAAGCAGAGGAAGGGCAAAAAAAAAAAAAAAAAAAAAAACCACAAAAACAAAAATAACCATCTAAGGCGACTAAAAGTCAGAAATAGGAAAATCAATCAGAATAAATGGAATCCATCCCAAGTGAAATAGAGCTTCTGGAGGAGACAAAAAATAAATTGAAGAGAAAAATACGAGCACTTTTTGGAGCTAAAACTTGATTTTTTTATAACTATTCAATTCAGTATATAAATGAAGGAGAGGATGATTTCCATTGAAACCTGAATTATTAGCCTGAAGATCAAATTGAAGCACTATCCCAAAGCACAGAGGGAAGTATAAATAGATTGAAGGTATAAAATGGAAAATATAAGAGAGTTAGTGGATAGATTCAAGAAAATTAAAAAGTGAAAAATGGGGATTGCAGGAGGAGAACGGAACAGATGTCAGAGAGGGAATAATCAAGCAAATAATAGAAGATTTTCTTCCAGAGCTGAAGAAAGATCTGCATTGCCAGTTGAAAGGACTTAATAAATTCTGGACAGGTTGAACGAGAAAATGCACTCACCTAGGCAAATTCTGGCAAGACTCTCAAGTTTGCAAGCATCCATGCAGGAAAAAATAAGTAATCTACAGAAAAACAGAAAATCAGATTGATTCTGGACATCTCATTCGCAACTGAGTTGACTGAAAGGCAGTGATACAGAATCTATAAATTACTGAGAGAAAAGAGCTTCAACACAAAAATCCAAACCCAACCAAACTATTTTCTGTTCATCAGAATAAAATACTTGGAGGACCTGCAAAGTTCTTAAATGTAAGACTCACTACCATAGAACTTCTCCAGAAATTAACTCATACGTGTTATGCAATTCCAATTAGAATCCCAACAAGTTTATTTTTAGGTAGAAAATATTGGATAAAATAAATTTAAACAAATATAGTGGATCAAATGTCAAGATAGAGCCAGGATATGTTAATTAGAATGTATGGCTCTTCCTTATCAGAGATCATAATACAAAAAAATGTAGAAAGCCTTTGTAATCCTATCAACATAATGTCAACATAGGAATAGACCAATAGTAGAAAATACAGAAATTCGGAAACATACCTATTAAGTATAAGAATTTATTACACACCAAATAGTTTAATTCAATGGGAAAAATAGACTATTTATCAATTTATGCTGAGTCAACTGGCTTATCTTGGAAGAAATAAAAATGATTCCACATTTTATGCCATATACAAATAAATCACAGTGGATAAACATTAAATACAAAACATAAATATAAAAACATTAAACATCTTACAAGAAACACTAGAGACTGTATGTATATAAAGCCAAGACATAGAGGATGCTTTCTTAAAATGGAGAAAAAAGACATATAAAAGGAGGTAAACATTTTCGACTACTTAAATGCTGAACTTTTATCAGGCACAAAATATCACAAACAATGTCTATACATAAATACTTGATTTGGAAAAACAATTGTAATGCATAGAGCACACTAACAGCTAACATCTATGAAAGACTAAAAATCTTATACAAATTCACAGGAAAAAAATGAAAAGGAAAATAGGCAATGTATATGGATAGGCAGTTAACACAGGAGCATAAATCCAAATAGCCAATAAATTCATAGAACGATTCCCAACTTCATTAACAATAAGGGAAATGCAAATTAAAATGACCCAGATATATCATTTTTTCTAATTAGACTGTAAAAAACTTTACAATACCTATTGCTGGTTGGCACATGGGGAAAATTAAATTCTATATATTACTTGTAGAAATGTAAGATTTTACAATTTTTAAGAAGTTGATCTGACCATATCTATTACAATGTGAAATACATTGTATCCTTAAAAGTAGCATGCAAACCCTTGGAAACTAATTTTTGGAAATAAAAACATTTGCATATTATATTTATTTTATATTTATATCTAATTTTATTGCAGCATTGGGTATAGTAACTAAAAACTGGCAAAAGAGTTAATCATGAACAGTAGATGAATGGTTGGATAAATCAGATTCATCTGTACCATAGCATGTGATGTGACCATTAAAAAATGGATACCAGTTGACTTAGACTTTCCTATGCCTTAGTGAGTAAGAACAACAAGATGCAGAAAGGTGTATAAAACAAAGACTATAAAGGAAAAACAATTTCATATATATAAATTTACTATCTTGGTAAGTCCTATGGAAAATTTCAGGGGCAGGCCTGTGCAGGTGGAACAGCTGGTTGAGCACTGGACTCTTGATTTCAGCTCAGGTCATGACCTCATGGTTGGTTGTGAGATTGAGCCCCGACGGAACCCCTCATCTGCCTCTGAGCTGGGCATGGAGCCTGCTTAAGATTCTCTCTCTCCCTCTTCTTCTGCCTCTTCCCTACTTGCAAGTGCACTCTCCCTCTCAAAGAAAAAAATAATAATAATATAAAATTAAATTAAATTTTCAGGGGGCTGAGAAGGCATATAAGATACGTTTCCTCGAAGGAAGTAGCATTTAGAATAAGTCATAAAGGGTATGTCAAAGTTGGCTATATGAAGAAGGAGAAAACTGTTCTAGATGGACAGACTGGCACATGAGAAGGCAGCACTTTGTAAAAAGTTTCCGTGGGCACCAAAGAGAAATGGCAAGAATTCTAGAACTTGATAAGGCACTTGATAAGGAAAGAGAAACCTAGTTCATGATGAGATTTGAGGAGAAGGCAGGCAGGCAGATTTTGAGCCATAGCACTTCAGTTTTATCCCAGAAGCAATGAGCAGCCACCAAAAAGTTTAAGAAAGGCAGAAAACACCAGCATATTGGTGGAGTTTTTGTTTTGAGAGAGAGAGAGTTCGCATGCATGTGGGCATGAGGAGGGGAAGGACAGAGGGAGAGGGAGAAGAAGACTCTTAAACAGGCTCCGTGCTGAGCACAGAGCCCCACTTGGGACCCTGACTCTACCCTAAGACCCTGGAATCATGAACTGAGACGAAGTCCATAGTCGGTTGCGTAACTGACTGACTCATGCAGGTGTCCCAGCGTATTGGTGTTTTAAGAAGACCACTCTGGCAATAAGGTGGAGTTTGGATTGTAGGGGGCAAAAGTGACTGTGGAATGTTCGGCTTAGAGGCTGGAAACACAACCATTCAAGGGTGAATTGGCCTTCAATGATAGCTGTGATATTGGAAAGAGAAAAGATTTAAACATGATCAGTGATTTAGAGGAAAAGATTTACAAGCATGTTGTGTCACGGTGTTATTAAAATGGATAAAATTGGAAATGATTTAGATCTGAAAAATAAGATAAATTTTAATATATCACTTTGACATACTATTTGTATTTTTTAAACATTAAAATTATGGGGCGCCTGGGTGGCGCAGTCGGTTAAGCGTCCGACTTCAGCCAGGTCACGATCTTGCGGTCCGTGAGTTCGAGCCCCGCGTCAGGCTCTGGGCTGATGGCTCGGAGCCTGGAGCCTGTTTCCGATTCTGTGTCTCCCTCTGTCTCTGCCCCTCCCCCGTTCATGCTCTGTCTCTCTCTGTCCCAAAAATAAATAAACGTTGAAAAAAAAAAATTTATAAAACATTAAAATTATGTTAGCAAAAAAAATGGAATAGCAAGAAAAATAACACTTGCAAAGTTTATACAGCATATATTGTGATCTTAGCTACATGAGAGAGAAAAATGTATGTGGATTTATGTATGACCCAGAACACATATGTGAAACTTTGAGTGAGGATCCGTCCAAATGGGAATAGTTTTCTGTTAGGAGTGATCATGTGTAATTGCCTTCCTCCTAATTTTTTTTTTCCAGGTTTTCTCCAGTGACTACCAGTTGCTGTATTAATCAAAGATCTTAAAATATACAGGAGGATAAAGGCTGTCAGAGAATTGTTTCTTGATTATTCAAATGCTAAATTAGGCAAGTTAATTGTATCCTCTTTATTTTAAATATTTCTTCCATATTTAAAATATTTCAAATATTTTGATTATGAGTTATTTAAATCACTATTTTCTTTAAGTCTTTAAGTCTGTAAAATAACTTAAGTCACCAAAAGTATATGCAGATTTTAATTAACCTCAGAGTTTAAAAGCCATTATTATTTCTAGTTTGCTTGGTTGGAATTCTGGAAAAAGAAGCCAATTCAACATACTATTAACGTTTAGACGTGGATGCGCTAAATACTTCAGTTGTAAAAGGTTCAGAAGCAGCAACAAACACTAGTCGAGTGTTTGGTTCTGAAATCTGTTTATGGGAATATTATGCTTTTAAGCTGAGGTGTGTAGGAAAGATAGAATTTCTATCTTAAGTACCAAAAAATATCTCAGTTTCAGGAGATAGGCTTTCCCAAAGTTTAAACAGGGTTGGGTTTTGATCAAAGGAATGATAAGCTGGTAATGTACATTTTCATTATGTGAATAAAGAAGAAATTCTATATATGTGTGTATCTGTGTGTTTATTTTTTATTTATTTAAAAACAATTTTTTTAACATTTATTTATTTTGAGAGACAGGCAGAGCACAAGCGGGGGAGGGGCAGAGAGCAAGGGAGACACAGAGCCCTAAGTGGGGCTTGAGTCCACGAACCCTGAGATCATGACCTGAGCTGAAGTCGGATGCTTACCCGACTGAGTCACCCAAGAGGCCCTGTATCTGTGTGTTTGTAACATACATATTAAAGTATTACATATATTTAAAATATTTCCAAATATTTTATTTTTCAAAATTTTAAAGATATAGTTATGTGAATTTATCCATTAAAGTTATATGGAAGAAGAGCATTTTTTTAAACCTATAAAGGTAAAATAAATGTATATTTAAAGATATAAATTAACATTTTACTTTTAATTGAGTAGGTACTCCATATTGCCAGGTTTTTGTATCTAATTTTAAATTATATTTCTGACATCTCTTTCTAGTTTAAAACTATGTATTTATGGCATTACACAGCAAGATAACCTTCATACATGTGCCCATATTTTATCTGCTTTTATATTATTTGGAGGAAGAGAGTTAATACTTATGGTGAAAAGGTGCTATGAGAAACACACCCAAAATATTTTTTAGGTATAGTCCCTAGGAGAATATTTTAAGTTTATACACACACACATTGGCTTCTATGGGTGCGCGCGCACACACACACACACGATATTTTAAGTATATTTAAATTTGTAAGTATTTTTAATTTGTTATTATAATTATTCTACGTTTAAATGTGTATGCAGAATTAAAGCAGTAGCTAGGCGTCATCATCAAGACAGCATGGTATTGGCACAAAAACAGACACATAGACCAACGGAATAGAATAGAAACCCCAGAACTAGACCCACAAACGTATGGCCAACTCATCTTTGACAAAGCAGGAAAGAACATCCAATGGAAAAAAGACAGTCTCTTTAGCAAACGGTGCTGGGAGAACTGTACAGCAACATGCAGAAGGTTGAAACTAGACCACTTTCTCACACCATTCACAAAAATAAACTCAAAATGGATAAAGGACCTGAATGTGAGACAGGAAACCATCCAAACCCTAGAGGAGAAAGCAGGAAAAGACCTCTCTGATCTCAGCCGTAACAATCTCTTACTCGACACATCCCCAAAGGCAAGGGAATTAAAAGCAAAAATGAATTACTGGGACCTTATGAAGATAAAAAGCTTCTGCACTGCAAAGGAAACAACCAACAAAACTAAAAGGCAACCAATGGAATGGGAAAACATATTTGCAAATGACATATCGGACAAAGGGCTAGGATCCAAAATCTATAAAGAGCTCACCAAACTCCACACCTGAAAAACAAATAACCCAGTGAAGAAATGGGCAGAAAACATGAATAGACACTTCTCTAAAGAAGACATCCAGATGGCCAACAGGCACATGAAAAGATGCTCAACGTCGCTCCTTATCAGGGAAATACAAATCAAAACCACACTCAGATATCACCTCACGGCAGTCAGAGTGGCCAAAATGAACAAATCAGGAGACTATAGATGCTGGAGAGGATGTGGAGAAACGGGAACCCTCTTGCACTGTTGGTGGGAATGCAAACTGGTGCAGCCGCTCTGGAAAACAGTGTGGAGGTTCCTCAGAAAATTAAAAATAGACCTACCCTATGACCCAGCAATAGCACTGCTAGGAATTTACCCAAGGGATACAGGAGTACTGATGCATAGGGGCACTTGTACCCCAATGTTTATAGCAGCACTCTCAACAATAGCCAAATTATGGAAAGAGCCTAAATGTCCATCAACTGATGAATGGATAAAGAAATTGTGGTTTATATACATAATGGAGTACTACATGGCAATGAGAAAGAATGAAATATGGCCCTTTGTAGCAACGTGGATGGAACTGGAGAGTGTGATGCTAAGTGAAATAAGCCATACAAAGAAAGACAGATACCATATGTTTTCACTCTTATGTGGATCCTGAGAAACTTAACAGAAACCCATGGGGGAGGGGAAGGAAAAAAAAAAAGAGGTTAGAGTGGGAGAGAGCCAAAGCATAAGAGACTCTTAAAAACTGAGAACAAACTGAGGGTTGATGGGGGTGGGAGGGAGGGGAGGGTGGGTGATGGGTATTGAGGAGGGCACCCTTTGGGATGAGCACTGGGTGTTGTATGGAAACCAATTTGACAATAAATTTCATATATTGAAAAAAAATTAAAAAAAATAAAGACAAACAATTTCAACTGTGAAAAAAAATAAAAAATAATGCAGTAGCTAGGCATAGACGCTGAAAAAAGTTTAATTAACCAACTCCCTGTTTCTGTGCAAATATCGCCTTTAAGGAATTTTTTTTCAAACTCCTCAGACAGTTGGCTCTTCTTTACTTTTGAGCAGTTCCCCTATTTACATTATTGAAGTTCAGCAATTTTTAAAATAATATCTACGAAGGTAAATTGAGGCTCAACTTGCTCAATTACATATTCCGAAATAACATAATCAGAAAATGAGATTTTGCTGATTAAGGAATGACTTGCTTACACTATAGTGATTTTGTAAAGGAACGCTTGATTCAGTTAATTCATCCTATGCATGCTCAGTAAATGCCAGTGGCTAAAGTCATACTGAAAGGAGAAATTCCGAAAGCCAAACTTTTCACTTGTTTACCCCAAATTTACAAGTTCACATCTAAAACCAGTGATTAAAATGTTTGAAATAGAATTTACAATGTATTGACTTGATGGGAGAGCTTGAGAAATATGGCCTATGGAATGTTTTAAATTTCAGCTTCCCTAGATGTAAGATGGTTCAGTTAAGGTGGGTCATTTTGCAATAGAATATTCTACCCTTTGTAGCCCAGAATATCTTAGAGGATTGGGGGACACGTTGTAGCTCCCCCTGTTATAGCCAGTACATAGAACAGGGTAACAAGGCAAAGCAAAACAACAGGGAAAAAATTCTTGGGGAGTTGTTGAAAAATATAACTAATCCAGAAAATAGTGGAAGATGTAGATTTGACTCAGACAAAACATTCTATTTTGCACTGGTCAACGGTACTAACTAAGAATAAATTCTAAAATCTCTAACGCTTATCATTTTTCCTGGTAACAGAAAACGATTTCCATTAGAGCAATTTAGCACAAAGCGTGGAGCAATTTATCACAAAGTGTGGAAGCCGGTGTGGCTCTAGAACGTACAGGTGAAGAAAGAGAGCCTTTAGATGCCCAGCAATTGCTCTCATCTCCCAGACGAATACGTCAGACTCTGTTCAATGACTTAAGCGTAAACACCAAATCAAAGGCGGACATGAGGAGCGCCTAGGTGGCTCATGGGGTTAAGTGTCTGACTTCGGCTCAGGTCATGATCTCACAGCTTGTGAGTATGAGCACCCCGCCCCGTGTCTACGCCGTTTTGGCTGTGCTGACAGCTTGGAGCCTGGAGTCTGCTTTGGATTCTGTGTCTCCCTCTTCCTCTACCCCTCCCCCGCTCACTCTCTGTGTGTCTCTCTCTCAAAAATGAATAAATATGGAAAAAAGAAAGGTGGACATGAGAGTTGAACCAAAGTGTTCTTAACCCTTTGTTTTCTTTTGCAAACTCATTTTGTTTTTAGAGAGGCATGCTCATACAGATTAACTATTCTCCATATCAACCATAGGATGGCACATGAGTGGTGACATGGTGAGATGATTTTAGGTAGTAAACAGTTAACACTGATTTTAGTAGTTAAATATTTTAATACATTTTAGAAAATACAGGTGGCACTCTGAATTGTGATTTTACTGATCTTGCCTAGAATGAGGCTGATTTCTTGAAATTGTTGATTTAATGTTTCTTTAAATAAAAATACTATACACACAATAGTGCAGATGATAAACACGTGGTAAGAAAATCATGATCTTCGTTTCTGAGTAACGTTTGTGAAATGCTGTTTTATGTTTAAAATGTGCTCAGAACTCTGAAGACTCAACGTTCTTTAGAAATATAAGTTATCGAGCCCAGATAAAAACTGAAAGACTAACAAAATTGTGTACTTAAATTAACATGTGCTCTTTATTTTTGCCAAGAGTATGTCTTCTAAAAGAAAAAGGTCACTTTTTATTGTGTAAATTAGTTGCCTTCCCTCCATCTCCTCATCCCTTTGGTTTCGACTCCTAATTTCCATATGGGGCTAACACAAAAGTCTCATTTCCCTGCCTGTAGTCTTGGTTCCTTCCAATAATTTTCCACCATACTGTGAGAATGATTTATTTTTTTAATAAACCACATCTGATGAAGTTAAAAAAAAAAATCTTGGCATGACATTCTTTGCTTGTGGGATGGTCATGAAGACCAAGCTACTGAGCAGAATCCCTCTCCAACTTTCTCGTCCTTTCCTCTCCTCTGGTTCCAGACACATGGATAACTTTCTGTTTCCTGAAGGGGCCCGTCTACACATCCTCACCTATAGGTTGAGATATACCAAGCCTCAGTTCATTCCTATTTTTCCCCCCTCATCATCAAACATCACTGAGTGCTGTGCATGTATTACGTATTGTGCTAGGCAAAGCGTATTACTGCTCTTATGGAGTTAACAGCTCAATGTGGAAGAAACATTAAGTAAGTAAAAATAATAGTTGCAGAGTTAAAATGTCAGTAAATTCCATGAAGAAAAAACCCTCAGGTGATGTAAGAGAGAGTAACAGGGAAACATCTGTACAAGTGGCCAGTGACAACCTGCAGGGTTGACACTGAAGACCTGAAACCTGAAGTGTGTGTTAGTTTCCTGTTGCTCTACGACAAATTGCACAAACGTAGTGTGTTAAAACAACACAGACGTATCATGTGACAGTTCTGGAGCTCAGAGGTCTGCAATGGGTTTTGTGGGGCTCAAGTCAAGATGTGGCAGGGCTGTGGTCCTTCTGGGGGTTTGGGGAAAACTCTGCTTTTTGTCTTTTCCAGTGTCTAGAGGCTGCCTTCGTTCATGGACTTGTAGCCTTCTTTCGTCTCCAAAGCCAACAATCACTTCACTCTGACTGCTGCTTCTATTTTCACATCTCCTCTTTCTCCTTCCTCCCTCTTTCCTATGATACCTTTGTGATTATGTTGGACCCACCTGGATAATTCAGGATGATCTCCCCGTCTCAAGATCTTTAATTTAATCACATCTGCAAACTCCATTTTTTTGTGAAAGGTAACATACTCACAGGTTCCAGGGATTTAAAAAAAAAAAAAAAAAAAGGACACAGACATGTTTGGGGGGTGGGGGCATTATTCTGTCTACCACAGTATCCAACCATGTAACACCTACTCTGAGCTTCCTTCCCTAGTCTCGCCTGTGGGGAGGACATGGCACTCTGTGCCCTCTCTCGGTGTTCTGTGCAGTCCTGCCATAGCCCTATACCATATAGCTGTGCTCTATTTATGAATCTGCCTCCCCCAACTCTAAAATTCTGGAAGGCAGGGTCATTCCTCATTAATTTTCAGATTTTCAGTAGCACATGGTATCTGACATATAGTAAGCATTTCATAATTATTAGCTACAACTTTATAGGTCTAGTGTTTTTGAGACCATTGTGAATGCTGTCACTCAATTGCCAAAAAAAAAAAAAATAATGTCTTCTAGAATGTTCCACGACACGTGAGTTCATAAATAGCATATATTGTTAAAATTTATCAGAACTTTTTTTTTTTAGGTTTGAAATAGTGGCTAAGTGTGTGGGTGTTGGCACCAGACTGGCTAGGTTGGAATTTCAACTTTAAAAATTACTACTAATATTGAGCATATTAAAAAGAAAAAACAACAACAACAACAACAACAACAACAGGGGTGCTTGGGTGGCTCAGTCAGTTAAGCATCCGAATCTTGATTTCAGCTCAGGTCTTGATCTCCAAGTCATGAGTTCAAGCCCCACATTGGGCTCCCCTCTGGGTGTGAGGCCCACTTAAAAAACATTTGATGCCTTAGTTTCTTCGAATGTAAAATGCTAATGATAGCACTGATCTCACATGGATTGGGTGAGATTAGGGAATTAATAACATAAAACTCTTCAACTGCTTCAATGAGTATTAGCTGCTATTAACAACTGTCTATTGAGTGATTATAGTTAAGGCAGGGATTCAGTTGAAATGTCACCTCTCTCTGATTACTGTATAACCAGCATAATTTCATGAAGTTAAATGAAGATTTGAGGTAAGGTCAACATATTAACATCTGTTTCATTAGTAGACTTTACACACCTTGAGAACTCTGTTGTGCACACAGAAGTACCTGGGAGACTGAAGTTCAGTTTTAGAGTGTTGACAATTTTTACTTACAAAATGGAATTTTAAAAATACCTATTAAAAACCGATGGGTGGCAAAACTTTGACATTTCCAGAGATGAAGAACTTGTCTCTGTGACAGTAGTCAAATGTCAGGTAGCCTTTGATAATTTGAAACTCATCTTGGTGATTAAAAAAAAAAAAAAAAAAAAAAAAAAAAAAAAAAGCAGGTTGTTTAGGGACAAGGTTTGATTTCCGAGGAGAATGTGAAGGGTATTACCTTAACCACGGAAAACCAGGCTTTCATGGTAGGCTGTCTTTCAAAGGTTAAAACACTGTTTCATTTTGTGTTCTATCCCCATGTGAATGCTTCCTGGCACTCTCTTTTAATTGGGGATATTATTCTCTTCTTACTTGTAGATAAATTACATTTTACTGTGGATATTTTCCAAGATTTGTGAGTAGGCTCTATGGTGTATTATGTGCTTTCGGTTTTTTGTCAGGTTTTATATCTTTTAATCTTCAGAATTTCAACAGATGGTGACTCTTTCCGGAGGTTAGATGAGCAATTAAAATGCTGTCTGGTTGCTTTGTGTCAGTGCATATGCTATTCACATTTCATGCTAAATGTGAACAAACCACACAGTCTTCTTTTGCCTTCCTTTCCTCTTTGGGAATTTAGGAATAGAAATATTCATTCTTCCTGACTGCTGTGAGGAATGAGTCATAGGAAAGATGTGACATCTAGCTTGGTTAATATCCACCAAAGCTGGGCAAAACCATAGATTCTCAAACCTGATCCTAAGAGTAGCTTTGCCAATGACTGTCCTCAACAGGGGTTCTCAGCACATAGTTAAATAATGTAATAAAGGAAGTCATAAGTTAACCTTCAGAACAAGACATAAGTTACCCAGAAGTACTTCTCTGTGTGCCTTGAAGACAGCGTGTCGTACTGTAGATATTATCCTCTACTTTCTTAACAGTTAATACCCACTTTCGACTGTGCCACATGTTATACAGACACGTATATAGGCTTTGTTATAGCTTCACTACCTGGAACCCTATTACAAATTCAGTGAGATGTTGAATTGTACTATAAAGGGTTTTGATTAAACTCAACAAATTTATTGCACATCATGTCTACAGTGGATAAAGTTCTAAACTTAGGATGGAGGGTCAATCTTGGAAATCAAAAAGATAAATACAGGGGCGCCTGGGTGGCGCAGTCGGTTAAGCGTCCGACTTCAGCCAGGTCACGATCTCGCAGTCCATGAGTTCGAGCCCCGCATCAGGCTCTGGGCTGATGGCTCAGAGCCTGGAGCCTGTTTCCGATTCTGTGTCTCCCTCTCTCTCTGCTCCTCCCCCGTTCATGCTCTGTCTCTCTCTGTCCCAAAAATAAATAAACGTTGAAAAAAAAAATTAAAAAAAAAAAAAAAAAAGATAAATACAATCTTTGACTGGAAGGAACTTACAGTTTGGACAGAAATACATTGCCATTGCCTAGAGCACACTCAATAAATGTTTATTAAACAATTGTTAAATGTCCTGGGAGGGGTAAAGGACTGCTCTTGGAGCATAGTAGGGATTGTGAGTATTAGGAAATACTGGTATTAGTATTAGTATTAGGAAAGACTGGTCAGCAAGGGCAATAGTTATGATCAACTTTGAACAAAATAGATTAGGCTTTTGAGAAGGGCTCTTGGTATTGGGACTGGCACATTCTGGGTTACAGATCTGGGAAATCATTTGCTATAATCAGAGGGCTATGAGCAGCTTGGGGTGGCTGGAGATGATAGCTTTGGTCGTGGAGAATAGAGGGAAATGGGGCCGGAAAGGACATTTAAGACCCGATTCCAAGGGCCTCAAATGCTAAGAGTTTGAACTTTAGACAACAGGAAACGCCAGACGTTAACAATACAGGCTGTATTGTGCTAGTAAACCTCTTCTCTAAATAAAAAAGTCTGATTTGTACTGTTTACCGATTTTCATAGTGCAAATACTCCCACTGTGACTGATCTCAAAGTACCAACCTATCCCTAAACTCCAAGCCAGGAAGAAATGTCTATTGTCAGTACTTGCCTGCCAGCATGAGCTGTTTCTAGGCACCGTTGACAGGATCGGGTATGCTCAGTTATCTATTTTAGAAAGTTTATCCTTGCATCTGGTTAATGAATAGAGTGGAGACAGGAGTCAGAGAATCAGCTGAGAGACTAAACTATAATTCAGGTGAAAGATGAAGAAGACTGCAGTGTGAAGATGCACAGCTGAGACAGATTAAGGAGAAAATGCTTAGCAGAGGCAGGGTTTCTAAGACACCATCTAAGGATGGGTTCTGAGACATCTGTGAAGTCCCTGAAACTGCATGCACTTTTTCTTTTTTTTATATAAGTGCCTTTTGGGTATGAGTTTTTATTAGATTTTTCAATCGGCCTATGCCTCCCACCTTAAAATTTGACAGAATTTGATTAGCTAGCTGTACGTGGTGTGAAAGGAACTTGGGTGATGGAGAGTCAAGTTGCAGATGGTTCGGAGATTTGTATCTTGGGCAACTGGAAAGATATACCATTTCTGAGACAGACAATGAAAAACAGGGCCAGAATCCGAGGATTAAACACCCTAAGTAAATGTAGCATTTTAAAAAGATTTTTTAGAGCAGGCTGAGGTTCACGGCAAAATTAAGAAGGTACAGGGATTTTTCATATACCTCCTGCCCCCACACCCGTACAGTTTCCCCCATTACCAACATCCCCCACCAGAGTGATCCACTTGTTATACCCGATGAGCCTACGCCGACACATCATAATCACCCAAAGTCCCTAGTTTACAGTTCACTTTTGGTGTTGGACATTCCATGGGTTTGGACAAATGTATAATGATGAAGGTATGCATCGTTAGCGTATCATACAGGGTAGCTTTACCACCCTAAAATTCTTCTGTGCTCTATCCTATCGCTCCCTTAACCCCTGGAAACTACTGAACTTTTTATTATCTCCATAGTTTTGCCTATTCCAGAAGGTCATACCTGTGGAATCCTACGTTATGTAGCTTTCCCACATTGGCTTTTTCACTTAGTAATATGCATTTAAGTTTCCTCCCTGTATTTTCATGACTTGATAGCTCCCTTTCTTTTTAGCTCTGAATTATATTCCACTATCTGATTGCACCACAGTTTATTTACTCGTTCATCTGCTAACGGGCATCTCGATTGCTTCTAAGTTTTGATAATTATGAATAAAGCTGCCATAAACATCTGTGCACAGGTTTTTTGTGTGGACATAAGTTTTCGGTTCATTTTGTTAAATACCCAGGAGCATGATGCTGGATCATATGGTAAGAATATGTTTAGTTTTGTAAGAAACCGCCAAACTGTCTTCCCAAGTGGCTGCACTATTTTGCATTCCCACCAGTGGTGAAGGAGAGTTCCTATTCCTCCACATCCTCACTAGCATGTGGTACGGTCAGTGTTCTAGATTGGGGCCATTCTAATAGGTGTGTAGCTGTATTCCATTGTTTTAATTTGCATTTCCCTGATGATATATGATGTCATTACTTTATTTTAGGGAGGAGGAGTGGGGAGGGACAGAGGGAGAGGGAGAGAGAATATGTTAAGCAGGCTCCATGCCCAGCCAGCAGCCCGACCTAGGGCTCAATCCCACAACCCTGGGATCATGACCTGAGCCCAAATCAAGAGACTCTCAATCAACTGAGCCACTCAGGTGGCCCTGATGTCATCATTTTAAAAATCAGGTCATTTTCTTATTGAGTTTCAAGCGTCTGTATCATTTTGATAACAGATCTTTATCAGAAATATCTTTTGCAAGTACTTTCTCCAAGTCTGTCTTCTAATTCTCTGACATTGTCTTTTGCAGAGTAGAGTTTTTAATTTTAACGAAGTCCAGCTCATCAATTATTTCTTTCATGGATTGTGCCTTTGGTGTTGGATCTATAAAGCCATTACAAAACCCATGGTCATCTAGGTCTTCTCCTATGTGATCTAAGAGTTTTATAGTTTTGTGTTTAATATTTAGGTCTGTGATGTATTTTGTGAAGCATGTGAGGTTGATGTTTCGGTTTTTTTTTTGTTGTTTTTTTTTTTTTTGTTTTTTTTTTTTTTTTTTGCATCTGGATGTCCAGATGTTGCAACACTGTTTACTGAAAAGACAATCTTTGTTCTATTGTGTTACCCTTGCCTCTTTGTCATAGATCACTAAGCTCTATTTATATGCCTCTATTTTGGGGAGTAAGGTTATATTTATGAGAATTTTAGAAAATAACTTGCAGTGTTGCACACAATACATGAAGCACACAATACATGAAGAAAACTGTGTGCTAAAATCAATTTTATCACTAATTAGGTAAACATTGATATAAGAACCCAGTACAGGTTTTGTTATAGAAAAAAATGACAATTTTAGTTCTATCTCCGAGCCAACTCAAAGATCCTTTTGATGAGAAAAGGACGGAAGAAGAAGAGGGAAAAAATGGAGGGAGGGGAAGGGGGAAAGGAAGAAAAGGACAAAGAAGAAGGTCAAGCTTTAAGGTCTTTTTCCTTTTTCAAGCAATATGCAGTGGCAACTATCAGTTAAGAGGAAATGCAGTATAGTGGAAAGAACATAGGCTAGAAAGTCAGAACTTCCTTAGTTTATATCTTTTTGTCTTTAAAACCCTCAGCAAATAACAGTCTAATTCTCACTTAACTCATTTCTAAAATGGAAACTAAAATCTAATTTTCAAAACCACTGTAAAGATTGGAGATAATGTTGATAAAAATCTGATAACTGTCCAAACTATTATTAAAGCAAGATGATTCTTTGGAATTTATTATCATGAAATCTGATTCACTTATTACATATATATTTTAACTTGCAGTATGAATAAAAAATTAGAAGGTGTAGGTAAGTAAAATTTTGTGCCCATGGGATGTGGGTTTATTATGGCTTCCCTCTAATCAAGTGTTACCTTAACTTACAGATTTATAAAAGAAATTAAAAGAAATTGCATGCAACTAAAGTCAGTGAGACTCCAATGTCTGCCCATCCATTAATGGATTTCAAAAAAAAAAACTGACTTTGTTGGTTCATAATCAATATGTACTTGAGCAGGAACTACTTGGGGTTTAGAACTTGAGTCATATCATTTTTTAATCAGTTGCCTCTGGCCTTCTTTTGTCTTGCTAAAAGATGACCGTTTCAAACAAATCTTTGTGAATCGAAGAATTTCAGTTTTTACCTTTATTAAATGATAAAATATGACAATAAACTCTAAAGATTTCTCCTTAACCTTTTAAAAAATTGAATTTAAGACATAAACAGTTTAAGTAGTTTCCTAGCTGCTGTAACAAGTTACCACAAACTTGGTGGCTTAAAAAAAACAAAATGTATTTTCTTATAGTTCTAAAGGCCAGAGTCTGATATCAAGGTGTCTATGTTCTAATGGGAGAATCTGTTGCTTGCTTCTTAAAGCTTCTAGGGGCTGCAGACATTTTTTAGTGTTACTTCACCTAGTGGCTGTATCACTTCAATCTCTGCCTCTCTCCACTGTGTGTGTGTGTGTGCATGCACGTGTGCGTGTATGCATGTGCATGTGTGTATTATCTCCCTTTGCTTCTCTCTCATAAAAAAATATTTGTGTTGGCATTTAGGACCCAAGATAATCTCCTCATTCCAAAACACTTACCCTCATAAAATCTACAAAGATCCTTTTCTAAGCAAGGTAGCATTTAGTCTTTTGACTATAAGGTGATATTCACAGGTTCAGAGTGAATGTTATCTTTTGGAGGTGTGTTCCCCCCCCTCCCCCAGACTGCCACAGTGGTCGGCATAAATTTAATGTAAACAGAAGCATTGCTTAAAATAAATTCTTTTCAGAAATACTGCTGAGAGTAAAACAAAATACATGAAGAGATATAGAGACAAGAGACAAATTCTTTTAGAGATAAGATTCCTACTTCACCTTGATCATGCCTAAAGTCTTCATGAATTGTTTTTACCCTAATAGCCAGTGATTGCTTTTGTCTGTGTTCCTCATTTTCAACCTTAGTTGGGTGAAGGAATCTAGGGATACTATGGGAAGCTCAAAAAAAAAAAAAAGATATATATATATATATATATATATATATATATATATATATATATGTATAATGGGAGTTCACACACCCTGTAGACCTACATGTGCCTGTCACTTCTTTACCTTCCTCTTTGGTATATTCCATCTTTCTCAGGCAGGCTGGGAATGATTAGTGCCAGTAGGTACCATTTATACAGAAGATATTTAATAAACAGTGGGTTCCTCTCTGAGACTTTAGCCTTTTCTTTTGTAGTGATGTATACACATTTTAGGTCTTGAAGCTAGTCTTTGATTAAGAGTCTCGTTGGGGTGTGTGGGTGGCTCAGTTGGTTGAGTCCAACTTTGCCTCAGGTCATGATCACATGGCTTATGGGTTCAAGCCCCACATGACGCTCTATGCTGACAGCTCAGAGCCTGGAGCCTGCTTCAGATTCTGTGTCCCCCTCTCTGTTCCTCCCCTGTTCATACTCTTTCTCTCTCTCAAAAATAAATAGGAGATTAAAAAAAAAAAAAAGTCTTGTTGCCAACCTGAAGGTAATTATTTTAAAGCCCAGGTTGAAAAAAGTCAACACAAACAAAAATCATAGAAAGGATAAAGAAATATAAAAACTGGTACTTTGAAAGGTTCAATAAAACAAAACTATGGCAATCAGACAAGGAAATAGAGCATAAAAATTTTTGACATTGACATTGAGGGAACATAAAATCACAGATATGGAAGTAATTTTCAAATTGTGAGAGATTATGCAACTTTGTGTAACTTTAAAAGAATACATGGCAAGAAGTGTAAGGATCTAGAGAAAATGATTTCATACTCCTCAAATAAATACTATGAAAAATTGACCCAAGGAGAGACAAAGTATCTAAATGGATTGATCACCATTAAAGATCCCACAAACATAACTGAAAAGTCACCATATTAAGAAGGTATAAGCCTTGTTTATAGCTTAGTTTGAGCTAATTTTTTTTTTTAATTTTTTTTTTCTTTTTCAACGTTTTATTTATTTTTGAGACAGAGAGAGACAGAGCATGAACGGGGGAGGGGCAGAGAGAGAGGGAGACACAGAATCGGAAACAGGCTCCAGGCTCTGAGCCATCAGCCCAGAGCCTGACGCGGGGCTCGAACTCCCGGACCGCGAGATCGTGACCTGGCTGAAGTCGGACGCTTAACCGACTGCGCCACCCAGGCGCCCCTGAGCTAATTTTTAAAGAGAATACACTTCTTAGGGCATTTAAACTATTTTATTTATTTATTTTTTTTAATTTTTTTTTCAACGTTTTTTATTTATTTTTGGGACAGAGCGAGACAGAGCATGAATGGGGGAGGGGCAGAGAGAGAGGGAGACACAGAATCGGAAACAGGCTCCAGGCTCTGAGCCATCAGCCCAGAGCCCCACGCGGGGCTCGAACCCACAGACCGCGAGATGGTGACCTGGCTGAAGTCGGACGCTTAACCGACTGCGCCACCCAGGCGCCCCTAAACTATTTTAGACAATAAAATTATTATGAAGCATAGACCTAATACAAATATGTTATATTTAATATGAAAAAGAAAAATAGATCAAATTCGTTTATAAATATGTAAAAATTCTCATATCACCAAATTTAGTAATGAGGTGAGATTAATTCAAGATAACCAAATAGGATTTATTACAAGAAAATAAACTTAATTTGAAGAAATTAAGAAATATATAATCATTAATATAATTAAGTGCATCTACAAATTATGAAGGGATTTCATGTTTATAGAAGCTGATAATAAAAAGGCTTTGATAAAATTTAAAAAACATTGTAAATGAAAACACTGACTAGAATGAGAATGGAATATTATCCATCTTAATCCTGATTGGTGTATTTACAATAGTTATTATATTCTCAATACCTTTTTGTAAATTTCAAAATCTACATATCAAATTTAAAAAGAACACAAGCAAATGTTTAAACATAATTAAGACTATTTGCTAAAGCCAAAAGCAAATATTATACCAAATGGTGGATGATAAAGTCATTTCCATTAAAATCAGGAATAAGACAGGAATACCCCAAATTACCTCTAGGTATAATATCAAAGGTGATTCTGGCAAATGTAATAAGGAAAAAGTTTTAGATACTGGAAAGAGGAATAAAACTTGAATTTGCAAATGATATAATTATACACGCAGGAAGTCTAAAGTATCTACCAAAATGAGTTTTATTTACTTGAAAAAACTTTTTTAATGTTTATTTATTTTTGAGAGAAAGAGAGAGAGAGACAGAGCAGGAGTGTGGGAAGGGCAGAGAGAAAAGGAGAAACGGAATCTGAAGCAGGCAACAGGCTCTGAGGTGTCAGCACAGAGCCTGACATGGGGTTCAAACCCACGAACCAAGAGATCATGACCTGAGCCAAAGGTAGACACTTAACCAACTCCACCACCCAGGCACCCTTACCAAAATGAGTTTGAAAATTGGTGGGGAACTTGTTAAGTATTGACACATTGAAAATTCACTGTAAAATTAACAGCATGGTATTAGTATTGAAACAAAGAAAAATATTGGTAGAAGATTAGAGTCCTAAAATAAATTTTTGAGTGCATATGGAAACTGTGTAGAAAAGTTTGCATTTCAATTCTACAGAAAATATGATGGTTTACTTTATAAATGTGGTGGTGTTACTGGCATTTAATCTGGAAGAAAGGTAAAGTAGATTCCATCTCATACCATATACAAAATTTACTCCAGATAGGTTAAGAATTTAAGCCTACAGTACAAAACAATATGTTAGAAGAAAATTTAGTAGATTGTATATTTCAAATTTTGGGTATCTTTTCATTTATTAATTGGGAAACTCAGAAAAATGAAACCTACAACACTTGGGGAACTAAAATATAAATTAAAAAAAATAACAGTAAAAGACTATCAGCAATAGTAAAAAATAAACTTTATCTTGAGAAAAACATTTGCAACAAAAGTATAACTCAAAGGGTTGAAACCCCAACTATCTATCTTTATGAAGTCTTGAAGCAAAAACAAAAAATAAAATTGGGCAAAAAATATAAAAATTCAATCTCTCAAAAAAGAAATGCAGGTGGCCAAAACCTATGAAAATACACTCAATCTCATGAATAGTTAGGAAAAAGCAAATTAGAGGTGACAAGCAAGAAAGGGATCCAGCTGCTCCCTTCAGCTATTTTAATGTGTCTTTTCTTCCAGAGGGGCCACCAGGTGGTCACCCCAAGAAGTCACTCAAAGTAAGCTTGCTGACTCTGATGTTCCCTCTTACTCTGTTATAACTCTGTAATCTAGAGTATTTTATACCTTCATACTTCCAAGTATTTTGTTCAGCAAATGTCTGCAGAAACTCTTTGTCTAGGGTAGGAGTTACATACATATAAAGGTAATTTAAAATATTAGGGGGGTAGGTACAAGAATGCTATAGAGAATCCAAAGAAAGTCTCAAACCTTGCCAACAGAAGTCAGGGTGGGGAAGACCAGTCACCAAAGGTATTCTTTTCATAGTCCCTAGGTTATTAAAACTGCATTCCAGGGGCACCTGCGGGGCTCAGTCAGTTAAGCATCTAACTCTTGATTTCCGCTCAGGTCATGATCCCAGGGTCATGGGATTGAGTCCTGCATCGGGCTCCATGCTGGGCATGGAGCCTGCTTAAGATTCTCTCACTCTCTTTCTTTCAAAAAAAAACAAAAACAAAAACAAAAAACAAAAAACAACACAAAGAAACAAAACCCAAAACCCAAAAAACAAACCCAATAACAATTGCATTCCATGTGTATTTTAATAGTAGCTCTGTAGAGTCTGTAGTAATGTCATCACTCCTGTTCTTGTCTCGTTAATTTGTGTCTTCCCTCTTTTATGATCACCTGGTCTGACTAGTTAGGGTTTTATCAAGTTTATTGATTTGCTCAAAGAACCAGCTTTAGATTTCATTGGTTTTCTCCATTGCTTTTCTTTTTCCATTTCCTAGATTTCATTCTGATCTTCATGATTTTATTGTTTTCTGCTTACTTTGCATTTCATTTGCTTTTTTTTTTTAATTTAGGTGCAACCTGAGGTCACTGTATTGAGAACTTAATTTTTTTAATAAAAGCATGTTATTTTATATATTTCCTCTTGTGTACTGCTTTATCAACACCCCATATTTTGATATATACTGTTTTCATTTTCATTCATTCTAAAATACCTATTTCTTTAAAAAAATTTTTTTAATGTTTATTTTTAAGAGAGAGACAGAGAGACAGAGCACCAGCAGGGGAGGGGCAGAGAAAAGAAGACACAGAATCCGAAGCAGGCTTCAGGCTCTAAATTGTCAGCACGGAGCCCCACACGGGGCTCAAATTCATGGACCATGAAATCATGACCTGAGCTGAAGTCAGACGCTTAACCAACTCAGCCACCCAGACACCACAATATCTATCTATTTATTTTGATCCATGAGTTATTTTGAAGGGTGTTTAGTTTCCAAATATTTAGAGATTTTTCTAGGAATCTGTTCTTGACTTAATCTCATTGTAGTCAGATGACATATTCACATGTCTGAAGTTGTTTGGAAGTCCCCTGAGGTTTCTGTAATGGCCTAGAATATGGTTTAACCTGGTAATTGTTCTCTGTGCATTCGCAAAGACTGTTGCTGTTGGGCAATATGTTGTTGGGCAGTATGTTCTGTAAATATTAGGTGAATTTGTTCAAATCTGATTTATTCTTAAAGTGTCTCTATTCCTGATTTTCTTACTTTATAAATTTAGTTTCTACCAATGTTTATAATTCTTAAATATTGACATCTGCTCTTTAAGTTACTATGTACAGTGACATACAGCTCCCTCTAGTGACTAAATTCAAATTTTCATATTTAAAAAAAATCATGTTTCTGAAGGTTTCCAGAAATGTAGTTGGTAACAAGTAAATACTTGGTGATTACAAGTTCTTTTTAAATATGTCTCAGCATGATGAATCTAAAATTTGTGTTATATATACATCAAAGTAAGTTTAATAATCATTTTTATCACCACAGGGGCCTACACATTTATATCATTTTGCTAATCTTTTGGTCAACTCATGTATTGTCTAGAACTTTTATATATAAATTGTGTAGTATAAATTGAAAGATAAGTCCCATTATCTCAAACATGCAAGTTGATCAGAAACTCTATGTCCACATAGGTGCTACAAACTCTTCATTCCCCAAATGAATTATTCCACGTATAGTAATTAAATACCTATTATGTGCTGTTATGAGTTGAATTGTGTCCCTCCAAAATTCATGTTGAAATCTTAACCCTCATTACTTCAGAAGGTGGACTTTCTTGGGGATAAGTTGTTGAGTTAAAATGAATTGGTTAGATTGGGCTCTATCTAATACTATTGGTTTCCTTATAAATGGGGAATTTGGAAACAGAATGTATGAACATTTAAGAGACCATCTACAAGCTAAGGAGAAAGACCAAGAACAGATTATTCTCTCAGAGCCCTCAAAAGGAATCAACCCTGTTAACACTGATTTCAGATTTCTGGCCTCCAGAACAATGAGACAATAAATTTCTGTAATTTAAGCCACCTACTTTGTAGTACTTTGTTACAGAAGCCATAGAAAACTAAAACATGTGCCAAACACAGAACTCAGGACCACATATTCAGAGGTAAAGAGCACTGTCCCGATACCACGAAATTCAATGTCTTGTAAACTTTCAGTGTATATAGCCAATTAAATTTATGTCACAGAGCAGGGACATGCGATCCAGATCTGATCTGGTCTTTGAGCTAATCTGGAAGACAGAGATATGGGGTTTGGAGGGAAAAGGAGTGACATCTACAAAGATAGCAACAAAATAGCCATCCTGTTAAATCGGGATGAGCCCTCAGTTGGGAGTGTTTGATATGGTCGGAACTTAAGTTGTTCATAGCGCATGGTCAGGGAGACTGATATTATGAGGACAACAAATAAACCTTGTATAAGGGGATGGCAATCTAGTTATAGAGGCAAAATTTAAACGTGAAGAGCACAGAAAAGGTAAACATTCAATTAAGTATAAACGAATATTAACTACATAAAGCAATAGTAATAATAACTTGCAGTTTAAATAAGTTTAGAATCAAACAATATCAAAAAAGGGAGGAGGCATAAATAGAATAAATATATTCTCAGATCCTTGTTGGGAAATGGTAGAACTATTCATTTGGAACAGATACTAAAATGTCAAAGTTATATGATAATATTTAGGGTAACCACTGAAAGGTAATAAAAGAATATATAACCAACAAGCTAGTGGAGAAAAATGTAATAAAATAAAGACACTTGATTAATCAACAAGAAGGCAAAAGGAACAAAAAACAACTAAAACAAATAGCAAATAGGAAGATGGTAGAATTAAATCCAAATGTGCCAGCCATTAGTTTATGGCAAGTGATTGATTATCAAATTAAAAAGCAGTGATGGGTTAATAACAAAAACAAAACAGCTACAAAACCCAAGCATATGATGCTTACAAAAGACATACCTCAAATATCAGGACACAGAGTTTAAAAGCAGAATAGAAAAAAAGATACACTACACAATTACTAACCAAAAGGAAGCCGTGTAGCTATGCTGTAATATATATTTTAAAGTAAGTGTTAAGGCAAGAAGTATTATTAGAGACAGAGATGGTCACTTCACCAGATAAACCTAAAACTCCAAATTTGTGTGCAATTAATAAACATAGCCTCACAATTTATAAAACAAAAACAGAACTAAATGAACAAAGTGACAAACCACAGTCATAGTGAAAAATTTCATCACACTTCTCTCCATTGGAGGTCACCACAGTGTCTACATAATTATAGCTCCATGGTTTTGACATTACTGTTTCAGCTGAGTCAACAAAAGGAAACAGTTTACCAAGATGGGGAAATTTGAATGAAAAATAATCTTTGAAAATATTTTTTTACTGTTTATTTTTGAGAGAGTGAGAGAGAAAGAGAGAGAGAAAGAGCCAGTGAGCATGCATGAGCAGAGGAGGGGCAGAGAATCTGAAGCAAGCTCCAGGCACCAAGCTGTCAGCACAGAGCCCAACGCGGGGCTCGAACCCACGAACCATGAGATCATGACCTGAGCCAAAGTCAAACACAACCGACTGAGCCAACCTGGCACCCCTTTTAACATTTATGTTTTAATTAAAAATAACTTCTTTGGAGTTGTTTCCCTGATGGCTCAATCTGAAGCATCCACCCATCATCTGCCCTTCTCTATGATGTTGCCATCTTACATTTTTAAAATTATTTTTCTGGGGCGCCTGGGTGGCTCAGTCGGTTGAGTGGCCGACGTCAGCTCAGGTCATGATCCCCAGGTGATGAATTCGAGCCCCGCGTTGGGCTCTGTGCTGACAGATGAGAGACTTGAGCCTGCTTCTGATTCTTTGTCTGCCTCTCCCCTGCTCATGCTCTTTCTCTGTCTCAAAAATAAAGACAAACATTAAAAAAAATTTAAAAAAATTATTTTTCTTGAGGTGAAATTCACATAATATTAACAATTTTAGACTAATTTTTAAAAAAATGTTTATTTATTTTGAGAGAGAGAGAGCATTAGCGGGGTGGGGGTGGGTGGACAGAGAGAGAGAGAGAGAGAATCCCGAGCAGGCTTTGCGCTGTCAGCACAGAGCCCGATGCGGGGCTCGAACCCAGGAACCGTGAGATCATGACCTGAGCTGAAGTCTGTGCTCAACCAACTAAGCCACCCAGGCACCCCAATCTTTGAAAATATTTTTAAAAATATATCCCAGCTCATATTTTAAAGTTAAATAAGCAAAACTTCCCTTGCAAGTGTATTTAAATGAAATTTCTCAGATTACTTTTTCTAGTCAGAGTTGACTTCTCCCCTGAGATTTTACTGTATGTGTGATCAAGAACTTACATTTTAAAGTGATTTTACGTAACAATATATCCAGCATGGTGAAACAAATTTTAATTTCTAATGATGAGAAATCTAAAAATGCTTATGGCCTTTAGGGAAGCTCAGTTTCAAGAAACCCAGGAATTTCATATTTATAAAAGTTTATATGCCTTCCAAGTAAGGTCTGATGACAAAGAGCCTTACATTGCTTCGTGGCGAATTTCAGAGATTCAGGTAGAGCAGAGTTATAGCAAAGGTTCTTTCTAGCCTTTGTAATTCTGAGTCTCCATCAGGTAGTGAGGAAGACAGACTAGAAACTGGCCAGAAAACACTTCTAAAAATAGAGACTTGTCATTTAAGGGAAGTAAGCCCAGTGAAAGCTGACAGTGCATCATGGTTTGATTTTGCTCCTGAAGCAAATCTGGCTATAACCTTCTTTTGGATTTCTTTCCCTGCGACTCCTGCGCTTCTTGCAAATTTTTTTTCTTAATTCTGCCTGCAAATATTTCTAAACTAAACACTAGTTTCGAATGTTCCATGTTTTCCATTTTGTGTGCTGCATTTCAAACAGATGGGCTTTCTTCCAGCTATTTTAAGATAGAGAAAAGGCGAGACCAGGGGAATTAAAGTAATTCCTATATTAGATGTGTATTTCAGGTTGCTTTGATTCTCTCAGGTGTTTTAAAGAGAGAGTTATACATTCTGCTTCATCGCTAGCTCTCCTGCGTCCTACTCACAGATCAATATTCATTGCTAGTTCTCTGGTCTCTCCTGCTCACCAATCAGTAAGTGCTGCTCTCAGGCATACTAACCTCTTGGCATAATCAGCTTCTCCTTCAAACATGCTGTCTGTGCTCCACCAGGGACATCTCTCTCTCATGAAACTGGCAATAGTGACAAAGTACATTTGACTTCCTGGTCCTCATAATCATCAAGCCGTCTGTGGTTCTCATTTGTAAATACAGCCGCCTCTATTTGGAAAACTCCTACTGCCTGTTACAGGAAATCAAAGTTCACATTTATTTTCCATGCTGGAGAAAGAATGCCTCATGGTATTTCTTAGACCTCTGCACATTCTACAGTGTTTTTCCACCTTTCCCCCAAACAGCCTCCTACTCTGTCATCGTGCTTTTTTGCCCAAATCTGCCAACATGGAGGCTGAAGGAAATTGGAAAGCCATCTCCATGGGAGCCGTCAGACCATTCTTTAATCAGACCTACAGGTTGCTGCTCATGAGACATTGGTTCTCTGCCCAGACATTAAGTATGATTGCTCAGAGGCAGTGTGCAGGGAAGCATCACAGCTGCCTGTGAAAACACGCTAAGTCACCAGAGATTTATTTCCTCCTTTAATATCTGGAAACAGCAAAACAAACAAAAAAGGTAAGCTCTAATAACAGACCAGCACTCTCACTAGGTCTAAGCATATTTCAGGACAGGTTAGGAAGGTACTAATAAAAAGATATCTCAATCCATCTTGAGGTTACATAGATTCCAGTGGGTTTTCTTTTTGTTTGTTTTCTGTACTTAACAAGGAATAAATGACTGAATGCTGCAGAAAAAATTTTCCTGGCTATCTTTAAATCTTCCAATATTGGGGCCCCTGGGTGGCTCAGTCAGGTGAACATCCAACTCTTAATTTTGACACGGGTCATGATCCCAGGGTCGTGGGATCTAGCCCCGCTTTGGACTCTGTGCTGAGTGTGGAGCCTGCTTGAGATTCTCTCTCTCCCCCTCTGCCTCTCTCCCCTACTTGTGCTTTCTAAAATAAAATGTATTTAAAAAAAAATAGGGGCACCTGGGTAGCTCAATTATGCATCAGACTTTGGCTCAGGTCATGATCTCACAGCAGAGCCCGCTTTGTATCCTCTGTCTCCCTCTCTCTCTCTGCCCCTCCCCTGCTCTCTCTTTCTCTCTCAAAAATAAACATTAAAAAGAGATCTTCCAATATTACAAGAGTACATTTGAAAAATGATGCCAATGGAAAGCATGTGAGGTTAGCTTCCTAGGATAGTCCCAGAGAAGCAAGACAGATTAGTCAATTCAGAGAAGAGATTTTCTTTGGGGCTTTAGCAGTGACATAAGCAATTGTCTTTCAGTTTTGTAAATTTTGTACCATTTGCAAAACAATGCTTTAGCTCCATAGTAGATGAGCCAAAGCACGTATTTCCCTTGGCAACCAAATGATTATCAACTCCTGATGTCAAAGTTAAGCCCGGTTTCAAAAGTAGCATATTAGGAATCTACAAAAATGTTCCTATTTCCCCCTAAATGGTTTCAACTTCTAAAATAATATGAAAAAAAACTGAATAGGTGACTTGGTTTATTGTTGTCGCTTTTAGCTGATATTTGGTCAGAGAAATACTAATCAATTGTAAAATATTGAATAACTACCTACTAAATGTCAGGGGCCATATAAAGCATTGATGTTGGAGAGGAAAAGCATGTATAGAAACATACAGGATTATTCTTAACATAGGTTTGCTAATCTCTTTTTTTTTTATTTAAAAAAAAATTTTTTTTGTTTATTTATTTTTGAGACAGAGAGAGGCAGAGCATGAACGGGGGAGGGGCAGAGAGAGAGGGAGACACAGAATCGGAAGCAGGCTCCAGGCTCTGGGCCATCATCAGCCCAGAGCCCGACGCGGGGCTCGAACTCACGGACCGTGAGATCGTGACCTGAGCTGAAGTCGGACGCTTAACCGACTGAGCCACCCAGGCGCCCCCTAATTTATTTTTTTAATGTTTATTTTTATTTTTGACAGAGAGAGAGAGAGCATGAGCAGGGGAGAGGCAGAGAGAGGGAGACACAGAATCAGAAGCAGGGTCCAGGCTCTGACTTGTCAGCACAGAGCCCAACGCAGGACTCGAACTCACAAACTGTGAGATCATGACCTGAGCTGAAGTCGGACACCCAACAGACTGAGCCACCCAGGTGCCCCAGGTTTGCTATTTTAAAGATCAGATATATTTCTAAAAAGGTCCGAGTAAATAAAATTCTATAGAATTTTTTAAATCTAAAAGGAGATATATCTGTCTATACACATATATATACACAGACATATAACCTCTTAGGTTAGATTTTAAGCTGGATTTTGACTTTTTCTCAGAATTCTTGGAAGGGTGCAGTAAACATTGTAGGCACTCAAAAAAAATTATTACTTGGTTGGTGTTAACACACTGATTGAGCACAGCTCAAGATACAGAGACCAAGTAAGTCATGTCAGAAAATTCTCCCCTAGGTTACTTAAAGCATGTATTTTCTTTTTCTAGGGACGCACAGAAAATTTGAATACAAAAGCATCATTCTATTCCACTAAGGTCCCCGCCAAATTCTCATCCCAAATCCTGTTAGAGTCACAATGTTTAGACTCTAGTTTTCATCCCCAGGATCTTAAATTCTAAGGGTTTTTTGGTTTTGCTACTTGTAGCTATAGAATTGTGTTCAAGTTAGTCAGGGATGGTAACCAAATTTTCTGTCATAAGTTTGAATAACAGAAAGATGTGCTCTTCGTGAAGAATTGGTATTTGACAAAAATAAATAAATTCAGTGAATTGATAGATGGACAAAAAAAAAAATCACTCTTCCATGTGATTAAATATTGAGGAACAGGAGGTACAGCAGCATCACCAAGGCCTTTATCATTAGATTCCCCGCATTGTACAGCAGACAGTTGTATAGATGTTTATATTCCTCACAAGAATATGTGCTGCTAGTCACTGGGGGTTTATGCCTTGTTTAGCTTTGTGGTCTCGTTTCCCAACACACTGTGCGGCTCTGTGGGGATAAATGAGGGAGTCTTGGAACTTGGAAATGTAACCTGGAAGCCTTCTCTCCACATGTGATTCTGCCTCAAGCCATGGAAGAAGGTCATAGTTTCAGGGAGGCTCAGTTTCCTTCCACAGTGCTTCCATAATAACACAATTTTATCATGTTTCTTGAATTGTAGGTATACTTCTCTGTTATCAAAGGTGGGACTATTTCCTGTTTACCTTCATTTCCTTTTAATGCCTGAGGTAGTGCCTGCACATAGTGGGCATTTGATACACGTTTGTGAACGAATAAATGAAGAAAATGATTTTTACTTAATTCTAAGGTTGTGTAAGGTTTTCATTTCATGGGTTTCTACAGACAATGTGTTCATTTTCAGAATCTTGATGTTTATCTGGGAAAACTAGCCACTAATTCCTAGGGATCAATTTGCCCCGAGCAAGTAACATGTTCAGAGACACAGCTGTCCCGTGCATCAAGTGATGAAGCCAGAAGAGAAAATAAATTATCCAATCTGTTATTAAGTTGGCAAATTTTTGAAGGTACACAGACCAGAAGGTAGTGAGGGAAATTTACTTTTAGTTCTCTCACCCAACATAAATAACAAACAAAATTCCAAGGAAGGAAGATTTTGTTTTACAGGGTAAAATATAGACAGGTCTCTATTTTGCGTTGCGTAGACACTCTGAGGAATTTAAAGAGACAGAAAATGGACTACGGTTCTCCCCAGTAGAGCAAGATAGAATTTCAAATTTTTTATTATTTTACATGAAATGAATCTTTGGAGTTATGTAAAAAAAAAAAAACGGCAGCTCCTACTACAGAATTATTCTGTGCACATTTACTATTCATTTAATGTTGGACAAGTTGCTCATGCTCTCAGATTCTCAACAGCCTTATCTGCCAAACAGTTGGTGGAGAATTTATGATTAGGAATAATGAATGTCAAATATGTAGTGAGATGTCTGATACATAGTAGATACTCCATAACTAATAGGTGTTTGATCATCATCATAATGATCATTGTGAGTCATTATTATGAAAATTCACTTGAAGTTGAAAACAGATTTTGAATTCAGGGCAAAAACTATTACCAATAGTTCACATTGTTAATAAACAGGACATCCTGTGCTGTCCCCAAATCACCCTGTCCTTCTCTAGTAGAGGCAATTAAACCATCTACCAAGTCACTGGCTTCAGTACAACTGAATTAGAGGAAGACACACAGAGCTATATACAGATCAAATTTTAATGGGCTCCTAGAAAATTTGCAACTTACAATTCTATCCTAGAGACCAAGAAAAATCTACTGTTTCTAATGAGTTTGTCAATCTCATTGTATTTCTTGAATTGTAGGTATACTTCTATATTATCTGAAGTGGGATGCATTGATTATGTGATTTAGAATATTATGAAAGACTTCATACAGGATTAAATAGAAAACAATCATGGCAAACTTCCTTAAAAAATAGTTTCCTACTTAATAAAAAATATAATTTAGTTTTTACTAATAGTAAAATTGGTTAATACATTTTGACATGTTTCAAAACTAGTGTCATTTTTATGTAATTGCAAATTAGTATGGACTGTATGGGAAGCAGTTTGTCTAGAGGTCAAAAGTCACAAAATTGGTCTTTCCTTCATCAAACAAGTAACATTTTTAGAATGTAGGCTTAAAAAATTTTTTTCAAGAGCAAAATATATATAGGGAGGTGTTTGTTAAGTATTTTCTAGATAGTGGAAGTGAAACAGTCTTCAATAACCAATGCTTCCATAATACTAACACTGTGCCAGGTATGTATTAGATGCTTTATGTACTCAGTTAATCTTCACATGCCCACTTCCCATCGTACAGATGAGGAACTGAGGTGCAAAGTGTTTAAGTGCCACAGTGCAGGAGACATCAGACTGCAGATCTTGTGCTCTAAACATTTTATTATTTAGCCTTGCAAACAGAGAAAACAACCTATAATTTAGTAACATGGAAATGATTATGCAAATGATGATTTTAACAGGTAGAATATTATGCAACCATTAAAATAAACTATCATGGAGAATATAAAGCCATGTAGACTTTTAAAAAATCTTTTTAACGTTTATTCATTTTTTGATAGAGACAGAGCATGGGTGGGGGAGGGGCAGAGAGAGTGGGAGACACAGAATCTGAAGCAGGCTCCAGGCTCGGAGCTGTCAGCACAGAGCCTGAGCGGGGCTCGAACTCACGGACCGTGAGATCATGACCTGAGCTGAAGTCGGACGCCCAACCGACTGAGCCATCCAGGTGTCCCTTGCAGTGTGGACTTTTAAAAAGCAATGCTAATCATAAAATACAGTATGGTCAAACCATTATGATTGCAGACGTATAAGATGGCTTTCATGAGGGGCCTAATATAAATGAGTGTGAAGGGCCAGCCATGCGCACACACACACAGATTGAGAGGATTCAGGTAAGAAAAACCGGGAATAAGCGCTGGCCATCTACCAAATCCTCCTGGGACAGTTGTCCACACAGCCTCTGGGACCATGGTAGTATACCCATGTGATGCTGCATAGGTTTCCTGCTCGAAGGGCATTTGAACCACATGATAGAGAACATCATCTGGCTTCTGAAGTATGAAGAGGGAGGGAGTGCCAGAGAGAAAGGAAGAATTTTCCTGCAGTATCAACCAGAGAAAAGTCAGAGGAGACTGAAATCCAATCCTGACTCCTAGTTGGACAGAGGTTGGAAGAACAAACTCTGGCCAGCAAGCTCTGACGGTGAATGGAGCCCCCCTTCAGGTGTCGACGACTGGGAAGCACAGTGAAAGATTCCAGCAGAGGTAGCCATTGTAGATGGTAGTGGGGGTCAGACCAGAAAGGAAGCTAGGCCTCCCTTTGACTGGAGTCATTTCCAGAAATTGTGAACTATTAGAATCATAGAACACTAAGAGCTACAGAATTCACAAGTAGAGGTTACTGGAAGACCCTCTAAATCCTACTGTCCCAGGCCTCGGAAGGCCTTGAGAGCTCTCAAGCCTTGCCTTTGTTCTGTGAGAGTCAGAGGAAAACAACAGAAGACCAGAGTCAGGGGCATCAGGTAGCTGGGATGGCGGCAAGAGCCGCAGGAGACTGGAGAACAATTAGGTAAAATATGGAAAGTAATGCATTAATTAAAAGTAGTATATGGGTATTTTTCATTTTAGAAGTTTCCTTTAATGTCAAAATATTTCTTTGACATTTAAAAAAATCTGGTAATTTGTGGACATTATACTTTAGCAAGTCTTTTTTAGCTATGTACTCTGGGTAACTTTTTGTAAACAGATGATTAAGTTGAACATTTACCTTCCTCTCACACATAGGTACAATGCTAATAACCTCACCACTGAATTGTCAGCAAATATTCATATGCTAGCTTTAACACATTGTCTCACTGTGTTTTTCTAATGGTTCACAGTAGCATCAGACATTGACCGCTTCTTCTTAGAGCAGTGTTGACAAGTTCATACTCTGAGATGGGATAAAATGATTTTTTATCAATTTTTAAAATTCCATATGTTTCAGAGATAACAATATTGAGAGGTAGTGAACAATGTTTCTCTTTCTTCTATGTCATGGGACTATTTATTAGCACCGATCTCATATTCTGTTTGGGAGACTGCAATGGCAGAGAAATCATGGGACACCAGCTCAGGCCGATGAGACCCTGACAAAAATCAGCTGATGCTCCAATCCTACAACAATAAAAATCGGTTTGTGAATAGGGAAGTTTGTGTATAGATAATTCATCTTTCCCCTTTCCTGCTTTCTTCCTAGACAATTTTGGACAAGTTACCTAAATATTACTAGGTAAATGTTAGGTTATAATTTAAATACGCAAGCTCAGCAAGTAGTTTCCTGTTATAAAGCAATTAGAAGAATTTTAAATGTAAGCTAATTTCTTACTACAATGTATTTTAAAAATCAGCTATGGGACAAGGTAAAAAAATTATACGAATTTCTCTTTTGTTTTATTTGGTGTCAAAAGACCAAATGGATTGCTTGTTGAACTGCCTTTTGGATTTTCTATGGAATTAATTTTTGCAGGGCACCTGCACATATTGTTTTTACTAAAACGTCTAGGTCACCATTCATAGATTCAAGTTCTAACACGGAACAAATTTTAGTATGAAATTCTTGTTACCAGATTACCTCGGGGGTTAAAAGAATCCAGTACTACTGAAAAGGGTGCCCCCCACGCCCAGCTCTCTAAAGCAACATTCATCGGTCTGTACCAAGTAGCAAAATTTCAATCCTATTAAGCCACCTATACTAATAACTTCTATCTTTGTAAGAGTTGTTCTAGGGGATTTGCAACAGAAAATGAAAAAAAGTTCAATGAGTTTTACAAATAACACCAAACTGTCATTAAGCATTAATCAACCTGTGTCATAAAGCACGAAAGCAGTGTCATAGAGCATAAACAGACTGGCCAGTACTGATGCTGGGCCAGCTGGATGTTAATAAACTTCTCTTACAGGGCCTTAATTTTTTGCATTTCCTGTGACTCAGCCAAGCCTCCCACTCTGTCAACGAGTCATGTATCAGTCTGGAGTAGTTTGCAGTAGGCACTTCTTATGCTTTGATGACATCAGAAGTAGTTATATTTAGTCACTAAAACGCAAACCTATTTCCCCATAAAACCGGCCATGGCACACCCTTTTACTAAAATAAGATACCACTCTCCACCAAATAACAGCAGCTACTTTAAAAAAAAAAAAAAAAAAAAAAAAAAAAAAACAAGTATTTGAGAGAGAGGGAGAGAGCTAGCAGGGGAGGGGCAGAGAGAGAAGGAGACAGAATCCCAAGCAGGCTCCACGTTGTCAGCATAGACACCAACACAGGGCTCGAACCCACAAACCATGAGGTCATGACCTGAGCTGAAACCAAGGGTCAGAGGCTTCACTGACTGAACCACGCGGGTGCCCTGATACCAGCTTTTACTGAGCATTCACTGTGGCTGGGCACTTTTCTGAACATGTTTCATCCATTCACATATGTAATCTTCTTCATAAGCCTAATTATTACTCCCATTTTTCAGATGAGTACACAGAGGTACAGAAGGTTGAAGGACTTGCTCCAGCTCACACAGAGAAGTTGGAATCCTAAACCAAGCAATCTGGCACCCAATTACCCCCAAGTACTGTCCATTCCTCTTTGCACGCTCTTGCCCCCTCTGTCCGCTCTTGGTGTTTTCCACGTAATCTGTGCTCTAGTCAAGCAGGACTACGTTGTAGCTCCAAACACAGTCCCAGCCTTTCAATTTTAAGCTAGATCTCCTTATTAAGTGCTGCCACTGCTCCCTGAGCTTGCTGTACTCTGTTTGGCTTCTCTGTAACAGATGTGCCCCTGCCTGCCTTTAAACCAAGGCATAAAGTAGGCCTTTGGAGAAGCCTTGCAGTGGAGGGGAGATGTTTTACAGGACATTCAGGAGGGAGACTTTTTATTACCTTAGTGTCAGTCTGCTTCAGCTGTAGTAGGTTGAGAGGGATACTAGAAAGAAACATTACAGTAAAGGGAGGTAGGATGGGAGACCTCGTTCTGTGCTAAGTATTATCACCCCTTAGTTGGTGCATAATGGAAATGTACAGGATACTATGGAAGGAGCTAGAATAGGTAGGAGAACCCAAGTGAAATTTTGAGCAGGGTCTGTTTATTGATGTGCATCATGTTCCTTCAATATTTAAATTTTTATTTAGGGCCCTACCTGTGTCTCTGGGTTAAAGATTCTTACATGGCAGCACCTTGAGTTAATGGTATAAATGGAATTCTACCCATCCTCCCCCCCCAAATTCTTTTCTTATTCCTCTTCTTCCACTGCAACTGAAATATTATTTATAAACATTGTATTTATATTCCATAACAATCCATTTATATTCTCCTCTCAAAGAAGTGGAACAATTCTTCTCTGTCCAGCTTTACTGATCAGAATACATTGAAATTTTTATTTCATCGTGGAGCCAGTATTTACAGGAACCAATACATTCCAATTTCTGTGTTCCCTCGTCTTCCATTTTAATTTCTTTCAGAATTAAAGCTTTCTGTATTAGAAATATACTGCTTTATACTTCTGTTGACGAATGGCCAATCTAATGTCATCTGTCAGGGCTGGAAGGTTAAGAACTGAAATCCAGATTTTAGAGAAGGGATAGCTCAGGTGTGTACCAGTTCCTGTTCTGTTTAGTTGTGCTCCAGGCCCCCCACACTTGTGCCTACGTAACTATCTCCCCCTGCAGGCACCTGGTTGCTGTTGCATCATCCACATTACTTCCTGTAACAGAGGGCATGAGGGTATGTTTTTGCATTTCTGATGTTAAAACAAATAACCAAGCATAAAATCCCCATTCTCCTCCCACTCTGAACAGCACAGTAAAACATCTCAAAAGAATCGATGATACACGTTGTTTCCATATCACCTCTCATTCAATAACAGATTCCGATCCGTATCTTCCAGGTCCCCCCTCAATGGCCTTCTGTGCTGCCTAATGGCCTTCCTCCTTGTATTACTCCAGCATTCAGCCTTCAAGTGCATTCAACATAGTTTCTGTTGAAGCACTTTTCTCAGCTTACAGGGTACTTCCCAGATTTTGTTCCCTCTTCACCGGGCTGCTCTTTCTCAGTCTCTTGCTGACATGTCCTCTTTTGACCTTTACAGTTGGTGTGCCTTGGGCAGGTCTCTGTGCTTGTCATTCTTATTTTCTCTCCCCTCAACTTTCTCCCTGCCTGAGTAAAAAAGGTGCATGAAATCGAACCATGTGAAAATGAGGTCTTTGGAAGTGAAAATTAGGTGATTATCAGCAATTCGTTGATCCACCCTAGTATTTCTAACCTAAACTCCTTTCCTGAGTTCCACATGCACGGTCTACCTGACATCTCATCTCTATTGTATGTCTAATAGGCATCTCAAACACAAAACATGTCTAAAATGGGATTTTTGTTTCCATCCATCTTGTTCAATTCCAAGTTTTCTCTACCTCATTAAATGCCACTGCTAAAGAGTCATTTTTGATTTTTGCATTTTCCTCATCTCTAAAATATAATCCATCACCAAGTCCTTTCCCTTCTATCATCAATTAATATGTTGGATTTCTAGGTCCATTCTAAGGTACTCTAATCCAAGCAATCCTACATCTTGAGTGAGCACTGTAATGATTCCATTTTTTTTCTTCCTGCTTGCACTCTTATTCCCCCCTACCACCCAATCTCTAGTAAATAGGGTGACCAATGGAAAATTATATATCAGAATCTCATACCTAGCAATCAAGAAAACAAAAATAACAGCAAAAATAACAAGTCTTTAAAGACTTCCCAATGCATTTAGACTAATCCAAATCCTTATCATGCTTCTTACTAGGGGTTAAACAACCATAGCCTGTGGGCCACATTGAGCCCCCTGCCTGTTTTTATAAATACTTCTATTGAGACACAGTCATGCTCAGTCAATAACACATTATCTAGGATTACTTTTGTCCTAGAGTGGCAAATTGAGGCACTGCAACAGAAACCATTTGAACTGCAAAACCTGTATTTACTATTTGAGACTTTACAGAAAATGTTTGCTAATCCTGGTTTATATGGTCCTGCACTATCTCGTTTCTACCTAGCTCCCAACTCCTCTCTAGCCATTCTGCCTTTAGCTTACTTATACCTTTTCCCCAATAGGCCTTGTTCCCATTACAAGACTAGGGCTAGTGCCTTTTGTCATGAGGGGTTTCTTTGTATCTCCACAAGGAAAGTTCTTTACCTGGATCTTTGATTGGCTGGTACTTTCTCATTATCTAGCTCTCCATTTCTAGGACAGTGATATTCTATCTAAAGTTGCTGTTGATTGATTGCTCTCTATCATGAATTTTTATTTCCTTCATTGCACTGATCACACTTAGTAGTAACCATGCAGACACTAAACAAAGGATACCTGGTATAATTATATCAGACTAGCTAGACTTTACAGCAAGACTTATTCCTGGATGGACAAGACATTTGCTATCTGTAAATAAGATAGTCTGTGGCTATACAGATATGGGACAAAATAGGCTGTACAACAAGACAGACTGATAAAGAAACTTAGATATTTCATAATGATAATAGCTTAAGAAAAAATCTCAAATTTGCATATATTTAAAGACATAGCCTTGATATATATAAAGCAGATACTGACAAATTACAAGGAACAAAAAAAATATTCATAGTCACATGGCTAGAGCTTTTAACACCATCCTTTAAGGAGCTCACATAAATATGCAGATAAAATATCAGTAAGTCCTATCCACTCCTAATGAATTGCTTACATTTCTTTTTTCAGGTCTTTGGTAGCCCACCCAATATGCTTTTACAGGACCAATATCTACCATTATTTTAATTTTTTTTTTCAACATTTATTTATTTTTCGGACAGAGAGAGACAGAGCATGAACGGGGGAGGGGCAGAGAGAGAGGGAGACACAGAATCGGAAACAGGCTCCAGGCTCTGAGCATTCAGCCCAGAGCCCGACGCGGGGCTCGAACTCACGGACCGCGAGATCGTGACCTGGCTGAAGTCGGACTCTCAACCGACTGCGCCACCCAGGCGCCCCTATCTACCATTATTAAGGAAACTTTCTATATCCATCTATTAATAGCCTCCCATACTCTCACAGAGATTGAAGACAAATATTACTAAGCCTGTATACAGGTAGATAAATGGGGACTCAGAGCTAAATAATTTATAGTAGGTCACACAAAGAGTAATCAGGCCACATAGCTAAACAATTTAAATGTTGGTCTGTTGGTCTTTCTGACCTGTATCTTTTCCCATAGATTACACTTCCTTCCTGATGAATGAGTTAGCAATTTACTGTATCTTTTTCCTATAATTGCTATAAACCATTTTCTTCCTAATATTATACTCAGATAGGGATTGGCAGGAATTAAGATCATTAACAACCTAAAGGATGCTGGAGTGGTGGTTCCTATACTATGTCTGTTAAGTTTGCCAGTCTGGCTCCTACAGAAATGTACAGATCCTAGAGAATGACTTCAGTATGGACCACTTCAAGCTCAAACAAGCAGAAACCCTGTTCACAGTTGCCGTGCTAGATGTTGTGTCATTGCTAGAGCAGATTTATAAAGCCTCATGTTCTCACGGTATGCAACCATTGATTTATTAAATGCATTCTTTCCTATTCTGGTCAGATAAGAGGATCAGACATAGTTTGCATTTATGCGACTGGCACAAAGACTTTCATTTATGCTTTTGCTTCAGGGCCATGTTAACTCTCTTGCCCTCTGCCATAATATAGTCTGAAGAGATTCAGACTGAGTTTCTCAGAACATTACATTGATCCATTAGATGACATCATGCTGACTGGACACGATGAACAAGAGGTGGCTAGCACACCAGAAGTCTTAGTAAGTTTTATGCTCTAGTGGTATCAGACTATATAAAGCATTTTACTTTTAAAAACTTGTAAATTCTCTGCCCCTTTGAAGTGTAAATCTCCCAGCTTCTTGCCAGCTTTACAATCTAGGAAGGGCTTTTCTCAGAGACCTGGGAGCCATCCCTTAGATGTGTAACCCTCAGGGGCACCTGGGTGTCTCAGGTGGTTAAGCATCTGACTTCGGCTCAGGTCATGGTCTCAAGGTTTGTGGGTTCAAGCCCCGCCTCGGGCTCGGTGCTGACAGCTCCAGAGCCTGGAGCCTGCTTCAGATTCTGTCTCTCTCTCTCAAAAATAAATAAACCTTAAAAATTAAAAAAAAAAAAAAATGTAACCATCAGGGTACCTGGGCAGCTCAGTGGGTTGAGTGACTTTGGCTCAGGTCATGATCTCAAGCCCCACACTGGGCTCGCTGCTGTTAGAGCAGAGCCCACTTTGGATCTTCTGTCTGCCTTGTTCTCCACCCCTTCCATGCTCATGCATGTACTCTTCCTCTCTCTCAAAAATAAACATTAAAATATTTAAAAAAAAGAAATGTGACCATTAAGAAAGATAGTTCCCCAATTTCCCAGGCTCTGCAAGTGGGTGAGCACCAATTAGCACACACAGATGGCCTAATCACATTGATTGGCACCTCCCCCCATGCCCTCCAGTACTTTCCCACCAGCTCACCCGAGTGTTTGAGAACTCACCTTCAATCTCTCTCTTCAATTATGCAATAGTCCTTTTCCTTCCGGTTTATTGAGATACAATTGACCTATAACACTGTTTAAGGTGTAAAACATAATAATTTGATATCTGCATAGATTGTGAAGCGATCACCACAGTTAGTTAACATCCATCCCTTCATAGTTAGAAGTTTTTCTCCCTATGATAAGAACTTTCAAGATCTCTCAGCAACTTTTCAACATACGATACAGTATTGTTCACTTGGACATAGTCTTCCTTAATTCCATTCGGTATAATCTTTCTTTGACCCAGGTTTCGTGATCAGAAGAACTGGAGAAGTTGCTTTGAAGGTACTGAGTCCTGAACCATCTACCTCTGGACCATGACATGAGAGAAGAACAAACATTTATCTTATCTGAGCAGCTGAATTTGTGCATCTTTGTTGGAACAGCTTGGCCTGGCCTCTGTCATAATATAAGACCTATCTGACAAAGTTCCTTTAAAAAGATGACAGGATAAAGTTTGAAAAACAAAAAAATATATTGTTTTTTTTCCCTCTGAGCATGAATTATGGCATTGAACTTTGTGAAACATCCAAACTTACGAAAATGTAAAAGTTCATGTATCATCCATTACCAAAAACAAAAACGAAAACAAAAACAAAAAAAGGAAATAAATGTGCTATTTAAATCTTGGACCAAAACTGCGTTGTCCAGAAACAGGAAAACATAAGTAGATGAATAAACATAATAGTTTAAGATTCAAATTGGCCACATTATACAGTGATTGATTAAAAAACATTGTAGAGAAACTACTCTGAGTTCTCTTTACTCAATATTTAAATTGCTCAGAAAAAAGTAAATATAAAAGTATGATAAATGTAAAAAAGAATACTTCTGTGTTTTTATGGTCACATATGTTTTGATTTTCTAATGAGCATTTTGCCATATCCATATTACATGGTTTTGGGGATAATGCTAATTTTCACCACGTCCTTCATTGATGCTCTTTCTTCTTTCCTTTATTCCCTTCATTTGTAAATATTCTTTACATTGATCCAATAAAAACCTGTGAATACTTCTATCGTGCCTGGAACCATTTCAGGTGTCACACAAAGTACTAAAGAGATTCTCAATGGGAGATGCACAATAAAATAAGAAGTCACAGAAACAGAATATTAGTTTATGATAAAATCTCAAGTGCGAGTGAGAGAAGGAAACCGGATGCTGTCAAGGAGGCTAACTCTGTGGAGGAGAGCTAGGTTAGCTAAGCCGGCAGGGCATGCAGTCCTGTGCAGAGCCAAGAAAGAGGATTCCAGACCCAGGGGAGTGCAAATGCAAAGACCCCCTGGCAAGGAGAGATCTTGACTCCCCAGAAAAAGCAACAGCTATTCAAGGGGAATAAAGTGATCAAGGAAGAGAATGGGATGGGATGAGGTGGAACTAGAGAGGCAAGCCTAGAAGAGGGATGTAGGAGACAGCTAAGGAGGTTAAATTCTGTTCTAGGCACAAAGTGGGGTTTTAAGAGCAACAGTAATAGAATCAATTTACATTTGTCAGAAATCAATCCGGTGGTGCCTAGAAGAGAGACTGTCTTACCCTTCATCATTGAAGTCACAGCTTGATGGGGGGGGGGGGGGGGATTCAGGAAAAGCAAGGACTTCCCAGTGTTGGCAACTTTGTACTGAAATCACTGGACCCCAAAGCTCATTTGCATAGTATGGTCTGATTGGTTTTAAAATGTTTCTCGTTTGTATTCTAATCAGACTTTCAGCCAGATGGCTTGCAGCTGAAACAAACAAACAAAAAAAATCTATCCGGATAGGCACAG
The DNA here is from genome assembly GCF_028749965.1 of Puma concolor. Lineage (NCBI taxonomy): Eukaryota > Metazoa > Chordata > Mammalia > Carnivora > Felidae > Puma > Puma concolor. The sequence continues at coordinate 32,346,206 of NC_141684.1, forward strand.
GGCTTTTGTTGTCTTGTTCCCCTGCTTTTTAGTAGGGTAGTTTGGCCTCTGTACCTGCAGAGGGGAGAGCAGATCTTGGAAGAAGACCTCGCAATTTCTCTGGGGCATCCAAAAAATCTGCAAGCACTCTCCCGTAAGTCTGCAATAGTGCTCATATTACTTACGTACTCATCTTCTCCACATCAGGATTTAAAAGACAAAACTTTTTTTTTCTTTAAACTTCTCAACACTAGGAGTATCACTGTGAAGTTAAAGGAGTTGGAATTAAATCATTCATGCACAAATTTACAGGCAGCAGAAAATCCAAAGTAACTGCTCTAATACTTGGCAGATTACTACTTAGAATATGAGCATATCTGAATAATTAATATAAATAAATCACATACTTTAAGACTATTCCTGCCATATTGGCATTACAGGAAAAAGGATTTTAATTATGCATAAAAAATTATATTGGACAAGCATCCTTGACGATGATTACAACTCAACAATTTGATTTGAGTTTTTTGGCTTTCTTTTAGGAGACAATTAAATGCATTTGAAATGCTTCATTAACTAGAAAGTCTGTTTTATGCTCTCCGGAGATGAATTTATACTTGTGAAATATGCAAATATTTTCCAGGTATGAAATTTTAACTGCTGTTGAATTTATCTGAAGCACCATGAAGAGTGAAACATTGCTCATAATTCCATGTTTCATTTTAACAACCTTGGCTCCACATTTGTCTCAGAATTGACATTTTTGAAGTCAATCAGTTTTAGTGATGATGAGCTCACTTCCCCAAGTAATATCTGCCAGGCCTCATGGGGCCCAACTACCATACTCCGATTCCAAACAGGACCAGAGTGGGAACTGGCTGTGCAACAAGTCAGGAGCTAGCTAGCCCAGCAGCTGCAAATTCCATCTTTACATGCTTTGTTTTAATAAATAGCCTCTCCTAGAATGTAAATGCCCTCTAGAAAAATGGGATTTAAAACCTGGCAGCATTTGTCTTTCACTTGCTGGCTTAAAAAAATATATTCAACATTAAGAAAATGTAACTAAGAGAAATATTTTGATTGTACCTGCAGATATGTTCAAAGTAGGAGAGACTTACTTTTATAGCCCACAAAACCACTTAGGAGTGTTATATGGGGTGCCTAGACATTAGTGATTCAGTGATAGGTAAGGTGAGAAGGCAGGGATTGTGAGAGGAGGTCCAGAAATTTGGAAATGGGAGAGAAGAGGCATCCCTTGTTATCCACGGGAAGAATTCTGGCTTGGATGTCAGATCATCTGGATTTTTTTATCCCAGGATTATAAACAAAGTCACTATAACTACTCTGATTAAAATAGATCCAGAACGGAGCCAAACTTTGTGTGAAGCTTATACATTTCTGGTGGAAAAAGTAATTAAAATTATAAATATAAAATTAGGCATAGATCTCTAAAAGGGGATTATGTAGCGAGGGACCTTGGAGCTCAAACTCTTAGTGTCATGTTAAATTTTGCTACAGGAGATGTCAATTGCTATTTTCATAGGATATATTTGAGATCCAAAGATAAGAAATGGCTTCCAGCTAGTACTTGGTAGAGCTAAGCCTGGAATCTGGTCTCAGGAAGCTGGGATTTCTACTTGTTCTATTACACGGTAGGAGCTCCCTCTGTGACCTCAGGCAAGTTACTTCCCCTCTTTGGTCCTTCAGTCCTATCTTGAAAAATGAAAGTCAAAACAAAATAAATGTAAAGGTCTTCCCAGTTTAATGAAAGCACTGGCCATTTACCCAAGTTTAAAAACAGCAAAATTTTCCTTGCTGCTTCTCAAAATCTCACCCCTGATGATGTAGCAGAAGATAACACAGTGACTGGTAGTACCACTGTGATGTCAGCTTCCCAGGGCTGGGTTGCTGGTCCTACTATACATTAGCTGTGGATGCTTGGGCAAGTCACTTCTGTTTTCTCACTTATAAAATAATAACTACTGGCAGAAGTTATACTGGTTAATAACGTAGTATAGTTATAATGATTAATAACATAGTGCAGTAAGAATTAGCCATTATTTTTTTGATCAGTCACCAATCAAAAACAGCTCCTATCCATATCCCTCAACACCTCTTCCCCTAGCTTTTTTCTCTTACCATTTCCACTAAGGATGCCTTCCCAGAATGCACTTCAGTATCAGGCTAGAACCATGGTATCAGCACACATACCCTTTTCATTTCTCCTCTGCTGTTTCCCCACATACTCTGAGTATCTAAGGGCCCACCATCTTTCTGCGTTTTTGTTTTGTTTTGTTTTGTTTTTGTCATTCCTCTTTGCTAAAGCAATATACTTTCATTTATCTTTTCTTCTAGAATACCACATTGTCTTTGAAACTGCTCCCTCCTTTCTGTTACCTATCCTCAGGAATTCTTTCTCCAAGTGAGGAAGCTTCAGGGCACCTCTCCACCTCCCACGCATTTCAGCTCTTCTAATTAGCGACTGGCTGATATAGTAACCATTTAGCTCGAATGGGGCATACAGTGAGGCCAGTATTCACCTCTCAAAGCCTTGGTTTTCTTCATTCACATATTGGGATAGTAATTGTTTCTCCCTAACTGTGGTATGGATTAAATTAACCAAAGCATGTAACTTAGCATACTGCCCAGCACGCTGCCAGCCCTCAAGAACTATTGACTGCTATCACCATCATTATTACGTGCAGAAGAGTTTGGTAGCACGCTATTTCCTTTCCCCCTGCAAAATACTTTCCAGAATGGGTCCAGTGATATCACAGTTTCACAGTCTGGAAATAATGAGCAAAAGGTTGAAGATGTTGGTAAGGTCATCTCCTGATCAGGGACACTTATTTTTATGATTGCAGAATCCATTCTTATGCCGATATACAGTAATCATATTGCATTCTTATGAAACTTTTTTTCATAAAAAATATCTTAGGTGACTAAACATTCTTAAGAGACATTTACTTATGCTGTGATTGAGGCAGTATTTCACTTCTCTGTAAACAATCTTTTAATAAGTAATTTCAAAAGATATGTTCAAAATAGGAATGCCATCAGGGAGATGTTGATGCAGATGGGATATTTTAGAGCTCAAAGCAATTAAGAGTTCTTGGCAAAGAGGAAAAAAAAAAACTCTGAAGAAATAGGATCCAATTCTTTATCCATGATAATTTAATGTTGTTCTTTTAAACTGTCTTATTAGCAATCAATTTATGATCTACCCAAATTTAAGACAATGGCATATAACTGAAGCCCTAATATATTCTGGGTGTATTCATTTAAAATATTGATTGAGTCAGTGTCCTATTTCACAATGTTCTACTTTAATGCAATAAAGATGAGCTATCGGCTAGGTCTTTTAAGAATGACACAGAGTTCTGGAATTACTAAGTGTTTGGCGTGAAAAGATAGCATTACCTAATAATGAAAGTTTGTCATCTCTGAAAGTTCTCTAGAGTTTCTTACATATTAGTACTACTGATTAGGTTTCTGATGACTGACTAATGGTGTGAAGATGTTTGGTTAAATGCAAACAAGACTCCTATCAATAAAGAATAACACTTTGCTCGGTGGAAAAATGAGAACTGAGTTATTTGTTAATGTAAATCATAACATACAGGGATTCAAAGCATCAAAATCTCAATTATTGTCATTATAAAACTAAAATTCTTCCTAAATGTTGGGTCCCAGAAACTGTAAATTCAAATCACTGAAGAGTTACTAGAACATTCAAACATCCTTTGACTTATTCATCTTTTATTGACCTACTCATAAAACATAGGAGTATCAACTGTATACCGAAACATACACTAGTTACTGTATATCCAAAGATTGAGAAACAACGATGTGGAAACTGAGCCAAAACAAAGGAGACAAAACAAAAAATGACAAATCTGCAATTTGGAACTTTAGAACTTTGAAAGAGAAAGAAGTGTTAAAAAAAATAATGGGGGAATAGAACTTAGAAAGGGGGGCAATAGTTTTGGGGGATAGGACATCTATGCTGGGGCCTAAGTGATTCGAGGAGAAAGCCTGGAAGAAATCCAGCAGAGGAAGCTACACATGTAAAGGCCCCAAAGTACTCTGTTATTTGATAAATGGCAAGGTCACAGTGGCTCAAGGTTAGTGAACAAAAGGAAGGATGGCCTGAGAGGACCTTGGACAGGGAAGAGTCACATTATACATGTATATGAAACAGTTACATTTTAAAAATAGGCAGGGGGACCCTTAATTTCTGGAAGGGAGCCAGTTAATATAGAACTTAGGCATTGACCTCTTGCTATTAGATAGTGGTTATTTCTATCTTGAATCCTGGAACAAATCAGGAGGCAATGTAATGGAAGGAAATAAAGGGAAGGGAGTTTGGTGGGGAAGAATTCTACAGAACAGAAGTGGGAGAGCATAGTGTGAGTAGGGGATTTTGAGAAAAGAGGAGAAACACAGCTTTTAGTATCGATTTTTAATATACACACTGTTCTTTCCAGAGATTAGAAGCCTCGGTTTCTAATAGATGAACAATTTGTTTAACACGTTTATTGATCATTTGCTATGTGCCAGACTTTTTCAATTTAACAAGATTTCATGTGATCAGATTGATAGTAGTACAATAATGGAAATCATGAATGAAGGATATAGAAAATGAAACTCTCTCTGGTACAGAGAGACATTTACTTCACTTGGAAGATAAAGTCATTCATACTTTTGAAAAATATTTTGTTTGCTGATCATATGAAACTCCAAACAAGGCTCTATACACTCTGGAGTATACAGAGTTGGGTCAAGTTTGCATCCTTCTCTCAAAGAGCTCATATCCAATGGAAGGAAGACAATTACAGTAGAGTCAAATTTGATAGGGTTCTGGAGATCCCCCATATGTGTGCTACGTAACAGTTGCAGCTTCATTAATTTAGCCCACAACAAAATGCATTGAACACCAGTATGTACCAACTATCACCAACATGTCTGCTCTAGAATAATACTTTACAGAATTTAGTAAGGAAAAATCTGTACTGTGTGCCTACTTTGTGCCAGACAACATGCTGATGGGATTCCTCTTTATTCTCATTCATCACAATGATATTACACTCTGCCTCTTTGATGAGGAAACTAAGACACATAAAGTATATGCAGTTTGCCCCAATTTCACTAGATATTAAGCAGCAGAGATGGAATGTGAATAGGTTTTTGATCCTAAAGCCAGTTCTCCCCTTTTCTTGACTACTTCTGGATCTCTTCCTTGTAAAGGAAAATACTTTGTTTCAGAAAAACAGGAGAGGTAAATTTTAGAACAGGAAGTTTGAAGGTAGATTTAGGTGTACCAAAGTGGAAAGGTATTCAAGACATAGTTAAGTGTCAAAGAGTACATTGGAGGTCAAAACATACCAATACATGCCAATTTATTAAATAATAAACCCTAAGCCAAACACAATAAACTGTAGGACATATGGGAAAGGGACTTAAAGGTATATGCAAAACTGGTTTCCAGGTTGGTCACTCAGAAGGCAATGGGATTACCGGGTGAGCTGGATTTTTTTTTTTTTTTTTTTTTTGAGAGAGAGACAGAGAGCAAATGAGCAGGGGAGGGGAAGAGAGAGAGAGAGATAAAGAGAGACAAGGAAGGAGAGGGAGACAAGGAAGGAGAGGGAGACAAGGAAGGAGAGGGAGACAAGGAAGGAGAGGGAGACAAGGAAGGAGAGGGAGACAAGGAAGGAGAGGGAGACAAGGAAGGAGAGGGAGACAAGGAAGGAGAGGGAGACAAGGAAGGAGAGGGAGACAAGGAAGGAGAGGGAGACAAGGAAGGAGAGGGAGACAAGGAAGGAGAGGGAGACAAGGAAGGAGAGGGAGACAAGGAAGGAGAGGGAGACAAGGAAGGAGAGGGAGACAAGGAAGGAGAGGGAGACAAGGAAGGAGAGGGAGACAAGGAAGGAGAGGGAGACAAGGAAGGAGAGGGAGACAAGGAATCCCAAGCAGGGTTCTTGCTGTCAGTGCAGAGTCCAATGCAGGGCTCGAACTGACAAACCATGAGATCATGGCTTGAGCCTAAGTCAGATGCTTGAGCTAAGTCAGGGCACCACTGAGCCACCCAGGTGCCCCTGAGACCGATAACTTTTATCCTGTACTCTATAGTTTTAAATTTTTGACAAGAATGAATCTGTATGGTACACGTGTAATTGCATACAACCAATAGATACACGTCAGTAAATGCATTTTATTTGAAAAGCTAGGTGATACATACAGCAGTATGGTTTCATGTATGTAACACAGTTTAGGGACCGTTTCCTCCATCTTGTGCATAGACACGCTTCCTCTGGAGTTTTACGAAAGAGGTTAACCATCAAATAAAAGAACTGATGGCAGCAGAGCATTTCATACCAGTGCTGTTGAAGATGGTACTGTAGATTAGAGATTCTTGGTCACTACAGGATTTTTTATTGTGGCGGAACATTTCATGCCATCAAGGCTGTCTGAGATGGTGCTGTTGATAAACTCAGACTAAAGACTCTTGGTCATTACAGGATCCCCACAGATCAGACCACAGATGCCAACTGTGAACTTAGTCACACAGAGCCTGCTCTGAGGTTGGGATTCTTGCTTTTAGACCTTACATTTAGGTCGTTGAGAGCAGCAATAACCACCAAAATGCTCTTATTTCACCCGCAAGGTAAGCACCGACTCTTAACCTCTTTCCGTGTTTGCCAAGCACTCCTTTTGATTGTTAGTTTTTAGATGTTTTTATACACCCCTTGAGACATTTCGTGTGCGGTCTCCATGGCTACTCTTTCTGAAGAGTTCTTTTGGCAACTGTATAACTTGCAATGACTCAGAACTTTCAGGTCTCCAAAACAGTCCATCTTTATGATGAAACTGGGATTGCCAATGAACTGGGTAGATCATAAGTTTTTGAGTTTGATACTTATGTTAATGTCAGTTTCAGTCTCTAAGCTTTTTTCAAAACATTGACCTCTAGATCAAAAAACTCCTACATCACTATAGAAAGTAGATCTCCAGGCTATGAAGAGAAAAGCCATGACCCAGAGTCACTCAGCATGTTCAGCTGATCGAACATAAACTAGCACTTGAGCTCCTGACTTCTACTTTGGCTCACTGTCCACCTATGTTGTGGTACCCATATGGGAGTCTTTTTGGGTGGTCTCTGCTTACCCTGAGTCAATCGTCACACCATCACAAAGTCAAAATAGATACACCTTCACAACTCCTCTTGCTGCAGACTGAAGGTTTGTGTGTCCAAAATTTATATGTTGAAACTCTCCCCTCCAGTGTGATGGTATTTGGAGATGGTGACTTTGAGAGATAATTAGGTGATAAGGGTAGAGCCCACATGGTGGAAGCAAGCTCTTATGCCCTGCTTTCTCTCTGCCTTGTGAGAATATATCAAAAACATACCCATCTGCAGACTAGAACCGATTGGCCAGCATCTTGTTGTTGGACTTCCTAGCCATCAGAACTAGGAGGAATAAATTTCTATTGTTTAAGCCAACCACCCAGTGTATCATATTTTTATTATAGCAGCCTAAACTAACACACATCTAGAACAGATTTTTTGTTTATAATTTAATAACAGTAAAAAAAAATCTCTTAGACACCACACTGTAGAAACTTAACTCAATTACTCATTAGATAGCTTTTCTCCAAGAAGTTTTCCCCAGGGGGCATCTGGGTGGCTAAGTTGGTTAAGCATTTGACTTTGGCTCAGTCATGATCTCACAGTTCATGGGTTCAAGCCCCACATCTGGCTCTGTAGTGACAGCTCAGAGCCTGGAGCCTGCTTCGGATTCTGGGTCTCCTTCCTCTCTCTGCCCCTCCCCTGCTCATGCTCTGTCTCTCAGTCTCTCAAACATAATGAATGAATGAATGAGTAAATAAGTTTCCCCAGTATTCTTTTATTCCCTGGATTTTGCATAGAGAGGCCAGATTTAATATAGGTATGGTTGTGTTTTTTAAATTTTTATTTATTTATATTTGAGAGAGAGAGAGAGAGAGAGAGAGAGAAGAACAAGAGAAGAGAAGAGAATCAAATTGAATCGAATCCCAAGCAGGCTCAATACTCAGCATGGAGCCTAACATGGGGCTCAATCCCATGACCCTGGGATCATGACCTGAGCTGAAATCAAGAGGCTGATACTCAATCAGTTGAGCCACCTAGGTGCCCCGGTGTGACAGTCTTTACATTTAAAAGATTTCTTGGTAACCAGACAAGCTAAAACAATAAACCAGGAAAAGTTCTGAGTTTTTCTACTTTTCCCTTTCACTGACCATATTTGGAGAATATATAAGCAATTAAGTTGAAATCGTTCAATAGAAGGGAAAAAAGCAAAGTGAATAATAAACAAGCTAGAAATTTAGCCCCTAAAAACCAGCATCATGAGCAAAGTAATTTGCAAAACTCTTTAGGGGTATGCTAATTTCATACACACATACACATGCACACACACACACACACACACACACACACACACACACACACAAGTCCCTTATCAAAATATTTGGTAAACTGGCATATTATAGTTCTCACTTTGAAATGTATTAACCAAAGCTCCAATAACAAAGATAACAAATGCATTTAACTTTAATTTTTAATTCAGGAGGTCCCAAACTTATTTGGGAAAAAGACTCCTCTTTCAATGCCCACCATTATCTTGTAGAATATACTTTGGCTCTAAAGAAGAGCAAGTTGAGAATGGGATCCTACAGTTTTACAGGCCACTCTAGCCACAAGACCTGCTCTCAAAGCAGGAAGGGCCCATTGTTTTCTTTTAAACTAAATGTTCGGATCACAATATCCTGTACAGTTGTCTCTCAATCACAATGTCATCAATGAGTGCCCACATTCACACACTTTCTAAAACAGCCAGAATGACCAAGACTCAGCAGCTTGATTAGAGGACATGGCCCTGGGTATCAGCAGACCAGGACACCAGGCTTGATGTAAACGTTTAATCTTGGGAATTTGTGCATCTGAACATTAAGGAGGTGAGAACAGGATCATTTCCCCCTTGCATCTTCCGTGATTCTGTAACAGTCTTTCCCATTGTCACAAGGCAAAGATCTGACATATTTGGTAGTCTCAGAGTTTAGTAAGGGTGTTCCCTGAGTTATTGGGGTCTTTGGAGATTACAGCAATTAGAAGATTAAAAGATCTTAAAAGGTAACTACCAGAGCTCTTTCAAATAGATCTGAAGAAACGCTTGCAATTTCCTCAAGAGATGAAAGGATTGCAAAAGCGAAGGAGGTTTCTGGCCAGTTTTCCAGTGAAATACAATCAATGGGAATTTAGTGGCAGATAATGCCTCTGCCAGAATAATGGTAACTTGCTTTAACAAATAAACCCTAAAATGTCAGTGGCTTAGGCAAAGTTTTTCTTATTTATGTAATAGTCCATTGCCGCTGGTCCTGGTCAGCAGAGGTTTTTTAATTCAGATGGTGATTTAGCAATCAAAGCTTTCCGCACCTTATAGCGCAGGGTCCTTTGCATCTAGCCCCAGAAAAAGAAGGAACGCCTCCCACTTAAATGCTTTGTACTAATTACAAGCTTCTTGAGCAAGCAGGTCACGTGGCTCCCCTAGATGCAAAGAGTTCGAAAATGGAGCTTCTGTCTAAGGAGTATTAAATACAAAATGGATATGGTACCTGAGCAGGCCCTGAACCGACAAAACCACTTCAGCCATGGGTAAAATGGGTAAAATTTTGGATAATTTGTAATTGTAGTGGCCACTCTGGGGACCATTTAACTTAGGTAAGTTAATCCACCTTAAGGGACACCCTTGAAAAGCAGGGATCCCAAACCTCTCAGAGACAATGGAATGCATTATTTGGTATGCAGACTCTTTTAAAAAACAAAATGACTCCAAAAATGGCTCTGAAAGGATTTTTACAGCATGCAATAATCAATCTTTAGTTTAAAAAAACAATGTTGGCCTTCTGAGCCGGTAACCTTGACCCAGTCTGTCTTCCAGAAACAATTCCAATCCAGCTATTTTTCTGAGTTTTATATTACTGTACCCAAGGCATGGCTAAAATTGTAAAGTGAAAGCTATAAGATCTGTGTCTATTATATATATGCATGTGTGTATATATATATATATATATATATACACACACATACATATATATATACACACACACACATACATACATATATACGCACACACACACATACATACATATATACACACACACACACATACATATATATATGTGATATTTTTTAAGTTCTATTTAATTGGCTTAAAGAAAAATAATCACTTACATGAGTATTCCTAAAACCCTCAAATATAGAAATAAACACACATGTTTTTCGAGTTCACATGATCTGGGATAATCGTCAATAAATAAGTTAGTTTCAGTTTGTTGGTTTAATGGAAGTAGTCAGATCTTCAGAGTTGTCAATATCATGCAAGCATCTACTTTTCTACCTGGATTTACTGGTCAAATAAGCTCATGATGTCTCTCTGTTACAAAATTTATCAGCAAGAAAAAGAAGAGGGTTGTTAGCTTTTTGAAGTCTAATACAAGCATAATTATTAAAAACAAATACTTCAGAGAAAGGTAAATAAAATTTATGCTAACTAACTAATGAATATGCATTGAATATCTACAGCTTTTCTACAAAGACAATATACTGGACATTGGCTGCTAAACATAAGTTTAAATTTACTTTTGGCTTTTTAAAAAAATTAATTTTATTTATGTGTTTTTAGAAAGAGGGCACAAGATGGATTAGAGAGAGGAGAGAAAGAATCTCAAGCAGGCTCCATGCTCAGTGCAGGGCTGGGTGCAGGGCTCAGTCTCAGGACCCAGAGATTATGACCTGAGCCAAAAATCAAGAACCGGACGCCTAACCAATCAAGCCACCCAGACACCCCATTTTTGGCTTCTTAATAATTACACAGAAACAAAAAGTATTTGGGTCTCTTAGAATGTCTTTTGTCGCATTAAAAGAAATTATACTTATGAAACACCTGTGGCCTTAAAAATACTGTAAGTTTTAATTATGTATAAATTTGCTCATCTACAACAGGATGCTAGTATACGACAGACAGTTGCTAATATATGATAAACAGATAATTGCCCGTTGCCTAGTTTTCACTGGAAAGTAAATGTTGCAAGTATTTAAAATTGATGGTCACTATGTAAAAATGGAACTACTAGAAACAGTAAGAGTGAAGGGAAACACCTTTATATGCAAAATGTGGGAAGAAAATAAGATGTATTTCTATATGAAGAGTATTCAAGGAAGAGAAGAGGTGTTTTTGTTAAGGAAAAAGACTATTGTCTAAAATAAAATGACGATTCTAAAAGAAAAAGAAAAATAGACAAGACCTAAATGGGTACAAAAAGTTGCAGGCTTGTGGGAATGAAATTTTATGTTGTGAGTTCAAAGCAGGCTAAATTGAACAGATTTGATAAGGATTTTCAAGCTCATTTTCAAATGAGCTAAGTAAGGTACAAATACAAAAATAGAGTTTAATTTTCTGTTAAAGCCACAGAATTTTTTACATCATTGGTCTACTCAACGTTTAGATAAGGATTTTCTTTATTTGTAATGTAATCTGTCCAGAAAACAAATGTTTCCCACATTGTCTTTATCAGGTCTTTTATTACTTAGAAAAACTGATGGGGCGCCTGGGTGGCTCACTTGGTTGGGTGACCGACTTCAGCTCGGGTCATGATCTCGCAGTTTGTGAGCTCAAGCCCCGCATCAGGCTTTGTGCTGATAGCTCACAGCCTGGAGCCGGCTTCGGATTCTGTGTCTCCTCCTCTCTCTACCCCTCCTCTGCTCACACTCTGTGTCTCTCTGTCTCTCAATAATAAACGTTAAAAAAAAGGAAAAGAAAAAGAAAAACTAAGTCTTTACGATATTATATGAGCTAAGTTCTGTGTGAAAGGTTTATGTATTTGCCTATGAAATCTTTTTATGGTCACTGATTGGATAACTAAGTCTTATTTTACAATGCCTTACGTTTCTATTTGATCAAATGCCTTCAGCCTTTTGACATTTTTGACAAGCTTCCCCCAATCAAATTCTAGATAGTATCTCCTTGACTTCAAACAAACTAAAACTTTCCAGAGGGGCTCTGGAAAATCTCAAAAGATTTGCTCTCTCCCCTTACAAAAAGGGAAAGGTTCATGTATTTAGACTTAGTGGATACATTGAATTGCATGGGAAACACTGTCAAAAAGTAATATTTAACCTTTAGATTGTATTTACATGGGTATGTAATATAATTCAGATATTATAGGACATTCCTAAATTTCTGAAATGTCCTGATGTAATATTGTCTGTCATAATTCCAGTTATTATCTTGAAATATTATAGATCAAGAAAACAACCAAATTTATTTGGCATCATTTTTGTAGGTGTGTGAACTCTCAGATCTTTAACCATAGCTATTGTTAAGTCTTTTGTCATTCATAGACCATTGTTTTACTCACAATTCCTCTCTGAAAGCATTTACAATGAACTACAGATAAAAATGCTTCATCTCCAAAGAGATTCATGGAAAAGAACCTGAGAAGTACACCAGAATACAGGTTTCTGATACCTTTAAGATCATAACAACTGAACTAAGGAAGAATTTCTAAAACTCTAAATGAAACTGAATAGTTCAGAAAGCTGCTAACCAAAGATGAAGCAAAACAAGGATCACAGGAGATCCAATGTACTAATGAAGAAGATTATAATATTTATAACTTCATTTAAAACACTGTTCCTTATCGTTTTGTTTTCCAGATTTAAAAGACCCCTGTTTCTCCTCTTTTGTAAGCCTTTTACAACTTACAGTAATTTGGTAAAATATACTTTTGTAAACAGACCTTGAAACATTTATTTTTCTCCCTACCTGCTCCCTCCAGAATTCAGGAACTCTTAATATTTTTATTTTTCATGACAACATATGTACTTACCTAAGTTCAATAAGAATCGATTCTCTTTGTGTAACAGGACACAATTAAACAAGTTCTTAGTTTGGCTTCTTAGCCTAAAGAAACTATTAAGATCTCAGTGAAAATTTTTTACTACCCAACAATTTTAAAGTACTCAGGTTGACTTTATGGAGTCAATAAAACCCCTTGGTCAAAACCAAAGCTTTGACTGAAAGGTCATATTTGAGAATATGCATCGAATCACTATTCTTCCTTCATTTGTGAAAATAATTAAGCCGAGCTTAACAAGACTATTTTTTTTAATTTTTTTTTAACGTTTATTTATTTTTGAGACAGAGAGAGACAGAGCATGAGCAGGGGAGGGTCAGAGAGAGAGGGAGACACAGAATCCGAAACGGGCTCCAGGCTCTGAGCCGTCAGCACAGAGCCCGACGCAGGGCTCGAACTCACGGACCGTGAGATCATGACCTGAGCTGAAGCCGGCCGCTTAACCGACTGAGCCACCCAGGCGCCCCTTAACAAGACTATTTGAAGGAAACATGACTTACGCTTGTTAATAAGACTTCTTTTACAAAGACATTTCATTATAAATATCTTTGATAAGAATGGGAAGACTATAAAAAATGTGTTTCCGTAGGAAATTGTAGTGTACCCATTTTCAGATTCTAGTCCTGTTAAGGGTGCTTGACATTTTATCTACTTATCATCAACTCCAGAGAAACCACCACAACATATACACAGGCAACCTTCATGTCTGTTACTGTCTGAGCCGCTCAAGACAGTTCACGAGAACACCCAATGTAGTATCGAAGTCAGTCAAACTGTCAACCAGGAAAATCCATTAGACTCAATCAGTTGCCATCCTTCTTCTACCGCCTGGAGACGCTGCCAACTCAGATCTAGAGATTTTCCCAACTGGCTGCCCTCCAAGCTCAGAAACTTGAATCTTTAATTTGTTTGAACTTCAACCTTTGTTAACCTTTTCGCCTTTGTTTAAAATTCACCTTTGTTTTCCTTTTGTTTCCACAGAAATGCCTCTCCTTAAATTACCTGATTGCTCGCATCATTTGGAGTCCCGATTTCCGTAAAAGGTCACCTTGCAACACCACTTCCTAAAATGAAGCATCCTGTTGTTCATCTCGTCCTAAGTGATCATGATGCTATGTGATTGCTAACACATCAGGCTGTGCCTATGTAAATAACTCAGAACAAAGTCGACAGCCTATTACATGTTACCCCAAAAGCAAAATGTAGGTTGCTTAGCAAGGTAAAACCTGAATCTTATTATGAGCCATTTGATTTATTTAATTGGTTAAATTTTGGTTCCTGGTGAATTTTTCAGCTCTTGGCTGTTCTTCTCCTGAGAGTTGTCATATGAACACCTCTCGTGCACTGTAGTCTTTCAGGGATTTGAAATGCCTTTCAGCAGCCACTTATACATCAAAGGATACCCATCAGGAGTCGACGAGCACAAGAACTCAATGTTCACACGGACTACATGGCCGTCCATCCTGACTCAGCTAGTGCAAAAAGCAAATATGGGATTCCCTGGCCTGGCAACACCAACAGTGGTAACTGAGAGGAATGTTGTACTAGCTGGCCACGCACTCAGCTTGTTGAGAGAAGCACGCAAGGGAGGAATAATTGAAATACAAAATGGAGACCGGGCTTAAGAAGTCCCTGAGCAGGCATAAGTCCCTGAAGCCATGTGAGCAAAGCTAAATCAATCTTATGTCATTAATATGAGAAAAACTTAGGTTCTTCCTTGTAAATGCCTCCGACAATCATAAACTTAAATCATCTTTCAGAAAATGCTAGGAGATAATCACTTCTAACCAAACTCCTGTTTGTGGAACCCCCACTGGAAATGTAAACCGCTTCTTCATTTTTGCTTACTAACCACCACGTCCCATCGCCTCATACCAGTCTTTGAATTTGAAAGCTCCCACTTAGAAGACTGTTGTTATACTCACAATAGACTCTTACTAAATTCTATTTATTAATTTGGTGTTTTAATTGTGCTATTTCTGGAGTTTTGACAGAAGCCATTTTCAGCAAAACCTCTGCACTACGGAAGGAGAGGTACGTACCTTGGTGAACAACTGTTGCTGTTATTGTTTTTTTGCATGAATAACAATAGTATAATTAGGTTCCTAGTGCTATAACAAATTACCACAAATTTGGTAGCTTAACATCATGCACGTTTACTGACTTACAATTCTGGAAGCCCAAAGTGTGAAATGAGCCTTACTAGATGAAAATCAAGGTATTGGTAGGCCTGCATTTCTTTATGGTGGCTCAAGGCAAAAATCCATTTTCTTACCTTTTCCAGCATCTAGAGACTGATGACATCCCCAATTTTGCTGCCCCTACCCACCTCTGAAGCCAGCAATAGTGAGTTACGTTCTCCCTTTCACCATCTCCTTGCTCTTCTCTCTTCTGCCTCACTCTTCCTCTTAGAAGGACTCTTGTGATCTCACTGGGCCACGTGGATAATCTGAGTTAATGCCCTCCATCTGAAGGTCAGCTGGTTAGCAACCTCCATTCCATCTGCTGCTGCAATTCCCCTTTGCCTTCCTTAAAACCTGCCAACCCAGCAGGGGTGCCTGAGTGGCTCAGTCAGTTAAGCATCTGACTTCAGCTCAGCTCATAATCTCAAGCTCCATGAGTTCGAGCCCCACATCAGGCTCCATGCTGTCAGTCCAGAGCTTGGCGACTGCCTTGGATTCCGTGCCTCCCTGCCCCTCCCCCCACTCACACTGCCTCCATCAAAAAGTACATAAATGTTAAAAAAAAAAAAAATCAATTCAACTTCTTATGACCAGGACATGACTTTTAGGGGACCCATTCTGCCCAAAACACAGTAACAAAAAGACTAGTCACAATGGCGTTTATTGAGTACCTTCTGTATACAAGAACCATTATACAGAATGATTCATTTAATCCTTAGAATAGCCCAATCAGGTGGGCATTGTTATCACCATCTTACAGATGAGAAAGCTGCATACTCAGCAGACTTGTGTTGGAAGTCACAGAGCCAGTGAAAGGGGAAAGAATAGATTCAAATCCAGTTCCGTTTGACTCTAACACTCCCATTTTACCTCCAAACATCTACCTCTTTCCCATCATACTTTTCATTCCTTATTTTTCTGTAGATGTCATTGCCTCTTTTTTATAAGCAAAAGCCACATAATTCTCTCCTTTTAAAATACTTTGACTTTGTAAATGGTTGGAAAAAAATCAAAAGGAGAGTTATATTTTGTGAAAAATGGAAATTGTACAAAATTCCAGTTCCAGTGACCATAAGTAATGTTTCACTGATACATAAGCATGCTTGTTTGTTTGTGTATTGTCTATGGCTGTCTACGCATGGCCCCTTCCTTTTCCCTCTAGTCACAGAGAAAAGTATTCCATTG
The DNA here is from genome assembly GCF_028749965.1 of Puma concolor. Classification (NCBI taxonomy): domain Eukaryota; kingdom Metazoa; phylum Chordata; class Mammalia; order Carnivora; family Felidae; genus Puma; species Puma concolor. Next base: position 32,362,507 of record NC_141684.1, read on the forward strand.
GCTTCAAAGGTAAGTAACGGAAGTGTCCTCTCAGATTCCCCTAGAAGAGTTTCCAAACAGTGAGTAGACAGGCCAATATTACTTCACAGAGTAGAACACAGATCTCTTTGCAAATCTCAGACCCCAGGGTCCAGAAAAAGCACCTGGCCAGAGCTAGATGGCTCTGCCCTTGCTTTTTTTAGGGACACTGAGATTTGGAGACAGAGAATTTCGAGCTGGAAGAAAACTCAAACATGACCAAATTCATCCTCTTTTTTTTTTTTTTTCCCATATAATAAAAATGAAGCCCAAAGGAAATGCTGGGCTTGGGTTGCACAGAGTTATTTATAGCAAGGATCTAACTGCTGACCTACACTCCAGGTAGCATCTCTCTCAGCTTAGGCTCTTTCTTCCACATCCTCTGAACAAATTTGGCCCACCATCTGTTTTTTGTTCTTACAACCTGTGAGCTAAGAATTGTTTTCATCCACCCTCACCATCTGTGGCACAGCCTGGCCAGGCTGCACTGGGCTGAGGACGAGGCATTGTTGTGTGGAGAGACAGTGTTTCAATCAATACCCTCTCCTGTGTATACTCAAGGTAAGAAAAAAAAAATTAATGGAAACCCTATTGAATACCATCCCTGGAACCTTTCTCTAGTCTATGAATGAGGAATGATCCAGACTTTGTCTTTGGAGAGAACAGTCTACTCCAGCCAAGGACAGTGGGAAGGATCTTTTACTTACAATGTCATTTAATCTTCATAACAAAATTGAGTAATATTATACCGTTTTACAGATAAAGCAATGAGACTCAGAGAAATTAACCCATTTTCTATAGATTCCATCCAAGGAGTTGGTATCTAGTTTTTTTTTTCTCGAGAAAAAGTAGTTTTATTTCTATACAACACTCCCACTTTGACTATCCCCTGAATTCCAGAATAAAAAAGTAAAGAAAAAATTTTCAATTATGTTCTTCATTGTTTCCACCTGTGGCTCTAAAAGAATGTTTAAATAAATAGGACCTCTCTTGTATGAGTATCTTTTAAAAACCAAGTAAGGAATACTGCATTGCAGTGTGACACAATACCAAAACAAGATAAAATCCTGCATCCACCCCCATCCCCTCTCATATACATGGAAAGGGGAGAAAGCTTCAGCTCACTCCCTGATAGCTGAAGTAAAGGAGGATCCCTCAGAACTGCAAATTAAATCTCAAGTATTTTGCCAATTGACTCCCAATCGATTATTCCAAGTGTTTGTGATGCAGAGAATGTGATGTCTCCCAGGGACTCTGAAGAGTGGTGCTTAATTATTCATCATGAAATTGAATTTCAGGGCTTGTAATCATGTAACTGTTCGAAATGGAATTTGTCACTGAAACACAGTGAGAGGAAATAGAGGATTATTTAACATCTACTCATCTCACTTCAAGATCAGTTTAAAATTGGATGTGTTTCGTGATTTCACGATGGCAATCACACGAGGGCCGTGTCAGCTAACCTGCTACATGTTTTCAGCTAATTTGATTGAATTAGGTCATTTTGTATCATGAATTGGAAAGGGTAGTACAGATTAGGGGATATAGATTCAGGCTTTTTCTTTCCTCCCCAAGGTTCGACTCCACAGAAACACAATTAACTTACTCTGAGCCATTCTTTGAGATGCTGAGAAAAGTAGTAGCTGGCAAATGAAGTCTAAGATAATAGGTGGGGAAAGACAATAACTATATTAAATGAAAGAATGAAGTGGCTCCAATTAGCTTTAATTATAGTTACACAGAGGCAAAAGGATGCTTTTGAATTTGACACTATCAAAGATCACTGAAAGATTATTTTCATCAGAACACTTCAGTCTTGGGTTTGCATATAAGCAGATGAAGGGTGGGGCATCCTACATCAGTGTCTCCTAATGACCTGCCTGGACTTAAATGACCAAGAGACAGAAGATTATTTCCACATATGATTAAAAAAAGAAGTTTAGTGTAGCTGAACTGGAGGCATTTTTATTTAATCACCAGTGAAAAAAATAAAACATCAGGACAATAAAGGGCAATAAAATAACTCTAAGAACAATAAAATAATAGCTATTTAAAAACTGACAATTGTCTAATGATCATTGTAAAAGTTAAAAATATCTAACCTAGGTCATTATGATTTTTCATTATGTGTGGTGATATGGTTCAACAAACAACATAGTTTTATAAAACAACAGCAAAACCCATTGTGTTATCGGATATATTCTGTGTGTTCCATGTAGCTTTAAAGCTGACCTTAAAGAATAAATCAACTCACATTTTAGTTTAAATCAGATGCACAAATTTTTACAGGACAGCGATGCCCTGCGTGTTCTAGAATCCTTAGAACGTCTCCATTCTTGTCTCATGCTACTCTACCCTCACTTGGCTCGCTTCTCTTTCATGTTTCAAAACTACCATTTTTTCTTTCTCCCCACATTTTTTTTAAAGTTTATTTATTTATTTTGAGAGAGAGAGTAAGCATATACATGTGCATGAGACCATGCGCATGTGAGCAAGGGAGGGGCAGAGAGAAAGGGGCCAAGCAGGCCCCACACTACCAGCAGGGAGACTGATGCGGGACTCGATCTCACAAACCCTGAGATGTTTACCTGAGCTGAAATCAAGGGTTGGTCCCTTAACTGACTGAGCCACCCAGGCGCCCCTGCTCCCACTTTTAAGCTTTTTCATATACAATTCCCAGAATCTGAAATGTCCCACACCTTCTCTCCATGTGGCTGGCTCCTTCCTTGTGGGTCCCAAAGTAAAGTCACCTCTACCAAGATCATTCCAAACAACTTACCTAACTGAACTCTTTCCTTCCTGCATCCATTTTTCTCCATTACTGCATCTTGTCAATGTCAGTTATAACATTATATCAATAACACTTATACTTGTTAATAGCATTTATAGCAATTTATAAATTACATGTGCATATACCTGATAACTAATATCCTATCTTTTACCCCAATTAGATTATAAGTTTCATAAACATTTTTGGCACTGAATTTTATCTATCAACGTCTACCCAGTACCTGATAAACAAGAAGTGTGTGAAGATTTAAGAAATGAAAGAGCTCAGATATCTCTTCCTGTCTCCAAGTCACTTCCTTCACACACATTCATGGGTAATTGGCTAAATTCATACCTTTAGAAAGCAGTTCTAAATCTAGTAATCATATTCTGGAACATATATTAAGAGGTAGTATAATTAGGTGATTTCTCCAAAATCCCAATTCATGCATGCTCCACTTTATTCTAATGGTTAAGTGATACAAGTCTAAGACACAATCTTCATCAACAAAAAGCTTATAATTTTATTAGAGCAACACCTATATATGTATAGGTTAGGTAGCTATTCAAGATCATTAAATCCACTGGTGGAATTGTGAGAAAACTAAAAGTGATTGTCAAAAGATTTAAAAGAATTGAGACAGACAGGGTACTCATTTGGTTAAGCGTAGGAGGAGAGGCCCAGAAATAATTATTTTAGATGGGTAATGATATAAAAGGACAGAACAACGCGCATGTAGCAAAAAGGAGTGCAATCAGCCTACTTGAGAGAATGTATGTTGGCAGATGGTTTGGGTAGGTTGGGAAGATAGTGTAGCCTAATGGAGGCATGCTGATGCCAGACCGAGTTGTGTCAGAGTTCTTGGTCAACAAGTTGTCTTTGCAGATATAAGAAAGCAAAATGATTTGATAAAACTGGAGCCTTAGAAAAATCATCGAGCAGGACATATTGGAGGACAAAATGTTACCTGTAGCAAGACAAATAATGAAGGAAATGAAGCAGTGTATCAAAGATGGCAATACAAATGAACGAAAAGGAACCAAAAAGGTATTTAAGGCTATTAGTAATTTCTTTTGCCCGAGAAAAAAGAAGTTTTATTATGCCGGAATAAATGAGAAGCCTTTTAAGAGGCTTACAAATTGAAGATGTAATTTTTGTTAGCCATAACAATACACTTAAGTAATGAGAAACACACTTACAGGAAACTTTGCTCAATTTGAATAGCCAAACAGTACCATTGAGTTGATTTTCGACAGGCATTCCTCATGTATTCCCTAACTAAGGATTTTGTCAGCTGGAATAAACACGTAGCCACTTGACACTGAAAAGAAAATAAATGAAACAAGGGTTTGAATGAAAACTTCTTTGACCCAGAATGCATCAGCCTCATTTGATGGAATGGGCTGAAGCGTTTTTGGCCTGTGAATAACAGAAGTTTTCTTAGCTTGACATTATTCTCAGATGTCATCCCATCCCTCTTTAATTTATGCAAAGTTTTAAAAGTCATTGAGAAGTTAAGCACATAGGTCTTTTTAATGGAGACAAGCAATGAGGGAACACAGTGCTCTTTTGAAAAATTAGAGCAGGACTCTGAATCTGTTTTTGCCCTTCATATTGCCTGGTATTATAAGTTTTGACTCTATTATTTTAATCTTTTAGTACGTAAAAGATACTTGCATAAATAATCTTCAAGAAAATTTGCTCTTGTGTCTTAGGAAAAAAAATGTCTGCTGCATCATCTTAAAGCATCATAAAAAATCACAGAAAAAAGCTCAGAAAGTAGTATTCACTCTGTTCAGCAAAATCTCTTTCATTATCCATGCGTCATAGACATTTAGAGGTCTGTTTTTCACAATCGATCACAATTATCAGTAGAGCAAGTTGGTACACTCCTTTCAAAAATAATATACTGGTATTTTTTCCAATAACATGTATTGGCATTCCCCCTCTTATAAAGGCAATTCCTGTCCTCTGAAGTACATTTAAAAAATACAGAAGAACATAAAGAAGAAAATTATTTATGTTCTCATCATATAACTTAATCACTTGATCTCTATATAAATTGGAACCACACTACACATTCTACTGTATAGATTGATTTTCTACTTGATAATATATAATAAACATCTGCCATGCTTTTGAACACAATTCTCATTTTTAATGGCTGCCTCCTGCATCTGGTATAGTTGAACCATGCATTATTTGACTAATCATAGTCAAATAGAAGTCATAGAAGAAATATGAAATTTCTTTATCAAAAAAGATACTGCATTTAACATCCTTGTACTGAACAATGTGTGTTTCTTTTTTATTCAAGTGAATTTATAAGATTGGAATTACCAAGTCAAAAGGTATTGATGTTTTATTGACTTTGAGTATATTTTACCAAGATGTTTTTCTATTATCCATAAAACTATAATTTCATCTCAGGCTAACATCTATATAGTCACTCATTTGTGACTATGTGGTATGGCACTGGAATTTTCCTTGCCTTTGTAATGTTGTCCTTTGAGCTGATGTTCAGTCAAAATTCTGCTGAGGACATGCACATACTCTGCCCTATGAATGCATCCTACAGTTCGGTTTCCTGCTTGCCTCTAACGGGGAGAGCCCATAGGATCGTGAACAAGACAGTATTAAAGATGTAGTAAAGCGCTAAGGCATCCAAGAACTGTTGGTCATATGTGTGTGTATTTATTAAAGATCCCTTTTGTTTAGATGTGAGGAATCGGGTAACTATGTTATTGATTGTATGCACCAGTCACTTTGCAATGGTGCAACCATACTGATTGTTAAAAAAACTGAAATAATTTCATTCTCATTAGAAGTAGTTGCTACCCCATGCCCAAGTGCCTTACTGCCATTTGAGCAGTCCCGACCCCGTGCCGGAATCAAGCAACCAAAGAGTTGCTGGGGCAGCGGGGGGGCCTCCAGAATGCTATCATACAACCATAGCCAGCATCTGCTCTTATTAGTTGATGCTTGTCCGGTTGAGAGTATAAATATTTTTCATATAACTCCTGCCCAGTGGAAAATTATTAAGGACATTTTATAGTAGTTTAGGAAACAAGTAATAGTAACCTGTCCCACTTTGGCTAGTGGTAAGGATATTAAAAATAAAGAGAAAGAAAGTTAAGAGTGATTTAGGAAATAAAATCAATGGATGAGCCAGACAAGGAGGTTTAGGGAGGATACTTGGAAATAATTGCCACAGAAAGCCACTCTCGGTTGACATTTAAGCTGAGCTCTGTATGAGGAAGGAGCATGGGGAAGAATATTTTGGGCAAAGGAAGAAGAGTTACATAAAGGCTCTGAAGCAGGAGCAGGAAAGAGCTTGGCATGTTGGCAGACGTCAAAGCAGAACAAGGCCAATGCATTCCAGAAAGTGGAGTGGCTACGGGAGGCCACTGGAAGAAGATCAGCAGAGGGGGAGATGGACACAGGCCAATGATGGCAAGAATGATTTTCCTTCTGAAGGGAGGGGAGACACCTCCAGATGGCAGACCGAGGTGCAACAGGTCAATGAATTTGGTACCAGACATTGAAAAAGCATCCCACTAGCTCCTCCATCCTGCTGTGAAGTAGGAAGCCAGATAATCTGTCGAGACCAAAGGAGGTCAAGATTTGCAAAAAAGCAAATATCTGAGTTGCCATTTCTGAAAAAGGAAAACATCTTCACCAGAAAGATACAATAGCGTTTGTAATCTTTGAATGAGCCAGAGATTCTCCAAGTGATTTCTTAGGTCCAATGACATGGACGTTCCCCACAATGAGGAACGTAATTCCTAAAGAAAGCACCTGCTTTAAAACTTATTCAAAGAAATTATGAAATGATGGCCGTTGCGACACTTCCTAAGTAAAACTTCTGAACCTTGTTATTGCATATTTAAATGTTTTCCACCTGCAAATTTTAAATATGAAATTTGCCTCAGTACAACCCCTCCTTGATGATTTAATTTCATACAGTTCATCCTACCTGTTTTCAGCAGAAATAATTAAAGCCAAATGTGTTCTGCTTTGTCATAGTCCCACATGTGCAGTTCTGTAATTAAGCATAATTAAAATCAGCCTCTTCTGTCTTATTTTATATTCCCATCCCACATGCTATATGTTTCTTGTTCCTATTAAAAAGATGTAATTTTAATAAAAATCAACTTTGGTTCCTTTTTTATACTGCTATGATTTTATAGCTTTTAAATCCAATATTACTAGGTTCAGGTGCTCTAGTTATTAAGTTCTCCATATTTTCTCATAATAAAGCTTAAGGTAAGATAAAGGAAGTGACAATTCTAACCTTGCCTCGCCTTGAGTAAGGAGACCCATGGTCATATTGGTGGGATTTGTTCTGGAATGACTCTGGGCTTAAGTAAATAACTGGGTTACTTTTTCCATGAATCAGGAATGAAAGATGAATTTGTGTCAGGCGTACCTCTGGAATCCCTGACATTGCCTAAGTATTCAGAGGCTCAGTCCAGCCTAAGAGAGTCTTCTATTTTTGTTTATTAAAAAAATTTTTTTAACATTTTTTAACAATTTTTTTAACACCCAGAATCTGAGGCCGGCTGCAGGCTCTGAGCTGTCAGCACAGAGCCCAATGTGGGCCCGAGCCCATGAACCGTGAGATCATGACCTGAGCCTAAGTCAGACGCTCAACCGACTGAGCCATCCAGGGGCCCTGAGAGTCTTCTAAATGAGCTCTGAACTCAGCCTCTAAGAAAGGGTGGGAGTGGGGTGGGGGGATCCAAGCAAGTAACTTTCACTTATATTTGTTTGTTTGATGTTCAATGACTCTACATTTTAGTGTAATTAAAGCAGCATGTGTCAACCTTTGAATTGCCCTGAATGGGTTACTGGAATGCCTCAGTGTTGACCCCCTTCAGCCGTGGGGTAGTCTTGCTCCAACTGGGGCAGCTGAAGTTTCCGGGCTGGTTGCTCGGCTACATTTAGCTTTCCCTATCTGCAGTGAGCCCCACGAATTTCACAATTTTCTATATACACCACGATATCAAAAGGAGAGAAAGCACTGGTGTGGCGCATGGGCAGCTCAGTTGATTAAGCATCTAACTCTTAATTTCGGCTCAGGTCATGATCTCACGGTTTGTGAGTTCGAGCCCCACATCAGGCTCTGCACTGACAGTGCGGAGCCTGCTTAGGATTCTCTCCCCACCCGCCTCTGCCTTTCTCCCACTCTCTCCCTCTCTCTGAAAATAAATTTTAAGAAAACTTAAAAAGACAAAAAAGAAAACACTGGTTTAAGTTCCTATATAGTAATGAGGAGAAATGCTAGCTATAGCTAGACCTGCTATAAGATGAGCCCAGAATATTATCATTTAAAATAATGCATTTAGGGGCACCTGGGTGGCTCAGTCGGTTAAGCATGTGACTCTTGATTTCAGCTCAGGTCATGTTCTCATGGTTTGTGAATTGGAGCCCCGCATCAGACTCTGTGCTGACAGTGTGGAGCCTGCTTAGGATTCTGTCGCCCTCTCTCTCTGACCCTCCCCTGCTGGCACGTGTGTGTTCTCTCTCTCAGAAATAAGTAAATATTTAAAAAATGACTTCTTATATCAGTGGTTCTTCAACTTTGCTTCATATTAGATTCAACTGGGGAGCTTTTAAAATTCCTGATGCCCAAACTACATCCCAACCTACAGCAGAATTTCTGAGAGTGGGACCTGATGCGGTATTAGCGACTTATGTGGTTACTAATAATAGAGGCCAAATGTGGCACAGCCCAACTGTTCTTGTATTGTAATTTGTCTAATGTGTAGCTAAATGTGCAAAATATGTGCATCTAAATATGATTCAATTTTTACGGGTTAATACTATTTTTCACTTAAATTCACAGAACAGGAGCAAAAAAACTCAGGTTTATCTGCCTAAGTAATATCCAATCAACCGAAGTGGTAAATACAAAAGCCTTTTATGATCACTTGCATGTGATCGCTGTTGCTTCCGGCATGTGACGATTGAACAAAATGTAAAATTATCATTTTCTTGTAGTTAGGTATTTTATTTCTATGGTTTATTAATCTTGCTGCTAATCAGGAAAGCAAAAGAAGGCATTGGTTTGGATGAAGGGAATGACACAAGTGTGTGCTGTGAGTACGTTTGTAGTTTGCTTTGGGAGACCGCATACATGGCAAGGAACCTGAGTGATGAGCAATTTGATTAAAACCATTGGTTGTTTTCTTCTGAGGCTTGGAACACCTGAACAGGATACATGGTAAAAACAAACAAAACAAACAAATGGAGTAATTAATGATCCGCAAAGACGGAATTGTGGAAAAAATTTGAAAACCTGAACCCTGAAACTCTGATTTTTCTTTACTAGATACTCTTTGCTAAGACATTAAACTCTTTTCTTAATAGTCTGTGTCACTTAACTAGTATAATTACACTGAAGAATCCGTGAGTGTTATTTCAATCACAGAAGGTATTCTGTTTTTAAACCAAGTATTCTTTAAATTTTTTTTTTTAACGTTTATTTATTTTTTTGGGACAGAGAGAGACAGAGCATGAACGGGGGAGGGGCAGAGAGAGAGAGGGAGACACAGAATCAGAAACAGGGTCCAGGCTCTGAGCCATCAGCCCAGAGCCCGACGCGGGGCTCGAACTCACGGACCGCGAGATCGTGACCTGGCTGAAGTCGGACGCTTAACCGACTGCGCCACCCAGGCGCCCCAAAACCAAGTATTCTTAACTATTCTACGCATTGGGTCTAGTGAGTCCATAAAACTGAATTTATTTACGCAATGGAATTTTGTGTTAATTTCCCTAGTGACTTTATTTGGGTTAAGAGTTCATTGTTTTTCATTAGTTTCTCATAGAAGAAGCTGACCCAAAGACATTGGGTGTCACATTTTAATGGTCCAAAAGTTATCATACTGACTTACTAGACTCCAGAATCGTATTTAAATTTAAATCCTCAAGGGCTGAATTTGTCTACATCTGTCTTTTATCCCATTTCCAAACTTAATAATATTTTAAATTAATGTAATAAACATACTACACTATCAGGAAACAAAATAAAAATAATAGATGTTAGCACTGATCCTTTACTTTGGCTCCATTTGGGTAGAAAAATGTTGAGGGTCGGTAAATGTTCACTCTGATAGTGAAGTGATTAGCAAGTTCCCAGAACCTCCTTTTGTGGCTTTCTTCAAAAGTAAGATAACAGCCACAGAGGTGACAAAGAAAAGGAAGAAAAATAGTCATGAGCCCACTAAAGACAAGCAATAAGAAGGGTGTTAGAGACTGGAAGATGAAAATCTGAAAACAGGCAACGAATCCCCAAACCATCCATTTCCGTTCTTTTGACTTGCTGTTTTTAATCCTTTTTGTTGGTTACAGCTGTGTTCTTTCCATAGAGGAGCAATTGCGTAGTGTTGTTAATTTTAATTTAACCTGTGAATCATGGTGATTAAGAGATCTATAATCCAGGCAGGCTAATTAAGTGTCCTTTGTATGAGTTCTAGGAGTGGAGAAAAGTCTTGGGAACCTACCCATTAGCCGTGTTTTGTGAGCCCTTGGCCTCATCCAGCAATGATGACATTTTATTGGCTTTTATCTCCGAGGATCAATTTTACACCATGTCTCAGTCCAAGTAAGGCTTTTCAGAAACATCAATGCAGTTGGAGAAAAATATCTTATTGCACTGCATTCTTGCTCTTTTTGAGGGCAGGAGGCTATGTGCACAACAAATAACAGTGCCTACAATACACATGCCAAGGCTCATCATTCATCATTGTCAGAGACCCTGAGGGCCAGAGGGTATTACTGTCAATGTCTCATGCTCCTTGTGAATTTTTCCAAATGTTTAGAAGACTAGTCACAGTGAAAGTTAATGCAAGAGTAGGAAATATTTTTAATTTTTCGAAAATTGATTTTTTCATTTAAAAAAGGAGATTTCTGTATAGAGCTGAGTGACATAGATCATAAATTATCTCTATGTTTAGAGGTTTCTAATGCTTTATAATTTATTTTTATTTTTTTAATTTTACATTTATTTATTTTTTTTTTGAGAAACAGAGTGAGACAAAGGGTGAGCTGGGGAGGGGCAGAGAGAGAAGGAGACACAGAATCTGAAGCAGGCTCCAGGCTCTGAGCAGGCACAGAGCCTGATGCGGGGCTCGAACCCACAAACTGTGAGATCATGACCTGAGACGAAGTCGGATGCTCAACCAACTGAGCCACCCAGGCACCCCTAATTTTTTTATACTTACGTCCCGCCCACCCACACACAGAGCAACTTGTGCAGAACTTATCCAAGGAGTAAGTAATCCACACTTGTTACTGACATGCTAGGTGTGTATGTAAGTATGTATGTATATATGTATTAATTTTAATTTTTTGATTGCTACAATTTCTTTCTTGTGATGAAAACCTTTAAGATTCACTCAGTTAGCAACTTTCAAATATACAATACAGTACTAGATATTTAAATCAACAAAATATATATCCATTTGCAAACACTTCAAGGATTTGACCCACACATCACCAGTTGACATTAAATTATTTATCATGAGTTTTTCCAATTTTTGTTCTACATTCTTAGGTATTTCTTATCTTTTTTTTTTTTTTTTTTCAAATTTTCTTTTGAATCTTGTTTTGGCAGTGTTTTTTAAACGTCCAAGAGGGTTTTGTTTTTGTTTTTGTTTTAATTTCCCTTTTTCATACTATCCTGTTCTTTATGGTGCAACATCTTTTTGAATCTCTCTGAGAATACAGATTTTGTTTCTTAAGGTTATATATTCTCCTCTGGTTAAGAAAAAAATAGGTATTTTTGTTTTACCTAGATTTCTCTTTTGTTCTGAAGACTCTCTTGAAATATTTGGTGAGGGCTGGCAATTTATTTAACTTTTTTTCCAGCTTTTCCATTTATGTATTTTTTTTAATTTAAATTCAAGTTACTTAACATCCAGTGTAGTCTTGGCTTCCTCAGGGAAGGATTTGAGGATGTTCATTGGGATCTTTGCATATATGGGTGGTTTATCACCTGTCAGCTTTGCTGTAGGATTAGCAGGCAAGATCCAGCTATTATGGGGTAAACCTTACAAATATCAGAAATTCTGCATGGGGCCGAAGCGTCCATGTGAATAGCACAAAAGTTCCCCTCATCCTCCCAAGACAAGGATTCTACCTTACCAAAAAAATAAAAATAAAATGCACTCATAGTTTACCTGGCACAGAGAGATAATCAATGCCTGCTAGGATTGGCATTATAAGAGAGATTACCTGAAACTTACGTAAAGCAAAAGAGATTATTAAATATTCTTTTAGCGCACTCCTAGGATTGATATTTTATTGTCTGTGTTATTTTTACAATTCTAGAATAGAGGTTATTTTTTATGTTTTTGTTTCATAGAGATGCAAATGACTTGTATCAAGTAGAAAAGATAACCCTAGAGGTTGTAGTCTTAACCAGCTTTATATCTAACTTTGCACTCCCACCCTACTATGTTTTTTATTACGTTACCTCCCTATAACTTTATTGGTTCCTTCATTAATTGAGTTAAATATCTTTGACATGCGTTCGTTTCACATTTATATGAGAGTCATGCTCTTCCCTTCTTAGATATTAGACATTAATAGCTATTAAAGCCTGATCAACTACAGATGTCCAGGAGCAAGTTTAAAATACGATTTGTTAATTCTCAACCAGGAAGTGCACTCTAGAGGACTCAGCCGGACAAGAAGAGGAGCCAAGTGTCTGTTGTCAGGTTTGGTTTCCCACTGCAGGACTCTGAAGAGGGCTAAGGGAGGCAGTGACCAATTCTGGATTGGTTGCTCTTTCTGAGGCAGGATTGGGAGAAGTGGGGTTAACCAGGCATTAGGTATGCCAAGGTGAAAGAGAGTCAGCAATTCAGTACCCCTGGTAAAAAACTAAAATTGCAAAATGGGTCAGAGCACCATTGGTAAGAAAGCAGTGCTCAGCCGGAGAGGGAGTTGTTAAGAGCATTTTACAATTGCTATAATTTCTTGAGTGAAACAATGTTTTCTGTTAACTTTGCAGCTGGCTTTATCTGTTTTGTTTTCAGAGCGTGAATAATGCCCGGGTGCTCTTTGCTTTTTCTGTTTGAGTCGATTTTCACTCTTTCAGTCCTGGATGGGTCCTACTCTTTCATGACATAAGAAAGGTAGGAGATGGAAGGTGATGTAGATGTTTAACACCACACCACCTCCACTGACTCTTTCTTTTGAATCCCATTTCTCTCTCTGGTCACCTATGCAGAATTCCATTCCTAAGTCTAGAGGGGAATCAGCAAACTTTTTCTGTAAAAAGCCAGATAGGAAATATTTTGAAAGCCAAGTGGTCTTGGTCACAACTACTTACCTCTGCCATCATACATGAAAGCACACAAAGAAAATACAGCTATGAGTAGATGTAGATAAAAACTTTGTTTACAGAAATAGACCATGGACTAGATTTGGCCTATGGGCCACGGTTGCCACTCCTGATGTAAAGTCTGTCTGTGTTTCCGTCCAGGTGATCAACTCCTTTTTTCATCACAGTCCCCACAACATCTTTCCTAAGCTGTGACTTCCTTCACTGATTTGTCCTTTAAAACTCCCATTTGATTAGGAGGTAGAACCTGTTAGAATGAACCTGTTAGAATCTATCACTAGTAGTCCCCTCCTTTCCCTGCATAAAGTTTTTTTTTGTTTTTTACAGTGAATAGCTCCTTTTTTTTTTCACCTCACTGTTCCATCTTTTCAATTTCCTTTATCATCTCTTGAGTGAGGTCTCTTGTGCTCTATTTGTCATCTGGAACTGCAGACAGTATAAACATTTTTTAATGCTTACTTATTTATTTTGAGAGAGAGAGAGAGCGAGAGCAAGCAAGAGTGAGAGAGAGAGAGAGAGCACTCAGGAGAGGGGCAGAGAGATAGGGAAAGAGAGAATCCCAAGCAGGCTCTGTGCTGTCAGCACAGAGCCCGATGCTGGCTTAATCTCATGAACCATGAGATCATGATCTGAGCCGATTCAAGAATCAGTTGCTTAACCGAATAAGCCACCCAGGCACCCCAGCAGTATAAAAACTTTTTAATAAAAGTGAATACAAATAAAGTATTTACATTGTCCATTAGCGTATGCCTAGAATGATTACTTTATCATCTGTCAGCATTTCTTAAGGCTCCAAATTTGCATATGGCTGTATTATTGAATAATGCAGGCACAGTTTGCCATGTAATAGAGCTTCATACCCCAGAAAGCTAGGAGCAATCTGCAGACCGGTTAAATAGAATAAATATATCAAACCATAACATTAATGGGTAAATATATATTCAATCAATAGTGGCAAAGTTAAAGTGAGGTGATACCACACAAGAGACTTGATTCTGACAAACTAACTGGTTTATCATCTATGTCGAAAAATGTTTTAAATCAGATATTTCTGTTTGGCTCTCAAGGATCATCCTTCCTTTTCTTTAGGTTATTTCATGAAGGTATAAGATGCCAGATGGAGATCAAGCTTAGATTTTGTAACTAGCGGGCCCATTAATTTTCTAAAGTAAAGAGCTTTTGGAAAAATTCAGATCAGAAAGCATGTCTGGGGTCCGAGGCCAAGGTGGGGACCCGCTACTCTAATTACACGTCTCTTCCCTGACATCCATCTATGGGAAGAGCAGAGTTTTCAAACTAGAATGCAAATATATTCACCTCGCCAGATGCATGGATTGTTGCATGCTTCCTCAGAAACCCAGTCACTATCAGAATTGGGAGTCCAGGCTTGCCTCCAGAAGGAGAAATGGAGAGGAAGCTTTGGCTCACCACGGCAATGCACGAGACAAGCGGTGCAAGAGATTGTGAAAAGTTCTTACTTTTGGAACACATTAATGTTACCTACTGCTAAAAGAATCTAATAGATATTTTTTTTCAACGTTTTTATTTATTTTTGGGACAGAGAGAGACAGAGCATGAACGGGGGAGGGGCAGAGAGAGAGAGGGAGACACAGAATCGGAAACAGGCTCTAGGCTCCGAGCCATCAGCCCAGAGCCCGAGGCGGGGCTCGAACTCACGGACCGCGAGATCGTGACCTGGCTGAAGTCGGACGCTTAACCGACTGCGCCACCCAGGCGCCCCAAATAATAGATATTAATCCATTACCAGTTGGATTAGCTCTTTCAACCTCATAGCAAATGATGGGATGGAAAGAGAAACAAGTATTCTCTTGTGTATTCTTCCTATTGTGGAGGGAAATGGAGACGTCTTTGCTTATGGGAAAGGAAGGTGGAGCTAAGAAGAAAAGATCTCCTCCATCCCCCCCCAAATCACTAAAGAAAACCGGATTTTACTATTATATAAATGCAACTAACATTCTATTAAATATGTCGCTTAATCTAGAATGCCAATAAAGTCATGTCAAAATCTTTTTTCTTTTAACCTTCAAATATGTGGAAGATTTCACAAAGGAAAGTAAACTTGAGAATTATAAATAAGTAACTACCTCACAGAGTTAAACCAGTCGTAAACTAGTTAACAATGTGCGTATCTTAATGGTATGAATTTATAGAGATCATCATTTTAGAGCTAGCAAATGGCAGCCTCGAGTCACATATGCAGAACCTTCGAGATCTCTTCTTCAACAGCCCTTCAACAGATAGTAATTAGGTTTGGACTCCAGCAGCCTGCAGCTGAGGCAGTGTCATGTGGTGAAGGATGCTCACACACCACAGCATGACTCACATAAGGTAAAAAGTAAAATGAATCATCTTGGCTCCTTGTCCTTATTTTGAAAAAGAAAAAAAAAAAAAAAAAAGGAACAAGCTTCCACTTGAGTTAAAATTGAAAGGGAAGCACCCGAAGTGCTGTGATAAAAGCAGCATCTTAAAGGGTATTGGCTTTGAGAATGTCACCAGAATCTAATCCAAAATTACAGACTTTATCAAGAGACAGTCAACCCCCTACTTGCACTTTTCTTCACTGAATCAGTTTTGCATCACACAGCAACTCTCTTACACATACGATGCATTACATTCGCCAAGATGTTCTTTCAGGTGTAAAAGTAAGCAAAGAGCAAAATAATTGAGCTCTCATTATTCAAACTGTAATTACCGATGTGAAGTAAGACCCGAGGATGCCATTCCTTTGTCCAAACCATTTGATTCATCCTTTCTGAAATGTTATTTGTCCTGTTTGTCCATGGCAAGTTGACATTGACTTGCTACCCAAGATACACAGCCCCCTGCCCCTGCCATCACCATTGTATCAACCTAGATGTTATCGAGAGGAAATAATTCATTGGATTAAAAAATGAGGTGTGCTACAAGATAATTTTTTATATTAAATTTTTTAAATGAACAGTAAAATCATGACTCTCATACAAATACAAAAGGAGCATATATCAGAGATTTTAAGGTGTGAGTTCATGAAACAATCAGCAAAGGCATTAAAAACTGGTTCGAGGACAAGTGAAAGACACGATACAAACACAGGCAACAAAGCAATGCCGAAATGATTTGTTAATAGATACAAAACTGACTTCTTTTCCAGTGGTTGCGAGAAGCAATACATCCCCACTGGGAAAAATCATTTGCATGTCTTTGGGTAGGAATAATTTGCATTAATATCAGTTTCTACATCTTACAGATTTATAAAATAAATAAAATGACAATGAAATGCACACACGACACTAGATCCAGATAATCTGGGAAAGTGTACTAGATAGCACCTACTTCCATAGGACATGTTATCTTTTTTGTTTCTTTTTATTTCCTAATTGGTACACACAAGACTAAATTCATATTTCCTTTCAACAAAACCACTAAACAGAATATTATGTACATATTTGATACAACCATGTACATTTTATCTTTTTCTATCTTCTGTACAGAAGATACACCCAAAGTTAGCGAGGATAGTTTGCTTTGTAAATACTGAGGAAGAAGAAGTCTACTTTTCATTGACTTCTTATTATTTCATGACTTCTTATACATTCAGTCAACAGATCTTCTCCTGTTAATTCTTCTTTTGTAAGTTCTCTTATATCTTACCATTATTTTTCCATTCCATTATTGCCACCTTAGTTCAGCCATTTAGGGAATAAATCACTATACAGTTGAATTAGGTTACCAATGGGTCTCTCTTTTTTGAATCTTTCTTTACTGTGATGGGTGCCAGATTGTTAAATTGGCAACACCATTTTCACATGACTACCCACTCCAAAATCTTTTCATGTCTCCAGAATATTTAGCTTTACATTTGAGGGTAATTGGTTGTTGAAAAAGCAACTACAAAATGGATGAGCCACCCTAAGTCCCTTTTTAAACAAATCAGTGGATAACCAAACTAAGAGCGATAAAATCTGATTCATGGTTAGTAACATGCAGATAGATAAAGTGGTTTGTAAAACTGTAATTCTTTTCTAAAAGAGCTTTAGAGGCTACTAGATCCAACTTTTTTTTTTTTTCCTTTTTAAGAGAAAGGAGTGACTTTGGAAAGAGATTTCAAGATTCACTGAAGTGCCAAAACTCTTTTTCTTGTCTTTACTGTGACAAGATGGTACAGCTTCAGATGCAAAAGACTTTACTTAGAGCTTTGGTCATCTCTTATTCTAATCAAAGCATTTAGCTACTCTGAGCGACACTTCTTCTTTCGTAAAGTGGAGGCACATGAAAAAAATTCATCTAATTTATAGGATGATCGTAAGAATCACTGGAGAGTGTACGTATCAAAACAATTGATAAAATATTACAAAACTAACAGTATTAGGTGCAATAGTGCTGGATTTTCTCATGCCTCTTCCACATAATTTATTTTTCAGTGCATAGATTTTTGCAATTACTGGTGACAGAAACTGTTAATAATAAGCCAGAAAGTACACTGCCTAAGTTGAAGTCCTTTCTGACATTTTCTCTCAAAGATGAACACACAATTGCCTTCTTCTTCTTTTTTCCCCCAAGAATAAAAATTACATCAGTGAAAAGCCTAGGGCTCCCGTGCACTTGGGTGTACTGGTAGATAAAAAGTTCGATGTGGGGGCGCCTGGGTGGCGCAGTCGGTTAAGCGTCCGACTTCAGCCAGGTCACGATCTCACGGTCCGTGAGTTCGAGCCCCGCGTCGGGCTCTGGGCTGATGGCTCAGAGCCTGGAGCCTGTTTCCGATTCTGTGTCTCCCTCTCTCTCTGCCCCTCGCCCGTTTATGCTCTGTCTCTCTCTGTCCCAAAAATAAATAAACGTTGAAAAAAAAAAAAAATTAAAAAAAAAAAAAAAAAAGTTCGATGTGAATGTTTTCATCAGTTTCTTACAATTCTATTGAAAGTTATGCTACCTTTTGCATACTTGAATTCATTTATAAAATATTCCAACAGAAAGAATTTGCCAATAGTTGAAAGAAAATTTTTGGAATATATCAAGGGAAATTTTTAAAAATTCACTGATTTAGGCCCATCAATTTATGACCGGTACAACGACTATGCAAAAAGCAATATTTCACCATCTTTAACTATATATCTTATTTAGTCTAAGTGAATAAAAAGTTACCAAAAAGTGAAAGAAGGCAATGACATTTTATTAAATGTGTCAGGTGCAGGTCTTGAATTTCCCTGTGCTGGGTTAAACTTCGTGGAGATGCTTTACTGAGCTGATAAAAATTATTGTGAATGAGAACATCATTAGTTATTTGGAGGTCTCACAAAGCACATTTGGACACAAGAATTTGTGGGCAGGTAGTTTAACTTGGAAGTGAATCCAGCAAGCACTCTGAATGAGTATGGAAGTGAGACAAGGAAGGGAAGACAGGCAATAAATAAAGAGTGCCTAGTGAGAAGGTTTTCTTTGTGGACAGCACAGGAAAAGTCCCGTTTGCAACCCTCTGAGAGGCTTGCAAAACATGCCTTACAATTTTTCCAGTGAGAGGTAAGTTGGAAAGGAAAGAGGAAATTGGAGTATTCATCCACCAACCAACTCCTGCTCCTCCCTGGTCAAGGATTTCTACTGAGGCATTAACCCTGCAGAACTTCCAATCTGCCCCACAGAAGTGTTAAGCATATGTGAGGCCAGACAATATCCTTCGGCACAGAGACACAGGAAGTCATTGTCCGGTAAGGGGACCATCTGCAGAAGCAGACCATGGGGACATGGGTGGGGCATTTCTGTATCTACTACATTAAATCAACGAAATATGTCATTATGCTAATCATTGAGGGGACACAAAAGAAAAAGAAAGCCTAATGCATTTTTTTACAAGTTGAATATATTTGTCATGTATAGACCTGGGTACTAGGAGTACAATAAATAATAATAAAATACAATCTGTGCCCATAGGAAGCTTATAACAGCACTGGAAGTATATGATAGCATTCTAAGATAAAAGATGTAGAATGAAAGAGTTCTAGAAATTTAGAGTAGAGGAGTCCTGGCTGAGAGCCTCTTAGAAAAGCAAACATAAGCTGAAGTTAGCATTGAGGTATTCTGTAGTATTCATATAGGAAGAAGGATGAATAAGAGATATTTTGAGCAAATGGAATAATCTAAGCAGACATACTGAAGTGAGGTTTTAAAAATGAATTTGTTGCAGGAGTGAAGAGAAAAGACAGGAGATGTGAGAACTGTTGTGTGTTGTTCAATCATCTGTTACTGATGTGTTGAAAGCCTGGACCAAGATGGTAGCAATGGAATGGAGCCAAGGAAGTGTGTCACTTACTACCCAGTAACTCACTTTTCACCTAATTCAGTCTCATGCAGCATACCTTTCAAAACCAAAGAAGCTGGATGCCTTAAAATTACATTTCAGACTCCTTTCCAGTTAGAATGCCACATGTGATCTGGATAAATATAAAGGAACATCCAAATATGGCTGATATTCAAGCTTACCTCCGTGAAAAATTATTCTTGGGTTCATATCCACACTTAACCCGTCATGCCTATAGTTTTTTAGGCCGTTTAGTTGGATCCACTTAACCCCTGACTTCCTTCTCATGAGGATGAATTTGGGAGTTTTAGGCTAAGACCAGATGGTAAGCAATACCAGAAATCACCCCTCCTACATGAGGTTATGTTATAGCCGAGGAACAAAGGTAACATGAGATGACACATCAGAAACACCAGCATACATGTGGCCCTCAAGAAATGTCAATTTCCTTCCTGTCTTGATCTCTCTCCACTCCCAGTCCATTTTGGGAGTTCCATTGCTGGTCTCCCTCCCTCCAATCTCCTAGACCCTCCTTCTAGCATCTGCCAGTAATGCCTCTCACTTCTGAC